>NC_141538.1:15850000-17050000 GCF_021556685.1 Rattus norvegicus
TGTATCTTTAGTTGACTTTAGTAGACCTCAGAAGAATCCAGCCAGCTCTTGCCTATCAGTATTTAAAAATCACTTGTATAGATAATCATGTATTTTCATCTACCAAATAATATTTTTTAACTGTGGACTAGATAGGGCTATATGGCAAAATTTCAAAGGACTTTACCTATTTCAAAAGTATTCAAAGGATTTTACCTATTGTTTTTAGATTAGGCTTTATATCATGATTTCATGCTGGATATTTTTAATTATATGATATTTGTTGAAGGCAAGTATTCCTCAGAATCTACATTATTTGAAAAAAAAATTCCACCTGGTTTTTTGTTTGATGTTGATGATGATGCTGATGGTGTTTTCGCCTGAGACAGGGTTTCTCTGTGTAGCCCCATGTTTCCTGGAAGTCTCTGTAGACCAGACTGATCTTGAAATCACAGATATCTACCTGCCTTTGCCTCCCAAGTCTTAAGACTAAAGGTGTGTGCCAACACTCCACAGGCTACCTGTTTTTATAAAAGCATAGGCAATATCCTTTTGCAAAGCTCTACACATTTTAGCTTAAACACACTCATTTATGAGTCGTTTTGATCCTCTGCATTATGAATGAAGATTTTCCCCTATGGATTATGAAATATGGAGTGGGTGAGTCAGAGTCCTTTGTTTTAATGTACATAAATGTATTTCTACTTTTAGCTTTTTTGAATTTTCTCTATATAATTAATTTTAAGTTAGAGGAAACAAGATTTGTATGTAATTTCTTGTTAATTTTTGCAAAATTTCTATATATGTTTTGTTGTTGTAAAAATATAAAAATAAAATGGTAATGTTGGTCTTTTACCCCGCTAGGTCTGGCACCTCAGTGCCCCAAGATATCTGCTAGATATCTTGGCGGAAACACATCCCAGCCACACGCTTACCTACACTCAAACCCTCACATAAAAGAACACACAACACAATAGTCTTTGACCCAATTGATAAGATATTATTGCCCACTTAAACATACAAAGCCCGGTACCATCCATCCCTTAAGGATATTGATAATATCCTGTAAATACACAGAGTGGAATCTTAACATCACCTGCCATGGCTTCTCCCCTCTCTCCTTCTTCCCTGTCTCTTCTTCTCTCCCTCTTTCTCTCCTGTCTCCTCCTCTCTCTCCTCCTCTTCCTTCAAACTTCTCTCCCGCCCATCCTTCCTTCTCCTCCAATGACAGGCCTCCTTCTATCCTGTATCTGCCCCTCACCTGTACTTTACAAATTCAATGGCAAGGTTCTGGTGAAGTCACCTGATTCCGGAGTACATGACTAGGCAGCTGTCCTTGGGGCAGTGGAATTAGCATCAAAATACAGATAACTCCAGGACAAACCACAGCAATGTTTTCCTTCTTTCAACTATCTATATTACAGTCAAGTTAATAACAAGATTGCTATTAGTTCATAAGTGCCTGTATATTTCTCTCTTCTTTCAATAATTCTTAGATATCTAAAAATGTTTTTTCTTAGTTGCATGTGTTTTATTTTTTCTTTGTTGTTTTGTTTAACTCCAAAATAAAAATTTAAGTCTTTAATTGGATTATTTAGTCTAATTGCTTTGAGTTTAACTAACAATATTTTCATTATACCTACTATTCTGATATTGTCTCCACAAGATGTTATTTTTGTGCTTACGTTGCTTCTGTTTTGAATTAATTGTGGTGTGACATTCAGTTTGAAGGAATGATATGTACAATTTGTTGTACCTTTAGGCATTTTTATAATATAATACTTTGCAAAAATGTAATGTGATTTCATACCCAGAAAATTGGCATTGATAGTGTGTATATTTTATTATTTTGTGTGAGTATTTTATCTCTATGGATAGGTAGGTTTTGTCTGCAAATGTTTCTAAGCATCTCTCTCATCCTGTGAATCCACTGTGGTCTTTCTTACGTCCCTTAGCCTTATCCCTTTTACTGTTTCTAAGCCTCCATAATTGCAAATATGTTCTTCATCTCTATTATTTTATCATTTGGATGTTATGTTATCAAACTCATTTTCCGTGTAGCCTTATCCAATCAGATGTTGCTTAGTACAATTTCCTGGAGATATATTAAGGTAGCTTCACTTTTCAAATGTTCATTCCGGTATCCCCCTTTTTTTCCCCTCTCAAAGTATTTTTTATTATTTAAAAAAAATAACCATTTTAAGATCTTAGTTTATCTGATTAACTGAATATGAAATAACTAAGATGATATGAATAATGGCATAGACATGTGATTAAATAACAATTTCTTTGGAAAATGGCTGGGTGTTTTATATCAGGCTCTTGAGTCTCTCGGCATCACTGTGCACATGCTCCTTCCTACTACATGTTAGCGTGTTCACTAATTCTTGACATCACTGTAGAGCTTGGCTTTGTCCCTGTCTTATCATTCCAGGGGATGTGACATGACTCCTGATAGTCACATTTTAATGATGTGAACATCTTTTGATTATATTTATCAACAAAAACAAAATTTCATGTCAATGAAATGTCTGGTTTTTGTCTTTGTTGCATTCTGTTTTTGCTAATTTGTTTGTTCTTACACTTTATATCCATGAACTCTAAATGTGGTCAAGAAAAGTTGTTTTGCTCAACAAATTAATTATAATAATCTATTTTAATTTTCTCTTTAATTTTATAAGTAATGATTTGTAATAATTGTTTTTTTTATAACTTAGGCTGTTTTGTATACATACCGCTCTTTTGATTTGGACTAAACTTCATACTAGTATGGTTGTTTAGTGTATATATATATATATATATATATATATTTATATATATAAATTTTGTTTGTTTCTTGGTTTACATATACCCTGCTTATAATGTATCTAATGTTTCTTCATTCTTTACTGGACCCTCAAATTTATACTTTAAGAATTCTCTTGATATTTGCCTTAAGACCTGGTTTTAAAAGCCGTCATCAGTTTTATTTAGTTACTTTCTTTTAAAATAGGCAGTTCTCTTATATAAATGTTTACATTAATTCTATCACATAATTTCTCTCAAGAGAATTTTGTGTGAGTCTAAATGACAGTAAAATTTTATTTTCATAATATCTCTGAACAACTAGTTTTAGCTACTAAATCGATTATTTAATTGTTAAGACTGTAGTCATATGCAGTTATAAATAAATCATTATTCATAGTAGATTTCTGTGTCAATTCAGTTCCAAGCATTAACTTACCTTTCACTTATTCTCTCAGGAAAGACTAATTAAAAGCCTTCTTCTATAGAGCTCAGAGACTATGCTACAGAAGTTGTAAGTCTATTTCCTCTGTGAGAATGAAAACAGAAACTGTATACAATGTCACATAAATATTTGCTGTGGTGTCTTTAAATCAAAGATTTCCTTTGTGAATAAATATAATTGTACACACACAAATACACAATATACAAACACATATAAAATACACGTATGCATGGACATACACATATACATACACACAAATAAATATATGTCTTTTAGTGATGTAGTACTTCTCAAATTTAATAACAAATCATATTGTTTCCATGCTATTTACTGCCAGAATATGAACTAATGTATCACAGTATTATTTTTGCCAGACATAGTTAACACATATTTTTTATGTGCTGAACATTCTGATTCAGAATCTTTAAACTCTGAAGCATGTCAGAATATCAAATATCAATGACAAGGATGTTCCAAATGGAAGGAGAGATTAAGGGAACATTCTATGGTTGTTTCCTCAGTTTAATCCTTATTGTCATTATATATTTACTATATATTGAATTTAAAAACGTAGCATGTATTTCTTTGGGGGCATAGGTAGAATCACACCGAGACCTTCATATCTATAAGGCAAGTGATATTTCTTCTCAAATTTATCATACCTTAATGAGTTTTAATGAAGCAGAAATCCATCAATTATTTTATTATGTGGCAGGAACACCATTTATTCTACTTTATTTAAACTCTCAAAGCGAGGAGTATTGAATAAACTTCAGCAGAAAGCTAGAAGTACCAAATAAAGTTCATCAGTAGTCCTACTATTGGAAATACAAAATATTATATTTTCATATATAACTGTCATAAATGAGCACCTTCCCATCCCCTCCTTTTGTCTCAGTCACAAACTTCAGAGGCATGCTTTCCCTTGAACTCGCTAGCGATGCAGACCAGAAAAGCGGATAGTCTTTATTCTCTTTCCCATCCTCAAATTCCAATTCTCTGTCTTTCCACAGCTTTGTTGTAGGAGACCTGATGATGGTGCCTCCCCTTCCCTGCTCCCATTCCCAGGAGACTATGTACGTCTTCTCTTACAGCCTTCTTGATTCATACCATCCCTATGTCTCAGCCACCAACGTCAAGGGGCTGTATCTCTGCCTACCCATTGGTCACTCTAGTCAGGGAATGCGAGAAGCAATCCAAAGTCTTCTCATGCCTCTTCCACTCTGATTCCCTGCCTTTTAGAAGAGGACCTGATGACCTTCTGAAGCTTCCTTTAATCTCTTCTTTCCCAACTTTCCTCCCTCCTGTGAACTCTCTCATACCCACACTTTCTAGTATGAGCCTATTCTTTCATGTCATTTCATAACTCAAAGAAAAACATTCCACCCAGTACCCCAAAGTGGTCACAGGTGGCAGAGCCCCAGAAGCACTCCTTACCAGATAACCCACAATTATCACATTCTCCTAAGATCTGGAGATGGCAACAGAAACCAAGTAATGGAAAACCCATCAAACAAAGACAAAATCTGATATTAACACTCAGATTTACAATCATCCCAAATCCATAGGCTTAGACACCACCATAAAAAGAAAATGAATAACATCCTTACCAGATAACCCACAATTACACATTCGATTTTTGTTTTATAGTTCTCTGAAGCACAGTTCTGCTTAAACTTTGAAACCTAAAGTTAGCCATCAACATAATGCTCGTCCTGACCTCACAACTGTGTATTGCAGTAATACCCCATTACCTCTTTTCACCTTCACTCTCTCCTCCTCTTTCTCTTTCTCCTTTCCACTTCTTAGTTACTTTTATGTACTGAGAGAGCAATGGACCAAAGAAGGACAACATGGAAATGTAAATAAATAGCGTAATTAGCAAAAAAGTAAATAAAGGAAAAAAAACCCAAACAGATAAGCAAATGAAAAAAGGTATCGAGACAGTGTGTTGGTCAAATACTGAAGTGTTGATTTGGATGATCCAGGCCTAGGCATGAGCTAGACATGTATGGAATGATTTGTAAACTCTTACTGATGATCTCTTATTGTGACAGGCCAAGCAACCTGTGTGTCCCAAAATATGTCTTGTTTTTCAGGCCCTCAGGTTTGGTTTTGAATTTCTGATTTCTGTGTGAGATTAATGCTTTCCCCTGGCTTCCCCCTCATAGCTTTTCTACTATGGAACAATATTGCTGTCTCTCATCAATCATTATTCACTGTAAACTTATTGACTTGCATCCATTCATGTTTCCTAATTCATCTGTGTACCTTAGAAGAGTTCCCTAGTCACATTATTTCCCTCGTATTATAGTAGGCCTAACAACACTGCTTATCTATCCATGACAACCACACAGAGACATTTATCATGGATCTAGGCAAGCTCCTCATTGCTTGTTAAGTGCTCAAAGCATTCCTTGATTTTATCTGCCTTGATTTTATTCCATACTCAAGTTCCTGCTTATAGATGTATTAATCAAGTCACAATAACTTTGTATATTTTAGCCTCTGAAATTCTCATTTCTAACACATAAAAATTACTATATCACTTCTATCCAAACTTCACAAAGCACACTTATGATACAGAATCAATTATGAAGAAAATAAGAATAATTAACTTCAATAATTAGAAATATATGAATGTTAATGCATTACCCAAAGTATAAAAACTATTTTGTATTAATATGGAGGTCTGGGTTATAAAACTAGTCTCCCAGGTTTATTCTATCTGGGTCTATGTAAGACATTACATTGATTTAAGAATTGAACTGAATGCATTGACTCCACTCAGCTATCTACCATGCTCTTACTGTAGCTTATGAAGAAATTAACATAACAAACACAGAGTGAAGAAATATACATTGCTCTCAAATTTGTCCTTCTTTCCCGTAGATAGTTGTGCTTCTGTCTGCATTTTATAAAAATATTTTTATGTGTATGAGTGATTAGCAATCATGTATGTTTGTATAGCTCATGGATACTTTGTTCCCTTGAAAGTCAAAAGAGGGACTGCAGTTTACAGACAGTTGTGAGCTTCCTTGAGGGTGCCTTACTCACTCTTGAGTATTGGAGTGAAAGCTCAAGGTTAGAGAAGTGGCTCATCCATGAAAGGCTAAACTCATAACCAAAAGCATCAGAATTAAGCTTTATGTCTAGGTAAATTATGAATATGCATTTTCCAGGGAGCACATTTTTATCATAAAAAGTTTTAAATTACTCAATTTTGGGCAAACATACATTTTTTAAAAGAAAATAAGTAATGCATGTTTAAGAACTCTCCTTTCTCTGGTATGATGTGTCAGGTGTTATAATTAGTTTGTCTAAAACCATTAACAAATTGAATGCAGAATGCTTTGGCTGCCAAAGCTGGCACCAGGTATTCATTAGAGACTGGATCTAGTCTAGAGAGAAAATAAATGGACAGAGGCTGCACATGACCCTGAGCTAGGTCTATGCTCCCTGAGTTTACCTTCCTTTCAGGAAATGCATGAGGGCTAATATCCTCAAATGCCCAGTTGTGAAATGGATGGAGCCAGGAAAGGAGTTGTGTTTGGAGAGAATATGTGAATGCATTTAGTCTGCATCATATTTTGAATGCCCAGCTATAGAAGTTGTCTTTCATTCCATGATTGGTGAGTTTAACTATGACTTGTGGATTTTCTAAAGTGCCACATATAGCCCAACAGGATAAATTTCCTGGTCGGGGACGTGGTGGCCGTGGTGGATTCATGTTTCGTGCCCATTCAGCCTATGTTCAAATAATGCTCAAGAAATTAACATGAGTTTTTACCACATAGTGCTTAATATTTTTTTGTGTGTGCAATTTTTACACTGTAAGTCAGAAATTTACAAATGTCAAGATCAGTGACAGAAATCATAGACTGGGCATGTTTGACTGATTGGAAAAGAATGTTCCCTGAGTTGATACTGTTTGATGTCACATACTTGGTTTTCTATCTCAAAAGTTGTCCGCATTTGCCTGGATTTAAGAATGTCATTCAATGATTTGTAAATATATAATATCCTGGACTTTTTGTTGCTTCATTGTAAAATGGATGTATTTATAAAGGAGGTCTGGAAGCTGTTTGTTTTATTATGTGAAGGCGGAACTCTTCTACAGGTCCTGGACCTATCACTAAACAGCAATGAACACAGTGTTTGTTCTATTCTGTTCTGATGCACTCTTAGGCAGAACGCTTTCCAAGTTGTTGCTGTGGATGGAGTCTGCAGTGGAATTCTTCAGTGCTTCTCTGCTGAAGACTGCATGGATTGGCTCCAAGCAATAGCAACTAACATTTCAAACCTCACAAAGCACAATGTAAGTACTGATTCAAGGAATAAATGTCTAACCAGAAAGTCTTTCAACATTTGTAGGTTTATTCAGTGGCATTTAACTTTGCTACATTTATTAGTGCCATTCTAAGAATGATCTTCCTTTTGCTTCCTGGGAAAGTGGTGCTGACACACAAGAGAAAAATCATTTCAGCATGAAAACCCAGGCAGAACTGGCCTGTGAAAAATCCTCACAGGTTTCTTTTGCTCAGTGCCTAAAGCATCTGCTTTAAGTAAACATGATATAGAATTTGGCATGAAAATAGTCTGTTTAAGTAAGAGCACCCTTTCAAGCAAGCTGAGTTATAATTTCAAGGAAATGTTATTGGTTTGTCTTGGGTGACCCTAGGACTGTGGCAGAGAATGTGTGAATTAGAAGATCCAGGTAAAAGATATTAATGTAGAGACTGAAGGATTCTAGTTTCAGAGACTGTGGTGCTCTGTGGACCCAAGGTTATTGAATGGATGTCATTATGGGTTGTAAGAACCTGGGCAGAATGTTAAGGTCTCTGTCAATAGAAATAGCTTCCTTCCTGACCTGTATTTCTCACATCCTTCTTCTCTCATTTCCTGTGTGGTTTTGTGGTCATAATGTCTTTGTTACCACTGCATTGAAATAATTTATCCTTTCTTGGTATTCTAGGTAGATAGTCTGAAGTTTGAAATCATAAACCAGGAAGAAATATAAAGCTTTGGCTATAAAATGCTTTTTGGGCAAACACAAGGACCTGGATTTGTACACAGAACACATGAGAAAAAGCAGAGTACCCTATAACTTTAATAAGCTCTGGGGAACAGAAACAGTCCAGTCACTGGCACTTACTAGCTAGGATGCATGGAGCATTTGGCAGGCATCAGACAAGTGGATGTACTGCAGAGACCTGATGAGAACCAGCTGAGGTTGCTCTGGAGCATCAATACACATTCATCTACACCTCAGCATCAATAAAAGTACATTTACACAGACATACCCACCCACTATGTCATGTTGTTCAATGATGCTAGTATTATAAAAGATTGTTCCAGTAACCTAGAATCAGTCAGGGGCAGGACCCTTCCACTTTCTGCCTGTGCCCAGAGTTGAAATCCAGTTGCCAGGCTCACTGGCACACCTGAGAGCAGAGGTAA
Organism: Rattus norvegicus; assembly: GCF_021556685.1. Classification (NCBI taxonomy): domain Eukaryota; kingdom Metazoa; phylum Chordata; class Mammalia; order Rodentia; family Muridae; genus Rattus; species Rattus norvegicus. Next base: position 15,858,669 of record NC_141538.1, read on the forward strand.
GACCAACTCTTCTGCTCCAAGTGACTGGCCTGGAGTCCTCAGGACACACAAACACAGGTTCAGTCTAGGACAGGACCCTTCCAATTTCTGCCTGCACCCTCAGCTAAACTAGTCCCACAGTTCTCTGTACACAGATCTGGGTGAAAGAAAACAGGTATGGAGGAGTGCTGACACACAGGCTTATAGCACGGTCAAGCCACTGTCAGAGACAGCAAGAAAAGGTAACACCAGAGACAACCTGATGGCGAGAGGCAAGTGTAGGAACCTAAGCAACAGAAACCAAGACTACTTGGCATCATCAGAGTCCAGTTCTCCCACCAAAGCAAATACTGAATATCCAAACACACTGGAAAAGCAAGATTCAGATTGAAAATCCCATCTCATGATGATGATAGAGGACTTTAAAAGGACATAAAGAACTACCTTAGAGAAATACAGAACAACACAGGTAAACAAATAGAAGCTCTTAAGAAGAAGAACAAAAATGCCTTAAAGAATTACAGGAAAACACAACCAAGCAGGTGAAGGAATTGAACAAAAACATCCAGGATTTAAATATGGAAATAAGAACAATAAAGAAATCACAATGACAAACAACCCTAGAGATAGAAAACCTAGGAAAGAGATCAGGAGTCATAGACTCAAGCATCACCAACAGAATACAAGAGATAGAAGACAGAATCTCAGGGTAGAAGATACCATAGATAACATTGACACAGCTATCAAAGAAAATGTAATACACAAAATCTCCTAACCCAAGGAAATCTAGGATATGGTGAAAAGGTCAAACTTACAGATAATAGGCATGGAAAAGAACAAAGATTCCCAACTTAAAGGGCCAATAAATATCTTCACCAAAATTATAGATGAAAACATTTCTAACCTAAAGAAAAATATACCCATAATCATAGAAGAAGCCTAAAGAATTCCATATAGATTGAACTAGAAAGGAAATTCCTCCCATTGCATAATAGTCAAAACACCAAATGCACAAAACAAAGAAAGAATAATAAAAACAGTAAGGGAAAAAGGGCAAGCAATATAAATTCAGAGCTATCAGAATTACACCAGATTTCTCATCAGAGACTATAACAGCAAGAAGATCCAGGACAGATGCCATACATACCCTAAGAGAACACAAATGCCAGCCCTGTCTACTTTATCCTGCCAAACTCCAATTAGCAAAGATGGAGAAACCAAAATATTCCATGACAAAAGCAAACTTACACAAAATCTTTCTGCAAATACAGCCCTACAAATGGTCATAGATGGAAAACTACAATAAAAGGTGGGAAACTACACCCTAAAAAATTAAGAAAGTAATCTCCTTGCAACAAACCCAAAAGATGAGAGCCACACAAACATAATTTTACTTCTAACAACAAAAATAACAGGAAATAATGATCACTATTCCTTAATATCTCTTAACATCAGTAGACTCAATTACCCAATAAAAAGACACAGACTAAGATACTGGATATGTAAAGAGGACCGAGCATTTTGCTGCATACAGGAAACACATGTCAGTGACAAAGACAGACACTACCTCAGAGTAAAAAGGCTGGAAAACAATTTTCCAAGCAAATGGTCACAAGAAACAAGCTGGAGTAGCCATTCTAATATTGAAAAAAAATAGACTTTCAACTGAAAGTCATGAAAAAATATAAGGATGGACAATTCATATTCATCAAAGGAAAAATCCATGAAGATGAATTCTCGATCCTGATATCTATGCTCCAAATGCAAGGCCACCTCCATTCATAAAAGAAAATTTACAAAAGCTCAAACTACACATTGCACCTCACACAATAATAGTGAGAGATTTCAACACCCCATTCTCATCAATGGACAGATCATGGAAATAGAAACTAAACAGAGACATAGAGAAACTAACAGAAGTTATGAACCAAATGGATTTAACAGATATTTATAGATGTATCATCCTAAAACAAAAGAATATACCATCTTCTCAGCACCTCATGGTACCTTCACAAAACTGACCATATAATTGGTCAAAATCAGGCATGAATAAATACAAAGAGTTTGAAATGTTACCATCAATTCTATCTGATCACCATGGACTAAGACTTGTCTTGAACAACAACAACAACAACAACAACAACAACAACAACAACAACAACAACAACGAACTACAGAAAGCCCACATACACATGAAAGGTGAACAACGTTCTATTCAATAATAACTTTTTCAAGGAAGAAATAAAGAAATTAAAGACTTTTTATAAATTAATAGAAATGAAGCCACAACATACCCAAACTTATTAGACACAATCGAAGCAGTGCTAAGACAAATCTCATACCTCTGAGTGCCTCAAAAAAGAAAATGGAGAGAGCATACATTAGCAGAGTGACAGCACACCTAAAAGCTCTAGAACAAAAAGAAGAAAATACATCCAAGAGGAGTAGAATTCAGGAAATAATCAAACTCAGGGCTGAAATGAACAAAGTAGAAACAAAAAGAACTATACAAAGAATGAACAAAACCAGAAGCTGGTTCTTTGAGAAAATCAGCAAGATAGATAAATGCTTTGCCAAACTAACCAGAGAGTACAGAGAGAGGGAGTATCCAAATCAACAAAATCGGAAATGAAAAGGGAGAGATAACAACAGAAGCTGAGGAAATTCAAAAAATCATAGGATTCTACCTAAAGAAAAGCCAATATTCATCAAAACTGGAAAGTCTGGATCAAATAGACAATTTTCTAGACAGATACCAGGTACTAAAGGAAATCAGGATCAGGTAAACCATTTAATCAGTCCCATTACTCCTAAGGAAATAGAAGCAGTTATTAAAAGTCACCTAATCAAAAAAAGTCAAGGCCCAGATGGGTTTAGCACAGTGTTCTATTGGACCTTCATAGAAGACCTAATACCAATATTGTCCTCAGAAGATGGAAAGACCTTCCATACTCATGTATTGGGAGGATTAATATAGTAAAAATGGCCATTTTGCCCAAGGCAATCAACAGATTCAATGAAATCCCTATCAAAATTCCAACTCAATTATTCATAGAGCTGGAAAGAGCTATTTCCAAATTTATTTGGAATAACAAAAAACCCAGGATAGTGAAAACTATCCTCAAAAATAAAAGAACTTATGGGGGAATCACCATTCCTGACCTCAAGCAGTATTACAGAGCAATAGTGATAAAAGCTGAGTGGTACTGGTACAGAAATCGGCAGATGGATCAATGGAATAGAACTAAAGACCTAGACATGAACCCAATCACCTATGGTCACCTGATCTTTGACAAAGGAGCCAAAACCATCCAGTGGAAAAAAATAGAGCATTTTCAACAAGTGGTGCTGGTTCAACTGGAGGTCAACATGTAGAACAATGCAAATTGATCCGATTTCATCACCCTGTACAAAGCTTAAATCCAAGTTGATCAAAGACCTCCACATAAAACCAGATACACTTAAACTAAGAGAAGAAAATGTAGGGAAGAGCCTCCAACTGAACACCAATGGCTTATACTCTAAGAGTAAGAATTGACAAATGGCACCTCATAAAACTGCAAAGCTTCTGAAAGGGCACTGTCATTAGGACAAAATGGCAACAAATAGATTGGGAAAAGATCCTTAACCAACCCTACATCCGATAGAGTGCTAATATCCAACATGTACAAAGACCTCAAGAAGTTACACTCCAGAGAGCCAATAACCTTATTGTAATGGGGTACACAGCTAAACAAAGAATTCTCAGCTGAGGAATATTGAATTGCTGAGAAGCACCCAAAGAAATGTTCAACATCTTTAGTCATCAGGGAAATGCAAATCAAAACAACCCTGAGATTCTACCTCACACCAGTCAGAATGGATAAGATCGAAAATTCAGGCGACAGCAGATGCTGGCAAGGATATGGAGAAATAGGAACATTCCTCTATTGTTGGTGGGATTGCAGACTGGTACAACCATTCTGGAAATCAGTCTGGAGGTTCTTCAGAAAATGGACATTGAACTACCTGAGGACCCAGCTATACCTCTCTTGGGCATATACCCAAAAGATGCTCCAACATATAACAAAGACACATGCTCCACTATGTTCATAGCGGCCTTATTTATAATAGCCAGAAGCTGGAAAGAAATCAAATGCCATTCAAAAGAGGAATGGATACAGAAAATGTGGTACATCTACACAATGGAGTACTACTCAGCTATCAAAAACAATGACCTCATGAAATTCATAGGCAAATCGATGGAACTAGAAAATATCATCCTGAGTGAGGTAACCCAAACACAAAAAACATACATGGTATGGTAAACACTCACTGACAAGTGGATATTACAAAAGCTTGAATTACCCAACAATCCATAGACCACATTAAGCTCAAGAAGGACCATCAAAGTGAGGATGCTTCAGTCCTTCTTAAAAGGGTGAACAAAATTATTCATTGGAGGAGTTATGGAGACAAAGTTTGGACTTAGGGAATGACTATATAGCCACCAAACCTAGACAATATTGATGAAGCCAAGAAGTGTGTGCTGACAGGAGCCTGACATAGCTGTCTTCAGAGAGGCTCAGCCAGAGAGTGAGCAATACAGAGGTGATTGCCAGCAGCAAACTTTTGAACTGAGAACAGGGTCTCCATTAAGAAAGGATTGAAGGAGCCGAAGGGACTTGTGACCCCATAAGAACCAACCAACCAGAGCTCCCAGGGACTAAACCACTACTCAAATAGAACACATGGACAGATTCATGGCTCTAGCTGCATATATATAGCAGAGGATGTCCATATTGGGCACCAATGGGAGGAGGAGCCCTTTGTCCTGTCAAAGCTGGACCCCCCAGTATAGGAGAATGTCAGGACAGGGAGGCAGGAAGAAGAAGGTGGTTGTGGAGGGGAACACTCTTATAGAAGAAAAGAGAGGTGGATGGGATAGGGAGCTTATGGCAAAGAAACCAGGAAGGGGAATAACATTTGAAATGTAAATTAAAAATATCCAATGAAAAAAAGAAATTGCTTAAGTAAAAAAAATGAGATCCTAAATGTTCCAAAATGATAGTTTTTCCTTTAATTCATTATTTTAATTCATTTTACATCCCAATAGCTGCCCCCTTTCCTTGTCCCTCCTCACATAATCTCTCCCCCAAATACCCTCCTCTTCTCCTCTGAGAGGATGGGTGTCCTCCACACTGGCACATCCAGTCTCTGAAGGGCTATGCACGTCTTCTCCCATGGAGGCCAAACAAGGCAGCCTGGTTAGGGGATCAGATTCCATAGATAAGCACCAGCTTTAGGAACGGTCACTGATCCAGTTGCTGGGTGACCTATATAAAAACTGAGCTGTACATCTGCTACATAGGGTCTGGGAGCCCTTGTATGCTCTTTGGTTGGTGCCTCAGTCTATGAGAACCCCCATGGGTCCTGGTTAAATTACTCTGTTGGTCCTCCTGTGGTGTTCCTATCCTTTTCAAGGCCTTCAATCCTGTTTAATTTTTAATTGTTGAATATTAAAAAAATTAATTGCTCTTCCCTTTACTAGTCTTCTGGTCATTTCAACCTCTGAGAAGTTTCACAAATTTTGTGACTTGTTTCTCATTGATTTCTAGCTTATCGCATAGGACATAAGATATAAGAAACTATTTCTTTAACACTATAAAGGTTTGCTTTGTGACATTAAATGTTATCTGAGCACTGAGAACCCCCACTATGGTTTTTATTAGAGCTGTCTGTAAGTCTATGTCCAGTAGTAGTCTTTTGTCTTTTGGAAAGTCAATACAATGCCAAAACTTATAGATGTAAAGTTAGTAGTACAACTTCATGGTGAAGTATATTCTGTATGAACATAAAGTTGTCTTGTCTTCTGACTAATATTGATCTATAGTCTATTTTTTCAGATGTAATCATTATATGTACATATGAACAAATGACATCATTTCAAGTATGATTGTTACAAGTTACAATTTCTCATATTATGTTAATATTTTTGAAATTTTTATATGCTTATCAATAATTTGTGTGGAATTTTTACATATTATTTTCCATTTTTGATATTTTTAGAGAAATGCAATCATTTTTATTAATAATTAGCAGCCACACTACCTCAATATTCTGGTGAATATTTGTTAAATAACAGCAAAAACTGATAAATTCTAAATATTTATGCAAGGTTTCATTTCTAGAACTTCCTTAGAATAAAAAAAAGGAAGAAACTTGAATTAACAGCTACCTGACCTAGCTAGGTTTCTGTAAGGAAAATGTGACTTTCTCCTTTTGTACTTTTATAATTCAACACTGATGTAGTTGTACTAACATATACTATAATCATAATATTTGTTAGTGAGAGCTGACTAGAAGAACAAAATTATATATATATATATATATATATATATATATATATGTAGAGAGACAGAGACAGAGACAGAGCACTGAAATAATAGATAAGTCATATTATAGTCATGGCAGAGTAGGCATGTTAGTCTCTCAGCAAATTAAATAAGATGTCCAAGTAAATGTCACCTTAACACAGCTGACAGTCACCCAAGAAGAAAGTTACAACTGAGATGTTTCCTAGAATAGGCTGTACTGTGGGTACACTGTGGGAGTTGTAATGGAGTATAAGCTGATGGAGAATGGCCCAGCCTACTATGGTAGGCACGATTCATTGGACAGGTGACCCCAGACTTTATGAGAAGGTAACTAAGCCGAGCCTGAGTGACCTAAGAGTCAACGGGTTTTCTCTATGGCTTTTGGGTAAAGTGCCTGTGCAACTTCCTGCCTTCACTCCATCATGATAGACTGTGGAGTATAAATCAAATGAATTCTGAACTTTCCTGTAGTCAGAATGCTTTACCACAGCTTTTCAAAGGAAAACAACACCAAGAGTTCAGAGATGGTGTCTATTTTCTACATTTCATGGTGAGCACTTGACAGGGAGGAGATTGAGCCACAAAGTTGGTATCTCTTTTCTACAACAGCTTCTGCACCTTTGCTTTCTCTCTATCAGAGTCCTAGGTTTGCAGGTGGTATCACTTGGCTCAGTCCTTTAACTAAACATGTCTTCCAAGAAGCAGATTTTCTAAGAGCGCCCTTAGGATCTAGACCACTGACAATTTGAATCTGTCTGTGAAGAAAGTATTATTTAAAGCTTAGCAGTCCACTCTTATTTTAAAAGGCATTTCTCAGGCATACGGAGCCATGGTTCATGAGTAATGTATCCTTATGATTGTGGTCAAGAAACATAAAGTCACATTCTCATAAGGTATTGGCACAGAAACCAAAGAGATATAGAATTACCATCGTCATATGTGGTTTTAGCAGGACACCACTAAATTAACAAAGTTTTGAAGGAAAACAGAACATCACTTTTGCTCAAGCAATGTGGCTTGGTCAACCTGATGGATACTCAATCTATTTGTGTTTGTTTAGGCACATCTTAATCTTCCTCTGTCTGTATTAGCACAACAGTGTACTTCAGTTTTGTAAAATAGTATCAACCCCAGAACATTTAAAAAGCAACAGAAATACAGGACAGTTGGCTACAGCAGCTTGCCTGTCTTTGTTTGAAAAAAGATACAATATATTTACGAAGATCTTTCTGGGGCCAAAAGCAAACTCTGCAGTTACTCTGGTTGAAAGGGACAATTGCTTTTAAGAAGGAGCTGTGACTTCATAAGTCGGTAAGATTTGCAAATTTTGTCTAATTCCTGATTTCAAACTTCTGAGTTTCATCAATGATTTCACAAGTATTATGTAACAACTGAGGGAATAGGAAGGAACAGAGGCAAAGGAACAAGTGACCACAAGTATTTTTTCCAAAAATGGAATGATCTATATTATAATTCTACCAATATTAAACATGTGTGTGTATGTGTGTGCGTAAATATGTGTGGGTTCATTCCAAGTGTAGATACATGTATATAGATGCAAAAATGGAATGATCTATTATAATATTATTAAAATTAAACAGTATGACACTACTGGGGGTGTGTCTCTGTAAATGTACATGTGTTCATATGTAGGTGTAGATACATGTGTATAGATGCAAAAAAATGGAATGATATATATTATAATACTACCAACATTAAACAATGTGACAGTAGTTTGAATGTGTCTGTCTGTGTAAATGTATGTGTGTTAATGTAAAGTATAGATACATATGTATACATGCAAATATGGAACAATCTTTTTTGTATATTTTTATTTACATTCCAAATGTTATTCCCTTTCCAGGATTCCCATCCATAAAGTCCTTATCCCATCCACCTCCGCCTTCTTCTATAAGGGTGTTCCCCCTCCCCCACCTTTCCCCTTTCTGCCACCCTGCTCTGATATTCCCCTAAACTGGGGGGAGTCCAGCTTTGGCAGGACCAAAGTCTTCTCCTCCCATTAGTGCCCAAAGTGGCCATTCTCTGCTACATATGCAAATGGAGCCATGTGTCTGTTCATGTGTACTCTTTGGGTAGTGGTTTAGTCCCTGGGAGCTCTGGCTGGATGGTATTGTTGTTCTAATGGGGTTGCAAGCCCCTTCAGTTCCTTCAATCCTTTCTCTAACTCCTCCAATGGGGACACTGTTCTCAGTTCAATGATTTGCTGTTGGCATTTGCCTCTGTATCTGTCACTCTCTGGCTGAGCCTCTCAGGAGACAGCTATATCAGGCTCCTGTCAGCATACATTTTTTGACTTCATCAATATTATCTAGGTTTGCCCCACTTGGGAGCTAGCATACACACACACACACACACACACACACACACACACACACACACACACGTATATATACATATATATATACATATATATATATATATATATATATACACACACATGTATCCAAACTTTGTCTCCATATTTCCTCCTATGAAATTTTTGTTCCCCCTCTTAAGAAGGACTGAAGCATCCACATTATGGTTGTCTATCTTGAGCTTAATGTGGTCTATGGATAGTATCTTGGGTAATTCAAACTTTTGAGCTATTATCCACATATGAGTGAGTGCATACCATACCATGTGTGGTTTTTTTGTGATTGGGTTACCTTGCTTAGGATATTTTCTAGTTTGATCCATTTGCTTATGAATTTCATGAAGTCATTGTTTTTGATAGCTGAGTAGTACTCCATTGTGTACATGTACATTTTCTGTATCCACTGCACTGTTGAAAGACATGTGGGTGCTTTCCAGCTTCTGGCTATTATAAATAAGGCTGCTATGAACATAGTGGAGCATGTGTCCTTGTTATATGTTGGAGCATCATTTGGGTATATGCCGAAAAATGGTATAGTTGGATCTTGACGTAATTTTTTAGAAACCACCAAAACAATTTCCAAAGTGGTTGTACAGGTTTACATTCATACCAGCTAGGGAGGTATATTCCTCTTGCTTCACATCCTTGCCAGAATCTGTTGTTACCTGAATTTTTTTATCTTAGCCATTCTGACTGGTGTGAGGTGGAGTCTCAGGTTTATTCGATTTGCATTTTCCTGATGACTAAGGATGTTGAACATTTCTTTAGGTACTTCTCAGCCATTTGCTATTCCTCAGCTGATAATTCTTTGTTTTGCTCTGTACCCCACTTTTAATAGGGTTATTTGACTCTCTGAAGTCTAAATTCTTGAGTTCTTTGTATATTTTGGATATTAGCCTTTTATCAGATGAAGGACTGATAAATATTTTTACCCAATCTGTTGGTTGTTGTTTTGTCCTATGACAGAAGCTTTCCAGTTTTTTGAGGTCCCATTTGTCGAATCTTGCTTTTAGAGCATAAGCCACTGGTCTTGTGTTCAGGAAAATGTCTCCAGTGCCTATGTATTCAAGGTTCTTCCCCACCTTTTCTTCTACTAGTTTGAGTGTATCTGGCTTTATGTGGAGGTCCTTGATCTACTTGTACTTAAGCTTTGAACAAGGTGATAAGAATGGATCAATTTACATTCTTCTACATGCTGACCTCCAGTTGAACTAGCACCATTTGCTGAAAATGCTATCTTTTTTTTCCACTGGATGGTTTTAGCTCTATTTTCAAAGATCAAGTGACCATAGGTGTGTGGGTTCATTTCTGGGTCTTCAATTCTGTTGAACTGATCTACTTGCCTGTCTCTGTACCAATACCACTCAATTTTTATCACTATTCCTCTGTAATACAACTTAAGGTCAGGGATAGTGATTCCCCCAGAAGTGCTTTTATTTTTGAGGATATTTTCACTATCCTGTTTTGTTTTTGTTTTTGTTTTTGTTAATCGAGATGAATTTGCAAATTGCTTTTTGTAACTCTATGAAGAATTGAGTTGAAATTTTGATGGGGATTGAATCTGTAGATTGCTTTTGGAAAAAATGGCTATTTTTACTATATTACTCTTGCCAATCCATGAGCATTGAAGGTCTTTGCATCTTCTGAGGTCTTCTTCAATTTCTTTGTTCAGAGACTTGAAGTTCTTGTCATAGAGATCTTTCACTTGCTTGGTTAGAGTCATGCCGAGGTGTTTTACATTATTTGTGACTATTGTGAATGGTGTCATTTCCATAATTTCTTTCTCAGCTTGTTTATCCTTTGAGTAGAGGAAATCTATTGATTTGTTTGAGTTAATTTTATAACCAGCCACATTGCTGAAGTTGTTTATGAGGCTTAGTAGTTCTCTCGTGGAACCTTGGGGGCATTTAACTATACTATCATATTATTCACAAGAAGTGATATTTTGACATTTTCTTTTCCAATTTGTATCCCTTTGACCTCCTTTTGTTGTCTGATTGCTCTGGCTAGGACTTTGAGAACTCTATCGAATAAATAGGGCAAGAGTGCACTTCAAGTTTCTCTCTATTTAGTTTGATGTTGGCTACTGGTTTGCTGTATGCTGCTGCATTTACTATGTTGAAGTATGGGCCTTGAATTTCTGATCTTTCCAGGACTTTTGTAATGAAGGAATGTTGAATTTTGTCAAATGCTTTTTCAGCATGTAATGGGATGATCTTGTGGGCTTTTTCTTGTGTTTATTTATATATTGGATTATCTTGGTGAATTTCCATGTATTGAACCATCCATGCATCTCAGGGATGAAGACTACTTAATCATGATGGATGATGATTTTGTTGTGTTCTTGGATTCGGTTTTTGAAAATTTTATTCAGTATTTATACATTCATATTCATAAGGGTAATTGGTCTGACATTCTCTTTGTTTCTTGGGTCTTTGTGTGATTTAGGTATAAGCATAATTATGGCTTTATAAAAGGAACTGGGTAGTGCTCCTTCTATTTCTATTTTGTGGAACAGTTTGGACAGTAGTGAAATTATGTCTTCTATGAAGGTCTGATAGAATTCTGCATTAAATCCTGGGTTTTTTATGGTTGGAAGACTTTTATTAACTGCTTCTATTTCTTTAGGTGTTATGGGATTGTTTAGATGGTTTATCTGATGCTGATTTAACTTAGGTACCTGGTATCTGTCTAGAAAATTGTCCATTTCATCTAGATTTGATGAAATTATCATTGAATAGAGTGTTGTTTTAGCTTCCATGTGTATACAGGCTTTTTGTTGTGTTTGTTGTTATTGAAAATCCACCTTAGTCCATGGTCATCTGATAGGATGCATGGGATTATTTCTATCTTCTTGTATCTGTTGAGGCCTGTTTTGTGACTGCTTATATGATCAGTTTTGGAGAAGGTACCATGAAGTGCTGAGAAGAAGGTATATTCTTTTGTTAAATTTTGCATAAATATTTGTTAAATCCATTTGGTTCATAACTTCTATTAGTTTCTCTATGTCTCTTTTTAGTTTCTGTTTCCATGATCTGTCTATTGATAGGAGTGGGGTGTTGAAATCTCCCACTGTTATTGTGTGAGGTGCAATGTGCATTTGTGCTTTAGTAAGGCTTATTTATGAATGTAGGTGCATTCGGAGCATAGACAATCAGGATTGAGAGTTCATCTTGATGGATTTTTTTCCTTTGATGAATATGAAGTTATCTTTTTTTGATAACTTTTGTTTGGAAGTTGATTTTATTTGATATTAGATTGGCTACTCCAGCTTGTTTCTTGGGACCATTTGCTTGGAAAATTGCTTCCTAGCTTTTTACTCTGAGGTAGTTTCTGTCTTGGTCACTGAGGTGTGTTTCCTGTATGCAGTAAAATGCTGGGTCGTCTGTACACAGCCAGTGTGCTAGTCTATGTATTTTTATTGGAGAATTGAGTCCATTGGTGTTAAGAGATATTAAGGAATGGTTATTGTTTTTTTCCTGTTATCTTGTTGTTAGCGGTGGAATTATGTTTGTGTGGCTCTCTTATTTTGGATTTGTTTCAAGCAGATTACTTTCTTGCTCTTTTTAGGGTGCAGTTTCCCTCCTTGTGTTGGAGTTCTCTATTAATTATCTATGGTATCTTTTACCCCTGTCATTCTGTCTTCTGTCTTTTGTATTCTGTTGGTGATACTTGAGTCTATGACTCCTGATCTCTTTCCTAGGTTCTCTATTTCCAGGTTTGTCTCTCATTGTGATTTCTCTACTGCTTCTATTTCCATTTTTAAAGAGATCTTTATTTTTATTTATATGAGTACACTGTAACTGTCTTCAGACACACCAGAAGAGGGCATCCGATCTCATTACAGATGGTTGTGAACCACCATGTGGTTGCTGGGATTTGAACTCAGAACCTCTGGAAGAGCAGTTAGTGCTCTTAACCACTGAGCCATCTCTCCAGCCCCCTATTTCTATTTTTAAATCCTGGATGGTTTTGTTCAATTCCTTCCCTTGTTTGGTTGTGTATTCCTGTAATTCTTTAAGTTTTTTTTTTTTTGTGTTTTCTTTTTAAGGTTTCTATTTGTTTACCTGTGTTGTCTTGTATTTATTTAAGAGAGTTCTCTATTTCTTTCTTAAAGTCCTCTATCATCATCATGAGATGTGATTTTTTTTAAATCCAAATCTTGCTTTTCCGGTGTATTTGGACATCCAGCTTTGGTGGGAGAACTGGGCTCTGATGATGCCAAGTAGTCTTGGTTTCTGTTACTTCGGTTCATGTGCTTGCCTCTTACCATCAGGTTGTGTCTCGTGATAGTTTGTTTTGCTGTTTCTGACAGTGAATTAACCCTCTTGTAAGCCTGTGTGTCAGCACTCCTATTTACCTGAATTCTTTCAGCCAGATCTGAGTACAGAATGCTGTGGAACCAGTTCAGCTCAGGGTGCAGGGAGAAACTGGAAGGGTCCTGTGCCAGACTGCTCCTTGTTTGGTGTGTCCTGAGGCTACCAGCCAGATCACTTGGAGCAGAACTGATGGTCTTACCTCTGCTCTCAGATGTGTCAGTGCTCATGGAGACTGGCTTTCAGCTCTGGGCACCAGCAGAAACCAAACTTTGGTATCTCTAAAGGTGTTTTATACACAGTATTTACTATGTGTTATTTTCAGAAAAAAATGAAAGGTTTCAAATAAAAATAATGTGAAAAATACATAGAAATAATGCTTAAAATAATAGATGGCTAGAAACAAACAGACAAACAAAAAGTATCATGGGAGAGATTAATGAATGGGATGAAAGGAATTGGAAGAATTAATGAAATGAAGAACTGTTTCATTGTGAAATAATCAAGATATATAAACCAAGATAATGAAAAGAAAGAAGATACATATTAAAAATTAAAGATGAAAAAACAGATGTTACAACAGAATCTAACATAATCCAGAGAGTTGTGAGGAAATACTTTAAAAAACTATTTTTAATAACTAGAATATAAAGAAATACAGGAAACTGATTGAGACATATTACTATATATCATTAATCAAGAGTATACAGACAACTTTCACAGGTGCATTGCCAGCAACAAAATTTATATACCGCAACAGTAAAGAGACTGTATACACAAAGTTATATCTCACATAATAGTAAATAAAAGATTAGAGCATAATCTCTAATGTGAGGGATAAGATAAAGTTGTCACTGCACTCTTACTCAGTGTAGTGCTTAAACTTATACACAGGAAAGTAAAAATAGAGCGAGAAACACAATACTTATCAGAAAGGATGAAGTCGAATTCATTCACGCATTGATCCTGTACTTAACACATTCTACTATACAATATTTAGATATCATAAAAAGTAGAAGAAAATGTCAATATATAAATCCCAGAATTTTCTTTATATCAATAGTGAGTTTGCCATGAAAAAAGTCAGCAAAATTAGAGTCTCACTAACAATAATTTCAAAAACAGAACAGTACTTAAGCATGACCCAGGAGAAGAAAGACCTCTACAGTACAATCTCTCAAGATCCAGGAAAACACTAAAGATGTCAATAGGATATGAAAAATAACTCCAATAATTATGGATTGTGTAATGGCTATTCCTGGTTGTCAGTTGACTGTATCTACAATGAGCTATAATACAAAATTGGACGGCTCACCTGAGATCCTTAACTTGAGGCTAGAAGACCCAAACCTGGATCTTGGCATGGAGATTTTGAGGTATAGTGGTTATGAAAAGCTTAGGCCCACACAAGGCCATACATGCACTTAGTCCCAGGAAACTAAGGCAAGGAGATCTCTGAGTTCAAGTTCAGCCTGGGACAAGTCCCAGATCCAGTCATAATTGATCTTTAATATGGGCCACACTTTCTGCTGGAGACATATATGAGGACACTAGAAGAAGGAAGATTTACTCTTCTTCATCTGATTCCATGTACTTGCCAGCTCATCTGTTTGAATCTACTTCTACAGACGACCAGCTAAAACAACTAGCCTCATGGGACTGAGCAACTACTAGATTCTTGGACTTCCCATTCACAGTTGACTATTGCTGGGGAGTTAGGCTACAGACTCTAAGTCATCATAATAAATTGCCTCAATAAAGAAAGACATTTTATAAGTTCTGTGATTCTAGTGAACACTGACTAAGACAGATTATAAAAATTAATATTGTGAAAATATTAGTAAAATCAATTTATAGGATGAATGCAGTCTCCATGAAACCATGGCATTCATTACAAAACTAGAAACATACTAATTTTGCAATCTATATATGGAAGCAGACTGTACCCTCAACTGTCAATGCAATCTAGTTAAAAAATGCAATGAGGCATTATACCTGAACTCATCTTCTACTAAGAACAATACATAGTAACAAAACCGTCAAGTTGCTCAAGCAAACAGAGAGGAAGACCTCTATGATTGCATATAGAACCCAGAGATAAATGTGACCAAAGTAATTTTACTAAGGTGGACCATCCAGTGATCCAGGGACTATATCACCGACCAAGGAGTATACAGGGAGGGATCCATGGCTCCAGATATATATGCAGTAGAGGATAGCCTTGTCTGGCATCAATGGGAGGAGAGGACCTTGGTCCTGTGAAGGTTTGATGCCCCAGGATACGGAGCAGCAGGGCAGGAAAGAGTGGGTGGGTGCATGGGGGAGCACTCTCATAGAGGCAAGTAGAGGGGGGAGTGAGCAGATGTTGGATGGATGGTTTGTGGAGGGATAACCAGGAAGTGGGATATTATTTGTTAATGGAATAATTAATAAAAAAACTGAAACAGCATCATTCTTGCCTTTAACTTTAGGATATAATGCTATTTAAATAAGGGACTTTATGTAAGTTAAAAACATACTTGATAGGTATTACTTTTAAAAATCAGTTATTTGTTAACAGCTATTAGAATCAAATATTTGTCTCACATTTTGATGAGAATGTTACACAACAGAGAATTCAAAGATATTTTAGTATATTTAATATAAATTTACAGATATTGAGAATATATTTTATTTCATTATTTAGTTTCTTAGTATAAACTGAGATCTTCCATGTACCGTTGGAATGAAGAAACTGGAGAACTGTCCTGTAGTGAATTTTCACAGATAAGATTCAGGAAAGTGATCAAGAATAAGAGCAACCAGGGGAGTTAACATGGTGTTCATGTGAGATCTGATAGCAATCACATTTTACATATATGGATATCTCTCAAAATCTGTAATCCCAGCTTCTACCTGAGAAAACATTTACACAGATCCTAACTAATGAGCCTTCTGGAATTACTAGATCTATGATGTGTAGGGACTTAAAATTTTTCATGACCAAACCATTTTGAGAAGTTTTACAAAATAACTAGAAGTGGAAGAGACATGGAAAAGTGTATGTCCTGGAAGTGATTTCTGAAAATCCACCTAAATGAAAATAGCATACAGATTTCAGTCAACAGTACAATGGACTCATTGTTGTACTCAAGAGTCTATAGTAAAGAAATGAATGGTGGCTTAGTAATATAGAGAACTGTTTGGTGTGTGGATACTTTCTGTCATATGTGTAACTTTTCCATAAAACTAATAATGTTTAAGATAAAATTGTATTTACATATATGTGTGTATTAAGATATTAACATCTTTTGACATAATTGTTGACTTTTTGGCTTTTTTTTACCCATTTATTCACTCATGCTCTTTCGAGGAACTTACTACATGAATTTAAGTACTAGGATGTAACACTTAGAAAAAGATAGATCATGTCTGCCCTTGTCGTATAAGAAGCCAAATGAAGAAGAATGACTGAAATCAATTATGTACATAAATGAGGTTGAAATTTCTGTTTCATGGAATGAAGGATCACGAGAGGCTGTGTGTAGCTAGAAGACACCTTGATACATGAACTGTGAGTATGGATTACAGGTGACCAGTGAGTAAGAACAGAGCGAGAGCAACAGTAAGAATATTCATCTATACAGAAAGGAAAAGTAACGGTTTTGTTATAATGTAGAAACCAGTAAATGCAGACAATTCAACTAGTATGGGCTGATATGAAAATATTCACATTCTCACAAGTGTTTCAGAAATGCTTTTCTCTCAGTCTGGAGGTTCCTCAGAAAATTGGACATTGAACTACCTGAGGATCCAGCTATACCTCTCTTAGGCATATACCCACAAGATGTCCCAACATATAAAAAAGACACGTGCTCCACTATGTTCATAGCAGCCTTATTTATAATAGCCAGAAGCTGGAAAGAACCCAGATGCCCTTAAACAGAGGAATGGATACAGAAAATGTGGTACATCTACACAATGGAATATTACTCAGCTATCAAAAACGATGACTTTATGAAATTCATAGACAAATGGTTGGAACTGGAAAATATCATCCTGAGTGAGGTAACCCAATCACAGAAAAACACACATGGTATGCACTCATTGATAAGTGGCTATTAGCCCAAATGCTTGAATTACCCTTGATGCATAGAACACATGAAACTCAAGACAGATGACCAAAATGTGAATGCTTCACTCCTTCTTTAAAAGGGGAACAAGAATACCCTTGGGAGGAAATAGAGAGGCAAAGATTAAAACAGAGACAGAAGAAACACCCATTCACATGTGGCCCATACATATACAGCCACCCAATTAGACAAGATGGATGAAGCAAAGAAGTGCAGGCTGGATGTAGATCTCTCCTGAGAGACACAGCCAGAATACAGCAAATACAGAGGCGAATGCCAGCAGCAAACCACTGAACTGAGAATAGGACCCCTTTTGAAGGAATCAGAGAAAGAACTGGAAGAGCTTGAAGGGGCTCGAGACCCCTTATGAACAACAATGCCAACCAACTAGAGCTTCCAGGGACTAAGCCACTACCTAAAGACTATACATGGACTGACCCTGGACTCTGACCTCATAGGTAGCAATGAATATCCTAGTAAGATCACCAGTGGAAGGGGGAGCCCTTGGTCCTGCTAAGACTGAACCCCCAGTGAACGTGATTGTTGGGGGGAGGGTGGCAATGGGGGGAGGATTTATGGGAGGGGAACACCCATAAAGAAGGGGAGGGGGAGGTATTAGGGGGATGTTTGCCCGGAAACCGGGAAAGGGAATAACATTCGAAATGTAAATAAGAAATACTCAAGTTAATAAAAAAAAAAAAGAAATGCTTTTCTCAAGGAGATGTCATTATTAAATTGCATATTGTTACTAGAGTTATGTCATTGACTATTCCCTCATTAAATGACAGCAATCATAGTTTTCCTTTAGTTGGTAGCTTTGTTTTATTAAACAAGGCAATGAATTGACAGTATTATGTATTTTAAAGGTTTTAACACGAAAAGGATAGGCACATTTACTTGAACAAGAACTTCAAGAGCAAAAATCTTGTAGGTCTGAATTCTACTCAAATAACTACTATCCTTGAAGATAATAGCACTAAGTCACTAAATGCTGGGTTTTGAGTGTGGAAGCAGAATACATAAAAATACTGCCTACATTCCAGGAGAGTGGAATGTAGGCAGAACCTCACAGCTGGAGTCAATAATACACCTTCAGGTTACTTAAGACTTTGACTGCTTTCCTACTGTGTATGCAGACTGTTTGTTTAACCTACCTTTAAGAAAACAATACAACAATCAAACTTAATTGCCTGGCATTCTCCATGTAATCAGCTTTTACAGCCCAAGCTGTAGTATTAAGTAAATGTTCTCTTCCATGCTGCTCCAAAGACTCCAAAAACAAAACAAAACAAAACAAAACAATGGTTGTGTGTAGAAACTCAAAATAATGTAGTCATGTGTTGAAAACAACATGCTGAAAAGCAACTTTATATAATAAATCTGCACCATCAATTATGGACACACCATTTGGCTACTGCACAATAACATTTGCTCATTTGTTATCTGGGTCAGTTGGAGTCAGTGAGTTAAATCCCTCGTAAAACTCTGTTAGAGATTTCTGTAAAGATGATTCCTTCACCATGTAATGGTTTCTGTGCTGCCCAATATATACAGAGTGAAAGAACGTTGTTAAGGACAGACACAGACAAAGGGACAGACATCATCCAAGTGGCATTCAGACTTGTAACACAGGTTATGGAAAGGATGGACGATTAGAGATGCAGGGAGAGAGAAATACAGATTTAAACCTCGGCCTGTTCTGGGTAAAATTACTCCACGGCAAAGTGCCTATAATTTATTTTCCCTAATGTAGCACTGATTCATCTTGGATACTGTAAGGGTATTACTAATACATTCAAATGAATGTGAGGTAAGAATACTGTTATTAATAGAGTATAAGAAACGCATTATGAAGAGGTCATATTTTAGAAAAACAACACAATACTGTCCAAAACATCTCTTACAATCGTTTACCATGTGAGTACCACTATGTACATAGTGTAACTACACATGCATACACTTGAATTCTAGTAGAAAAACAAGTATTTGTCACACATCATAGTAATAGAAGTCTGTGATTTCTGTGATTGCAATTGGAAGTGGATAACAACCAGTACAGCAGGATAGTTTCAAGTATATAATGCCTGAAAACAGCATAGCTTCAAAATACCTTTTATCCACCAAAGTTAACACCTCCTGTCTTTTCAGAAGTATTTTTATACTTTGAAAAGTTGGTATCATTAGTTTGGTTAGAATACAACTTCTCAATATTTATGTGAAGCTGAAACTCCCTCTCATAAGTAATGTCAATTTAAGTTACATTATTTAATTTAAATAAGCTCTTTAAATTTTGTCTTTTATATGGCACCAATTTTTTTCAGTTACTCTTTTGAGGTGCCTTCTAAGCTAAACCAAGCTATTTCAGAAGCTATTAATGAGTGATGGTATCTGTTGCATAGAAGGTTATGTGTTTACACATCTTTGGAATAATTGCTTTATAAATTAATTACTGAGATTCTGAAAGGTAGCTATTTGAGTATCTGTACCTTAAGGAAAATGAGAAAACTCAGTAAAATAAATTTTAAGTAGTGACTAAGCTATGAAGAAGTTACAGGTCTGCACCCAAGTTTGTTCTTATGAAGTATTATTGAGGAAACAGGTAACATTAGAACCATCTTCAGATAGTATCCTCACTCAGGTCTTTCAATTCTTAATTGTGAAATTATGATATCAGTGTTCTGAGAGAACAATTTCTCTTATTATAGATTTAAACATAAGTTATACTGAGTAGCATTTATTGTAGTAAAATATTTCAAATTAAGCTATATGAAATATGTGCATACACATATGTGTAAGCTTAGAAACACACACACACATAAACACACACATATATACTGTGTTTTCCATATGATCTGTATTTAAAGTAAGATAAATCTTATGTATGATTGAGAAATCTAATTGTTTTAATACTTTCTGTCAGACAAAGCTTTTGAATCACAGTAGCCTCTGACTCTCTCAGTGGTTCTAGGAATTTCTTCAAAAACTCCTCTTGTATTGATGGTGTTTTTTTTCTATTCCCTTTATAGTACTGTCTGGCCTCATTTTTTCTACCTCGTGATCATGTAGTAGCTGGCCTGCAGTTTGTAAAACCAGTACTTGAGTGTTCAGGAAAAAAAGAAAAATAGATAAGTGAAACCAAACATATCTGTCTCCATTTCATCAAAGGAAAATAAAATTTTGTACAAACTCACTTCATGGTATTCAGAACATGAATATGAAAATCTATGAAGATTTAAAGAAGGAGCTGGTATCTGTCTCCTAGCACTTAAGGTGGGACAAATAAGGTGAGAAAAGTTTCTGAACAGTGATTGAAAAGTGAATTAATAACCACCACCTTTTTTAATACAGAAAATATGTGATTGCTGAAAACAACCATGGATGATATAAGCTCTCAGAAAAATGGGTAAATCCCTTTAGGATTCACAAAAGAGGCACAGATATTAATTAGACTTGTGAATTTAGTCAGTTGTTATTTCAGCTTTCTTCCTACATTCTTTATAGTTAACACATTAAAAATCATATATTTTCTCTTTGAGTGAGTTTTTACTACTGGGGAAAATATCAAGTGGAAAAATAAGACATCATTCTTAATAATGATATTGGTTGTGAAAAGCTAGCATAAAAATAAATAGAAGGCCTTTTGTCAAACCAACGAGCTTGTAGTTGAATTGATTATAATGGAAGAATAAAGCCTGTAGAATGTCACACAGGTAAAGGCAGATAGAATGAGGCCTGTCTTTGGACGAGAAGGAAGGATGGGTGGGAGAAAAGTTTTAGAGAAAGGAGTAGACTAAAGGAGGCGGGAGAAGAGTGGAGAGAACTTGGAGGCGGATGTTAAGATTCTTCTCTGCACATTTACAGGTTGTTATGAATATTTGTAAGGGATGGATGTGTACAGGGCTTTGTAGGTTTAGGTAGGCAATTATATCTTATCAATTGGATCAGAGGTTATTGTGTTGTGTGTTCTTTCATGCAGCGATTTAAGTTCAAGAGAGTATGTAGTGGCTGGAGACACCATGCCACCACAGAATTGGGATGTATATTTCTGGTATGGTGTCAACCTGCCTTGGGAACTAGATGCATAGAGAGATTGCTGCCAGGCTCAGAGAGAAGCCATCTGCAATGTGATATGAGATAGAGCAGAGTGAGTGAGCTGCTTTGCTGACTGATATGGAGATATCTACCTGATATCTTGGGGCACTATGGTGCCAGATCTAGTGTAGGATAAAAGACAGCATTTTTTTATAATTTTAGAGCAACAAAAGTCTCCCAGAAAACAAGTGTCTTTAAAGGTGAACTTAGGGCTATGATCAGAGGCTGCAGAATGAGGTTCAAGTAGGCATGGCTGTTACGTAAGTTCTTCCTTTTAATACCCATGACCATGCTGAATATTTAGATGTACATTCTAGCTAATGTCTTGTTTTCCACATCATTTTTCCTCTACACTGTAATGCAATTGTCAGTCATGCAGTTGTCAGTTAAAAAGCTGGGTTATGTCAGTGAAATCAAATAACTACAGTCATTTAAGTCCGAACAAAAGCAAGAGGGAGCCAGGTGGTGCATTATAAGCAAACTGTAGCAATCATAGTTTTATTCTTTGTTTTGGCATTTGTGTCAGGAGGTGTTTTATTAAAAGGGAACAATGAATGTCCGATAAAGTCAACACTGGAAGTTAAAGTTTTGTTATTTTCAAGGAAGTTTTATACTAGAAATTGACAGGTTTATTGAAGATTGCACCATTGATCAGTTGGTCTAACTTATCTCCTTGCCTCTAATTGCATACAGATAATCAGTCTCAAAGCTGAAAGCAATGCACAGGGTCTCCCTTCAGTACACTGGCCCCAACAGTCTCCTAAATGTTGGGGATCCACTTAAATATGACTCATAGTGTGGACCCATGCCAGGAATACACCAACAGAGCATAGGCTCTACTCAATACAATATAGAGCAATAACACCCATATGAATTCCATGTGATGACAGACATGGCAATAAAGAGAAATTATAAATGTACTCTGTGATGAGAGAGAGTCAAAAGATCATGTGTAATGTCTGACAAAGGCTGCTTTGATTTGCCAGTTTCTGTTTCATTTCCTTTGTTCTGAAATGGAAATGTAAAGCCAAGGAGATAAAATAGGAAGTGAGGGCAGCATTCCCAAGCTCTCATGCAAAAGTCATCATACTTTTCTTTATTTAGTATGCCAAGTTAGCATAGGTGAGATTATCTTCTTCATCTAAGACTTGGAGGGAATAAATAAAATACTTTTGATAGAAATACAATTATATCAGTTAGCTGGGTGGTGCTGGTACATACATTTATCCCCAGTGCTTGGGAGGGAGGTTTGATGCCAGCCTGGTCTACAGAATGAGTTCCCAGACAGCTGAGGCTACACAGAGAAACCCTGTCTCAATAAATAAATAAATAAATAAATAAATAAATAAATAAACAAACAAACAAACAAACAAACACATACATACATACATACATACATACATACATCAGTCCTCTTTCCCTTTTCTTCCTCTAGTTTCTCTCAGTTATCCTTCCTCAAACCTATGCCCTTCACCATCCAGATGATAGCATTTTTTCTTTGTGTTTGTTACATGCAAGTGTGGGCCCCAACTACCCACACAAAGGGGGTTTAAAATAGAACCTGCTGAATCTATTTTGTTGTTTGTATAGAAAGGCTGATTGCTTTGTGAGAGAAGCTAATCATTTTTCCAGCATCCAATATTTTCTTTAGTTCTTTATCTAAGGCTAAGACCCCATAAGAATCTCCTCACTCCATGTTAATGTCTGGTCTTGTCCTCTTTATGGAGGTATTTCTAGGAGAGGCTGTTTCTAGTATTACGGCTCTTACAATTTTTCTGCCACCTCTTCTGTGATATTCCCTGAGCATAGATGCAGGAGCTAGGATGTAGATGTATCCATTGGGCCTGAGCTCTTCACAACCCATAGATCTCCGTGTAGCATCCAGTCATTGTTTAAGGTGATGATTTCCATTTACTATAAAAGGATGCTTCATTGATGAGTGTTACCTACATATGTGGATACAAAGATAAAATTTGCGATGTATTGAGAAATTATGCTCATCTAGCAAAGTCATGGGGTTAGATAATTCTGTAGGTCCATGACCTCACTAGCCCCAGACAGACACCTAGGTTTCCAGAAGCAGGCATGATTTGCTTTTTGTTAAGTGGGCTGTGAGTGTAACTGGACACCTATTACTTGCTACAGAAGTATGAGTGCCACTTGTAGTACTGTCATACATGTCTTGCTAATCATTGCTACAGTCACAGGTGTTTCATCTGTGTAAGACTATTCAATTGTTCCCATCCTTTGGAAGCTTTCATTTTTTTCTGATACAATGAAATTTGTACCACAGGAAAGAGGATTTCACGTTAGATCCAGCTCTATCCATTGGAACCAGTGTCCAACGAGTATTGTGTCTTCAGCAATAAGAAGCCTTCCTCAAACACTGAGAGCCAGCCAAAGGATACCTGGATAATTATATTTTTCTGGGAAGCACTTGGTTCTCATTTCTGGTGCTACAGTTTCTGTTAGTCTGTGGTTCTTGTGAATAAGACTGTTAGTCCAAGAGACTTGATTTTCTTTAATCCTTGTGTATGTGTTGTAAAATATTAGGTAAATACAAAATATTATGACACACTTCCTCCAGCCTTATTAAACAACCAGGTGTTATTTGTCCTTCCTCTTTATGTCCCTCTGTTTTCCCTAGTTTGAAGCCCCCTGCCACCTGTTACTGTTTTCAATTTTATCATCACAATACAGGTAGCATCTTAAGCCATTATCTGTGTCCATTATGATAACACTGCATATTCACCACCGCATACCTGAGGGTAGTTTCTCTGTTTGAATTCTTCTGTAAGTGCTTGATATTCATACCCAAAGATTTGGGATTATTTATTGCATTTTTGGAAACTATACAAAAAAAAACTTTATCATTGGTCCCCAATTACCATGCATGTCTGCATTCTTGATTTTGGTGAAACAAACAAAGGTGAATACTTTAAAGGTGAGTTTCTGAACAGGGGTTGTTTGGACAGTTACAGCATATTTCAGGCTATCAATCACACTGGTATGCTTCAGTGCATGCGAGTGTGTATATTTGTGTAAGTATGGGTATCTACATGAATGTTTGTGAGTATATATGAGTTTGCATATGTGTGCACTATGTGAAAATATGAGAGAGTGTGTATGTGTGTGTGAATACATGGGTATGTCCTTGGTATGACAGTGGTGGCAGGCTACACTTGGTGGTTGTGGCGGCCATGGCTGAGAACACAGGGAGGCCTCTATAGCTCCCCATGGCAGATCCTGATGAAAAGAGGCATTCCTTGATTTTATGACATTTATTATCATGGCAGAAAGTGGATGATACCCCACTTCTCAAGATGGGCCTGAGATCAAATACCCTTTGCAGGTTAGAGTGTCTGGGGAACAAAGTTCATTAGCTAAGCCTCCAGGCCTTTAGGTACCTCATTATAGTAGAGATCTGTCTTAAGCAAAAGTGACCTGTGGTCACATCCACTACCTGTGGAGGG
Organism: Rattus norvegicus; assembly: GCF_021556685.1. Lineage (NCBI taxonomy): Eukaryota > Metazoa > Chordata > Mammalia > Rodentia > Muridae > Rattus > Rattus norvegicus. The sequence goes on from NC_141538.1 coordinate 15,883,371, forward strand.
GCTTGGGGCATTGCCCTTACATGACTAATGGCCAAACATCTATGGAGGGCTGCAGCTAGTGATGGACCTGGTTTCCTGGAAGTCAGGTGAAATGCCTACTGTTCCTTCAGGGTCACTGGGGATTCTAGCCTTTGCTCAACTGGGAACCAGGGTGCCTTTCAAGGTTCCACAAAACCTAATAAAAAACAAACCAAGAAACAACCATAAAAATTTAATAATATGTCTTCCTAAAAGAGACCCAAATAATGACACTAATTGAGATGAAGGTAATCCTACATAACTCATTGCTAAGGTGTACTACAGAAAATTAGTGAGTGTTGAAAAGGAGAGAATTAGTCTTTCCCAGAAATTAGCCACATAAAATCATATACATACAAGCAACACTAAAGGCACTAATAAAGTTGCTGTTGTTTATGTATGGGTACAACAATAATAAAGAATAAGAGATCATTTGGTCTGCAAGGGGATGAAGTAAGGAGGTTAGGAAGTGCTGCAACTATGTTTTAACTAAAGAAATATTAGCCATACTTGCCATGATACTTTTAAGATCTGAAGAAATGTTTCTCCTCAATGATCATCTTGGTAATGTTTATGAATAGGTAACTCTTGTTCATCAGGACCATTTGTTCCACCTAAAGACCATGTAGCTCCATATATCAAGCTGACTTCTGTACAAAGTTTGAAAATTCAAGTAGATATTAATTAGAATCCATTCAACATTTTTTTCTTTGGATTATCTGTGTTTTTGTAGTCCTCTATATAGCTGTAGTTTGCAGCACTATGGGAAGCTACAGTATAGTTACCCTTACCTCTGTGGATTAAGAGCTTCATCTGAGAAACTGTCAGCATCATTATGTTTTCCTATTAGTTTTTATTTTTCTTCAGGAATATATATATATAATTTGCTAGTTTGGGGCTTTATATTTAAAGTGCAGAAATACTTTGAGTTGATATTTGCATATAAAAAGCATGATCCAAATTTATTTTTCATTATCAATATGCATGCATGAACTTGGCACCTTGCTGAGAACAGTTGCTAGTATCTCTTCCAATAGTCCACATACTCAAGTGTTTGTGAGTGTGCGTGTGCGTGTGCGTGTATGTGTGTGTGTGTGTGTGTGTGTGTGTGCTTATGTGAATGTGTATGCATGCTCAGTTAGAGGTCCATATCCAGTGTTTTTGACCATGCTTTACAGTAAATTTGAAATCAGTGTTCAGGATTCTTTAGAAAGATGAGGAGCAAGAGTTAGAGGGTATATCTTCAATAGTTAGAGGGTATATCATTAATAGTTAGAGGGTACCTTACCAAAAAAGGAACAAAAGGGAATAATAAAATAAAAATAGAGTCAAATGCAAGCTGTCAAACATTACTGAACGTGCTTAAAGAAGATGTGAATAAATTCTCTTTTCAAATTTCTTCTGTGATTATGATCCTTTCAGATTCCCTTTGAATTCAAGGATGTTTATCTTTTGTCTTCTTTTCCAGTGTGGAGTATCAAAGCCAGCCTTTGCACCACATCTGTGAGACAAATCCAGCTTGAGAGAGAGTTTCTCTATTTCCTCAAAAAAAAAAAAGAAAGAAAGAAAAGTGTATCAGGAATTTCACTGATTCTGTGTATTGGAAAGATAGTTATCCTGAAATAGGAAATTTTAAAAATTAACCACCATAAACAGTCACATTTCTTTACACTTTCTTTAATTTCTTTTAATGACATTTAATAGTTGCATTTTATATTTTCTTCCTTTTTGATGATTCTCTGTATGTACTTGTCCTTATGATATTAAGGTAGGATAATTTTAACTAACCTTTGCACATTGTCTTACTCTCCACTATAGGGGAAAGCTTCAGTCATTCACAAATGACTGTTGTTGTAAAAATATTGGTGTCTTTTATCCTGCTAGGTCCAGTACCATGGTGCCCCAAGATATCTGCTAGATATCTTGGCAGAAACACATCCCAACTTCACCGCAGAGGCCCAGTGTCTCCAGCTACCGCATACTTTTCTACACTCAAACCCTCACATAAAAGAACACACAATATAATAATCTTTGACCCAATTGATAAGATATAATTGCCCACTTAAACATACAAAGCCCAGTACCATCCATCCCTTAAGAACATTGATAACAACCTGTAAATACACAGCGCAATATCTTCACGTCAGCCTCCATTGTTCTGTCACAGCTTCTCTCTCTCCCCTCCTGTCTCTTCTCCTCCATTCTAGTCTCCTTTTCTTTTTTCTTTTTTAATAATTTTTACTTGAGTATTTCTTATATACATTTCGAGTGTTATTCCCTTTCCCGGTTTCCGGACAAACATCCCCCTCCCCCCTCCCCTTCCTTATGGGTGTTCCCCTCCCAACCCTCCCCCCATTGCCGCCCTCCCCCCATAGTCTAGTTCACTGGGGGTTCAGTCTTAGCAGGACCCAGGGCTTCCCCTTCCACTGGTGCTCTTACTAGGATATTCATTGCTACCTATGAGGTCAGAGTCCAGGGTCAGTCCATGTATAGTCTTTAGGTAGTGGCTTAGTCCCTGGCAGCTCTGGTTGCTTGGCATTGTTGTTCATATGGGGTCTCGAGCCCCTTCAAGCTCTTCCAGTTCTTTCTCTGATTCCTTCAACGGGGGTCCTATTCTCAGTTCAGTGGTTTGCTGCTGGCATTCGCCTTTGTATTTGCTGTATTCTGGCTGTGTCTCTCAGGAGCGATCTACATCCAGCTCCTGTCGGTCTGCACTTCTTTGCTTCATCCATCTTGTCTAATTGGGTGGCTGTATATGTATGGGCCACATGTGGGGCAGGCTCTGAATGGGTGTTCCTTCAGTCTCTGTTTTAATCTTTGCCTCTCCCTTCCCTGCCAAGGGTATTCTTTTTCCTCCTCTTCTTCCTTCAAACTTCTCTCCCACCCATCCTTCCTTCTTGTCCAATGACAGGCTTCCTTCTATCCTGTACCTGCCCTTCACCTGTATTTTACAAATTCAATGGGGAGATGTTTCTGGTGAAGTCACCTGATTCCTGAGTATGTGACTAGGCAGCTGTCCTTGGGCAGTGGAATTAGTATCAAAATACAGGTAACTCCAGGGCAAACCACAACAGTTCCCCCTATTTGTCCAGTTAAAAATCCTTTTCACTTATATAAATTGAGTACAATTATTACCATTCTACAATTTATAAAGCATATGATATAGTCAACACCCAGTCCATCACTATATCAGTTAGACAGAACATTTAATTATCCATGCCAGCTGAAGAAATGCTTAAAATCTGTATTATATCTTGGCTAGCTTGTATACTATCTGATAACTATCCAATAAAATATGTATATTCAGAGTTAAACAGCCTGATAGGCTATGAGACTATAATCAGTCTTCAACCCCATCAGAAATCTGAGAATGACCAAATATCTATACACATAGGAAGCCTAACATGGCTTCTAGAACTGAGAGGTTGTAGAGACAAATCTCCACTAGCACAGTCCCGTTAGCAACATGTGAGCACAAGTCTACAGTCTTCTGGCCCAAAATTAACTGACAGACTCTTGAAATGCAGATTTTGAAGGGCTGATCACTCTGTCTTGGCAGAGTTCATCAGTCAACTATTCTGCATAATTTGTCCTTTTCTGGACAGAATAGTCTGCAGATGAAACAGGCAGTTTTGTCCAGTGGCTGCCCAGCCACAAAGTATTGCCTCACCTGGAGGTAGAGATGTTCAAATGCTTCATTAAATCCAACAAAGGGGAATTGTTAGGAGCAGATATATCTCAACAAAAGATAAATAACTTTAAACCTCAAATTTTGTGGATTTCTGATGTTTATGAAAACCATCTACCTATATAAGACAATCTGTACTGCTGTCTTTATATCTTACTAATATCTTGAAAGTTCTCTCACAAAGTCAGCAATATGTTTGCTATTGGCCCTTAACTCACATGTGTAATCATCTCAGAAATTTGTAAGGACATCAATAGAAGGACTGGCTCTAAACTTTGTACTTTTAAACTTTTAACAAATAAATTCTATGTCAAAGCAAAGATATGATTTTAGCTTAGTTAACAAATGAGATTACGTACAACTCAATCTAGCTAATTCCTCCCTGTTAAATTACAACCATTTCTAAATTCCTCAGAAAAACAACTTTAGAATAACCAGTTTCAGCCCCCAAAAGTCCAGGAAATTGGGTCAATGACTCCTCTATAACTTCTTCAACCTGTACATGGACATTGAGATATCCTTGGGGGTAAGAAGAATGAAGCAAATGCTGTAGCTGATGTGTCCTGACTGGACCCAGCTGAGAGTCCTTGAGACCAGGAATCCAAGTAGGCACATTCTGCAAAATACAACTCTCAAGACAAAAGTTTAGAATCCAGATATCTCATTTGATTCTCCTGAATCAATTTTTTCATGTGGTCTACTTCTATCAAATCTGATCAGTATGACTCTGTGAGGTTTCCAGTGCCTAATCACACTTTTTAAAAACACAAAGACAAAATCTTTCTCCCAAAATACTGTGTTCCTTAGTATGTAACCAGAAAGTTTGTATCTTGCACTCTCTCCCAGAGTAATAATATAACCATAAAACTCAAAGTCACACCCATTATGAAGATTAAACAATTTTTTAAAAAGGAAGTAAGCTAAACAATGAGCCTGATAGGCTTTTGTACTCTGTGATATCAGGAAATGAACCCAAAATTCCCGTGGAGCCCAAATTAAGAGAATTCGAGCTTCCTGTTGTAGTAAATAACAAAAGTAATCACAAACCCTTGCTAGCTGGCATCAATGAGCCACATGGCCTTTAGCGGGGTAATTCATAAAACAAACCAAATACCTTCTATCAATTCCAATATCAATAAGCAACATATCAAACCAGGACTTTAGTCCAAAAGATATCCATCTGTTAAGCTGTCTACCCAGAGCCACAGATTTTTATTTAATGTTAATAACTTCTATAATATATGCCTGCATTCACTCTCCCTGGTGTTGCAGACATTTATCACAACTCTCTATTTGGAGTTAGTGACCAATTTTTCCCTATCTAAGTTCCCAACCATAGATGAAAATCCCCACGTGATTTGGGTAATCTCTTTGCTCTCCTTAAAACAAAGTTAAATACCTCTATCAATTCTAAAACCGATAAGTAACTTAAAACTCAGGACTTTAGCCCAAAATATATCCATCTGTTAAGCTCTCTAACCAGAGCAACAGATTTTTCTTTAACCTTAATAACTTCTATAATATATGTCTGCATTCACTCTGCTTGGTGTTATAGACATTCATCGCAACTCTCTACTTGGAGGTAGTGACTAATTTTTCCCTATGTTCTGAACTGTGGATGAAAATCCCCACTGATTCAGGTAATCTCTTTACTCTCTTCTTTCTAAAAACAAACTTAATCACCTTTTAATAATACCTGTAATTAAGAAGTAGCTTATTTAACTAGGATTTCAACCCAAAATTCTCATGGAGCCCACATTAAAAAGAATATGAAAGACTTTCTAAACAACTTTTTTTTAAAGCAGTTTTTAATCTCTAACTCTCTGAGCTGCCATTACTTATCACACAGCAGGGGACCCTACAGCCTGCCAGCCCAGGCTACTTCCCAGTGCGTGAGATATCACATGACTTAACATGGCGCTGGCCTCCTCTTACTTAGAAAATAAAAACTTTCTCTCAACTCTTAGGATTACTAGTGGATTCTTGACCATCAAATTGGTTCACCATCTGTTGTAAAAATATAAAAAATAAAAATGTATCGGTCTTTTATCTTACTAGGTCCAGCACGGAGGTGCCCCAAGATATCTGCTTCATAGCTTGGTGGAAACACATCCCAACTTCATCGCAGCGGCCCAGTGTCTCCAGCTACCGCACACTTTCCTACACTCAAACCCTCACATAAAAGAACACACAACACAATAATCTTTGACCCAATTGATAAGATATAATTGGCCACTTAAACATACAAAGCCCAGTACCATCCATCCCTTAAGAACATTGATGACATTCTGTAAATACACAGAGCGAGATCTTTATGTCAGCCTCCATTGTCCTGCCATGGCTTCTCTCTCTCTCCCCTCCTGTCTCTTCTCCTCCATTCTATTCTCCTCCTCCTCCTTCAAACTTCTCTCCCGCCCATCTTTCCTTCTCTTCCAATAACAGGCCTCCTTCTATCTTGTACCTGCCCTTCACCTGTATTTTACAAATTCAATGGGGAGAAGTTTCTGGTGAAGTCACCTGATTCCTGAGTATGTGACTAGGCAGCTGTCCTTGGGGCAGTGGAATTAGCATCAAAATACAGATAACTCCTGGGCAAACCACAACAACTGAGTATGACGTTTTAGTATGAGTTTCTCATCTTTCACTTTATTGGTTATAAAGGTCATTTTCTCATTACATTCTAAAGTGCTTTTTGTCATAAATAGCATTGACTCTGATTAAATGTGTTTTAATCCCTCAATTAAGTTTACAAAATCTCTTTGTTCTCTTCTCTTCCCTGCTCTTCCTCTCTTCCCTGTCCTTTCTCTCTACCCCCACCCCTTCCCTCCACGTGCTCATGGCCGGCCTTTCCTCTCCTCTCATCTTCTTCTCTCATTAAACCTCTCCACGTGGAAAAAAAAAGTTTACAAAATGAGGGAGAGAGAGATAGAAACAGAGGAACAGAGATAGATAGAGAGAGAGAGGGAGAGAGAGAGAGAGAGTGAGTTTGTTTGATCTAGGTTTATGTGAGCATGTAATACAATAAATACATCTGGAAGTGTCATCCTATCTAATATATCTGAGTCCTAGGGTGCAATAACCTGCCTGAGTTCAGCATGTTCTATACAATTACTTCTTCCTCCCCTTTGCTGCCTGTCTATATGGCCAATACTCAAGTTGCCACACAGGGATTCTCAGACTATTTTTCAAATTTAAAAATTCAAGTTTTGACTCTTGATGGTACACTCTTTAGAGTAAAAAAAGTCCATATGAAATATTCATCCATTTCTATAATTATTTCTAAAAGGGAAAGAAGTAAAGCGTGGTTTTACTAGTGCTCAGTGAAGTCTGGTTGATTAGTATGTGATGTCTCTGTCTTTGTTTCCAAATTGTAATCATTGATGTGAAAGAAATAGAGTAAGCAGATACTTGCCCTAGTGTGGGGTAAGGCTAGCCAGACCAGGTTAACATTGTTATAGCAGTGGAGGAAGAACAGGGCTTCTGTATAAAACTTCTCAAAATGTGCTCAAAATATATTCACTGGCAAATTTTCTTTCAGTTTTACATTTTACATGATAAATAGCTTAAAAGTCATTTTGTGTTTGTAGAGGAGAGATTAGTGATTTTTTATAACTTCGTTCTTATAGGCATCTGATTGCATATTCATATTTACTAGATAATTCCATAAAGTTTAAAATGAAAAACATGTCAATAACATAATTTATCAAAGAATGAATCTATATTTATTTAATTTGATATAATCTTATAGCATATAAACCTGGTGTTAAGATGTCTCCCTGAATTTGATGGTGAATAGTGGAGTTCATCAGCTAGCACTCTGCTGCCCATGCTTGTCATTTAAGAGCGTCTACTTCTATTCAAGTTTGTTTTTACTCAGAGGAGGTGCTCCTTGGAGAGTTTAGATTCTTATGCAATGTAACTCATTATATTTTCTTAAAATAAAATTTATTCTGTTTGCATTCTGACTGAAAATACATATATTATACTTTAATGGTTGACTTTTCATTTCCTTTGTTGTTTTGAATATTCAAGTAAATGTACTATTCTATGATATCGTAGTATAAATTCAAATAGTAAGCCTGCCTTTTCTCATTTATACCACATGAAATAAATCCTGATTTCCTATAAATGAAAATAATCAATAAGTTTTAAAAATCTTTATATTTGATACAATGCATGACCTCTAATTAAAATGGGTTTATATGCAATGAGTTTAATATGTTGAGGTACCTTTTAATATAGTATAACCCACACCCAGCCTTGTTTTTGAGAGAGGTCCTTACTAAGTAGCCCTGGCTGCCTAGAAACTCCTGCCCAAAGCAGGTTGCCCTTAACTGCAGTTATCAATCTGCCTCTGCCTCTGCCTCTGCCTCTCAAATGCTGGGATTAAAGGCATGCATAAACCCACCTGGCTTATGTAAAATAACTCTTAGAAATAGATCATCAGAAATATTCAGGGACATTTTTTATTATTAATTTTATTTTCACTGATATTAATTAATTTATCATTACAGATCAAAAAAATCAACAGAAATTTTCCTGTAAACCAGCAGGTAAGATCAAATAGTGCTTGCAACATTGAATCATATTTTTGTTTCAATGTGTCTTTACTAGAAGGTAATCATGGAGCCACCAGATTCTTATATAGAAATAATTGGTACTATAGTCTATTTTCAGAGAAAAATTTATATATCCCCTTCACTAAATATATAAAAAGTGGGTTTTAAAGACATGTAATCTAAGACAAAACCCACTCTTGCCAAAATAATTATATTGATTTTTGCGTGCTGAGTATCTAGGCATAGTATTTCTGTAAGATGGTATTAGTATATCTTAAGTTAAAAATTATTTTGTGTTTTGCCTGCATATATGCTTGCGCATGCTGTATCAACAGAGAATAGAAGAGGAGGTCAGGGCCTTAGAGCTAGATTTTCAGATGGGTGCGAGTGCAATATAGGTGCTTGGAACCAATCCCTGCTCCTCTGAAAGAGCAAGTGCTCTTAGCTGCTGAACCCTCTCACCAGGGTCTAGTATATGTTAATTTTGTTTTGTTTTGTTTACTGAAGCTAGCATGTTTATTTTCTTTCCAGGTTTCCTTATCAGAGTCTTTTTCTTATTAAATCATTTCATTTATTTGCATTCTTAATGTTGCCTCACTATCCTGGTTTCCCCTCCCAGAGTTTTTCACCCCTCCCTCCTTCCCCTTGCCTCTGAGAGGATGGTCTCCCCCACCCATCCCCACCCCAACCCCCAAGCATCCCCCTTCCCTATCTTAATTTTTGAAGATATCCTTTAAATTGATCTCAGTGCCTAATATGTTGACAGTATTCCAAGTGAGTTTAACTTAATGAATAGATTGAAAATAATGTCTGATTCATACAGCAGGTTAACAAGTTTATAGCTCTTAATATCAATTTTGATTTACCACTGTCATTTGTCATCTAAGCATGCATCATTTTCAATACATTAAAAAGTTTGAAGTATATTTTACTTGCAAAACTTGAAAAGATCCAGTTTTCTTCTCTGCAACACTTATATAAAAAGTCAATTATTTTAACATATATTTTGAACATTAAATATTAAATCTATATCTTCAATATATACCCTTATCATTAGATTTTCTAAATTCTTAAATATACATTTTTCTATGAATAACAGCATCGTTTTTAGTAGAGACTATTGGTGGTGCTGGCCAAGATTCACTCACAAAACTGTTTATAAAAGAAATAGTATGGGAAGAGCCAATCTCTGCAGTATTCTGTGTGTCTACAAAGATTTGATCTACATCTTTGACTTGTGCCTACTTACACAGACCTTCATTTGTGAGCCTATTTGATAATGGCTAGATTCAAAGGGTAGAAAAAGATGCCAAAGTCAACATGTTTTTTACTGCATATTTGAGTCATTTAACTTAGTGAAGATACCAGAGGATAGAGTGTCTGATCAATCTTGAAGTCTGCAGTGATACCTAAGAGGTTTCCTACGTGGCTCCATTTTTTTTTCAGCATTTTGTTCTGGTGGTCTCAAGGGACAACTTAAGAGGAATATAATTGATTCATATGACTGTGGTAGAGGAAGGGGCAGCATTTGAATAAGAAAATATTTGAATAAGAAAGTATTTTAATATAAAGAAACAACCATTGGAGACAAAGCCAGAACAGCCATCATTAGATGAATCTCTTTTGTTGAAAACCAGATAAAAATGAAAATCTGTGATGCTTGTGTATCTTAAAAAAATTAAAATAATAACTATTTCTTTCATCTATGAATGACTTTCAGAGGTCTCCCTGCCATCCTCTTTCTAGACTCAGCATGTGTATCCAAGTCTAGAAAGCTATTATTGTGTTTCATAACCTAAGTAATCTCCCAACATTTCTTTACTTAAAATGGTAACCACATTTTAACACTACTGCTATGAGGCAAAAGAGAGACTTTTAACAATTTGAGTGTGGAACTTCATAAATAAGGAAATACTAAACTAAAGGAACTTAGTTGGAACATGGTTGGGGACAAATATATATGGAAAAATAATAAATGGAAATAAATGCTTGCTTCAGTACAGTAATGAACTGACTTTATTCAGTCTATTTCATGGGAAAGTTCCTAGTTATATGACCATATTCTTTGCCAATTATGACTGGCTTAGCTTTAGTTTTATATTTCTTTAACATAAACATTTCTAGGGTCTAGATCAAATTAGCATATGTATATGTAAATCAAATAAGGTTTTGGTCACTTGTTAGACCAAGTTTTAACATAGAATGATTGCTGTCCCAACTGGCAGATCTTCTCATCACCTAGGGAATCACCACCTATAAGAATCATATAGAGAGGACTTGAGAGATAAATTAGACTGCAAAGTAGTTATCACAAAGAGGAGGACCTGAGTTCAATACACAGAACACACATTAGAAAACAAAAAAGCATGTTAGTATGTCCATTGGTATCATTGTTCAGGTCTTGTTTAGGCACCAATATTGATGAGGTCTCATGATTCCCTGATGTTTTTAGGAGACATAAGCTGTCGCTTCTCTGGCTCTTGCAATCTTTCCCCACCACTTCCTCATATCTCTGAGCCTTGTAAACAGAAATTGTGCTGTATGTATTGACTGTGACTGAGCACCACACCCAACCTCCTGATGTTTCTGACTATAATGGAGCCATTAACCTTGGCAGAGAGGACATTCCTCAAAGACTGTGCATGTAAATATGTACATTAGTATACAGACATGTTCATTCTCACTCCAACCAACAAGTTTTGTGGGTGGCCCCACCCTGTTGGCTCTGTTTTTCTTGGGAGGGGGCATGTCAGTCTGTCCCTTACATGGCTATGTGGGACTTAGCACTGCAATATCTCTTGTTCTCTGCATTTTGATAGGTTGTGGTTGATAGATTCTTTACCTTTTGCTATGAGAACTCTTTGATGGGGGTCAAAATTACACTAATCTGTGGGTATAATAACAAATATTTAGAATCTAGATAAAATTATTCTGGTTTAATAAAGTGGAAGTTACAAATTTTCCTTCACAATATATGACTTTACTAGCCAGAATAACAATGGTCATGATACCATCGGAAGGACAAAGAACTTAAGGGCAACTAAGGAATTCTGAGAGACAGAAAATTGTTCTTTCTCAAAAAGAGCCCCTGCAACTGGTTATCCAAAACCAAATAGTCAGTCCTGAAGTCATATGTTTAGAACATACAGGTACCATTATAGGGATGGAGAAAGTGGTAAATATACATATAATCTGTTTATATGCGTATATAAGTATGTATGCTGTAATAATTAAAGAAAAATAAATTAATTGTACATATATAAAATATATAAATATAAAAATATGCTATAATAATGAAAGAAAAAGGGATATGAATTTGAGAAAATTTGAGGGCATAAACAGGAAGAGTTGGAGAGAGGAAAGGGAAGGGAGAAAGATATAATTATACTATAATTTCAACATTTAAAAAATAAACAAATTTCTTGAGCATCCTGGAATAGACTTTTAATTACAACACTGTGGAAATGTATGCTGGTAGTCCTCTGGGATTCATTGTCTTCTCAATCTGTTTTATGCTATGAGCCTCAAACCAATGGAGATCTTGTCTCAAAAATTAAGACAAGTGGCTCTACTTGAACAAAGCCCCTGTGCGGACTGTTGGCTTTTATACCCAGGTGCATGCATGAACATATGTACAATCACTTAGAGAATAAACAACAAATCATTTGGCACAAATAATACTGTTCTATTATGCATTCTCCTCTGAAGGGAAAATGGGTTCATGCAGAGGTAAATGGTAGTGATCATGATAGAAATATAGATCCATGGTGTCTGCATGCTGCATAAAATCATAAATCAATTCCGTTACCTAATATATTACTGGGCATTAGGAATGCAGGCGACAGGAAAGTAGGGAAGTCTTTAGTATGGGTCTCAAATACTACTGATGAAATTCTTAGCTTCTGACTTATGAGAACTACTGGTCTGAGAAGTTAATTCATTTATCCTTATAGCCAGATGTTATGTCAGATACAGATATGAGTGATGAATGTATAGGAAGAAAATTAAAGATAGCTGAAGATAATTTGCCCGTGGATGAGCAACATTCCAACTCTCTCCAATCCTGAAAGTCTAATCCATCAGCCTTCAGAATCTTCATTGCAGCTTTGGAGTTCTCAGTGAACTGCATATTTCCACAGGAAATCCTAAAGGAAAGAAAAGAAAAGAAAAGAAAAGAAAAGAAAAGGAAAGGAAAGAAAAGAAATGAAAAGACAAGGAATTCCTGATTAATAAAATGAGAGGAGAGAGACAATGTCAACCCACAGCTTAGCATTCACACAGGATTTCTGCCTTAGCCTTGACTGTGATGAATTGATTCATCTCAGTTTTCCTCCACTTGATAGTGCTGGTGAATTTTCAAGCATAGATTCAAGGTAACACAACGTGTGTGTGTGTGTGTGTGTGTGTGTGTGTGTGTGTGTGTGTGTGTGTGTGTGTTCATAAAGTGTCTTATTGAGAGAAATTTGGTTAGAATTCTACCTCCTACTCTTGAATTTCTATCTACCAATACAAGAAATTAGAAAAAGTAATAAATAATAAACTCAAGATACCCACAAACGGAAGTCTGAATCCTGTGAGATTTGTTTGTAAATTCATGCTATAAATGACTTTCTACCTATCAGAAAAGTAAAAATAAATAAATAAATAAATAAGTAAAGAAAGAAAGAAAGAAAGAAAGAAAGAAAGAAAGAAAGAAAGAAAGCAAAGTCCACAGGAAGTTGGAAGTTGAGAAGCAGGTGTTCCCTGCTAGGGCTCTCCTACTACCAACAGGAGTTAAGCTTTCAGGTACCATTGAATTCAGAGCTTTGTAGCTAAATTATATAGTAACAAAACAATCCCATCACCAGAAAAAAGAAGAATCTATAAACTTAGTTACTTCATAGGAACAGGAGTTGGAATCAAAATGTGGATTTACAGATGATCCAAAACAATGAAAACAAAATAAAACTTAAAGTCTATTACTCACTTTCACACACTCAGTTGTTGTTACTGCCTGGAACTACTTTCATGTGCCTCTGAGCTCAGAATGGGTTACAGTGACCTAATTTGGTGCAATAGGGCATATCCATCCTGTCTCTTGAGTTAAGTTCATCTAGGTATCATTCAACTCCCATGATTAATGGGGAGGAAGTTAGACGTGAGGCTGGTAAACTTAACAGAAGTCTATACAATATAAACTATGTCTTGCAGCTGTCCCAATGCTTCAGAAGGTAGTTTGCATAACTCTACTAATCACATGAAAATATTTATAATAATTTAGACACACTTATAGTCTCAAGATGGGGAAGCAGCAGATAGAAGGTAGGTTGACCACTTTGAATAGATGAGAAAAAGGTCAACAGTTAATGGGAACCAAAAGAAATTACTTGTGGAGCTGTCATGCAAACATGGGAGTGAACACTTTGATATTTTGGCTTCTCTATAGAAACAAACGTGCTTTTAAAAAAATATCTGTAAAAAATGATCAAAACCAACTGGTCATGAACATGGAATCCAAAAAGCTGTGAAGACTTACTGAACACTATTGAAGGCAATGATTGGCACAGAGAACAGAGAGCCCTCTGGTTCTGTGGCTTTACCAAACTGACCTGCTTCTTTTCAGCTGCATCAGTCATTTTATTTCTTCCCAGGTACTGTGTGCGTCAGCTCTCATCGTATTCCTGCACAGTGGTTTCTGGTCAATGGCTGCAGCACATTTTCTCTTCAGTAAATCCAGACAACTTTGCCTAAGGATTCTCTGGGGCAGTACTTGGCTTTTTTTCTGTTTAAGTAGATAATATAGAGGAGTGGATAGATCAATCATAGTTAGACACATATGTTGGGTGTTTCATCAGTTACAAAATTATCTTGCCAAGGTTTAATATCGAATGTTCATATCAGCAGTATAAAGATAGCAATGTGGTACAGTTTTTGAAAATTCAGCCACTGTGGAATACTGAGATCTTTCAAGTTTACATTTCCCTTATGACCAATGATGTTCAATACACTGTTGTATTCTCATCATATTCACTGCTATATGCTATGTCATTTTCTCTAAGATGTCCAGGCAATATATTATTGAAGATCAGGAGGTTTTAATTTTTATGAAGTTCAAATTTCAAATATGATGGTATACTGTAGGCATTATATTTGATAAATCTTTGTCTATCCAAAGATAGAAACATTCAGTAATGATATTTCCTAGATGTTCCATTGTATGCTTTTAAAACATTTTGCATATGAAACACTTTGGAATAATCCTTTTTTATTGATTTGATTTTTAATTTAAAATAATTTGTATAGAATTTACTTTTATATCTTTTGATATTGTAGTATGATTACATCATTTCTCCCTTTCTTTGCCTCTTACAATCCTGTTTGCTATTCTTCAAATTCATTCCTTGTTGATCATTAATGAATTTACATACATGCCTCTCTCTCTCTCTCTTTCTCTCTCTCTCTCTCTCTCTCACTTTTTCTCTCTCTCTTTGTGTGTGTGTGTATATATATATATGTATATATATAATGTATTTATATTCTTAGGTATATCAGTACAGTCTACTTAGTGTGTATTAAGTTTCATATATATATTTCAAGGCTGACAATTTGATATTGGCTAATCAACCAATGTGCTCTTCCCTAGAAAGAGTATTTTTCCTGAGCTCAATATTTCTTAGTTGTCTTGTGTTGAGGCCTCCTGTTGTCCTTGTCCAGCTCATTTTTAGTCAGTCTGTTTGGAAGTAAATAGCACAATGTTCTTATTAGTGTACCTCTGTAATATATCTTAAATAATTTTATCAATATTAATTCTACCTAAGTACTTTATGTTTTTTCCTGAAATTGTTATTTTATTTGAGGCTATTGTTAAAGGAAGTACGCCCATATCATTCTCTATATGCTTGTTGTTGGTATATAGAAAAGTTATTGCTGTATACAAATTGAAATTAAATCCTGTCACATTTCTGAATTATTTTTCCTAAACATTTTCTGGTAGAATTTT
The DNA here is from genome assembly GCF_021556685.1 of Rattus norvegicus. Taxonomy (NCBI): domain Eukaryota; kingdom Metazoa; phylum Chordata; class Mammalia; order Rodentia; family Muridae; genus Rattus; species Rattus norvegicus. The sequence goes on from NC_141538.1 coordinate 15,898,615, forward strand.
GGGGATTTCTAATGTATCTGTTGTCTGCACATAAGAGTAGTTATATTTTTTTCTGTCTTATTTGTATTCTTTGAATTTTTTATAGTGCCTTATTACTTCAGTTACCACCTTGAATACAATGTTGAGAAACAGTGAGGGTAGTGGCCATATCTGTTTTGTTTTTATTTCAGTTTGCTTGCTTCAAGCTTTTCTTCACATATGATGGTATTAATTGTAGATTTCTTATCTATGGGCTTTATTATATTGAGATATTCTCCCTGTAGCCAAATAAAGCCTCCAATGTTCAGAATGGGTTACATGTTGTTGATTTGTTGTATAAAGGTATTACACTGAATCCCCCAAACATCAAAAACTATTGACAAATTACTGGTTGCTATCAACAATCTGATGGTTAAGGCCCTATTGCTGAAGGCCACACTGATTTATTTCATCAAACACAGAGAAATTAATCTGGTACCTCGCTAGAAGCTTCAACCCTATTGACTAGCACTTAAATTGTAGGAAAGTGTAGATTCTTGTATTCTCACGCTAATTATGTTCCCCAAAATCCTGTTTGCAGTGTTCCACTTCCAGTTGGTTCGGATTGGTAAATAAAGTGGCTGACAGCCAATGCCTGGAAAGGGAGGCAAAGGCAGGACTTTAGGATTCCTGGGCAAAGGGCTGAGGAAGGAGCAAGAAGATGAATAGTTGTCATTCAGGGGAAAGAAGAGAGACACCATGGCTGAGAGGCGCAGAGGAGAGAGAGAGAGAGAGAGAGAGAGAGAGAGAGAGAGAGAGAGAGAGAGAGAGAGAGAGAGAGAGCTGTCCTGTAGGTGCTGGGGAACACAACCAAAAAGGGAAAAGGTTGCAGGTCTGGGTCCAGGGCAATAAAGATGTAATATTGATTTTAGAAAGTAATAACTTGGGGAATATCTGAAGATGGTCATCATATGGTGGTTAGGAAGTGGCCTTGCCATTGAGCTGTTTTGAGCTGTTTAAGGAATATAAAAGTATGAAGACTGTGTGTATTTCATTTGGGAACCCAGAACATTGGGTAGCAAGGAACATGCTCCGCCCTCACTGCCATCGGGATTGACTTAAGTAGCATTACTTGGGTCCAGCTACAAGAACATTCTTTGCAGGGTATAATTGAAGTCCAGTGGTTGCAAACACTGTGACATAAAACAGCAAGCTATGTGCAAGAGACACTGGTATCCAATAGTGGAATAAGTATTATGGGAGTAAATAACCAATTCTATTTTTATTGGACTTATGGACCACTCTATGAGATGGAACCCACACACAACATTGCTAAGATGGCCAAGAACCTGGTTCATGTGCCTAGAAAAAAATCTATCAGCATTGTTTGGCTAAAGGAACAGTAATAAAATGACTCATTGAAACACCTTTATACTCAAAGATCAATCCATCACTCAACAATCAGAGATCTTATTGTAGTTTATTGGAATTAAAACAGAGACCCACAATTGAATATGAAGAGAATAAGAGACTTTGGAGCACTAAGTAATATATAGGAGGTTGTAATCAAATCTCTGTAATCAAGGCTCGGGGATTTTTGCAGAAAATGAAGGAGAAAGATTGCAAGAGCCAGATGTGATAGACAACTCCAAAGAAAGAACAGAACACAGACAGACACTGTAACAGTGTGGACAAATGTGTATGGGTTTAATCAGACAGTGTTCCAGTACTGAGTGGAAAGTAGATGTGTAGTCCCACCTAACCAAAAGCTAGTTGTAGCTGATACCTTCTGGCAAATGGAATATCAGATTTATCGAATTGAGAATCACTGGGTTTAGCAGTCATACCTTGGGGCAGGCAAACACTATGTCTAAAAGTAGTTGGATAACACAAAATGAACTCAATGGTATTTTTGTGGACTTTGTGTTTTAGATTTTTTTCTTATTAGTCTTTGCTTATTAGTCTTTGTAAATTTTACTTTTATATTTTTGTGGGACTTTTTTGTTGTTGTTTGGTTTTGGGTTTGCTTCTTTGAAGGGAGGGGGGATGTAAAGGAATCGGGAGGAGGGGGAAGGAGCAGCAGTAACAGAAAGTGAGAGCAAGAAACACAGGCATACAGAGAGAAAGGGAGAAGGAAATGGAGAGAAGAGGGAGAGGGAGAGGGAGAAGGAGGGGGAGAGAAAGAGAAGATGGATGGCTAAGGAGTTGGGGTGGATTTGGAAGGAGATGGGAGAATTGAATTTGTAGATTCCTTGTGGTAAAATGGCCATTTTTTTTTTACTATGTTAATCCTACTGATACAGGAGCATGGGAGGTCTTTCCATCTTCTGATATCTTCTTGTTTCTTTCTTTATGGACTTAAAGTTTTTGTCATACTGATCTTTCATTTTCTTGGTTAGAGCTATACCAAAGTATTTTATATTACATTTGGCATTATATGAAGAGTGTTGTATTCCTGATTTCTTTCTCTACGCATTTATTGTGTTATAAAAGAGGGATACTGATTTTTTTTTAGTTAATTTTGTATCCAGCCACTTTGCTGAAACTGTGGAATTCTCACCTCTTATCGCTCTTAGCATTCTCTGGTAGAATTTTTGGGGTCACATATGGATACTATCATACCATTTGTGAATAGTAATATATTTTGACTTATTTTCCAATTTTTATCTGCTTGATCTCCTTTAATTTTCTTAATGATCTAGCTAGAATTTCAAGTATTATATTGAAGAAATACTGAGAGAATGCACAGCCTTGCCTCGTCCCTAATTTTAGAGAAATTGCTTTAAGTTTCTCTCCACTTAATTTGATATTGTCTATTGACTTGTTGTATATTGCCTTTATATGTTTGGGAATGTGCCTTGTATCCCTGATCTCTCCATAACTTTTAAAATTAAGTTTTTTTTTATTTTGTCAATGGATTTTTCAGCATCTATTGAAATAACCATGCGTTTTTTTCCTTTCAGTTTGTTTATATGGTATATTTTGTTTATGTGATGGATTTTACTGTACTGTACACACCTACACCCCTGGGTTGAAGGTGACTTGATCATGGTAGATGATGTTTTTGATGTTTTCTTAGATTCAGTTTGTGAGTATTTTATTGGATATTTTTCCATCAACGTTCATAAGGAAAATTGGTCTGAAATTCTCTTTCTTTGTTGAGTCTTTGTGTGGTTTAGGTATCAGGGTGACTCATAATATTTGTAGCAATCTCCCTTCTGTGTCTAGTTATTATAATAATTTGATAAGTATTCATATTGGTTCTTCTTTAAAGATCTGGTAGAATTCTGTGCTAAAACCATCTGTTCCTGGGTTTTTCTTGGTTGGGAGACATTTAGTGACTGCTTATTTATCCATAGATTGTTTACCTGATCTTAATTTAACCTTTGTGAGTTGAATATAATTAAAATATCATTCATCTCATTTAGATTTTTCAATTTTGTGGTGTATAGGCTTTTTAAGTAAGCCCGGATGATTGTTTGGATTTCCTTCGTGTCTGCTGTTATATCACCATTTTCATTTCTGATTTTGTTATTTGGATAGTCTCTCTGCTTTTACTTAGTTTAGCTAAGTGTTTCTCTATCTTTTTCTCAAGGACAGGGTCTTGGTTTCCTTCATTCTTTGTATTGTTTTCCTTGTTTCTAATTGATTGATTTCAGCCATGAGTTTGATTTTTCCCTGATGTCTACTCCTCCTGAGTATGTTTCTTTCTTCTTGTTCTAGCAGTTTCATGTCTGCTGTTAAATTGCTAATATGAGAAATCAGTAATATATTTATGAAGGCACTTAGTGCTATGAATATTTTTCTTAGTGCTGCTTTCATTGTGTTCCATAAATTTGGGTATTTGTGCCATTCTAGAAAGTCTTTAATCTTTTTCTTGATTTCCTCTTTGACCCAGTGGTAGAGAGTTGTTCAGTTTCCATGAGTTCCTTGACTTTCTGTTATTTCTATTGTTGACGATGTTCATCTTTAATCCATGGTGATCTGATAAAATGCAAGAGGTTACTTCAATCTTCTTGTATCTGTCCAGACTTGATTTGTGACTGAGAATGTGGTCAGTTTTGGAGGTTTCATGAGGTGCTGAGAAGAAGAATATTCTAATTTTGGATTAAATGTTCTGTAGATATCTTGTAAGTTCCTTTGATTCATAATGTCTGTTGGTTTCATTATTTTTTCTCTTTAGTTTCTATTTTGATGACTTGTCCATTGGTGAGAGTGGGGTGCTGAAGTCTCCCACTATTATTGTATAGGATTTGATGTGTGATTTAAGCTTTAGTAATATATATGTATATTTTTATAAATGTGGTGTCCTTGCACTTAGAACATAGCTGTTCAGAATTGAGATGTCATCTTGGAAGATTTTTCTTTTGAGGAATATGAAGGTTCCTTCTACATCCTTTTTGACTACGTTTTGTGAAAGTCTATTTTATTAGATATTAGAATGGCTACTTCAGCTTGTTTCATGGGTCTGTTGCTTAGATAATATTTTTTCAGCATTTTCCTCTGAGGTAGTACCTATCTTTGTTGCTGAGGTGTGTATCTTTTATCCATATGAATGGTGGATACTATTTATATACCTATTATATTAGCCTGTGGTTTAGTATTCTTAAATTCTGTCCATAATATCAAATTTTGATACTGAGAGATATGAATGACCTATGTTATTTTGGTGTTGGTAGTGGCAGTGTGTGTGTGTGTGTGTGTGTGTGTGTGTGTGTGTGTGTGTGATTCTTTTATTTTGGTTTTGCTAGTGTGAAATTATTCGTTTCTTGTATTTTCTTGGGTGCAATTAGCCTCCTGTGTTGGAGATTTCCTTCCAGTATCCTCTATAGGGCTGGATTAGAGGAAGGATATTGTTTAAATTTCATTTTGTCATGGTCTATCATGTCTTTTACATCTATGATGATTAAAAATTTTGCTGGGTATAGTAGTCCGGTCTGAAATCTGTGATCTATTAGGGTTTGCAAGACATTTGTCTAGGACCTTCTGGGTCTCTGTTGAGAAGTCAGGTGAAATTCTGATAGGTAAGTCTGCCTTTATATGTTACTTAGACTTTTCCCCTTGCAGCTATTAATATCCTTTCCCTGTATACTTAGTGTTTTGATTATTAATGTTGTGGGAGGATTTTCTTTTTTGGTTCACACTATTGGTGTTCTATAAGCTTCTCGTACATTTACTGGTATCTGTTTAGGTTAGGGATTTTTTTTTTCACTTATTTTGTTGAAGGTATTTTCTGTGTCTTTGAGCTGGAAACCTCCTTCTATTCTTATTATTTATTATTAGGTCTGGTCTTTTCAAGGTGTCACAAATTTCCTAGATGGTTCATACCATGAACTTTTTAGGTTTGTCATTTTCTTTGACTGAGGTATCAATTTCTTCTATCATATCTCTACTTCTGAGATTCTTTCTTCTATCTTTTATATTCTGTTGTTGATGCTTACATCTATAGTTTATGATACCTTTCCTAGGTTTTCCATTTTCAGGATTGGCTCAGTTTGTGCTTTCTTTATTACCTCCTTTTTTATTTTCAGTTCTTGAGCTGTTTTATTCATTTCCTTCACCTGTTTGTTGGTATTTTCCTGTATTTCTTCATATTTTTTGTTTCCTGTTTAAAAGCCTCTACCTGTTTGCTTGCATTTTCCTGTATTTCTGTGAAGGATTTATTTGATTCCTCTTTAAAGGTTTCTATCATCTTCATTCGATTATATCTAAGGTCATTTTCTTGGGCTTCAGGTGTGTTGTAATATCCAGGGATGCTGAGGTTGAATGGTTGGTTCTGATTGTGGCATAGTGCCTTGGCTTTTCTTGCTTGTATTCTTATGGTGGACGGTTTTTAGCCATCTGATTATCCCTGGTATTCACAGGCCTGATAACCCTTGATTGCAGCAGGCCTCTGCGTCTGCAGTAGGACTGGTTGGCCAGGGTGGCAGCTGGCTTTCAGGGATGCAGGCTGATAGTTCTGTGAACTGGTAGTCCCTGGTTAATTCAGGCCTCCAGAGTTGCAGGTAAAGATGAAGACCAGAAGTTGGAGTTCAGAGAGAACAGGCCAGACCTTAAAACAGCTGTGCTTGCCAGGGACCCAGTGGGCAGGATATTAGGGAATGGGAATCTCACTTGGTTGTTCCACTTGGCATCAGGCCTCCAGAGGTGCGGCCCTGGGAAATGGGTAGCAAATTGCAGATGGCAGGTATAGTTGTGGCCTAGAAGATGGAGCACAGAAGCAATTATTTTCTTTTTACTGCTTGTCATCCTTTCAGTTCTATAAGCTATAGTAGATTACAATATATACTGATATCTTGTTATTTTTGTTTTCTATTATATGTCTTTTAGGCTTTTTCGAATGTATTGAGAACCATGAAAGCAGATCTTTTAGCCATAATGAGCTTTAGTTTCATAGATTTTTAACTTATAGAAAGAGGTAACTTCAACATGTCTATAGCCTTAGTAAGAATCTTGATTAATGTGTTAATTCCTATGAGATACTAAATACATAATTTACTCAAACTCCTTGAGTTTCTCATTACAAGGCATTGAACTTTAACCAATGATAGGGAATTCTTTTTGTCACTTACCATAAATTCTGTAATACAGTTCAATATATATATATATATATATATATATATATATATATATATGAAAACAAAGATTTATAGTCAGTTCTCCATTGAAATGATTGAAATGAGAGATTGGAGCATTAGAAACAGAAATTGGAAGTATTCTTGCTATGCTTATGACATTCAACATAGCTATTCATTATGTCTGGTTATGTAAACCTGACTTACCCTGTACATTCTCTTAACTTTGAAAACAGAATGTGTAACCTTTTTCGAAGAAGGTTGAAGGGAGCAGGTTCTCCAACTCTTAGAGAAGTACAGTAATGGAGAACAGTCTTAGGCAACTACACAATGCCTGCACTTGGGTGTACAACTGCATTGTTTATCTGACAGGAATGACATATCAAGCTGTGACATCCTGCAGCAGGTGCTGTTCAGAAAAGAAAGCAGTGTATCTGGCTCAGAACTTAGTTCACAGGGAGGCTAAATGCTTAGGAATTTTGGAAGAGAAAAATATAACAGGCAGTTATTAAGACTGTTCTTTAGGTATGCAAAGCAAGAAATTAGAAATAAGAGAAAAATCTAATGTAATGAAAAAATAGGAATACTAAGTTTATGGCAGTATTGCTTTTGGTTTCCTGGCATTGAAGCCCAAATTGCTGTGTGATTGGTACACGTGGAATAAAAGCCTTTCAAAATGAGATATGAAAGGCAGCATATAGAGGGTTGACAGTTCCTTCTGTTTAGGATTATTTTATTTTAAAATGTGGAACAAAAATAAAGGCTACCATTTGCGAATTAAAGATGTCTTCCTTGAGCAAATACCTGCAACGTCAAGAGTGTTACAGTGGGCAGTAACTTCAAATAATTTGAGACTCCAAAGAATACTGTGAAATCAATTGTATATGATTTTACTGTGGGAAGGTGATATAAGTGAGGAGATCAAAGCAAGGGAAACATATTATAACTGTATTTGAGCATACATTAGGGAACAGTGACTATAAGTACTGTAAAGTCACTGTATTATCAATTCAACAACAAGATTGAGTTACATATTTATAAAATATATGCCTATCAAAGTATTAGTTTAACATGGACATATGTTCAGAAATATATGTGACTGGATGATCCATTTTATAATTTTAGAAAGCACTTTTTATATTAAGTATCAAGTTTTAACTCTACATTTTATTTGTACATGCCAAGTGTCTAACAGTTCTTTTTTTGTCTTTTGCATTCCTTTTTTTCTTTTATTGGATATTTTTATTTACATTTCAGATGTTATCCTCATTCCTGATTCCCTTTCCAGAAATTCCCTATCTCATTCCCCGTCCCCCTGCTTCTATCATGTTGTTCCCCCATTGACCCACACACTCCCTCCCACTTCTCCACCTGGGCATTCCCTTACACTGGAGCATTGAGCGGTCACAGGGTTCTCCTCCCATTGATGCCCAACAAGGCCATCCTCTGCTAGATATACAGCTGGAGCCATGGCTCTGTCCATGTCTACTCGTTGGTAGTTTAGTCCCTGGGAGCTCTGGGGTATCTGGTTGGTTGATATTATAGCTCTTCCTATGGAGTTGTATCTATTTAGAAAACTGTCCATTTCTTCCAGATTTTCTAGTTTTGTGGTGTATAGGTTTTTGTAGTAGGATCTGATGGGGTTTTTTTGGGGGGGGATATCCTCAGTTTCTGTTGTTATTTCTCTTTTTTCATTTCTGATTTTGTTAATTTGGATACTGTCTCCGTGCCCCCTGGTTAGTCTGGCTAAGGGTTTATCTATATTGTTGATTTTCTCAAAGAACCAGCTCCTGGTTTTGTTGGTTCTTTGTATAGTTCTCATTTTTTCTACTTGGCTGATTTCAGCTCTGAGTTTGATTATTTCCTGCTGTGTATGCTTCTTGGGTATATTTGCTTCTTTTTCTTCTAGCACTTTCAGATATGCTGTCAAGTTGCTATTGTATGTTCTCTCCGGTTTCTTTTTTGAGGCACTGTTTTCATTGTGTCCCACAAAGTTAGGTATGTTGTGTCTTCATTTTCATTAAATTCTAAAAAGTTTTAAATTTCTTTTTTTGTTTCTTTCTTGATCAATTTATAATTGAGTAGAGGGTTGTTCAGCTTCCATGTGTATGTGGGCTTTCTGTTATTTTTGTTGTTATTGAAGATCAGTCTTAGTCCATGGTGATCTGATAGGATGCATGGGATTATTTCAATCTTCTTGTATCCTTTGAGGCCTGTTTTGGGACTGATTTTATGATCAATTTCAGAGAAGGTTCCATGAGGTGCTGAGAAGAAGATATATATATATATTAGGATGAAATGTCCTATAAATATTTGTCAAATCCATTTGGTTCATAACTTCCATTAATTTCACTGTGTTTCTGTTTAGTTTCTGTTTCCATGATCTGTCTATTGATGAGAGTGGGGTGTTGAAATCTCCCACTATTATTGTGTGAGGTGCAATGTTTGCTTTGAGCTGTAGTAAAGTTTTATTTTGTTGTTGTTTTTTTAATGAATGTGGGTGCCCTTGTATTTGTAGCATAGATGTTCAGAATTGAAGGACATCATGGTAGATTTTTTCCTTTGATGAGTATAAAGTGTCCTTCCTTATCTTTTTTGAAAAGTTTTAGTTGAAAGTTGTTATTTGATAGTAGAATGGCTGCTCCAGCTTGTTTCTTGGGACCATTTGCTTGGAAAATTTTTTCCCAGCCTTTTGCTCTTAGGTAGTATCTGTCATTGTCACAGAGGTGTGTTTCCTGTATGCAGCAAAATGCTGGGTCTTGTTTGTCTGTTAGTCTATGTATCTTTATTGGGGAATTGAGTCCATTGATGTTAAGAGATATTAAGGAAAAGTGATTGTTGCTTCCTCCTATTTTTGTTGCTAGAGGTTGAATAATGTTTATGGGGGTATCTTCTTTTGGGTTTGTTGAAAGTTTACTTATTTGCTTTTTCAAGGGTGTTGTTTCCCTCCTTGTGTTGGAGTTTTCCATACACTATCCTTTGTATGGCTATATTTGCATAAAGATTTTGTGTAAATTTTCTTTTGTCATTCAACATTTTGGTTTCTCCATCTATGTTAACCGAGAGTTTTGCTGGTTATAGTAGCCTGGGTTAGCATTTGTGTTCTCTTAGTGTCTGTACGACATCTGCATAGGATCTTGTGGCTTTCATAGTCTCTGGTGAGAAGTCTGGTATAATTCTGATAGGCCTCCCTTTATATGCTTCTTGACCTTTCCCCTTACTGCTTTTAATATTCTTTGTTTTGTGCATTTGGTATTTTGATTATTATATGACAGGAATTTCTCTTTTGGTTTGGTCTGTTTGGAGTTCTGTAGGCTTCTTGTATGTTCACGGGCATCTCTTTAGGGAAGTTTTCTTCTATAATTTTGTTGAAGATACTTACTGGCCATTTAAATTGGAAATCTTTGCTCTCTTCTACACATACTATCCTTAGGTTTGGTCTTTGCATTGTGTCCTGAATTTCTTGGAAATTTTTTGGTTTAGGACATTTTTACATTTTCTTTGACTGTTATGTCAGTGTTTTCTATTTTACACCTGTGATTCTCTCTTCTATCTCTTGTAGTCTGTTGATGATGCTTGTATATATAACTCTTGATATCTTTCCTAGGTTTTTTATCTCCAGGGTTGTCTCCCTTTGTGATTTCTTTATTGTTTTTATTTCCAGTTTTAGATTCTACATGGTTTTGTTCAATTCTCTCACTTTTTTGTGTGTGTTTTCCTATAATTCTTTGAAGGATTTTTGTGTTGCCTCTTTAAGAGCTTCTATCTGTTTACCTGTATTGTCCTGTATTTTTTTAAGGGAGTTATTTATGTTCTTTATTCCTCTATCATTATCATGCTATTTGATTTTAGATTTGAATCTTACTTTTCAGGTGTGTTGGGTGTATCCAGGACTCTCTCTATTGAGAGAACTGGGTTCTGATGATGTCAAGTAGCCTTGGTTTTTGTTCCTATGTTCTTGTGCTTACCTCTTCCAATCTGATTATATCTAGTGCTATCTGCCCTTACTGTCTCTGACTGGGACTTCTCCTTTCTGTGAACCTGTTTGTGTCAGAACTCCTCAGAGTTCAGCTGTTTCTGTGATACTGTGATTCTGTCACTCTGAGATCCTGAGATCCTAGGTGTGACAGAGTTCCTAAAAGTCTAGCTGCTTCTGGGATCCTGAAATCCTTTTGTGACCAAGCTCCTGAGGTCCAGTTGCATCAGAGTTCCTGGGAGTCAAGCTTTCTCTGGGTGTTACAGGAGTGACTTGCAAGTCAGAGCTCTGGGTTTGCTCCAGGCACAGTTGCAAGCTGGAAGTGACCCATGCCTCTGGCTGGTCGAGAATCTGGTTTTCTGGTTCCTGTGAGGGTCCCAATTACTCTGGATGTTGGGAAAGATATTGTGCCCTAACTGTTATCTGGAATGTGTCAGACCTCCAGTGTTCCTGGATATGTCTGATCTCCTGGAAGTCAAGCTTCCTCTGTGTTCCTGTGGGCCTGTGATCCTGGTCGTTTCAGAGCACTTGGGAGTTGGCTCCCTCTGGGTGTTGTAAGAGTGGATACCGAGCCAGCAACTCAGGTCAGTTCTGGGAGCAGCTTTAGACCTGAGTGAACACTTGTACTAGCTGGGTGGAGGTTTCTGTGTCTCTGGATCCTGGGGGACCCAGTTACTCTGGGTGTTGTGGCATATGTTGTGGCCTCCTCACCTGTGATCCTGGTCATGTTAAAGCACATGGGATTCGGGCTTCCTCTGGGTGTTGTGGGAATGGGTGAGGAGCCATTGCCCAAGGTCCGCTCAGGATACAGGTTCAGACCAGAAACCATGACATCTCTTTCTATTAAATAAATCATGTCAACAGAAATTCCATGTAGTGTAAAATTGAAAGCAACATAACTGTCCCACCAGTTTATGATATATAAATGTTTCAATCATACCATTTTTTAAGTCTTAGCACGGATGTAGGTATGCCAGAGTACGTAAAGGGATCAGCATGTCATCCGGAATGTCATAGTAGCTCAATGGGTCTACATGTACAAAAAAACAAGTTATAAGTTAAAATAAGCACAGATTTGTATAATTATTCTTTTAGACAGGCTATTTTGTCTATTTGGAGACATGACTTCTATGTGATGGTTAATTCTGGGAGAAGAAAATACAAGTGGCAGCTAGGGGCAGTAGGGAACAGGCTTGCAAATTTTACTTTCTTTTGTACATTTAGGTTGTACAATCATTATTTCAATAATGATTTATATGCTGCTGTTTACTAATAGAAATTTAGATAACATACATGTCTTGTTAAATCTAATTTCTTATTCAAAAGATGTAAGCTACCAAGAGTATATGGATTTGCAACTTAAACTTTTGACATTTGGGAAAGTTTCAACACTTAGTTATATTATTTTAAAGTTATTATGTATATTTGATGTATAGAGAAGCAGTGTTTTATATTCTTGAAACTGGTTAAGATTGATTTCTTCTAGAAGAGGATTTGTTATAGACATTTCTATAGCAAGGATGCCTGCTGTTTTTTAATTTCTTTCACCAAATGGAGATTTTTTGGTTTGTTAGTTTTTATTTTATTCTCCCAAGTGAAATCAGATAACTAGTAGAGCAATAAATTCATCAAGCCCCAAATACATTTTGACAAATTGACAGTCTATGCCATGATAACATTTATAGTTTTTGTTTAACTATTTATTGAGAAGTAATGAAATTAGCCTTTTAATTACATAATCCTACCAACTGATGCTTGAGTGAATTTTAATCAGAGTTTGAATAATGGGAAATTTTAGGAGTAGGACTAAAATGGATTTGCTCGATATGTGTTTGTTTTAAATAAAAACATTTTTAAAAAAGCAATCTATTTCCAGTAATATATAAAATAAGACGTTTTATCTTGTGAAAAATTATCAGTATATTATGGATACTGAACATATATAAAATATTTTTGTCCATTTTTATTTAGTAAAGTATTCTTTTAGCAAGAATACTTTTAGCAAGTATTACCACTTGCTAATAATGTGTTTTAAGAGTTTTATGGAACTTAGGTGTTTTTCTCTACAAAAGATGATATAGCAGTTAATGATATTGAAATAGTATGATGATTTACAGTCAGTTTCAAAGAAAAAGGGGCTGGTGAAGAAATACTAGAATTGATTTCTTAGATATTAACTTATTTTGACATTTAATTCACCACAGTCTTTCCATGTAGAGAAAATAATAACACTAAAGTTTTCACGGAGACATTTTTAAGTTTGTGCAGAAGAAGAAGCCTAGTTGAGAGCAGAGGCAGCAAATAATCTGTGTTTAACCTTGGAAAAATTGATTCGGGCACACAAGGGAGATTTCCTTCTTCAACACTTCTCTAGTGGCCTCAGTCAATCTGAAGAACATCTCAAACCATTTCAAAACATGACAGTTTCCACTAGTCACAGAAGCCAATTTTTAAAATAATCTACTCTGAGATGGATACACTGAATCCACATATATTTACCAAGAATAAGACAATGCTTTGATTTGTATGTGTATTGGTTAATAATCTATTCAGACTGATTAACAGATCAACCAATCAATACTTCATCACTTATTTATGGTGTGCACACTAAAAAATTTTAGTGTTATAAGTTTTTCTCTTGGGATTACTTTCTCATGTCCCATAAATCTTGGTGTGTTGTGGGTTTATATTTATTTAATTCTAGTAGTTTTGTACTTTCCATCTTGATTTCTCCCTTAACCCAGCTATCATTAAATTGTTTCATTTTTTCCCCATGAGTTTGTGTTCATTCTGTAATTTTCATTGCTATTGGTATCTAACATTTATCTATGATGGTCAGATAGAATATAGTGTGTGATTTAATTTTTCTATATTTGTTAGGTTTTGCTTGAGTGATACTACATGTTTGATTTTGGAGAAAGTTCCCATGGCTCCCGAGAAGATGATGCATTGGGTGTAATATTCTGTAACTATTTGCTTGGAACATTTGATAAATGATGTCATTTAACTGTAGAGGTTTTCTGTTTAGTTTTCTCTGGATGACTTGTCTATTGGCAAGAATATGGTATTTAAATTTAACTTTCTGTGATTTCTATGGTATGTTTGTTGTTCTCTTCAGATTGGCATATTTTTTCTACTTTCCTCTATAAAGCTAGATTACTAGTCATAAATTCCTTTGAACTCTTTTATTACTGGTGATAAACTAGTGCAAACTGGTGCATCCATTGTGGATGTGATCTATCATATGACCCAGATATGACACTCCTGGAAATAGGTCCAGAAAATTATGTAGCCTATTGCATATATATAGATAAATGCTAATAATACATGTTTACTGCTGCTCTGTTCAATCATGGAATCACAATTGATATCTATCAACTGATTTATAGGTAATGAAAATGTTTACATAATGGAAACTTATTCTGCTGTAGGAAAAAAATGAAATCACAAACTTTTCTCTTAAGTTTGTCAAGGAAGATAGCATAGACCCAGAGAGACAATAATTACATGTTTTCTTTCATTTTTGGATGCACTCTTTGAATCTTTGGTATGTGTTTCATTTGTAATAGACATAGGCAGAGAGGGCATAAATTCATAAGAAGTCATAGAATGCAGTGGTATAAAGACTTAGAAGGGGAGTAGTGAAACCAGATACATTAAATTCAGGTAGAAGATGAGAGGACAGTCTAAAGGAGGTAATATGGGGAGTGATAGCTAACATTAACGACCTTTCAATAAATCCATATGAAAACCTATTAATGTAAAAGTTTTCTAATCTACCTCTATACATATAAAGAGTTAAAATGGGGTGGGGTGACAATCCCCTTCTAGATATGGCAAGCTAACAAATAAAAATTCCGATGCCAGAAATTGATTATAATTTTAATGTGGTTGGTCAGTGACTCCCCATAGATGAGTAAACATTACAAGATATTGGCAGTGCTCTTAGTTACCATTCAATACATGACATTAAGAACCTATTGTTCAAGGACACCACATACTTAAATCATAGAACATGGAAAAATCTTTAACTGTGTTGCCTAGCTTTAATAGTGTTCAATGTGTTTCCTACCAAAAGAAAAGTTTTCATTCATCTAACCCAGCTGTGAACCCTGAGAGCTGCTGTAATGAATGGCAAAACATGTTTACTAGTAAATAATAATACTAACATCATGAGAGTAACCAGCCACTTACTTACTGTGTATTTATTTATTCATTTATTTATTCATTGAAAATAGATTTTTCCATACAATATAATTAGACTATGATTCTGCGTTATCCAACTTCTACCAGATCCTTCCAGGTTCTCCACCCACCCAAATCCATCTTTCTTTCTCATTAGAATAAAAATGGGCAACTAAATGATAATCATAATAATAAATAAAATGAACCAGAGTAAGACAAAACAAAAACAAAAACAACAAAAGAGAAGCACAAAATCAAACAAATACAGACACAGATACACATACATTCACATGGACATTCTCTCTCTCTCTCTCTCTCTCTCTCTCTCACACACACACACACACACACACACACACACACACAATACTATAAAAATTGGTAAAGATCTGTAAGAAAAAAAGTATCATTAAATAGTTCACTTTGTATAGGTGGGCATGGGAACTTGGGCTGCATGTTTGCTGCCTTCTAGGGTACCCTGAGCACCACCTGTAAGCAGCTCAGGGGAAGCAGAACACAGTCTGTGATTTGGGGTCCCAGCCCACGATTCCTGGGTTAGAAAGAGCAGGGTCTGGCATGGATACTGTGAATCTCAGTCTCCTGTGTACCCAACCACTGCTGGGAGTTGAGAAAAGGAAGGGAGTTCCCTATGCACCATTCAGGAAGTGGGTAGCTGAGCCCAGGCCAGGGGCAGGGTGGGGTAGGGCTGAATCCAGTTTGGTTCTGCTGGAGTGCTAAGATTAAGAAGGGGCTGGAAGAAAGAAGGACCTCTCAGGAGATTTAGACAAGAATCTTTAAGTTGAAGGCCTCCCACATGGTGATCCTTGAGGAAGGAGGTGGCCCTTGCTTTTCTAAACTGCTTTACTTGATGGTAGAGGTAAATGCATACATCTTACTCAGGGTGGAACAGGGATTAAATAACTCATATGGGAAGGGATGCCCAGAAGGGGAAGCTCATTGTCTGAACCATTATTAGAATGGAGAACTTCCAGGGTTTTATGCTTCATGAATGCAAGATTATGTGTTCCAGATAAAATATTTTTGTAGGGAGCTCACCTCACCTCTACCATTCTTAATTCTGATTTTCCCAGGGTTGAGGCTGGCTTACCATTACCAGTTCTTTTTGTCTGGTGGCACAATCTACTTGATCTACCAGGTCTGCCCTTACATGTACCTTATATTCCAAGTAAGACTCTTTGGAGAAAACGAACCTTTCCTTTGTGAGCAGTTATCAAATGGAGATAGCTTCTACTTCCCTTCTCAACACTCAGACGCCATCTGATTTAGATCTGTTCAGGCCCTGTGCCTGCTGCTATGATCTCTGTGAGTTTGCACCTACATCACTACTGCTGTACCTAGAAGACCTTGTTTCCTTTCTATCGTTCATCCACACTTTCTGTTATACTCTTTATGCATCTTTTCCCACAGAGTTTCATGAGCCCCCAGGAGAGGGCATCCCATTTAGGACTGAATGTTCCAAGGTCTCTCATTCTCTACACATTGTCTAGTCATGTATTTCTATATTTGTTTCTATCTATTACAGGAAGAATCTTCTCTGCTAATAGCTTCAACAATAAGATGCGGACTGATCTATGAGTGTCTTTGAATATAATTAGGGATCATTTTATTGCTATATTCCTTGAGTAGAATAAGAACTCTATCCTCTAAGAACATGTCAAAAGGGACCTTATTCTTAAATATGTCCTACTTTCTACAGTTTCTGCAACAACCTACTAATAATCCACTCAGCTGTGAATCTGTTATTGGATTAATGCTGTAACAATGAAAGAATTTTCATGAACCATTCAAATTTCAGAGGCCATACCTCTAATCACTGCAATACTGTGGAACAAAGCTTCAACATATGGAATAATCCACTTTACCCCTACTTTCTGCTTTGCCTCATGTGATAATGTACTATGGACGTTATACAAAAGGGATAAAAGCATGGCACTCTATACGACCATAAAAGCCAGTCCTAAGGGAAAACATATTCAGGACACTTTCAATTTAAGGATCTCTTTGCCCTTTTCCTGAAGCTTCCAAAGGAGGGGAAAAATCAAATGGCCTACTCAGCTATTGTATCTATGAACTACAACAAGGACCACCAGAGCATGATAATGCTAAAGAGTCAGGAGCAGTCTTAGGTCTTTGATTGTATCCCTCTGGTTGTAACTTCTTGCTCTTCTGAGCGTCCATTTTAATATTTCTCTTCAATTACCATATGCTTTGTCATCTGTCCTGTCTTTAGAACTTCTAGTGTAAGACCCAAGCTGCAAGAATTCATTGAGACACAAATCCAGCGAGACTGAAATTAGTTTCTGGGGAAGCCCACAACTAGACTGCAATGTTATAAACTTTCCAGATTTTCTTCTGACCCCAGATCAGGAGTTATACTATGGCTGAGTCACTATGCACAAAGAATGGCTCAAGGTGAACCTGGGCATCATGGCAATCATGTCTATGATTTTAAATGCAGCTTTTGCTTCTCTTATTATTGGTTTGGATGCTGTAGGTTTCTACCTAGTTTCTATATGTTCCACTGAGATAATTTAGTTGTAAACTAAATGATTTCATGAGAGAAAGAGGGCCTTGGGCTATCTAGCCAGTAATATTTATTTATACCCTTGTTCTCATGCTTTAAACATTCATGTGTTTTGAATTATGAGTTGGAAAACAACAAGTTTTAATATGTTATAAAATATTGTTTTGTAAGTTAGGACTCCTTTATGTATGTTCAAAATTTAAAAATAATTTCAACGGAATTTGTATCTTCTAATTTTATAAAAATCAGAAAGCAAGTTACAGTGCTTTGTTCCTTGACATCACTATATTTTGTAATTGACATCATTCAGTTTAAGTGATGCATGTTTATCATTACCCTCTTTGTTAGTTAACTTTTTCTCTTAGAAAAACATTGATTGAAACCTTTATAAACTGACATGAAGCCATGTTCCTAGCACTAGCTGTACAGTGGCCAGAGAGCAAATGATAACTGAAAATAAGAACCCAAAAAGTGGAGATACTAACAGAAAAAAAGGAGTCTCTCTTGCAGATTCCTCCCTATGATATGTGTACTTGGTGTTACAAGTTAAACACACAGATTTAAGAATCCTAAGCTATGATCTGCATGTGAGAGAGAGAAGGTTTGGGGTAACCTCATTTAGTACATTTTCCAGTTTTTCTTATCCCCCTCTCTTTTATAATTTCATTGTTCTTTGTAGAAAAATGAAACTAATTTTCAGTATTCATTCATCAGTTGATGGATGTACAGGCTGCTTATATTTCCTAGCTATTGTGATGGAGATGTAATGAACATACCTTTAGTAGGATATAGCCCTTAGGTATGTAGCCCAGTGGTTGTAGGGCTGGCTCATATGACTAGTCTGCTTTAATTTGGGAGAAGGCTCTAGACTAATTCCTAAAGTCGTTGCACCAATCATCCTCCTAAAATAAGTATATAATTGTCCCCTTCCCTTTACATCCATGCCAGCCTTTTCTGTTATATTTTATATGTCTTTATCCATCACAAAAATACCAAGTGAAACTACTTAGAGATTTTATGCAACCATACCCTCCGAAAGAAATGTCATCGTAAACAAAGATTTTCTTTTGTACCTGCTCATTTTCTTCTTCATAGGACTGAATAAAGCTAGAGCTATGCTGTGGAGTAAACTTTGGCTTACATGAAGGTTGTAGCTGTTTTAGATATTTGCCGTGACCATGAAAACATCCTCAATATTAGCCATATGGCTGTTACTCTAAGTGTAGTCACTAAAGTAGCATTTTAATTGCCTCTAAGAATTTTTCTCTCCTATCTTTGCTAAACATTTGGCATATACAAGTCCAGCTCAGCATGCCTTGCTTTCATTACTAAATTTGACTTTTTTCTAGGTTTTGATTCTATATTAAATATTTCAAATTTTTCTTCCATTTGTTCATTTACATGCAACTGTAAAGTTAATAGTTGGGCTAATTTCAATACTGCTGTATTTCAAGGGAAGCTCAGGGAAAAGGAAGAAATGTAGTGGAAAAATGAGAATACAAGTATTGATAAGTGGTAAGGATTTGTTTGTAGGGAAGATGCAGTTATTGGAGAGGGAGTGAGAACACTACCACTCCTCTGTATGTTGGCATCCTCCATGTACTATGTTGTATTGAAGTCCTGCGTGTCCTTTGGAGTTTCAACGCATGTTTCTTTATACAGGCAAGATCACCTACATTAGAGATCACCAGTAAGCAAGTCAAACTCTATTTATCCTAGAGTATGAGGGGGTGCTGATCTCAAAGCCAAAACCTGCTAACATGTCTTGGTGTTTCTAAGCACCAGTTCCCATTCTGAAGCTACCCAGGGATGTGAAAGCACACTTACCTTTTCAATCTATAGAAAATCTTTCCATCATTGCATAGTTAGGGATATTAAGAATTACTTTGTGTGAGTATGGGATGAACACCATGAACAAATTTCTTAGTTTTCAACAATGACTGTAGATTTTCTTTCCTTTACAGTGGTTCTCAACTTGTGGATCATGACCCCTGTGGGATCAAATGATCCTTTCACAGGGGTCAACTAAGGTTATGAGGAAACACAATGTTATATTATGATTCTTAAAAATGGAAAAATTATAGTTGTGAAGTAGCAACACAAATAATTTTATAGATGTGGGGATACCACAACATGAGGATTTGCATTAAAGGGTCAAATAATTAGAAAGTTTGAGGACCACTGCTTTAGAATGTTCTTTTCTCATGTGAGGTTTCCCAGCCTACATTGCTAAACTGTTCTAACTGGTTTTATTTGTTTATTTTCTTGCTTATAAGAAATTTCTGTTTTGACTTGGCTCATAAAAATTTTCTTAATTTACGGTTCTACCATTTGGTTAATTTATGACTAAGAATTGATTACGTTTTTCTGTCTTCATTAGAGTTTGTTTAATAAAAATGGAAGTTTTTTACTACAGTGTATGCACATGTATAATTGTAATGTATTAGTGTTTAATTGACAACTTTTTTTGATATGCAGTATCTTCCTCTATCTTCCTTTAAAAGAATGGTTGAAAGTTAATGTCATCTAAGATTTGTCATAATTTCATTTTCAGCTCTGCCTTATTTGGTAGATTGTTTTTCTTCTTGTGACTCTCAGTGTATGCATGTATTTCCCATTGAGACGTTGTCTTTGTTGGCTTTCTACTGCTGTAGTAAAGAACATGATTAAAAGAAACTGGGATTGTTTTACATTTGGAAGTTAACCAAGAGGATACATTTCTGGGTTACAGTCAAGACAATCAGGAGAGAAACTCCAGGAGGGAACTGAAGACTAGGCTGGGAAGGGATACTTTATACTGACATTCTCTGCAGTGTTTCTCAGTTTGCTTTTTCATACAACACAGAACTACCTGTCATGGATGGCACCTTCCATAGTAGGATGGTCCCTCCTTCAATCATGAATCAAAAATATGTCCCATAGGCAGAGGCATTTTATCAATTCAGATTTCCTCTTCTATATAACTCTAGCTCGTATCAAGTTAACAAATACATATGTAATACTTGGGTACAACAGATATCTTCTCTTGTAGAATTTTAGTTCACCAGGATAACATGCATTTCCATTATTGAGCTAAGGCCATTTACCTTGAGATTTTTGAATGAAGCACAGAAGCTCTGCTGTTGCTCTGTTGGATTCTTTCCTGTCTCCTTTTTATATAACACTCCTCTCTTGAAGTTTATTCTCCCCTGTGCCTTTTTGATTAAGACTCTTTATTCCTCCTCTCGGTATAGAATTCCTCTAAGAACTCAGTGGTGCTCTAGAGGTTGTAAAGTGCTGTAATTTATGCTTTCTTTAAAAAAAATCTTTACTTCACCATTTAGTTTAAAACAGGTTTTCTGAATATAGCAACCTTTGTCAGCATATAAATTTTAAATATATCACTGTGTGCTTTTTTGACTGCTCGGGTTGATAATGAGAAATTAAATATTCAAGTGTTTTGTTCTTGTGAGTTGGTGTTTTTCCTTTTACAAGTAAGGAAAACTTTTAGAATCTTTTCTGTTCAGAACAAAATCATTAACTAAGCAAAATTATTGGAGATTTAATTCTCAGAAACTATGGGAATAAAAATATTTCTAGTGGAAGTAAATGTAAACATTTTTATCTTCTACATCCAGGGTGCTCTTTATAGGAAATTGCTTACAGTCCAGAGACTTTTTCTTTTCTTTCCTTTCTTTTTTCACACAATACAAGTAGGCGCAAAGAGTTTGAATGTGTTTTTCTATTCTTTTATAATTTATTTGCTTGTTTATCCATTTAGAGACAGGTTCTCATACATTCCAAGCCAGCCTGGAATTCATTTTGTGGCCAAGGATGACCTTAAACTTCTTCTCTTGCCTCTTCCTGCTATGTGTACGAAGTGTCAGGATTCCCTTTCTTGTTCTTCAGGATGGAGGCACTAACACAATGTTTATGTTTTCTGTAGTTTACTAGTCTAGGTTTAGCAGAACCTGAAGCATGAAAGTGCAACTCAGAATCTGTGACTAATATGCTAAGTGACCTGTAACAGGAACTACTTTCAAATAAACTCCTTGGAAGCAGAATCAAAGTGCTGTTGAAGACTCAGAATTTTCAAAAGCAGTTAATTTTCCTAAGCATGGTAAATGCTGTCAACTGAAGGACAAATCAGGGGAAACCCATGAATGTCTCATGAACTATATTTATATGTATGGTTATCCTTGAGGTATAATGGTGAGTAGAGGGTTGGGATTTGAAAAAAAGCATAATGCAATATTAATTATGCCATATGCTTTATTGTGATCACCTTTTATCAATTTAAAATAAATCTTGTGAACTATTCCCTTTCACTGAAAAAAAGCAGGAGCACTATATCAAACAGAGCTATGAGCCAAGTACTATAAAAAGAAATATAAATGAATTCAGAACTTGAAATCTGAAGAAGGCTGTCAGACTCAAGAGGATATATTGGCCTGTAATGAGAGAGAGCTAAGTTAATTCCATAGATGAAGAACGAAGCTGTGGCACATGTGCTGCCTAGAATGGTTGGGAGTAGGAGCAGCGGAGCTCGTGTGAACCAGATCAGCATCAAACTAGGTACCTGAACTATGAGAGAAAAGAAGAGAAATTTTGCAAAAAATGAGCAAAAAAGAATTTATGAGTTAAAAACAGTGCTGGGAGAAGAGCTGAACTCCGGTACTTTGTCCTGTATTTGGTGGGTCTTTTGTCACATGTAGGAGAGAAACCAGGCAGACTAGTTCTACAGTAAAGGCAAATGAGAATTTGTTACATAAAAGAGACATGGCAGGCTCGCCCATAGAGATAAGCACCATCATCACTCAGGGAAGAGGATGAGGATGTGGCTCACGATTCTGTGCTGGAAGCAGCATGATGTCTGTGTAAGGGAGGCTCTGAAGTGTATGTACAGTATCTGCAGTGTCGAGTGCAGAAAACCCATGCCCATGTCACAGCTTGCTCTGGGTGCAGATTTTACTCTTTTCCTATATTATAGTAAGGGTGAGCAGCTGTTATCAGCTAGAGCTCTGACCATTGTTTGCTTAGCACCTGTTTATTCTTATTTATCTGCCTATAATTCTCTGTGTGTCTGCTTATCTCAGAGGGTGTAGCTGTTCACATGTCTCTACTGCTAAAATAAAAAGTACAGCAGCTTGGCATATTTTTTGTTTGTTTGCTAGTCTGTTTAATTATTTTGTTGTTGGTGGTAGGTTTTTTGTTTTTTTGTTTTTTTGTTTTTGTTTTTTGTTTTTTTGTTTTTTTGGTTTAGTTTGGCTTGTTTTTTGTTTTTCCCTTCTTGTTTCACTTCTAATTTTGTCCCCCTATAAAAATTACTGACTGGTCTTAGGCCCCAGAAAACCCCCATGCTGTGTGAGGTGACTGGACATTTAAGAGGTGTTAGGGTGGAAACCTTGTGAACAGGTACTGTCTGGTCTTCATTGGCTACTGAGAAACGTGTTAGAGGGTGAGGCTGCCTCTTGTGTTTTATCATTTTTCTGAGTCAGGGAATACAGAAGTGATTTCTGACCCAAGAGCAAATAGAAAGGCTTGCTTATTCTCATTGTAGATTCGGGTTCCAGGCTGGTGAGATGACTCGGCAGATAATGCATTTTTGAAACAAATATGAGGATTTAAATTTGAACCCACAGACCCATGTAAAGCTGGAAACAGCAGCATGCACCATGCGTTTCATTAGTTCTATGGGAATAAATGAAGCAGAGGTAGATGAATTCCTGTATCCTACAGGCCAGCTAGTCTAGCATACACATCATCAAACAACAGACCATGTGTCAAACAAGATAGAAAGAGAAGATGGATTATGGGTTTTAACTCATGGAATGGGGCCAAGTCAAATCAGATATGGGTTGATTATTCCCACAAATTTTGTGTCACCACCATTCATTGCCCTGGTGTTTGTTATAATCAGAACACCATTGTAGATCAAAGGTTCTTGTTTTTCTTTTTCATTTCTTTCTTTTTTTTTTTCTATCAGAAAACTGCCTTGTACCAAAGACTTGAAGGCTCTATGTGGGCACTAACTCAACTTTTCAGTGTTTAATGGTTTTTGTAGCTGTTATCTTCAACAATGCAGCATTGTCATCAGTTTGTGGGATCAACCTATATAGTCTCGGCAACAGATGTAGTTGTTTGAGGATTCCTATGGGGCACATTTAACCAACAACTAAATTAGATTAAACCCAGTCTAGGTACTGGAAGGTTCATTTGATGACAACAAATGATCTCCTTGGGCTCAGTCTCCCTCATTATTTGGCAGTTTCATTTAGATCACCATGTATGTATATATTTTAGACAGCTTCTACTGTATTAAGTTTCAATGTTATCTCTTCAAAGCTCTTAGTTTTAGTTAATTTTCTCTGAATTCCTTCCCTTGAAAACCTCTAGTTTTCTGAACCTGAAACCTAGTTTCCTGAGGTTCTACTTATAAATTGCTTTGTTTTGTTAGAAAGTCTTTTCTGACTTCAATGAATTTAAGAATATTCCCCAATTTCTCTTCTACTTGATTTAGTGAATGTGATTTTATGCTGAATTTTTATGATCTATTTGGATCTTTGTTTTGTGCATGGTAATAGATTTAAGTCTATTTTGCATTCTTCTACATTCAGCCACCCAATTTGATCAGCATCATTTGTTGAAGCTGTCTCTTTTTCATTGTGTATTTTTGCCTCTTTATCAAACATCATGCGCCATAGGTGTGCGGATTTATGTCTGAGTCTTCAAGCCAAATCCATTAATCATATTTTTGTTCCAAAAATGATGTTTTTATTACTTTATCTTTTAGTACAACTTGAAATTGGGGATAGTGATAACTCCCACAGTTCATTTATTGTTCAAGATTACTGTAACTATCATGTTTTGTTGTATTTTCATAGGAAGCTGAAGGTTATCTTTTCAAAGATCTGTGAAGAATTGTGTTGAAATTTTGATGAGATTACATTGAATCTGTAGGTTATTTTTCAATATATATAAACATTAATATTATGTTAATTTATTACATTAATATATTTTAATATACTTAATTTTGCTGTATCGATCCTACCAATCCTATGAGTATGTATGATCTTTCCATCATTTCATCTTCAATTTCTTTCTTCAATGTCTTCAAATGTTATCATCCAAATGTTTTACTTGCTTTGAGTTACTCCAAGATATTTTGAGACTATTGTGAAAGGTGTTGTTTCTCAGATTTTTTTTGATTCCTTTTGTCATTTGTATGTAGGAGGGATATGGATTTTTGTACATTAATTTCTTTATCAAGCTACTTTGCTGAAAGTATTTATGAAGTATAGACATTTCTGCGTTATTTTTCAGGATAATTAATATATACTATGATATTATTTCCAAATAAAACAACTTGATCTCCTTTAATTACCTTGTTATTCTAGCTCAGATCTCAAGTACTATCTTTGCTAGGTTTGGAGAGAATAGATAACCTCGTCTTGTTCTGACATTCGTGTAATTGTTTTGAGTTTCTTTCCATTTAAGTTGATATTGTCTTTGAGCTTGTTGCAATCAGCTTTTATTTTGCTGAGGTATGTCCCTTGTATTCCCAATCTCTCCTGGACTCTATCATGAAGGGTTGTTTGATTTTATTGAATGCATTTTCTGTATCTAATAAGGTTGTCATGTTTGTCTTTAAATTTCTTTATACGGTAGATTACACTTATCTATTTAGATATGTTGAATGATCACTGCATTTCTGGGAAGAAACTTACTTGATTAGGGTAGACAATTTATTCATGTATTCTTGGGCTTGATTTTAAAGTATTTTATATAGTATTTTTACATCTATATTCATAAGGGAAACTGATCTGTAATTCTTTTTCTCTGTTGGTTTTAGTATCAGAGTAAATGAAGCTTCATAAAATGAACTGGACAATATTCCTTTTGTTTTTATTTTGGGCTGTAACTTAGGGAATATTTGGAATTAACTCTTCCTTGAAAGTCTGGTAGAATGCTGCACTGAAACTATGTGGCCCAGTTTTTTTGTTTTCTTTTTGTTTGAGTGTTTGGTTTGGAGACTTCTAATCACAAGGGACTATAGGTGTGTTGATATTGCTTATCTGACCTTGATTTAACTAGGGTAAGTGCTATATATCAAATCAATTATCCATTTCTTTTAGATTTTCTAAGACAAGTAAGGTCTTTACTTATGTATCTGCTTTGTTACAATACTCATGGCTTGGTATGGTGGGGCTCTAGTGAAGACATATTTTTCTGGCTGTTATTAGTTACATTTTTACTGCATCTAGGCATCTTGGTTTAGAAAGATCATCAAGCCATATGCTGATACCTGACTTTGTTTTTGTTGAGAGTATGTTTTGTTCCTTCACTTCTGTTTTCTATCTGGTTCTTACGTTCTTAGGAAAGCTTGGTAGCTGTGTGTTGCCTGGTATTAAATTCTTCTGGGATCCTGATAGGGGTGGCCACTGAAAGCTCTACATGGAACATGTTCCTAGATATTTGAAGTTAACATTAAGGAATGGAGATGAACTCAGAGGAGGCATATCTGAGAGGGTAAATAGGATTGCAGAAAGCAGGGTGTTCTATCAGGATTTACTTATATCTCTGGGAATTGGGGCAAAGAGTGAGTAAAGGTCACAGTAAAGGGTCTACTACAGAGTTGGAGATGAGATTTGGGGACTTAAATTGAAGCATATAAAGTACAGGTAAAGATTTGCACTTTCCCTTCTTGTTTACCTAGTTAAGGTGGTCCTTGGGTTCCCAAGGAATACATATTAAAGTTGGAGTGGGGCATGACACAAAACAATATTTTGTGCAGAGAAAGTTTAGAATGTAAGATCTGTGTGATCCACTGGAGATTGGTGAAGAGAAAAAGTAGAGACCACATGGGGATGACACTATGGTGTTAGACTTCAGGAGATGAGGCGGAGGGAAAGATCTGAAGCTAGCCTACCTGCTTCTCTGGTCAAGGCAGCCCATGTGATTCCAAGGAGTGCCCACTGGAACTGTGTTCTGGAATAAAGCAATAATTATCGGGAGGGAAGAACTGTTTAATCATAGACTAGGGCCTGAGATTTTTCAGGAAAAGGGAGGATACAGCAAGTGATCTGCTACAGAGCTCTGGTTAAAGCTGGAGGATTGGTTTTAGATACGCAGAAGGAGAAATCTAGTTAGCCTGCCTACTTTCTTGGCTGAAGTCATATTCTCTCTTTTTCATACCCACACAAAGATTAAATTAAGAGTACACAAAGCTCAGGGAAATTTTCATAAACAGGAACATAATTTGTGTACCCAACATAATAAGCAAATAGTCAAATTTGTGATGAATAAAGTCCTTTGTTCCTAAATCTGGAATACTGTGCTGGTACCAATAAACCTGTAGGAGGCTAACTTCTTCACTTGGTAAGTTTTTGGTCCACCCTGACTTGCAAGGTAGGGTGTCAATGCTGAACCTGGAGAATTGGGGTTTGAAATAACAGAAGGATGATGGTCTCCTGGATAATTAATCTGGCCTGAGAAAAATCAGCCTGCAACAACAGTACATAGAGTGATCAATTTTCTTGATTTAGGCTCTGAAGTTCTATATTTTATTGCCTATTAATGAGTAAATTGGGAGCAAATAGGACAACAAATTTAGATCTAAAAACAGCTTCAGGAATGGGGTTGGGACTTCTCATAGCTTCTCAGATAGTTCTGACTCCTCTATCAATTCATCATTTAGAAACACCTACAGTTTTTAATGGACTTGGCAGAAAGCTGTGACAAAGCATTGTTGCACATATACTTCCACAGTGAAACTTTAAAGACTTGAAATTCAGAGACTCTGTGAACGAAAACCACAGGAAGAATCAGAACTCTGTCCAATTTGTGGGAGAGGTGAGACTGGGATTGATAATGGTGTTATTATGAAGAATTTATTATAAAAACCATGCTACAAACTTTAAGCCAATGCCCTTTGCTTACAGTACATAGTGAATTTTCCATCCTATGTGAACCTTAATTTGTTCTCCATCTTCTCCACAGACACACTTTCTCAACAGAAAATCTGAGTGAATGGTTAGCACTGTTCTGAAGTACCCAAATGTAGTATGGACTAGGGATAAGGCTAGGACTTATTGTTCTGTTCTTTCTGACAACTTCCCATGCTTTCATACAACCTGCCAATTTTGGGAGACAGATTTTTAGTATTTTGATTTCTTGAGGTTTATCCTATGTATAATTGTGACCCATGTGTTAGTGTAGACATGCATATATTATTAACCACTTAGCAATTTAGAATATCTGTTCTCAGTTCAGAATCTTAAAAAACTAACCTCACCATGTTCTTTATCCTTGTCCTTTCCCAGACAACACTGTGCTAAACAATGATTTCTACTTTGAAATTCTAGTTTCATAATTTTTAATTTTTATATGAATATGATAGTAGATCATTAAATTTCTGAGAGTGGGGGTTGGGGATTTAGCTCAGTGGTAGAGCGCTTGCCTAGCAAGTGCAAGGCCCTGGGTTCGGTTGCCAGCTCTGAAAAAAAAAGAAAGAAAAAAATTTCTGAGAGTAACTATTATAGTCCCTTTCTTTAGAGTATAGCCTACCATATTCTAAACCCAAAACTCAATGATAATATTAGGACAAAATATAAAATGCATCTGCCCTTCTAAATCTCTGCTCACAGTGACATTTTATATCAGCTCAAAATTTAATCTCTCCTAAACTGTATCATTTCAAAGTTCAGTATTTTACCATTTAAGTTGCATAAAGCATGTCTAGATGACCTTTCTCCATGTAGCACAGAAACGCATATGAGTCCTTCCCATCTCTGGACCAAAATCCTTGAAGTGGCAGCTTGTCTATATCAGAAGTACAGCTAGAATACTGGAGAATAGCATATATCTACAGTGCATTCACATGCAGTGCAAATAGCAATGGGGGCATACACACTTTTCTCTGTATTGCAGACATCTAGCAACTACTGGTTTTCTTTAGTTATATTTCAAAATCTGGTCAGAGTTCTGAGACATTCTTTCATTTATAATAATGGTGGCATGCAATTGTAGCTAAGTAGACATGTAAGACTTTTGTTCCTTGCCAAAAGAAGTTAGAATCAGGAGTGCTGACACACCTGAGAGTGGAGGTAAGAACACTTCTGGTCTGAGCTACCTGCCTGGGGCCCTCAGGACATAAAAACCCAGGAGTAGTCTGGGACAAAACCCTTCTGATTTCTGCCTACTCCCAGAGATAACTCAGTCCCACAGCTCTCTGTACCCAAATAACCTGGGGAAGAGAGATGGACTCTCAGAAATGTGGACAAACCTGAGAGCTCAAGGGAGATCACTACTTCTGCTTACATTTCTGGCCCAAGAGGAACCTGCCTAGAACCCCATGGACACCGGAACCTAGGAGCGGTCAGGGAGAGGATCCTCTGGGCTCTGCCTGCTTCCAGAGCTGAAAGACAGTCAGAAGGAGTCCTGACACAACTGAGATCATAGGAAAAACCAACTTTACTGCTCCAAGTGAGCCAGTTGGAACTGTCAGGACACAGAAACCCAGGAACAGTCTGGGACAGAACCCTTCCATCCAGTTTCTGCCTGCACCCTCAGTTGAACTGGTCCTACAGCTCTCTTTTCCCAGCTCTGGCTGTAAGAAAACAGGTCTACAGGAGTGCTGACACAGAGGCTTACAGGACTGTCACTGTCAGAGACAACAAGACAAGCAAATACCAGAGACATTCTGATGGTGAGAAGCAAGCACAGGAATCTAAGCAACAGAAACCAAGACTACTTGGCATCATCAAAGACCAGTTCTCCCATCAAACCAAATACTGGATCTCCAACTATACTGGAAAAGCAATACTTGGATTGAAAATCACATCTCATGATGATGATGGCAGAGTTTAAGAAGGACATAAAGAAATACAGGACAGCACAGGTAAAGAAGTAGAAGCCCTTAAAGAGGAAACACAAAAAACCCTTAAAGAATTATAGGACAGCACAACCAAACAGGTGAAGGAACTGCACAAAATCATCGAAGATCTAAACATGGAAATAGAAACAATAAAGAAATCACAATGAGAGACAACCCTGGAGATAGAAAACCTAGGAAAGAGATCAGGAGTCATAGATGCCAGCATTACCAACAGAATAAAAAAGAAAGAAAAGAGAATCTAAGGGGCAGAAGATACCATAGAAAACATTGACACAACCATCAAAGAAAATGTAAAATGCAAAAAGGTTCTAACCCAAAACATCCAGGAAATCCAGGACACAATGAAAAGACAAAATGTAAAGAAAATTGGTACAGAAGGGAGTGAAGATTCCCAACTTAAAGGGTCAGTGAATATCTTCAACAAAATCATAGAAGAAAATGTCCCTAGCCTAAAGAAAGAAATGTCCAGAAACATAAAAGAAGTCTAAAGAACTCCAAATAGATTGGGTCAGAAAAGAAATTCCTCTCATCACATAATAGTCAAAATATCAAATGCAGAAAACAAGCAAAGAAAATTAAAAGCCTTAAGGTCAAGTAACATATAAAGGGAGAGCTATCCGAATTACACCAGACTTCTTACCAGAGACTATGAAAACCAGAGGATCTTGGGTAGGTGTCATACAGAGCTGAAGAGAACACAAAGGCCAGTCCAGGCTATTATATCCAGAAAACTCTCTATTAACATAGATGGAGAAATCAAGGTATACTATGACAAACCAATTTTATACAAAATCTTTCCACAAATCCAGACCTACAAAGGATAATAGATGAAAAACTCATACACAAGGATGGAAACTACACCCTAGAAAAAGCAGGAAATTAACCTTCTTGCAACATATCACAAAGAAGAGAGGCACACAAACAAAATTCCACCTCTAACAACAAAAGTAACAGGAAACAAAATCAGTATTCCTTCAAATCTCTTAACATCAGTGGACTCAATGCCCCAATAAAAAGACATAGACTGACAGACTGCATTGGTAAAGAAGACCCAGCATTTTGCTGCATATAGGAAACACATCTCAGTGCCAATGACAGATAGTACGTAAGAATAAAAGTCTCAGAAAAAATCTTCCAAGCAAATGATCCGAAGAAAAAGTTGGAGTAGCCATTCCAATAACAAGTAAAATCTACTTTCAAGCAAAGTTATGAAAATGATAAGGAAGGACACTTCATATTCATCCATGGAATAATCCACCAAAATGAACTCTCAATCCTGAATATCTATGCTCAAAATGCAATGATACCTACATTCATAAAAGAATCCTTACTAAAACTCAAAGCACACATTTCATCTCACACAAGAATAATGGGAGATTTCAACATCCTATTCTCATCAATGGACATATTATGGAAACAAAATCCAAACAGAGAAATAGAGAAAGTAACAAGTTAAGAATCAATCAGATTTAACGAAAGTTTATAGAACATCTCACCTGAAAACTAAAGAATATAACTTCTTCTAGGTATCTCATGGTACCTTCTCCAAAACTGGCTATAAAATCAGTCACAAAACAGGCCTCAAAAGACACAAGAAGATTGAAATAGTACCATGTTTCCTAGCAGATCACTATGGACTAAGGCTACTCTTCAATCACATACACATGGAAGCTGAACAACACTCTACTCAAGGATAACTTAGTTAGGGAAGAAAGAAAGAAAGAAATTGAAGGCTTTTTAGAATTAAATGATAATGAAAGCACAACATACCCAACTTTATGGGACGTGATGAAAGCAGTGCTAAGAGGAAAACTCATAGCTCTGAGTGCCCCCAAAGAGAAACTGGAGAGAGCATAGATTGGAAGCTTGACAACAAACCTTAAAGCTCTAGAGCAAAAGGAAGCAAATATACACAAGAGGAGTAGAAGGCTGGAAACAATCAAACTCAGGACTGAAATCAACAAAGGAGAAACAAAATGAACTATACAAAAAAAAATAAAAAAAAACAGGAATTGGTTCTTTGAGAAAATCAGCAAGATAGATATACCCTGAGCCAGACTAACCAGAGGGCACAGAGAGTGTATCCAAATTAACAAAATCAGAAATGAAAAGAGAGACATAACAACAAAAACTGAGGAAATTCAAAGAAATCATATGATCCTACTACAAAAGCCTATATTCAACAAAACTGGAAAATTTGGATGAAATGAACAATTTTCTAAACTGATACCAGGTACCAAACTTAAATCAGGAACAGATAAACCATCTAAACAGTCCCATAACTCCTATAGAAATAGAAGCAGTTATTAAAAGTCCCACAACCAAAAGAAGCCCAGGACCAGACGGGTTTAGTGGAAAATTCTATTAGACTTTCCAAGAACTTAAGACCAATACTCTCAAAACCACTCCACAAATAGAAACAGAAGGAAAAGTGCTCAGCTCCTTCTATGAAGCCATCATTATGCTTATACTTAAACCACATGAAGACAGAACAAGGAAAGAGAACTTTGGATCTTTTTTCCTTATGAATATCAGTGCACAAATAATCAATGAGATACTTGCAAACCAAATCCAAGAACACATCAAAACCATCATCCATCAGGATAGTGGATGCAGGAATTGTTCAATATATGGAAATCCATGAACGTATGTAAACAAACTCAAAGAAAAAAATCTACATTTTTATCTTATTAGATGCTGAGAAAATTTTTCACAAAATTCAACACACCTTCATGTTAAAAGTCTTTGAAAGATAAGGATTTTAAGGCCCATACATAAATATAGTAAAAGCCATATACAGCAAACCAGTAGCCAACATCAAACCAAATGGAGAGAAACTTGAAGCAATCCCACTAATATCAGGGACTAGACAAGGCTGCCCACTCTCTCCCTACTTATTCAATATAGTATTTGAAGTCCTAGCCAGAACAATCAAACAACAAGAGGAGGTCAAAGGGATACAAATTGGAAAGGAAGAAGTCAAAATATTACTATTTGCAGAAGATATGATTGTATATTTAAGTGACCCCAAATGTTCTACCAGAGAACTACTAAGCCTGATAAACAACTTCAGTGAAGTGGCTGGGTATAAAATTAACTCAAAGAAAGCAGTAGCCTTCCTTTACTCAAAAGATAAACTGGCTGAGAAAGAAATTATGTAAATGACACCCTTCACAATAGTCACCAATATAAAATACCTCTGTGTGACTCTAACCAAGCAAGTAAAAGATCTGTATGATAAGAACTTCAAGTCTCTGAAGAAACTAAAGAAGATTCCAGAAGATGGAAAGATCTCCCATATTCATGGTTTGGCAGGATTAATATAGTAAAAAATGGTCATTTACAAAAAGCAATAAACAAATTCAATACAAGATTCCAACTCAATTTTTCATAGAGTTAGATATAGCAATTACAAATTCATTTGGAATAACAATAACACCCAGGATAGCTAAAACTATCCTCAACAATAAAAGAACTTTTGGGGGGAATCCCCATTCCTGATCTCAAGCAGTAAGTATTACAGAGCAATAGTGATAAAAACTGTATGGTATTGGTACAGAGACAGGCACATAAATTAGTGGAATAGAACCGAAGACCCAGGAATGAACCCACACTCCTATAGTCAATTTGAACTTTGACAAAGATGCTAAAACCATCCAGTGTCAAAAAATATAACATTTTTAAGAAATGGCACTGGTTCAACTGGAGGTCAGCATGTAGAAGAATGCAAATCAATCCATTCTTATCGCCTTGCACAAAGCTCAAGTCTAAATGGAGCAAGGACCGCCACATCAAACCAGATATACAAAACTAATAGAAGAAAATGTGGGTAAGAGCCATGAACAGAACACCAATGACTTATGCTCTAAGATCACATATAGACAAATGGGACTTCATTAAATTGCAAAGCTTCTATAAGCCAAAGGACACTGTTACTAGGACAAAATGACAACTAAACTATTGGGAAAAGATCTTTACCAATCCTACATCTGATTGAGGGCTGATATCCAATATATACAAAGAACTCAAGAAGTTAGACTCCAGAGAGCCAAATAAACCCTATTAAAATTGGGATTCAGAGCTAAACAAATTATTGTCAGCTGAGGAATAAGTAATGACTGTAAAGTACCTATAAAAATGTTCAACATCCTTAGTCATCAGGGAAATGCAAATCAAAACAACCCTGAGATTTCACCTCATGCCAGTGAGAATGGCTAAGATCAAAAACTCAGGTGACAGCAGATGCTGGTGAGGATGTGGAGAAAGAGGAACACTCCTCTATTGTTGGTGGGATTGCAGACTGGTACAACCATTCTGGAAATCAGTCTGGAGTTTCCTTGGAAAATTAGACATAGTACTACCTGAGGACCCAACTATACCACTCCTGGGCATATACTCAAATGATGCTCCAATATATAACAAGGACACATGGTCCACTATGTTCATAGCAGCCTTATTTATAATAGCCAGAAGGTGGAAAGAACCCAGATGCCCTTCAACAGAAGAATGAATACAGAAAATGTCGTACATCTACACAATGGAGTAATACTCAGCTATCAAAAAAATGACTTCACGAAATTCATAGGCAAATGGATGGAACTAAAAAATATCATCCTGAGTGAGGTAACCCAATCATAAAACCCACACATGGTATGCACTCACCGATAAGTGGATAATAGCCCAAAATCTATGATTACCCAAGATACAATCCACAGACCACATGAAATTCAAGAAAAGGGATGACCAAAGTGCAGATGCTTCAGTTCTTCTTAAAAGTCCTTCCCTTTAGGGGAAGAAATATATTTATAGGAGGAGATATGGAGATGAAATTCAGAGTAGAGACTAAAAGGAATGGCTATTCAGAGCCTGCCCCTCATGTGGATCCAGCCTATATACATACAGCCACCAATCCCAGACAATATTGTAGATGCCAAGAAGTGCATGCTGAGAGGAGCCTGATATAGTTGTCTCCTTAGAGGTTCTGCCAGAGCATGACAAACACAGAGGCGAATGCTATCAGCAAGTCATGGAACTGAGAACAGAGTCACCATTGGAGGAGTTAGAGTAAATTTTTAAGGAGCTGAAGGGGCTTTCAAACCTGTAAGAACAGCAATACCAACCAACCAGAGCTCCCAGGGACTAAACCATTACCCAAAGAGTACACACAGATAGACCTATGGCTCCAGCTGCATATGTAGCAGAGGATGGCCTTGTTGGGCACCAATGGTAAGAGAAGCCCTTGGTTCTTCCAAGGCTGGAACCCCTGTGTAGGGTAATGTCAACGTGGGGTGGCAGGAAGTGGTTGTTTGGGGAGGGACAACACCCTCATAGAAGAAGGGGGTAGGGGGATAGGACATGAAGTTTATGGATCGGAAACCAGGAAAAGGAATAACATATGAAATGTAAATAAAAAACATCCAATAAAATAAAATGCAAAAAAAGTTAGAATCAGCCCACTTTTCTTCTGCATTATTTTTGTCCCTATTATATACAACCTTAAGCCATCTACTAAATCAATTTTCCTTTTATTTTATTTCAGTTGTTTGACTTGCACATATATTTGTGTATTATGTGTGTCCTTGACTGGAGTTATGATAATTATATGCTGCCACATGAGTGCTGGGAATTAAACATGAGTCATCTTCAAGAGCAACTACCTTAACCTAGTAATTCTAGGGCCATGAAGCAAAGGACCCTCACTGTTTCCAGGGACAATTACTTCTTTAGATATAAGACATTTCTTGCTCTTTTGAGTTATCCTCTTTCTGTCTTGGATTACTCTTGTTATGTGTGAGAGATAATACTTTTCAGATTCTGATGTACCTTCTAGTTTTGTAGAAAAATCTCTAGGTTCTATCCTTAAAATTCTAAAAATATCATGGTGAGAATTTACTTTTTCTACTATACTTCTCATACACTATTCCCTCTACAGAATTTAATCAAACTAAAACTATTTCATGTGGATGAAATTCTTTCCGCTGTACTTTCCTCTTACATGTTGTGTTTTTTTCCAGCAAGAAGACACCATATCATACTTAAAACCATGGGTATGTTATAACATGAATTTCCTAAAATGTAGGAACTACACTGCTAATAAAATTATCTTGCCAAATGACCACTCGATAATAAAAATCTTCCTTCTTTCAGTTTTCAAAATGTCCTTATGTTCTTTTGGCTATAAGGTCTTTGAAGTCCAGATTTCTGTTAACAGTACAGGATGATTAACCCTTTTCTCTAAGGGGACTTAAAATGTCCTTAAATTTTCTTATAGTTTACACTCTCTTGCCAGTATACATCTGCTGCTACAGTTTAGGAATCTGCATGAACAACACAATCATTCTAATTCCATTTTTCTTTGTGTGACAATTGCAGCACATTGCATCAACACATCAACTTTAAAAAAGATACAGTTCCTATTTCAAAGTCACTATCTCTGAAAAAGCATAGAGTCAGGGTCTCACAAGCTTGCAAAATTTCAGTCAGATGAATTTCTCAGCCACAGCATGAGTCCTCTTCAAGGACTCATTTCAGATGCAGAGACTCTCTGGGCTTCCTGAGGCTGCTGACAATTGCTAACATGAAACACTTTCCATAAGAGATAGTTTGCTTCTTTGTGGCATGTAAGCCTGTGTCACTGCTATTTTCTAATTTCCTTAAAATGCTTTTCCTAATTAGTCTCCTCTGGTATAATGTTCCTATTAAATAAATTAAATTGAACTGATCAGAGACTGCTTATTGAGTATCTCATCACTGTTGCCAATTTTGGAACTTTGTTACAAATTTCTATAAGCACAAATAGGAAGCTACAGAAGAGTATGGCACTACTCATGTTTGTAATGACTGAATTATGCAAGGATCTGAACTGGTGGATAACTTTTTAGAGTATAATTTTAACATTTTATTTTTCTTTAAAGAGTTATTGATTCTTTCTAATCTAATCCTATAGAAATTAGCCAGAAGTCCATAATTTTTGAATGAGAAAATTTGGGGTGATATATCAAACTACCATATTTTAGGTGGAGAGTAAAATAAATACATAATATAATATATTATACAAGCATACATAGTATCTATCTATCTATCTATCTGTCTGTCTGTCTGTCTGTCTATCTATCTATCTATCTATCATCTATCTATCTATCTATCTATCTATCTATCTATCTATCTATCTATAAATAAATAGTCTATAGAGCCCTGGCTGTCCTAGGACTCACTATGCAGGATGGCCTTGAACTCACAGATATTCACCTGTCTTTGCCTTCTGAGTTGTGGAATTAAAGGCATGTGACATCATGCCTGGCCTCAATTCTATGTTTCTAAGGAATAAAAATTTCCAAGAATAAGACATCAAGAGATTTTGTGTCTCGTGGGAATCTGATTATTGATTCATACATGGTATCTTATTGCTTTAATGGTGACAAGTATGAGGGGGTTGAGGGAGTTCTCTATTGTACTCTAATCTCTTCCATTAGGACTCTAGCTTTATGACATTCTTACCTTTCAAATCCCCTTGGAAATGCTCTCATATTGGACAATAAAAATTAAAATATTAGTTTGAGAGATACAGGCACTGGTGTATATAAAGCAAAAGCAAGTTCTTTATAGTGTTTGTGAAAGATACTACATAGTATACTGATAGTTTTATACAAACAGCAAAGACCTAACGCACCAGGCTTGGTAAAGTAAATATAAACTTATTGGCTACTTAGATAGATAACACACTGATAGATTTTACATATTAATTACTGATACACTACTATAGTAATTATATTACTGTAGTAGTTATGCATACTATGATAGTAATTATAATTCTATGCCACTATATACTACTGTTGTAATTATAAATCTTTAATAGGGTATACTACTATATTAATTATAATTCTTCAAGAGAAAAGGGAATAAATTACATAAATTTAGAAAATGGCAGAAATTGTTTCTAATGTCTGTGAACTTTCTAATGACAGATTTATAGTACTATAATATATAGTATATAGAAAATATATATTCTAAATAAATATATAATGTATTCTAATATGCATTCTACATAAATGTATAATATATTATTCATCATATATACAACAATATATTCTATATAAATTACAATGGATAAGTTTATAGTACAAGATAAGAATTTCCTCTCATTGAATGAGCCTGTAGTCCAATTCAACTGTTACTTACTCCAAGATATAGTGCCACAGTTGCACTAATGGAGCCGTCATGTAAGTCTAGTCATCACTGCTGCTTTGTGCTTTTTAACTAGGTAGCTTGCTATCCTATCAGTTGCTTTCCTCTCTTGGCAACTTACATAGAATCTTCTATGAGAATCTGTCCTCAAGGGGGGATCCCAGATCAGTTCCTGCTCACTTCCT
Organism: Rattus norvegicus; assembly: GCF_021556685.1. Taxonomy (NCBI): domain Eukaryota; kingdom Metazoa; phylum Chordata; class Mammalia; order Rodentia; family Muridae; genus Rattus; species Rattus norvegicus. The sequence continues at coordinate 15,936,095 of NC_141538.1, forward strand.
CCAAGCTCAGTGTTCACTGAATGTGGTGTGTTCAGAAATAGAGTATTTTTCACTTTCTGGTTCTGAAAGGTAAATGGTAATCATCTGCAAAGCTTTTGGAAATTTTTAAATTTCCCTGTCCAAAGATTTCAGGGGAGTTTTTCCATGCCTGTCACTGAGGGAAACACCATCACCCTTTGTGACATAACTCCATAAATGCCTTGGAATATGAGACCATGCTGTTACTTATTGGTGAACCTCTCAATAGCATAATCCCTTTAATTTTGCTTTTAATGAGTGAATTGCTAATAATGTACTGGTCAGGTTAATATTCCAAATAGTATGCACATATCCTAATCCTGGTTAGCAATGTCATGTCACTATACATGCAAAAGAGCACTTTCTCATATATTGGGAATATGGAAGTTTGAGATAAGGTCTTTATCCTTGATTAACCAAATGTATCTAGTTTAATCACATGAGTCCTTAAAGGCTGAAAATCTGGTCAGGCAGAGAGGGGTTGGTGGTGAGGGACTGTATAAGAACAATGCTATTTATGTGATAATGAAGTCTACGATGCTATTGCCAATGAAGCATAGAGGCAGAGCAGGCTAGACAGTGCAACGTGCTGAGGTTTTTACTTACATCTGGTGAGATTTAAGTGTGTCATTTTAAAATTACTTAATGTTGTAGTAGGTTAATTTTAGAGTTGTAACACAAAACTACATATTTTGGTATCTGGGAATAAGCTGCTGCTATAAATTCATGGAATTTGCAACTTTAAATTAGTTCAGATTCAAAGTATTAAGCAATAATGTTGATTGATTTCTGTTGTACTTCTTGAGCAACGGAGTAGTGAATTTTTTTCCCAGAACACTGATGTAATGGTAGTTAGCTAACCACCCTGTGCTCCTGACAGGTCACACTCAGTCACCCACCCCAGAACTATCTGAATTTGCGAATGAAACACACACACACACACAGACACCCACACACACATACACACAGACACACACAGACACACACAGACAGACACACAGACAGACACACACACACACACACACACACACACACACACACACTTGCTCCCTCCCATTGTCTCTAAATATCTACAGATATTTTTTAGCCAAGATGCCTTAGCACCTAGATTACAGAAATGATCCCTGTCATCAATTTTTTAATACTTTTTTTTATTAACTTGAGTATTTCTTATATACATTTCAAGTGTTATTCCCATTCCCGGTTTCCGGGCAAACATCCCCCTCCCCCCTCCCCTTCCTTATGGGTGTTCCCCTCCCAACCCTCCACCCATTGCCGCCCTCCCCCCATAGTCTAGTTCACTGGGGGTTCAGTCTTAGCAGGACCCAGGGCTTCCCCTTCCACTGGTGCTCTTACTAGGATATTCATTGCTACCTATGGGGTTGGAGTCCAGGGTCAGTCCATGTATAGTCTTTAGGTAGTGGCTTAGTCCCTGGAAGCTCTGGTTGCTTGACATTGTTGTACTTTTGGGGTCTCGAGCCCCTTGAAGATATTCCAGTTCTTTCTCTGATTCCTTCAACGGGGGACCTATTCTCAGTTCAGTGGTTTGCTGCTGGCATTCGCCTCTGTATTTGCTGTATTCTGGCTGTGTCTCTCAGGAGCGATCTACATCCAGCTCCTGTCAGTCTGCACTTCTTTGCTTCATCCATCTTGTCTAATTGGGTGACTGGATATGTATGGGCCACATGTGGGGCAGGCTCCGAATGGGTGTTCCTTCAGTCTCTGTTTTAATCTTTGCCTCTCCCTTCCCTGCCAAGGGTATTCTTTTTCCTCATTTAAAGAAGGAGTGAAGCATTAACATTTTGATCATCCGTCTTGAGTTTCGTTTGTTCTAGGGATCTAGGGTAATTCAAGCATTTGGGCTAAAAGCCACTTATCAATGAGTGCATACCATGTATGTCTTTCTGTGATTGGGTTAGCTCACTCAGGATGATATTTTCCAGTTCCAACCATTTGCCTACGAATTTCATAAACTCGTTGTTTTAGATAGCTGAGTAATATTCCATTGTGTAGATGTACCACATTTTCTGTATCCATTCCTCTGTTGAAGGGCATCTGGGTTCTTTCAGCTTCTGGCTATTATAAATAAGGCTGCGATGAACATAGTGGAGCACGTGTCTCTTTTATATGTTGAGGCATCTTTTGGGTATATGCCCAAGAGAGGTATAGCTGGATCCTCAGGCAGTTCAATGTCCAATTTTCTGAGGAACCTCCAGACTGATTTCCAGAATGGTTTTACCAGTCTGCAATCCCACCAACAATGGAGGAGTGTTCCTCTTTCTCCACATCCTCGCCAGCATCTGCTGTCACCTGAGTTTTTGATCTTAGCCAATCGCACTGGTGTGAGGTGAAATCTCAGGGTTGTTTTGATTTGCATTTCCCTTATGACTAAAGATGTTGAACATTTCTTTAGGTGTTTCTCAGCCATTCGGCATTCCTCAGCTGTGAATTCTTTGTTTAGCTCTGAACCCCATTTTTTAATAGGGTTATTTGTTTCCCTGCGGTCTAACTTCTTGAGTTCTTTGTATATTTTGGATATAAGGCCTCTATCTGTTGTAGGATTGGTAAAGATCTTTTCCCAATCTATTGGTTGCCGTTTTGTCCTAACCACCGTGTCCTTTGCCTTACAGAAGCTTTGCAGTTTTATGAGATCCCATTTGTCGATTCTTGATCTTAGAGCATAAGCCATTGGTGTTTTGTTCAGGAAATTTTTTCCAGTGCCCATGTGTTCCAGATGCTTCCCTAGTTTTTCTTCTATTAGTTTGAGTGTGTCTGGTTTGATGTGGAGGTCCTTGATCCACTTGGACTTAAGCTTTGTACAGGGTGATAAGCATGGATCGATCTGCATTCTTCTACATGTTGCCCTCCAGTTGAACCAGCACCATTTGCTGAAAATGCTATCTTTTTTCCATTGGATGGTTTTGGCTCCTTTGTCAAAAATCAAGTGACCATAGGTGTGTGGGTTCATTTCTGGGTCTTCAATTCTATTCCATTGGTCTATCTGTCTGTCTCTGTACCAATACCATGCAGTTTTTATCACTATTGCTCTGTAATACTGCTTGAGTTCAGGGATAGTGATTCCCCCTGAAGTCCTTTTATTGTTGAGGATAGCTTTAGCTATCCTGGGTTTTTTGTTATTCCAGATGAATTTGCAAATTGTTCTGTCTAACTCTTTGAAGAATTGGATTGGTATTTTGATGGGGATTGCATTGAATCTGTAGATTGCTTTTGGTAAAATGGCCATTTTTACTCTATTAATCCTGCCAATCCATGAGCATGGGAGATCTTTCCATCTTCTGAGGTCTTCTTCAATTTCTTTCCTCAGTGTCTTGAAGTTCTTATTGTACAGATCTTTTACTTGCTTGGTTAAAGTCACACCGAGGTACTTTATATTATTTGGGTCTATTATGAAGGGTGTTGTTTCCCTAATTTCTTTCTCGGCTTGTTTCTCTTTTGTATAGAGGAAGGCAACTGATTTATTTGAGTTAATTTTATACCCAGCCACTTTGCTGAAGTTGTTTATCAGCTTTAGTAGTTCTCTGGTGGAACTTTTGGGATCACTTAAATATACTATCATGTCATCTGCAAATAGTGATATTTTGACCTCTTCTTTTCCGATCTGTATCCCTTTGATCTCCTTTTGTTGTCTGATTGCTCTGGCTAGAACTTCAAGAACTATATTGAATAAGTAGGGAGAGAGTGGGCAGCCTTGTCTAGTCCCTGATTTTAGTGGGATTGCTTCAAGTTTCTCTCCATTTAGTTTAATGTTAGCAACTGGTTTGCTGTATATGGCTTTTACTATGTTTAGGTATGGGCCTTGAATTCCTATTCTTTCCAGGACTTTTATCATGAAAGGGTGTTGAATTTTGTGAAATGCTTTCTCAGCATCTAATGAAATGATCATGTGGTTCTGTTCTTTCAGTTTGTTTATATAATGGATCACGTTGCTGGTTTTCCATATATTAAAACATCCCTGCATGCCTGGGATGAAGCCTACTTGATCATGGTGGATGATTGTTTTGATGTGCTCTTGGATTCGGTTTGCCAGAATTTTTTTTTTTATTTATTTTTTTTTTATTAACTTGAGTATTTCTTATATACATTTCGAGTGTTATTCCCTTTCCCGGTTTCCGGGCAAACATCCCCCTCCCCCCTCCCCTTCCTTATGGGTGTTCCCCTCCCAACCCTCCCCCCATTGCTGCCCTCCCCCCATAGACTAGTTCACTGGGGGTTCAGTCTTAGCAGGACCCAGGGCTTCCCCTTCCACTGGTGCTCTTACTAGGATATTCATTGCTACCTATGGGGTCAGAGTCCAGGGTCAGTCCATGTATAGTCTTTAGGTAGTGGCTTAGTCCTTGGAAGCTCTGGTTGCTTGGCATTGTTGTACTTTTGGGGTCTCGAGCCCCTTCAAGATCTTCCAGTTCTTTCTCTGATTCCTTCAATAGGGGACCTATTCTCAGTTCAGTGGTTTGCTGCTGGCATTCGCCTCTGTATTTGCTGTATTCTGGCTGTGTCTCTCAGGAGCGATCTACATCCAGCTCCTGTCGGTCTGCACTTCTTTGCTTCATCCATTTTGTCTAATTGGGTGGCTGTATATGTATGGGCCACATGTGGGGCAGGCTCTGAATGGGTGTTCCTTCAGTCTCTGTTTTAATCTTTGCCTCTCCCTTCCCTGCCAAGGGTATTCTTTTTCCTCATTTAAAGAAGGAGTGAAGCATTCACATTTTGATCATCCGTCTTGAGTTTCGTTTGTTCTAGGGATCTAGGGTAATTCAAGCATTTGGGCTAATAGCCACTTATCAATGAGTGCATACCATGTATGTCTTTCTGTGATTGGGTTAGCTCACTCAGGATGATATTTTCCAGTTCCAACCATTTGCCTACGAATTTCATAAACTCGTTGTTTTTGATAGCTGAGTAATATTCCATTGTGTAGATGTACCACATTTTCTGTATCCATTCCTCTGTTGAAGGGCATCTGGGTTCTTTCCAGCTTCTGGCTATTATAAATAAGGCTGCGATGAACATAGTGGAGCACGTGTCTCTTTTATATGTTGAGGCATCTTTTGGGTATATGCCCAAGAGAGGTATAGCTGGATCCTCAGGCAGTTCAATGTCCAATTTTCTGAGGAACCTCTAGACTGATTTCCAGAATGGTTTTACCAGTCTGCAATCCCACCAACCATGGAGGAGTGTTCCTCTTTCTCCACATCCTCGCCAGCATCTGCTGTCACCTGAGTTTTTGATCTTAGCCAATCGCACTGGTGTGAGGTGAAATCTCAGGGTTGTTTTGATTTGCATTTCCCTTATGACTAAAGATGTTGAACATTTCTTTAGGTGTTTCTCAGCCATTCGGCATTCCTCAGCTGTGAATTCTTTGTTTAGCTCTGAACCCCATTTTTTAATAGGGTTATTTGTTTCCCTGCGGTCTAACTTCTTGAGTTCTTTGTATATTTTGGATATAAGGCCTCTATCTGTTGTAGGATTGGTAAAGATCTTTTCCCAATCTATTGGTTGCCGTTTTGTCCTAACCACCGTGTCCTTTGCCTTACAGAAGCTTTGCAGTTTTATGAGATCCCATTTGTCGATTCTTGATCTTAGAGCATAAGCCATTGGTGTTTTGTTCAGGAAATTTTTTCCAGTGCCCATGTGTTCCAGATGCTTCCCTAGTTTTTCTTCTATTAGTTTGAGTGTGTCTGGTTTGATGTGGAGGTCCTTGATCCACTTGGACTTAAGCTTTGTACAGGGTGATAAGCATGGATCGATCTGCATTCTTCTACATGTTGCCCTCCAGTTGAACCAGCACCATTTGCTGAAAATGCTATCTTTTTTCCATTGGATGGTTTTGGCTCCTTTGTCAAAAATCAAGTGACCATAGGTGTGTGGGTTCATTTCTGGGTCTTCAATTCTATTCCATTGGTCTATCTGTCTGTCTCTGTACCAATACCATGCAGTTTTTATCACTATTGCTCTGTAATACTGCTTGAGTTCAGGGATAGTGATTCCCCCTGAAGTCCTTTTATTGTTGAGGATAGCTTTAGCTATCCTGGGTTTTTTGTTATTCCAGATGAATTTGCAAATTGTTCTGTCTAACTCTTTGAAGAATTGGATTGGTATTTTGATGGGGATTGCATTGAATCTGTAGATTGCTTTTGGTAAAATGGCCATTTTTACTCTATTAATCCTGCCAATCCATGAGCATGGGAGATCTTTCCATCTTCTGAGGTCTTCTTCAATTTCTTTCCTCAGTGTCTTGAAGTTCTTATTGTACAGATCTTTTACTTGCTTGGTTAAAGTCACACCGAGGTACTTTATATTATTTGGGTCTATTATGAAGGGTGTTGTTTCCCTAATTTCTTTCTCGGCTTGTTTCTCTTTTGTATAGAGGAAGGCAACTGATTTATTTGAGTTAATTTTATACCCAGCCACTTTGCTGAAGTTGTTTATCAGCTTTAGTAGTTCTCTGGTGGAACTTTTGGGATCACTTAAATATACTATCATGTCATCTGCAAATAGTGATATTTTGACCTCTTCTTTTCCGATCTGTATCCCTTTGATCTCCTTTTGTTGTCTGATTGCTCTGGCTAGAACTTCAAGAACTATATTGAATAAGTAGGGAGAGAGTGGGCAGCCTTGTCTAGTCCCTGATTTTAGTGGGATTGCTTCAAGTTTCTCTCCATTTAGTTTAATGTTAGCAACTGGTTTGCTGTATATGGCTTTTACTATGTTTAGGTATGGGCCTTGAATTCCTATTCTTTCCAGGACTTTTATCATGAAAGGGTGTTGAATTTTGTGAAATGCTTTCTCAGCATCTAATGAAATGATCATGTGGTTCTGTTCTTTCAGTTTGTTTATATAATGGATCACGTTGCTGGTTTTCCATATATTAAAACATCCCTGCATGCCTGGGATGAAGCCTACTTGATCATGGTGGATGATTGTTTTGATGTGCTCTTGGATTCGGTTTGCCAGAATTTTTTTTTTTATTTATTTTTTTTTTATTAACTTGAGTATTTCTTATATACATTTCGAGTGTTATTCCCTTTCCCGGTTTCCGGGCAAACATCCCCCTCCCCCCTCCCCTTCCTTATGGGTGTTCCCCTCCCAACCCTCCCCCCATTGCTGCCCTCCCCCCATAGACTAGTTCACTGGGGGTTCAGTCTTAGCAGGACCCAGGGCTTCCCCTTCCACTGGTGCTCTTACTAGGATATTCATTGCTACCTATGGGGTCAGAGTCCAGGGTCAGTCCATGTATAGTCTTTAGGTAGTGGCTTAGTCCTTGGAAGCTCTGGTTGCTTGGCATTGTTGTACTTTTGGGGTCTCGAGCCCCTTCAAGATCTTCCAGTTCTTTCTCTGATTCCTTCAATAGGGGACCTATTCTCAGTTCAGTGGTTTGCTGCTGGCATTCGCCTCTGTATTTGCTGTATTCTGGCTGTGTCTCTCAGGAGCGATCTACATCCAGCTCCTGTCGGTCTGCACTTCTTTGCTTCATCCATCTTGTCTAATTGGGTGGCTGTATATGTATGGGCCACATGTGGGGCAGGCTCTGAATGGGTGTTCCTTCAGTCTCTGTTTTAATCTTTGCCTCTCCCTTCCCTGCCAAGGGTATTCTTTTTCCTCATTTAAAGAAGGAGTGAAGCATTCACATTTTGATCATCCGTCTTGAGTTTCGTTTGTTCTAGGGATCTAGGGTAATTCAAGCATTTGGGCTAATAGCCACTTATCAATGAGTGCATACCATGTATGTCTTTCTGTGATTGGGTTAGCTCACTCAGGATGATATTTTCCAGTTCCAACCATTTGCCTACGAATTTCATAAACTCGTTGTTTTTGATAGCTGAGTAATATTCCATTGTGTAGATGTACCACATTTTCTGTATCCATTCCTCTGTTGAAGGGCATCTGGGTTCTTTCCAGCTTCTGGCTATTATAAATAAGGCTGCGATGAACATAGTGGAGCACGTGTCTCTTTTATATGTTGAGGCATCTTTTGGGTATATGCCCAAGAGAGGTATAGCTGGATCCTCAGGCAGTTCAATGTCCAATTTTCTGAGGAACCTCTAGACTGATTTCCAGAATGGTTTTACCAGTCTGCAATCCCACCAACCATGGAGGAGTGTTCCTCTTTCTCCACATCTTCGCCAGCATCTGCTGTCACCTGAGTTTTTGATCTTAGCCAATCGCACTGGTGTGAGGTGAAATCTCAGGGTTGTTTTGATTTGCATTTCCCTTATGACTAAAGATGTTGAACATTTCTTTAGGTGTTTCTCAGCCATTCGGCATTCCTCAGCTGTGAATTCTTTGTTTAGCTCTGAACCCCATTTTTTAATAGGGTTATTTGTTTCCCTGCGGTCTAACTTCTTGAGTTCTTTGTATATTTTGGATATAAGGCCTCTATCTGTTGTAGGATTGGTAAAGATCTTTTCCCAATCTATTGGTTGCCGTTTTGTCCTAACCACCGTGTCCTTTGCCTTACAGAAGCTTTGCAGTTTTATGAGATCCCATTTGTCGATTCTTGATCTTAGAGCATAAGCCATTGGTGTTTTGTTCAGGAAATTTTTTCCAGTGCCCATGTGTTCCAGATGCTTCCCTAGTTTTTCTTCTATTAGTTTGAGTGTGTCTGGTTTGATGTGGAGGTCCTTGATCCACTTGGACTTAAGCTTTGTACAGGGTGATAAGCATGGATCGATCTGCATTCTTCTACATGTTGCCCTCCAGTTGAACCAGCACCATTTGCTGAAAATGCTATCTTTTTTCCATTGGATGGTTTTGGCTCCTTTGTCAAAAATCAAGTGACCATAGGTGTGTGGGTTCATTTCTGGGTCTTCAATTCTATTCCATTGGTCTATCTGTCTGTCTCTGTACCAATACCATGCAGTTTTTATCACTATTGCTCTGTAATACTGCTTGAGTTCAGGGATAGTGATTCCCCCTGAAGTCCTTTTATTGTTGAGGATAGCTTTAGCTATCCTGGGTTTTTTGTTATTCCAGATGAATTTGCAAATTGTTCTGTCTAACTCTTTGAAGAATTGGATTGGTATTTTGATGGGGATTGCATTGAATCTGTAGATTGCTTTTGGTAAAATGGCCATTTTTACTCTATTAATCCTGCCAATCCATGAGCATGGGAGATCTTTCCATCTTCTGAGGTCTTCTTCAATTTCTTTCCTCAGTGTCTTGAAGTTCTTATTGTACAGATCTTTTACTTGCTTGGTTAAAGTCACACCGAGGTACTTTATATTATTTGGGTCTATTATGAAGGGTGTTGTTTCCCTAATTTCTTTCTCGGCTTGTTTCTCTTTTGTATAGAGGAAGGCAACTGATTTATTTGAGTTAATTTTATACCCAGCCACTTTGCTGAAGTTGTTTATCAGCTTTAGTAGTTCTCTGGTGGAACTTTTGGGATCACTTAAATATACTATCATGTCATCTGCAAATAGTGATATTTTGACCTCTTCTTTTCCGATCTGTATCCCTTTGATCTCCTTTTGTTGTCTGATTGCTCTGGCTAGAACTTCAAGAACTATATTGAATAAGTAGGGAGAGAGTGGGCAGCCTTGTCTAGTCCCTGATTTTAGTGGGATTGCTTCAAGTTTCTCTCCATTTAGTTTAATGTTAGCAACTGGTTTGCTGTATATGGCTTTTACTATGTTTAGGTATGAGCCTTGAATTCCTATTCTTTCCAGGACTTTTATCATGAAAGGGTGTTGAATTTTGTGAAATGCTTTCTCAGCATCTAATGAAATGATCATGTGGTTCTGTTCTTTCAGTTTGTTTATATAATGGATCACGTTGCTGGTTTTCCATATATTAAAACATCCCTGCATGCCTGGGATGAAGCCTACTTGATCATGGTGGATGATTGTTTTGATGTGCTCTTGGATTCGGTTTGCCAGAATTTTTTTTTTATTTATTTTTTTTTATTAACTTGAGTATTTCTTATATACATTTCGAGTGTTATTCCCTTTCCCGGTTTCCGGGCAAACATCCCCCTCCCCCCTCCCCTTCCTTATGGGTGTTCCCCTCCCAACCCTCCCCCCATTGCTGCCCTCCCCCCATAGACTAGTTCACTGGGGGTTCAGTCTTAGCAGGACCCAGGGCTTCCCCTTCCACTGGTGCTCTTACTAGGATATTCATTGCTACCTATGGGGTCAGAGTCCAGGGTCAGTCCATGTATAGTCTTTAGGTAGTGGCTTAGTCCTTGGAAGCTCTGGTTGCTTGGCATTGTTGTACTTTTGGGGTCTCGAGCCCCTTCAAGATCTTCCAGTTCTTTCTCTGATTCCTTCAATAGGGGACCTATTCTCAGTTCAGTGGTTTGCTGCTGGCATTCGCCTCTGTATTTGCTGTATTCTGGCTGTGTCTCTCAGGAGCGATCTACATCCAGCTCCTGTCGGTCTGCACTTCTTTGCTTCATCCATCTTGTCTAATTGGGTGGCTGTATATGTATGGGCCACATGTGGGGCAGGCTCTGAATGGGTGTTCCTTCAGTCTCTGTTTTAATCTTTGCCTCTCCCTTCCCTGCCAAGGGTATTCTTTTTCCTCATTTAAAGAAGGAGTGAAGCATTCACATTTTGATCATCCGTCTTGAGTTTCGTTTGTTCTAGGGATCTAGGGTAATTCAAGCATTTGGGCTAATAGCCACTTATCAATGAGTGCATACCATGTATGTCTTTCTGTGATTGGGTTAGCTCACTCAGGATGATATTTTCCAGTTCCAACCATTTGCCTACGAATTTCATAAACTCGTTGTTTTTGATAGCTGAGTAATATTCCATTGTGTAGATGTACCACATTTTCTGTATCCATTCCTCTGTTGAAGGGCATCTGGGTTCTTTCCAGCTTCTGGCTATTATAAATAAGGCTGCGATGAACATAGTGGAGCACGTGTCTCTTTTATATGTTGAGGCATCTTTTGGGTATATGCCCAAGAGAGGTATAGCTGGATCCTCAGGCAGTTCAATGTCCAATTTTCTGAGGAACCTCTAGACTGATTTCCAGAATGGTTTTACCAGTCTGCAATCCCACCAACCATGGAGGAGTGTTCCTCTTTCTCCACATCCTCGCCAGCATCTGCTGTCACCTGAGTTTTTGATCTTAGCCAATCGCACTGGTGTGAGGTGAAATCTCAGGGTTGTTTTGATTTGCATTTCCCTTATGACTAAAGATGTTGAACATTTCTTTAGGTGTTTCTCAGCCATTCGGCATTCCTCAGCTGTGAATTCTTTGTTTAGCTCTGAACCCCATTTTTTAATAGGGTTATTTGTTTCCCTGCGGTCTAACTTCTTGAGTTCTTTGTATATTTTGGATATAAGGCCTCTATCTGTTGTAGGATTGGTAAAGATCTTTTCCCAATCTATTGGTTGCCGTTTTGTCCTAACCACCGTGTCCTTTGCCTTACAGAAGCTTTGCAGTTTTATGAGATCCCATTTGTCGATTCTTGATCTTAGAGCATAAGCCATTGGTGTTTTGTTCAGGAAATTTTTTCCAGTGCCCATGTGTTCCAGATGCTTCCCTAGTTTTTCTTCTATTAGTTTGAGTGTGTCTGGTTTGATGTGGAGGTCCTTGATCCACTTGGACTTAAGCTTTGTACAGGGTGATAAGCATGGATCGATCTGCATTCTTCTACATGTTGCCCTCCAGTTGAACCAGCACCATTTGCTGAAAATGCTATCTTTTTTTCCATTGGATGGTTTTGGCTCCTTTGTCAAAAATCAAGTGACCATAGGTGTGTGGGTTCATTTCTGGGTCTTCAATTCTATTCCATTGGTCTATCTGTCTGTCTCTGTACCAATACCATGCAGTTTTTATCACTATTGCTCTGTAATACTGCTTGAGTTCAGGGATAGTGATTCCCCCTGAAGTCCTTTTATTGTTGAGGATAGCTTTAGCTATCCTGGGTTTTTTGTTATTCCAGATGAATTTGCAAATTGTTCTGTCTAACTCTTTGAAGAATTGGATTGGTATTTTGATGGGGATTGCATTGAATCTGTAGATTGCTTTTGGTAAAATGGCCATTTTTACTCTATTAATCCTGCCAATCCATGAGCATGGGAGATCTTTCCATCTTCTGAGGTCTTCTTCAATTTCTTTCCTCAATGTCTTGAAGTTCTTATTGTACAGATCTTTTACTTGCTTGGTTAAAGTCACACCGAGGTACTTTATATTATTTGGGTCTATTATGAAGGGTGTTGTTTCCCTAATTTCTTTCTCGGCTTGTTTCTCTTTTGTATAGAGGAAGGCAACTGATTTATTTGAGTTAATTTTATACCCAGCCACTTTGCTGAAGTTGTTTATCAGCTTTAGTAGTTCTCTGGTGGAACTTTTGGGATCACTTAAATATACTATCATGTCATCTGCAAATAGTGATATTTTGACCTCTTCTTTTCCGATCTGTATCCCTTTGATCTCCTTTTGTTGTCTGATTGCTCTGGCTAGAACTTCAAGAACTATATTGAATAAGTAGGGAGAGAGTGGGCAGCCTTGTCTAGTCCCTGATTTTAGTGGGATTGCTTCAAGTTTCTCTCCATTTAGTTTAATGTTAGCAACTGGTTTGCTGTATATGGCTTTTACTATGTTTAGGTATGAGCCTTGAATTCCTATTCTTTCCAGGACTTTTATCATGAAAGGGTGTTGAATTTTGTGAAATGCTTTCTCAGCATCTAATGAAATGATCATGTGGTTCTGTTCTTTCAGTTTGTTTATATAATGGATCACGTTGCTGGTTTTCCATATATTAAAACATCCCTGCATGCCTGGGATGAAGCCTACTTGATCATGGTGGATGATTGTTTTGATGTGCTCTTGGATTCGGTTTGCCAGAATTTTTTTTTTTATTTATTTTTTTTTTATTAACTTGAGTATTTCTTATATACATTTCGAGTGTTATTCCCTTTCCCGGTTTCCGGGCAAACATCCCCCTCCCCCCTCCCCTTCCTTATGGGTGTTCCCCTCCCAACCCTCCCCCCATTGCTGCCCTCCCCCCATAGACTAGTTCACTGGGGGTTCAGTCTTAGCAGGACCCAGGGCTTCCCCTTCCACTGGTGCTCTTACTAGGATATTCATTGCTACCTATGGGGTCAGAGTCCAGGGTCAGTCCATGTATAGTCTTTAGGTAGTGGCTTAGTCCTTGGAAGCTCTGGTTGCTTGGCATTGTTGTACTTTTGGGGTCTCGAGCCCCTTCAAGATCTTCCAGTTCTTTCTCTGATTCCTTCAATAGGGGACCTATTCTCAGTTCAGTGGTTTGCTGCTGGCATTCGCCTCTGTATTTGCTGTATTCTGGCTGTGTCTCTCAGGAGCGATCTACATCCAGCTCCTGTCGGTCTGCACTTCTTTGCTTCATCCATCTTGTCTAATTGGGTGGCTGTATATGTATGGGCCACATGTGGGGCAGGCTCTGAATGGGTGTTCCTTCAGTCTCTGTTTTAATCTTTGCCTCTCCCTTCCCTGCCAAGGGTATTCTTTTTCCTCATTTAAAGAAGGAGTGAAGCATTCACATTTTGATCATCCGTCTTGAGTTTCGTTTGTTCTAGGGATCTAGGGTAATTCAAGCATTTGGGCTAATAGCCACTTATCAATGAGTGCATACCATGTATGTCTTTCTGTGATTGGGTTAGCTCACTCAGGATGATATTTTCCAGTTCCAACCATTTGCCTACGAATTTCATAAACTCGTTGTTTTTGATAGCTGAGTAATATTCCATTGTGTAGATGTACCACATTTTCTGTATCCATTCCTCTGTTGAAGGGCATCTGGGTTCTTTCCAGCTTCTGGCTATTATAAATAAGGCTGCGATGAACATAGTGGAGCACGTGTCTCTTTTATATGTTGAGGCATCTTTTGGGTATATGCCCAAGAGAGGTATAGCTGGATCCTCAGGCAGTTCAATGTCCAATTTTCTGAGGAACCTCTAGACTGATTTCCAGAATGGTTTTACCAGTCTGCAATCCCACCAACCATGGAGGAGTGTTCCTCTTTCTCCACATCCTCGCCAGCATCTGCTGTCACCTGAGTTTTTGATCTTAGCCAATCGCACTGGTGTGAGGTGAAATCTCAGGGTTGTTTTGATTTGCATTTCCCTTATGACTAAAGATGTTGAACATTTCTTTAGGTGTTTCTCAGCCATTCGGCATTCCTCAGCTGTGAATTCTTTGTTTAGCTCTGAACCCCATTTTTTAATAGGGTTATTTGTTTCCCTGCGGTCTAACTTCTTGAGTTCTTTGTATATTTTGGATATAAGGCCTCTATCTGTTGTAGGATTGGTAAAGATCTTTTCCCAATCTATTGGTTGCCGTTTTGTCCTAACCACCGTGTCCTTTGCCTTACAGAAGCTTTGCAGTTTTATGAGATCCCATTTGTCGATTCTTGATCTTAGAGCATAAGCCATTGGTGTTTTGTTCAGGAAATTTTTTCCAGTGCCCATGTGTTCCAGATGCTTCCCTAGTTTTTCTTCTATTAGTTTGAGTGTGTCTGGTTTGATGTGGAGGTCCTTGATCCACTTGGACTTAAGCTTTGTACAGGGTGATAAGCATGGATCGATCTGCATTCTTCTACATGTTGCCCTCCAGTTGAACCAGCACCATTTGCTGAAAATGCTATCTTTTTTTCCATTGGATGGTTTTGGCTCCTTTGTCAAAAATCAAGTGACCATAGGTGTGTGGGTTCATTTCTGGGTCTTCAATTCTATTCCATTGGTCTATCTGTCTGTCTCTGTACCAATACCATGCAGTTTTTATCACTATTGCTCTGTAATACTGCTTGAGTTCAGGGATAGTGATTCCCCCTGAAGTCCTTTTATTGTTGAGGATAGCTTTAGCTATCCTGGGTTTTTTGTTATTCCAGATGAATTTGCAAATTGTTCTGTCTAACTCTTTGAAGAATTGGATTGGTATTTTGATGGGGATTGCATTGAATCTGTAGATTGCTTTTGGTAAAATGGCCATTTTTACTCTATTAATCCTGCCAATCCATGAGCATGGGAGATCTTTCCATCTTCTGAGGTCTTCTTCAATTTCTTTCCTCAGTGTCTTGAAGTTCTTATTGTACAGATCTTTTACTTGCTTGGTTAAAGTCACACCGAGGTACTTTATATTATTTGGGTCTATTATGAAGGGTGTTGTTTCCCTAATTTCTTTCTCGGCTTGTTTCTCTTTTGTATAGAGGAAGGCAACTGATTTATTTGAGTTAATTTTATACCCAGCCACTTTGCTGAAGTTGTTTATCAGCTTTAGTAGTTCTCTGGTGGAACTTTTGGGATCACTTAAATATACTATCATGTCATCTGCAAATAGTGATATTTTGACCTCTTCTTTTCCGATCTGTATCCCTTTGATCTCCTTTTGTTGTCTGATTGCTCTGGCTAGAACTTCAAGAACTATATTGAATAAGTAGGGAGAGAGTGGGCAGCCTTGTCTAGTCCCTGATTTTAGTGGGATTGCTTCAAGTTTCTCTCCATTTAGTTTAATGTTAGCAACTGGTTTGCTGTATATGGCTTTTACTATGTTTAGGTATGAGCCTTGAATTCCTATTCTTTCCAGGACTTTTATCATGAAAGGGTGTTGAATTTTGTGAAATGCTTTCTCAGCATCTAATGAAATGATCATGTGGTTCTGTTCTTTCAGTTTGTTTATATAATGGATCACGTTGCTGGTTTTCCATATATTAAAACATCCCTGCATGCCTGGGATGAAGCCTACTTGATCATGGTGGATGATTGTTTTGATGTGCTCTTGGATTCGGTTTGCCAGAATTTTTTTTTTTATTTATTTTTTTTTTATTAACTTGAGTATTTCTTATATACATTTCGAGTGTTATTCCCTTTCCCGGTTTCCGGGCAAACATCCCCCTCCCCCCTCCCCTTCCTTATGGGTGTTCCCCTCCCAACCCTCCCCCCATTGCTGCCCTCCCCCCATAGACTAGTTCACTGGGGGTTCAGTCTTAGCAGGACCCAGGGCTTCCCCTTCCACTGGTGCTCTTACTAGGATATTCATTGCTACCTATGGGGTCAGAGTCCAGGGTCAGTCCATGTATAGTCTTTAGGTAGTGGCTTAGTCCTTGGAAGCTCTGGTTGCTTGGCATTGTTGTACTTTTGGGGTCTCGAGCCCCTTCAAGATCTTCCAGTTCTTTCTCTGATTCCTTCAATAGGGGACCTATTCTCAGTTCAGTGGTTTGCTGCTGGCATTCGCCTCTGTATTTGCTGTATTCTGGCTGTGTCTCTCAGGAGCGATCTACATCCAGCTCCTGTCGGTCTGCACTTCTTTGCTTCATCCATCTTGTCTAATTGGGTGGCTGTATATGTATGGGCCACATGTGGGGCAGGCTCTGAATGGGTGTTCCTTCAGTCTCTGTTTTAATCTTTGCCTCTCCCTTCCCTGCCAAGGGTATTCTTTTTCCTCATTTAAAGAAGGAGTGAAGCATTCACATTTTGATCATCCGTCTTGAGTTTCGTTTGTTCTAGGGATCTAGGGTAATTCAAGCATTTGGGCTAATAGCCACTTATCAATGAGTGCATACCATGTATGTCTTTCTGTGATTGGGTTAGCTCACTCAGGATGATATTTTCCAGTTCCAACCATTTGCCTACGAATTTCATAAACTCGTTGTTTTTGATAGCTGAGTAATATTCCATTGTGTAGATGTACCACATTTTCTGTATCCATTCCTCTGTTGAAGGGCATCTGGGTTCTTTCCAGCTTCTGGCTATTATAAATAAGGCTGCGATGAACATAGTGGAGCACGTGTCTCTTTTATATGTTGAGGCATCTTTTGGGTATATGCCCAAGAGAGGTATAGCTGGATCCTCAGGCAGTTCAATGTCCAATTTTCTGAGGAACCTCTAGACTGATTTCCAGAATGGTTTTACCAGTCTGCAATCCCACCAACCATGGAGGAGTGTTCCTCTTTCTCCACATCCTCGCCAGCATCTGCTGTCACCTGAGTTTTTGATCTTAGCCAATCGCACTGGTGTGAGGTGAAATCTCAGGGTTGTTTTGATTTGCATTTCCCTTATGACTAAAGATGTTGAACATTTCTTTAGGTGTTTCTCAGCCATTCGGCATTCCTCAGCTGTGAATTCTTTGTTTAGCTCTGAACCCCATTTTTTAATAGGGTTATTTGTTTCCCTGCGGTCTAACTTCTTGAGTTCTTTGTATATTTTGGATATAAGGCCTCTATCTGTTGTAGGATTGGTAAAGATCTTTTCCCAATCTATTGGTTGCCGTTTTGTCCTAACCACCGTGTCCTTTGCCTTACAGAAGCTTTGCAGTTTTATGAGATCCCATTTGTCGATTCTTGATCTTAGAGCATAAGCCATTGGTGTTTTGTTCAGGAAATTTTTTCCAGTGCCCATGTGTTCCAGATGCTTCCCTAGTTTTTCTTCTATTAGTTTGAGTGTGTCTGGTTTGATGTGGAGGTCCTTGATCCACTTGGACTTAAGCTTTGTACAGGGTGATAAGCATGGATCGATCTGCATTCTTCTACATGTTGCCCTCCAGTTGAACCAGCACCATTTGCTGAAAATGCTATCTTTTTTCCATTGGATGGTTTTGGCTCCTTTGTCAAAAATCAAGTGACCATAGGTGTGTGGGTTCATTTCTGGGTCTTCAATTCTATTCCATTGGTCTATCTGTCTGTCTCTGTACCAATACCATGCAGTTTTTATCACTATTGCTCTGTAATACTGCTTGAGTTCAGGGATAGTGATTCCCCCTGAAGTCCTTTTATTGTTGAGGATAGCTTTAGCTATCCTGGGTTTTTTGTTATTCCAGATGAATTTGCAAATTGTTCTGTCTAACTCTTTGAAGAATTGGATTGGTATTTTGATGGGGATTGCATTGAATCTGTAGATTGCTTTTGGTAAAATGGCCATTTTTACTCTATTAATCCTGCCAATCCATGAGCATGGGAGATCTTTCCATCTTCTGAGGTCTTCTTCAATTTCTTTCCTCAGTGTCTTGAAGTTCTTATTGTACAGATCTTTTACTTGCTTGGTTAAAGTCACACCGAGGTACTTTATATTATTTGGGTCTATTATGAAGGGTGTTGTTTCCCTAATTTCTTTCTCGGCTTGTTTCTCTTTTGTATAGAGGAAGGCAACTGATTTATTTGAGTTAATTTTATACCCAGCCACTTTGCTGAAGTTGTTTATCAGCTTTAGTAGTTCTCTGGTGGAACTTTTGGGATCACTTAAATATACTATCATGTCATCTGCAAATAGTGATATTTTGACCTCTTCTTTTCCGATCTGTATCCCTTTGATCTCCTTTTGTTGTCTGATTGCTCTGGCTAGAACTTCAAGAACTATATTGAATAAGTAGGGAGAGAGTGGGCAGCCTTGTCTAGTCCCTGATTTTAGTGGGATTGCTTCAAGTTTCTCTCCATTTAGTTTAATGTTAGCAACTGGTTTGCTGTATATGGCTTTTACTATGTTTAGGTATGGGCCTTGAATTCCTATTCTTTCCAGGACTTTTATCATGAAGGGGTGTTGAATTTTGTGAAATGCTTTCTCAGCATCTAATGAAATGATCATGTGGTTCTGTTCTTTCAGTTTGTTTATATAATGGATCTCGTTAATGGTTTTCCGTATGTTAAACCATCCCTGCATGCCTGGGATGAAGCCTACTTGATCATGGTGGATGATTGTTTTGATGTGCTCTTGAATTCGGTTTGCCAGAATTTTATTGAGTATTTTTGCGTCGATATTCATAAGGGAAATTGGTCTGAAGTTCTCTTCTTTGTTGCGTCTTTGTGTGGTTTAGGTATAAGAGTAATTGTGGCTTCGTAGAAGGAATTCGGTAGTGCTCCATCTGTTTCAATTTTGTGGAATAGTTTGGATAATATTGGTATGAGGTCTTCTATGAAGGTTTGATAGAATTCTGCACTAAACCCGTCTGGACCTGGGCTCTTTTTGGTTGGGAGACCTTTAATGACTGCTTCTATTTCCTTAGGAATTATGGGGTTGTTTAACTGGTTTATCTGTTCCTGATTTAACTTCGATACCTGGTATCTGTCTAGGAAATTGTCCATTTCCTGAAGATTTTCAAGTTTTGTTGAATATAGGTTTTTATAGTAAGATCTGATGATTTTTTGAATTTCCTCTGAATCTGTTGTTATGTCTCCCTTTTCATTTCTGATTTTGTTAATTTGGACACACTCTCTGTGTCCTCTCGTTAGTCTGGCTAAGGGTTTATCTATCTTGTTGATTTTCTCAAAGAACCAACTTTTGGTTCTGTTGATTCTTTCTATGGTCCTTTTTGTTTCTACTTGGTTGATTTCCGCTCTGAGTTTGATTATTTCCTGCCTTCTACTCCTCGTGGTCTTATTTGCTTCTTTTTGTTCTAGAGATTTTAGGTGTGCTGTCAAGCTGCTGACATATGCTCTTTCCTGTTTCTTTCTGCAGGCACTCAGCGCTATGAGTTTTCCTCTTAGCACAGCTTTCATTGTGTCCCATAAGTTTGGGTATGTTGTATCTTCATTTTCATTAAATTCTAAAAAGTTTTTAATTTCTTTCTTTATTTCTTCCTTGACCAGGTTATCATTGAGTAGAGCATTGTTCAATTTCCACGTATATGTGGGCATTCTTCCCTTATTGTTATTGAAGACCAGTTTTAGGCCATGGTGGTCCGATAGCACGCATGGGATTATTTTTATCTTTCTGTACCTGTTGTGGCCCGTTTTTTGACCAATTATATGGTCAATATTGGAGAAAGTACCATGAGGAGCTGAGAAGAAGGTATATCCTTTTGCTTTAGGATAGAATGTTCTATAAATATCCGTTAAGTCCATTTGGCTCATGACTTCTCTTAGTCTGTCGACATCACTGTTTAATTTCTGTTTCCATGATCTGTCCATTGATGAGAGTGGTGTGTTGAAATCTCCCACTATTATTTTGTGAGGTGCAATGTGTGTTTTGAGCTTTAGTAAGGTTTCTTTTACGTATGTAGGTGCCCTTGTATTTGGGGCATAGATATTTAGGATTGAGAGTTCATCTTGGTGGATTTTTCCTTTGATGAATATGAAGTGTCCTTCCTTATCTCTTTTGATGACTTTTAGTTGGAAATTGATTTTACTTGATATTAGAATGGCTAGTCCAGCTTGCTTCTTCTGACCATTTGCTTGGAAAGTTGTTTTCCAGCCTTTCACTCTGAGGTAGTGTCTGTCTTTGTCTCTGAGGTGGATTTCCTGTAGGCAGCAGAATGCAGGGTCCTCGTTGCGTATCCAGTTTGTTAATCTATGTCTTTTTATTGGGGAGTTGAGGCCATTGATATTGAGAGATATTAAGGAATAGTGATTATTGCTTCCCGTTATATTCATATTTGGATGTGAGGTTATGTTTGTGTGCTTTCATTCTCTTTGTTTTGTTGCCAAGACGATTAGTTTCTTGCTTCTTCTAGGGTATAGCTTGCCTCCTTATGTTGGGCTTTACCATTTATTATCCTTTGTAGTGCTGGATTTGTAGAAAGATATTGTGTAAATTTGGTTTTGTCATGGAATATCTTGGTTTCTCCATCAATGTTATTTGAGAGTTTTGCTGGATACAGTAACCTGGGCTGGCATTTGTGTTCTCTTAGGGTCTGTATGACATCAGTCCAGGATCTTCTGGCCTTCATAGTTTCTGGCGAGAAGTCTGGTGTGATTCTGATAGGTCTGCCTTTATATGTTACTTGACCTTTTTCCCTTACTGCTTTTAATATACTTTCTTTATTTTGTGCGTTTGGTGTTTTGACAATTATGTGACGGGAGGTGTTTCTTTTCTGGTCCAATCTATTTGGAGTTCTGTAGGCTTCTTGTATGTCTATGGGTATCTCTTTTTTTAGGTTAGGGAAGTTTTCTTCTATGATTTTGTTGAAGATATTTACTGGTCCTTTGAGCTGGGAGTCTTCACTCTCTTCTATACCTATTATCCTTAGGTTTGATCTTCTCATTGAGTCCTGGATTTCCTGTATGTTTTGGACCAGTAGCTTTTTCCGCTTTACATTATCTTTGACAGTTGAGTCAATGATTTCTATGGAATCTTCTGCTCCTGAGATTCTCTCTTCCATCTCTTGTATTCTGTTGGTGAAGCTTGTATCTACAGCTCCTTGTCTCTTCTTTTGGTTTTCTATATCCAGGGTTGTTTCCATGTGTTCTTTCTTGATTGCTTCTATTTCCATTTTTAATTCCTTCAACTGTTTGATTGTGTTTTCCTGGAATTCTTTCAGGGATTTTTGTGTCTCCTCTCTATGGGCTTCTACTTGTTTATTTATGTTTTCCTGGAATTCTTTCAGGGATTTTTGTGTCTCCTCTCTATGGGCTTCTACTTGTTCTCTAAGGGAGTTCTTCACGTCTTTCTTGAAGTCCTCCAGCATCATGATCAAATATGATTTTTAAACTAGATCTTGCTTTTCTGGTGTGTTTGGATATTCCATGTTTGTTTTGATGGGAGAATTGGGCTCCGATGGTGCCATGTAGTCTTGGTTTCTGTTGCTTGGGTTCCTGCGCTTGCCTCTCGCCATCAGATTATCTCTAGTGTTACTTTGTTCTGCTATTTCTGACAGTGGCTAGACTGTCCTATAAGCCTGTGTGTCAGGAGTGCTGTAGACCTGTTTTCCTCTCTTTCAGTCAGTTATGGGGACAGAGTGTTCTGCTTTCCGGCGTGTAGTTTTCCCTCTCTACAGGTCTTCAGCTGTTCCTGTGGGCCTGTGTCTTGAGTTCACCAGGCAGCTTTCTTGCAGCAGAAAAGTTGGTCTTACCTGTGGTCCCGAGGCTCAAGTTCGCTCGTGGGGTGCTGCTCACGGGCTCTCTGCAGCGGCAGCAACCAGGAAGACTTGTGCCGCCGTTTCCGGGAGCTTCAGTGCACCAGGGTTCCAGATGGTCTTTGGCTTTTTCCTCTGGCGTCTGAGATGTGTGTGCAGAGAGCAGTCTCTTCTGGTTTCCCAGGCTTGTCTGCCTCTCTGAATGTTCAGCTCTCCCTCCCACGGGATTTGTGTGCAGAGAACTGTTTATCCGGTCTGTTTCCTTCAGGTTCTGGTGGTGTCTCAGGCAGGGGTCCTGCCGCTCCTGGGCCCTCCCCCACGGGAGCCCAGAGGCCTTATACAGTTTCCTCTTGGGCCAAGGATATGGGCAGGGGTGAGCAGTGTTGGTGGTCTCTTCCGCTTTGCAGCCTCAGGACTGCCCACCTGACCAGGCGGTTGGGTCTCTCTCTCACTGGGTCTGGGGGCAGAGAGCTGCTGCGGGCCGGGATCCTCGGGTGTGGGACTTCCGGTAAACACAGAATGTGCCCTGTCCTAGAGGAATTCTGCTTCCCTGTGTCCCAAGCTCACCAGGCAGCTTTCTTGCAGCAGAAAAGTTGGTCTTACCTGTGGTCCCGGGGCTCAAGTTCGCTCGTGGGGTGCTGCCCACGGGCTCTGTGCAGCGGCAGCAACCAGGAAGACCTTTTAATACTTTTTATATGCTCTTGCTTTTTATTTGTATTAGTCTTTCAGTTTCTTAACTAGCTCTTACCTAATTATTATGATTTTTCACACCTCTTCAGTGACACATTGTAGTGGTCACTACAAATAGCTGTTAGTGAGTATAATATGGCTAATAACAAAATCTCAGCTATTGTAATTTTGGTACATTATCTGTTATAGTTTGGATCTAGAGGGTTCTTCAAGTCTCATAGGTTATAAGTATAGTCACTGTATAAGCTGATGACATGAGAGCCACATGATATACTTAAAGGGAAGGTGTTTGTTATAGATATGAGAGAAAGAACAACCAGAGGCATCTGCAAGACCTTGCACAGAAGGAGAAATTAGTAGAGTGAACATGGCCAACAGACTTGACTGGGCCATAGGAAATACAGGAACAAAGCAGAGAGATGTAGAGAAGAGGAATGAGGAAAAGATTGAGGGAGAAGGAGAGGGGAGTAAAGGGAAAGAGTGAAGTGAGTGATTAAAGTATAAGGAGAATGAGGAATACAATAGGTTAGGAAGCCTGTGAGTTCCAGGAAGTGTAAGGTAGGAGAGGAGATAAGAAGGGCTAGAAGGGTAGCATGGACTTTGAAGTATAAAAGGTACTTGAAACACAGAGGGCTCCTGGAGGCCACCATGCACTTTCATATCCGAATAGGCACCATGCATAGTCATTTGTCCCTTTTGCCAGTAATAGGTAAAATGAGTTCTTCTGGTAAAAAGGAATGGGCTTCACTTCACAATTTCATGAGGAATGCAGGCTACTTTCTAGCCAACAGAAATCTTATAGTTCAAACTGAGCTCCTTTCTGGATACTTGGACTGGCATTAGGAGGTTGGGGGTTATGGAATCTCCTTTGGATCCAACGGTGATCAGACTGTGGATGATAATGACAGGTGATGTAGTTTTTAGGAGGTGAGACTTAATTGCAGTATGTTAACTCACAGGGGCATACCAAGATATTGGTCCTTTTCTTTTTCTTTGCTTCCTGGCTTTCTTTAGTTAGAGATTGTGGGTTTAAAAATCTGCTTCCATACAGGCTCCAAACCAATGTAACCCTGGATTAAAACCACTAATGCAATTACTTCAAACAATGATTTCCTTCTTACCTTTATAACTTTAGTATTTCATCAAAGTTATGGAGAGCTGACTAAGTCCACCGCATTCTTTCTGATCATACCAAGCTCAATAATACTCTAACTAAAGGAATCTTCAAACTTTTGATCCATATCTTTTAATGCATTTTATCTATTAATGCAATATTAATTTTCTTGGGGATTGCTATGCCCTCTTTTACTTCTTAATATCTATAAGTGGTCTCTGCCTCACTTTTGTTTACATAATTACCAAACAAACAGAAACACTGTGAATTTATTTACAAGCTGCAAACCTACATTGGGCTCTTCTAAGCTATATACACACCACAGGGTTGGTGCTATTTGCAGTTTCACTGAGCTTGTTCTGTTCCATATATGTCCTCAAGAACAGCTTCCCAAAGTCTATCTGACCTCCTGGTGATCTCTCTGCCCCTGGCCTCTTCTCTTCCTTTTCTTCTTAGTCTCTCTCAAGGACCCTCACTGGACTCTAGGTCTTGCTTTGTTCTCCTCTCTGCTCAATCATTAGCCCCAGCTATTTATCCACCTATCAGATTATTGGGAACACTTTTTACAGTACCTAGTACAATATAACCAAGTTAAGCTTATTCCTGACAAGCTTGCAATAAATGAGACTCAGACCATGGTTATTTTATTTGACTTTGACAATTTTTGGAAGTTAACCCCTATTCCACTGTTCTAAGTGCTGACCTGACTACCTTTCTAGTAGTGTACCACATATACTTGCTGCTTCTCCTGACCACATGCTCATGGTTTCTCTCCCCCATGGTGATTTCCTCCTCCTCCTCCTCCTCCTCCTCCCCCTCTCCCTCCTCCTCCTCCACCTCCTCCTACTCCTCTTCCTCCTCCTCCTCCTCTTCCTCCTCTTCCTCCTCCTCCTCTTCCTCCTCTTCCTCCTCCTCCTTCTCCTCTTCCTCCTCCTCCTCTTCCTCCTCCTATCCCCCCTCTCTCTCTCCCTCTCTCTCTCTCTCTCTCTCTCTCTCTCTCTCTCTGTCTCTCTTTCTCTCTCTCTCCTTCTCTCCCTCTCTCTCTCACTGTTTAGGTGTAATACAGCTCTGCAACATTGGATTTTCCAAAACGGGGTTTACTTGACTTTTCAAGTCTTATGTGTATTTTGGGCATGCCCTTGTACCAGATGCATGATGGGAGCATTTTGCAAAACTGTGGATATCATTAAAGTGAAGCAAAGGACACTCAGTGGTCATCTAGACTCACTGTTTTAGTCCCATCTGTTTCTGAGTAGTCTCTCTTTCTTCTTCCACTTCCACGTGGTCTCTTCACTCTCTCTATCTCTTCTCCAACCAGGTCACTCCAAAACCACCTACCTCTAATCCCTTCATTATTTGCCTATAGCCAATTTAATTTAACCAATAGTTTTAAATAAAGGTACAAGGTTTACACAACAAAAGCTTGTAAACATGAGAAATCACTCACAGGCCTAAATCTTTAGGTATAGAATTTATCTTTACAATATATGTCAATAAAATAAACCTCAACAGCATAAGCTAATACAGTGCCACAAGATCAGGCTGAAGTCTGGACCAGAGCACAAAATGCAGCTTCTGAATACACAGTACAAAAGACTAACCCTAACAATCTATCTTTCACTAGTATCCCAGATTAAA
The DNA here is from genome assembly GCF_021556685.1 of Rattus norvegicus. Taxonomy (NCBI): domain Eukaryota; kingdom Metazoa; phylum Chordata; class Mammalia; order Rodentia; family Muridae; genus Rattus; species Rattus norvegicus. Next base: position 15,961,284 of record NC_141538.1, read on the forward strand.
CACCATAATCGACTCTCTCTCCACAGCTTCATTTTGTAAAAGTTAGGTTCCTCCTGTTCTGCCTGAGGATAATATACCTCAAACTAAATTCACGTAGCTAAATATAGCTGAAGGAAGACAAATAGGCCTGGTGTCTTGTCCCTTGTCTCACATTAAACACATGTTTTATTATTGGACTTCATTTAAGCTGCTTAGTAGCTCTTCTATCTTCCCCCCAGACACTTATCCCTCATTCAGAAATGATTTTGTTCTATATGTCCTTAAATGTCCAACACCGCAGCCATCATTCTGCCTCTAAAAACAATGTTTCCTTTGAATTCTGAGAAAACAAATGTGATCAGGGACTTGAAAATTACTTCTCCCTTGCACCTGTGCTTTTCTGTGCTGTATGTAGCAAAAGAAATATGTCATTTAGTGTAACTTTTTATTTCATATCATATTTTAAAATTTACTTTCAAAATATTTAGTATCCAATAACTTCGTAACATCTCAGTTGATGTGAATATCCACTAGCCTCCATATTTTTGTTCAGACTCACTATAAGAACACTTTTTAATTTTTTTGTGGAAATTGCTTTATTTTATGCCTCACAATGCACTTTATATATTAATTAAAACTATAGCAGAATGATTTTTACACACTCCTAAACAAATGGGTAAAATTTTAGGTTAAATAATCACTTGTGATTGTTTCACAGAAAATAATTTCTTTTGAAAATATTTTTTCCTTACTGGGTCAATAAATAAATGTATCCAGTGACAATCATGTCTTACTGCTATTGCACAATGAGCATTAGAATTAAAGAGAAAGCCTGATTGTCAAAGGAAGAACAAAAATGGTTCATGATCTTTCAATACAGAGAGAGATGAGTTTACAGATATCCCCTGGGGAAGGAAAAAAGAGATGAAAGGGTCAAAATTAAAAAAAAAAAACAATGTATCTGCTTTCAGGAGTCATGAGTTCTTTTGCCTGTACTTCGTCCTTCCACATCACCAAATGTTTCACACTTTTGATTTATTGTCTAAATATCTACACGTCATTCATACTTACACCTACATACACATATGTGTGCTTCTATTATAAGAAAGGTCTACATATGATGAGAACATGGGCTTTTATTTTTTTCCTTCTGAGTTTGGATCATCTTACTGAACATTAAAATTTCCAGATCCATCCATTTTTATGTAAACTCCATGACTTTGTTTTTATATAGAGATCAATAATATTACATCTACATGTACCGCATTTTTATTTACCATTCTACCGTTGATGAGTGATCTAGTCTGTTTCCATTTCTTTTCTATCTTGGATACAGCAGCAATAAACAGGGATGTGCAGGTTTCTTGGTGGCAAAATATATTCTACTTTGAATTTTTAGGAACTACCCTACTGATTTACATAATAACTGTATTAATTTTTACTCCCACCAGCAGTGAAAATTTCTTTCTCCCAAGCCCTCGCCAATAGTTCATGTTAAATTTCTTGAGAATAGATGCATCGTTTGCTTTTCTGCTGCTATACTAATATATATACTGCCACGACTGCAGCCAGCATGATGGCCATGGACTGGTTGGTAAAGTTTTTTCTCCTATTCTGTGAGTTATGTTAATCTGTTGGTCTTTTTTTTTCCTTCAGCTTGCAAAAATGGCTTCACTGTGCCTCATATAGTATCTTGCTCTCATTGTCACCATACTTCCAAGAATCCATATGGCTAATTTCCTCAGTTTCTCACTTTTATTTAAACAGCCTTTCCTGAGACGTCATGCCAATCAAAACTGAAATTACCACCCCTTCCCAGCATTCCATTCTTCCCATTCATAATTCATAATTCATTTGCTTTCTTGTTATGGTCTTAATATTTTCTCAACTTAAGATATATATCTTAGTATATATGTATATATATTAATTTTTATTCTTACTCTTCAAAAGAGAGAGATGAATGCATGCCAACACATTTTTACTAATATATGCCATTGAGTGTTTAGTGTCTATAACAGAGGCGTGTGAAATTTAGTTTACATTTCATTCATCTGAAACTGTTATTCTAAAATTCTGACACAATGGATTTTGTGGTATCTTATATTTCTCTTGACCAAAGGGTAAAATAATCTGCATTTTAATCTTCAATGTGAAACTAGACGTTCTGAAATGTTTTGTCAAAACATTCTGTGTAGGACATTTTTTTAGATAGAACTGATTGCATGTGCCTAGAAAACATGTACCCAATTTCCTGTCAGTTTGTCCTGCCCTGCTGTCAAGTCTACCCTAGTTTTTGTTTGGACACTGGTGTGACTTTTTTCTTTCTCAATTACTAAGTCCAAATTGCCCTGGCTTATCTCAAACTACGCAATTTCGGTGCTTTAAAAGAAGCCTTTGTAGTTAAGCATTTACTGTGGCAGATCAGGATAATTGCTCTGGCCCCCATTTCAAGGGCTTTGTGTTGAAACAGTAATTGCTGCTTAGTAGGGCTTTCAGAGAGAGGCTGGCAGGAGACAAAAGACATTTCCACAATAGAAAAAAAAAAGACAATAGGCTCATTTGCAAATTCAAAATTAACCTTATGCTCTTCTACCTAAAGTAAAGACATTATTCCTTCTGAGTTCAGGCTCTAATGGTGGGTTTAACTCATCCTACCACTAACTACCCTCTGTAAAGTTCATCCTGTCAAGATGACTTTTATAGAAATACAAACACAGTCAAGGGCTTATAAATACCACAGAAAAATAAAATTGCTCAATAACAGAATTATTCAAATCATGGCCAACTGATAAAGGGTTTAATGAAAGCAGAAGTTTCCTGGAAGAGACTGTGGGGGGGGAGGGATGTCTGGTTTCTCTTATGAGAAAAGAGAACAGGCTTCAGAACAGCAAAGTGAACCTGAATGTTAGATGCTATCAAAGCCTGGGTTATATAAGAGCTGGACTCTTACCTGGAGCTAAATAGTCACCCAACATGCTACCACTGGAGGATACAGCAGGTAGAGAACAACATCTACATCAATATTAAGTAAGTAGATAAACAAACCCTTAGTTAAACTTCAATGCTTCCAGAGCCTTTCCTAGAGAAAATGCATCAACAATGAATATAGAAAAAAGGCAGCAGAGGAGTGATAGAACATGAGAAATAACATTAAAGGTAGGCATTTGTATTTGTGATGGATAAACCATTCTCTGAATAATCATAAAGAAGACTCCAATCTTATAAAAATCCTGTGTTCCCCTGGCTCAGAAAGAAGATAAGATATGGAGTTCTAGAGTGGAGGAGCATCTTGGAAAGAAAGAACTCTCAGCAGTTAACGTGAGCAGTATTGTCCGCTACTCTAGATGTGTCTTAAACAGCCACAGTATACAAAACAGCTTAAAGCAGCTTCTGACTGTAAGATTTCAGTTTCAGTGAGAGGCTGTACAAACCCATACCAAGGGACAGACAAACAGAAATCTTAATGTAATATGTTTCAGAATCCTTGACAGAGTTCATACACAATGATTGTTATAATCACTTAATTCTGTGTCTTTCTCTTCCTTATACATATAAAGTAATCTAAAAATAAAACCTGATATGTTAAGTTCATATTTTTTTAAAAATTTACTGTATATTTATTTTTTTATTTTATAATTTTTATGACCAGCTATGCAGGTCTTGATATGTTAAGCACATGTTTTAAATAGCTATAATTACTTAAATACTTATTCATATTTTTGAACATTATAATTTTAATTCCTGCTTCAGAGCTCTTTCAGCACACCTTTCTCCTATGTGGCTGAGCCTTGTTCTGCCTCTGTCAGCTCTTGGTTCTCTAAATAATATTCTTGTGACTCAAAACCATTGACTAGAAAATAGGCTTATAAAATATATAATTTGAGATGTGAAATAGTGTTTTTTCTCCTGAAAGAACTTAGTTTTATTCATAATCGAATAATTATGGGCAATATTACTTGACTCCAATCCAGTCTGAGCATCTTCGGAGTGGCTTCATCCGGGTGGGGCATGGCCTGTTGCTTGTTTTTCCTTCAGTGCAGACTCTTCCTTTTTTGTTTTGTTGTGATTTTTCCTTCTTTATACACCCTGTCATTCAACATTTGATTTTTAGGATCTTGACGCTGTACAGATTCACATTCCAGGGACAACCAACTGCATTATGAAAAAAAGAAAGGGGCAGCAAAGTGACTCATTTTTAGATTTTTTTGAATGCTTATGTCTTTGTTGCCTTGGTGACCTTGTTATGCTTGTGAAAGTGCCATGCTTTCTGTTTAAAATGTTCTGTTTCTTCTGCTATCTATTTCTAGATTTAGAATTAGTCTTCATTAAACTAGCATACTACTTTTCTATTTGGAAATGTTCTAGGCATCAAAACTACATCTTTGTTGTTTTCTCTTTCATTTTCCAGCGCACTCCACTATGGTTTCTTCTGCTTAAACAGAAATATGGTCTTTGTTAATAGCTAGCTAGCAGCTGTTGGAATTATAACTTAATTAGATGACCTTCGATATGATTTAGGGATAGATATTCTAAGCTGCTGTAGACACTATCACTGTTATCTGGAGGGCTTGTTAAAATCGTGAGAGCTGACCTGTGACAGTTTCTTTATAGTCTGGGAGCTTTGGGGACGGTTAAAATTCATGCATCACAGTTTTCAGATGACACAGGATCAGGGCCACACAGTCAAAGGAAGATGAGATAAGCTACAAAGAGGAGCCATGGGTTTGCATTCATTTTGTCTAAGAAGACAGATGGATTGATGGGTCTTTTTAATTAAACAACTAAGTTAGATAATCATTAATAATTTTCTGCTAGGATTCACTTTTTCTTGCATTCATTGCAGTAGTTATATATTCTGAGTATGCCTTCACAGGCATAATCATTCTGCTTTGCCAAATGCTTTAAGTTTTTTTTCTCTTTGTTCGGAAATATCCAGGAGTAAATATGCAAATGTAAACATTTTAAAATTATGTCAGTGCTAATCAAAATCTTAGCAAACAATGTTACAAATATTGACTACTGCTTCTAAAGATTGCATGGAAAGTGAAAAAGATTCAAAGTATCCAGCAGCATGCTGAATAAGAACAAAGTTAGAAAATAAGACAAGTGGCATCAAGGGTGAATCAGAAATATAGAATAGTGGAGAATGTCAGAAGGGGCAGAAAGAGCCACATAAACACAGGTAACTAACTTTGACAAATAAAGGTGCTGCTGAAAGAGAAAATGCATTGTTGTCCTAACAAATAGAACAGAGCAACTGAAAATCCATAATTAATAATTTATATACAGATTATGCTTATTTATTTATTTATTTATTTATTTATTTATGGTTTTCTTTTTTAAATTTTTTATTAGATATATTTCTTTACTTACATTACAAATGCTATTTTCCTTCCCGGTTTCCTATCCATAAGCAGACATCCCCTACCCTCCCCCTCTTCCATAGGCGTATTTCCCCCATACCTCCCCATTACTGCCCCCCCATATTCTCCTGCACTGGGGGTCCAACCTTGGCAGGACCAAGGGCTTCCCCTTCCACTGGTGTCCCAACAAGGCTATACTCTGCTACATATGGGTCAGTCCATGTACAGTCTTTCAGTAGTCTGTGGAAGCACTGGTTGGTTGGCATTGTTGTTCTTATGGGGTTGCAAGCTCCTTCAACTCTTTCAATAGTTCCTCTAATTCCTCCCAAAGGGGGGTTCTGTTCTCATTTTGGTGGTTTGCTGCTAGATTATGCTCTTTTAGAGTATACCATGGGTCAATGACCTAAGTATAAAGTGTAGATCTCTGAAATTCCTAATAGACTACACAAGAGAAAGTAGAGATGACCTTGAGTATTGTTAGTGATGACTTTAGATGATAAACCAGCAAAAGAATAATGTGTGAAATGCAAAGTCAATAAGTGACTATGATGAAAAAAATTTCATAAACTCTTGAAATGAAAAAATAGTATAACATAAGAGAGAAACTTCCTAGCTGGGCAGTGGTGGTACATGCCTTAGCACTAGCACTTGAGAGGCAGAGGCAGAGGCAGGCAGATCTCTGAGTTTAAGGACAGCCTGGTTTACAGAGTAAGTTCCATGAGTTCCTGAAGGGCCAGGTCTACAGAGAATCTCTCTCTCTCTCTCTCTCTCTCTCTCTCTCTCTCTCTCTCTCTCAAAAAAAAAAAAAAAGAAAAGAAAAAGCAAATAAAGAAAGTTCTAGGATATAATGCATATGACAATTTTATTCACAATCTGAATAGTCACTTTGGTTGGATTTGGTCTATGCAGTGCATCTGAGAAAAGATTAACTAGGATGAAGCATACTTCATGAAATGGATGGTTCATTCTCATGAGCTGGAGGAAAATTCCAACTGAAGTTAACTAGACTGAAGGAAAATGAGGAACGGAAAGGGATTTTTCTTTGCTTCTCAATCTGCTCATATATGAACAAGCCCCTTCATACTCCCATGGCCGCAGATGAGATTTATCTGTCACTGTAGAGTACATCCTTTTTAATTGTGTTCAAAATGCAAGTTCTTGCATACCTTGAACCATGTTTCACCTACAGAAGGCAAGCAATGTGTTCTAGGGTCAGATTTTTTATGAGGATCTTCTGAGTGGACTGTGCCTCAAGCTGTTAACATAAAAGCCAATATGGACAAACTGGATATATTGGAGAAGCCAGGAATGATGAATGTCTTATGAAATTTCTTTCTATCTAGTAGAGACTGCCTCAGAAAAGAAACCAACAATTGTTGCAGGCAACATAGTTGGAAAGATAGCTTACTAAAATCACTTTTTTTTTTTGGTTCTTTTTTTTCGGAGCTGGGGACCGAACCCAGGGCCTTGCGCTTCCTAGGTAAGCACTCTACCACTGAGCTAAATCCCCAGCCCCACTAAAATCACTTTTACACCAGCTAATTCCAAAGTAACCCAAGATGCTGTACATAGAGCCTTGCTAGGCTTTGGTTTTGTTATATTCGCACTCTTCTTTTTTGCAACAGAAATTTTAATCTGTTATTATAGATTATATTTATGCATGTTTTTATTTTATAGAAGCTTACAATTTGAGACTGTCTTAAATATCAGAAAAGATTTTTTATTTGCTCTTCAGAAGATATTGACATAGTTTATTGCTTGGGAAAGCTTAAAATTGTATTGAATAGATTTGGCAGTATGTGGTATCCATGAACTTATGAGATCCAGGCAAATAATCTTACAGTTTGAATATATACCATTTGTACCCAGCTTATATGTCAGCAAATTTGGTTACCAGCTCAAGGTGCTCTTCTGGAGGTCAGGGAAATTTAGCTAAAGGAAATAGGACACCGAAAGGAGGGATTCTCTCCTGTCTGTCCTGCCTTTGATTCCTGTCCCACTGGGATGTAAGCAACCAACTCCATTGGCTTCTGCTAGGATGTCTAAATGATTTTTACTCTCGACCACAGCAAAAATAAATCATTCTATTAATTTGGTCACAGCAATAAGAACCAACAACCAGGTCATTTGGTAGATGTTCATAGGAGGGCAGAACACACATTTATGAAAGAATGCTTTTTTCGCTTAATTTTTCTATTTAACAACCAATAGTGTTGTTAAATGAGGAAGGTTTCAAGCACGAAACATGAAAACTGGGAGTGTAGCAGAATGGTAGAGTATGTAGCATATGTGATACACTGGGGTTAACTCCCAGCAGCACAGAAAAAAGAAAGGAAGAGAAGAAAATAAATGAGCAAGAAGGTGAGTGTGAGATGAAAGAAGTGAGGAAAGAATGAAAAAAAATTAAACAGAAAGATGAGACAAAAACTTGAAAAGATATTAAGAAATAACTCAATTGTCTTTGTGTAGTAAAAGTGCTACACATTTGGCAACTGTTGTATGATAAAACCTTTCCTGGAGACATACAACACACATGTCTAGTCATCACAAATCAGGAACCCATGACGTACCCTAATATGAAAAACAACTGTGGTGGTTTGAATAAGAATGGTCCCACTAGGCTCATATGATCGAATGTTTAGTGGCATTACTTGAGAAGGATTAGGGGGTATGGCTTTGTTGGGGTACATGTGGCCTCAGTGGAAGAAGTGTGGCCCCGGGGCTTTGAGGTTTCAAAAGCCTAAACCAGGCCCAGTATCTCTTACTCTTTCTGCTTCCTGCAGATCCCAATGTGGAACTCTCAGTTATTTCTCCAGTATCATGTTTGCCTGCATGCCACAACCTCTCCACCATAATAATAATGGACTAAACTCTGACACTGTGATAAAGCTCCAATTAAATGCTTTATTTTATAAGAGTTAGTGTCATCATAGTGTCTCTTCAGAGCAATAGTAAAGGGAGTCTGGCCAGCTGGAGCTTGGCAAGCAAAGCTTTGGTAGGCCTTGCTTTTCTCTCCCATCTCCTCTGCCTAGCTACCAAGGTCTAACCCCTTATTTTGCCACTGAGGCTGACTACCAAGGTCCAGCTACAAAAGTACTGAAGTCAAGCAATCAAAACCTCCATTTGTCTCACCTAATTAACATGTTAAATTACAATAAAACATTTCATACTAACATGAGGTTTCCTATTTGACCTTTATTAAATGCCATTTTTGTATGTGTCATGTCAGTCTTCTCTGTATCCAGAGGCCATCCTTTGTTCTTTGAGCCAAATACCTCTTCTCCACCTTTCTTTTTACCCTCTGTTTCTCCCTCATTCTCATCTCATGTCTTTGTCTCTTATTCCCTACTTTTTGTCCCTCTGGGGCAAATTAATCACCCTTGTGCTGAGAAATTGGTCTTGGGCATCCTGACCCAATACTACCCTTTCAAATAGAACACAAACAAAGATACCCATGAAGTCCACTTTGGTGAAGCAATTAATTTTATTAGAGTTATTTATAGGAATATGGGTCAGTGGTTACTTGCAGGACCAGAAAGAAATGACACAAAGAGTTCTATCACCAAGGACCATGCCAGGATGGGTAACAGCTTGCAAAAGCTGGTCTTAACTACATCCAGTCAGTTCTGCTGGTTTCTTGGATCTAAGAGTCAGTCTTGTAGCTTTCCTTCTCTTAGTGTCATATCCTCAATGCCGTGTTTGAGTCCTTTTGCCAGCTCAGTTTCCTCTTCTGAGGGGGAATTTTCAGTTTTATTACTTACTCTGGTAGGGAAGGGCCTGGTAAATTTGGTCAGTTTCAGGGACTTCCTGGAGCTATCTTGTGTTTGCTTTCCTGTTTAAACAGTTTCCACAGCAGGATAGATTGTTTCCATCTCAGAAGAAACTGTCACAGAATAGCAATTGACCAAAAAAATGCCTGAATGAAAGTAATACAGTTCTTCTCATAGTTTTTTTCTTATTTCCCAATTTCATAAAAGAGCACAGCCAGAATACGGCAAATACATAGGCAAATGCCAGCAGCAAACCACTGAACTGAGAATGGGACCCCCGTTGAAGGAATCAGAGAAAGGACTGAAAGAGCTTGAAGGGGCTTGAGAACCCACATGAACAACAATGACAACCAACCAGAGCTTCCAGGGACTAAGCCACTACCCAAAGACTCTACATGGACTGACCTTGGGCTCCAACCTCATAGGTAGCAATGAATAGCCTAGTAAGAGCACCAGTGGAAGGGGAAGCCCTTGGTCATACCAAGACTGAACCCCAGTGAACATGACGGAAATGGGAGGAGGATGAGGAGGGGAACACCCATAGAGAAGGGGAGGGGTTAGGGTGGTGTTGGCCGGGAAACCGGGAAAGGGAATAACAATCGAAATGTAGATAAGAAACACCCAAGTTAATAAAGATGAGAAAAAAAAGTTTCCAAACTCTAAAAAAAAAAATTAAGTGTAATAGCTTCTCTTTCAATGTGTTCATTGCTATGACAAATAGTCAGAAATTTCTTTGAATGTCTTGTCACTTCAACCATCTAATTATTTCCCATGGGTGTGAGCAATTATGAAACAATGTAATGACTTTTACTCTCCTTCAGCTCTCTAGGCAAGCAAAAGAGTTCCTTACTCTTGTTTTAGTAGAAATGAAACATGAGAATTTTAAGTGGAGAGTGATCATCTGGCCTGGATTCAGGATCAGTGTTATGAAGCCGTTTCATCTGTGATTAAAATATAGCATCCTATGTGGAAGCTCATTAAAACAGAAGGGAAAAATTCAAAATAGCTTCAGAAAGTCCCCGAAACTAACTAGATTCATTATGATCCTTCTTTTTAATACCAATCAATAACAATTGTTGAGAGAATGTCTCAGAAGAATAAAGCTGCAAATAAGAAGCAAACAGTAGCCAAGCAATCCAGAAAGAAGCAGAGACCTGGTAAGCTAATTGGAAGAGGGGAAAACCAAGTGCACCACCTAGAAAGAACACTCTAAACTTTTATAGCTGCTTGAAGCCTATGAAGGGTACTCCAGGTTCCCAGAGCTGTCATCTGTGTGTGGGTGTGCTTTTAGTGATGAAGGTGTCTTGGACTAATTTTTGTTCCTTTAGTAATGCCCTCACCTTATATTCTTATGGATTATCTCAGTAATACTCACAGTTCATAAAATTGAGTTCTGATGGTATATGTACCTTGGTCTATCATGGGTTCTCTCTCTGGGATGAATAGATGTGTATTATGTCTTCCTAGAAAATATTTTCTCACATAATATTATTGGCATCTGAACAGGGACCCAATGGAGCCCAAGATGAATTATGGAGCGGTGAATGCATGGTCCTGTCTATGCGTAGCCATTTTTGGTTATGAAAGCAGTTATGTAGTTCTTCCTATGACTAGTGAAGCTTGCCACTAGGTCTGAAGCCTCCAATATGGGATGTCTATGGGAAGAATCCCAGTATGGCCATCTTAGTCCATATGGTATGGAGTGGTATATCTGATTGATGAGTGGACACACCACAGGAATACAAGGAAGCCTTTAAAGCAGTTTAAAGTTTAGAGGGAAGTTTGCAACATTTGAGATTAGTGTACATGGGTTGTGTATTTGGCAAACCTCAAGAGAGTTTGTTTTGCTTCTATTATGTGTACTTAAGATGTATTTGAGCATGAGATGGTGTTAAGCAGGAGCTTGTTAGTGTAAAGCAAGAATTGCAACAAGAAAAGGAGGTTTGGCTAGCATTCTCTGTGTTAGCCTGTGATTTGTCAGATACATTAGTTAAACAAGAGGGTAAGATGGACATATTGGCTTGAAGACTAGACAGCGAGTGGAAGTAAGATCCATTCTCAGAAGCACTTCCTAGGATCCCAGAACTTGGTCCCCCTGGGAGAATTTAGAAAGTAAAAAAGAAAACATGGTAAAAGTAATAAAAATAAACATAGAGTATGGCCTTTAGTAATTCAAATGAAAGGAAAAATCTGAAATCAAGAATGCATATGTGGACACAATATTTCAGGGCAAGAAACTTTAAAAATCAGGCAATTGTCAGTATGTGGGAAGCTGGAATTGGGAAAAAGATTTAAACAAGTAGTGAAAAAATAGTTATGGCATGGCTTTTGAGTCTGTGGGACATGGGATTGGATGGGATTAGTCTGTCTACTGTGAAGGAAGGAAAACTGAGTAATGTAACTCCCTATACCTTCCTTAAGGCAAAAACTACATAACATACAAAATGGTGTTAAGGAGTTCAGTTCCTAGTTTATTAAAGTAATCAGGACTTCAATAACCAAAGGGCTATCTTATCAAAGTCATTAGGAAGATTTGATTATCTCCATCTGAGGTCCCATAAAGGTGGGGCAGTTGCTATTGAGGAAATTTGGAATACGAGAAGTTGTGTTTGCATACCAGTTCACTGGACCAGCTAGAATTATGTTCACAGAGAAAAGGTTGGTCCATTGGGGACCTCAAGGATTTTATATATCTTTATCAGCTTCCTAGAGCCCTTTGGTGGGGTAAGATCATTATAAAGTATAAAAATATTTGGCAGATATAAGAGGAAAGAATACATTCAAAGTCAGGATATACTCTTTCCTCTTATATAGAAGAGAAATGAAAAAGGCAAAGCAAAGGAAACATGTTTCTGGGTTACCTAAAGACATATGTGGCAAGAGTTATACTTTCTAGTGAAAATATTGATTGAGGGTCAGCTTTTAGACTGACAAGAAGCTCACCAAAAGATTAGAGTTTAAATGAGTGGAACAAAGGGAAGTAAATATGGTCCTCCAGAGTAAGAGGAAGTTGTACCAATGTGAGCATCTCCTAAGGCATCTCTGACAAAGTGACCAAAATGACCTCCTGTTTAGTTACAGGTATATTGGTCCCTTATAACTGTTAAAAATACTTGGCCTTTGGTGAATACTGAAACTGAATGTGCCTTAATTTATGACAATTCTGAAAAGCGTCAAGCAGATTGGGAAGTAGATGGATTTGGCCATAGGATAGTGCAGGTAAAAACTGGTTTTGGAAGTAGGTAATTATTCCCAAGATTATATAGTATGAATTTCACCACTACAAGAAAACATTCTGTGGATGAATTCTTTACTGAACTATTCACTTTATAGCACTGTTAGACAATTTTGCCTAAAAGTGTGGGCAATGAAACCAGTCATGCATTGTCCGGCAAGAACCTATAAAATTGCCTACTTTGATTAGGGTGATAGAAGTCAAACAGTATAGATTGCCAGGAGCTATGATAAAATTAGAGAAGCTATTAGAGAATTCAAAAGGATAAAGCTTATTTGCCCAGGACAGAGCTCTTTCAATAGTGAAATATGGCCTGTGAGGCAGCCAGATGGCTCCTGGACAATTACTACAGACTAAAGAGAGATAATTAATGTATTTTCCCATTCACACTGCTGTACCTAATATTGCTTTTTTTAACTGAACAACTAGAACAAGTGATGGGATCTTTCCATGTTGTATTAGACCTTGCTAGTGATTTTTTCTGTATATCCTTAGTTGTTGAGTTCCAAATCCAGTGTGCACTAACGTAGAATAGTCAACAGTGGACCCTCAAAGTACTTCTACAAGGCTATACTTATAGTCCCACTGTTAGACATAGGATGCAGACTTAAGACCTTACTATGCTATTCTGCTTGATGTCTGAAAAAAACAAATTCATTGTGTAGATAAAATATGAATAAATTCGAAAGGTTTTGAAAATATAGAAAAGCATCAAAAGGAAGTATGGGTTCTTCTAAAAGAACAGGCACGCGGGATCAATCTATACAAGGTAGAAAGGCCAAACACAGTTGAAAATTCTTGTGAGTTTTATGATCTGATAAGACACCCATAATACTGATAACATTATTGATGAAATGGTTCAATAGCCTTTACTTATACATAAAAGGAGCTACAGGTATTTTGGGTGTTCTTAGGTTACTGGCAGATTTTCATACCTCATTTTGCCCAAGACGTCTGTTCAATAGGCTATAGTTGAGGACTGCAGAAAAAGAAACCTGAGCAAACATTTTTAATAAGGTTTTTGTCTCATTCCTGGAAATTATCAGAAGCTTTTTACATATCACTAGAATAGAAACTTATATATATATTGCAATTCAATTGGTAGAATCCATAACACGCTCCCACTCCAGTGACTAAATGCACCTTATCCAATACCGGACTAGACTGAAGGACTTCTGGCCAAATCTCTTTCTGGTGTAGCAGAGAATCAAGCTCTACAAAAATGGCACTGTGTCTGCAAGCCCCATCACCCATGCCATGTTTGCTGTCTTATGGCCAGTGATCTTTAAAGGCACTGAGCATCTTCCAGTAATTAGACCAACAACTAGGTCAGATAGAGTACTGGAAGAACTATAGGCACATCAAACAAGATCACGTGCTCCACTATGTTCATCGCAGCCTTATTTATAATAGCCAGAAACTGGAAAGAACCCAGATGCCCTTCAACAGAGGAATGGATACAGAAAATGTGGTACATCTACACAATGGAATATTACTCAGCTATCAAAAACAACGACTTTATGAAATTCGTAGGCAAATGGTTGGAACTGGAAAATATCATCTTGAGTGAGCTAACCCAATCACAGAAAGACATACATGGTATGCACTCATTGATAAGTGGCTATTAGCCCAAATGCTTGAATTACCCTAGATCCCTAGAACAAACGAAACCCAAGACGGATGATCAAAATGTGAATGCTTCACTCCTTCTTTAAATGAGGAAAAAGAATACCCTTGGCAGGGAAGGGAGAGGCAAAGATTAAAACAGAGACTGAAGGAACACCCATTCAGAGCCTGCCCCACATGTGGCCCATACATATACAGCCACCCAATTAGACAAGATGGATGAAGCAAAGAAGTGCAGACCGACAGGAGCCGGATGTAGATCGCTCCTGAGAGACACAGCCAGAATACAGCAAATACAGAGGCAAATGCCAGCAGCAAACCACTGATTTGAGAATAGGACCCCCGTTGAAGGAATCAGAGAAAGAACTGGAAGAGCTTGAAGGGGCTCGAGACCCCAAAAGTACAACAATGTCAAGCAACCAGAGCTTCCAGGGACTAAGCCACTACCTAAAGACTATACATGGACTGACCCTGGACTCTGACCCCATAGGTAGCAATGAATATCCTAGTAAGAGCACCAGTGGAAGGGGAAGCCCTGGGTCCTGCTAAGACTGAACCCCCAGTGAACTAGACTATGGGGGGAGGGCGGCAATGGGGGGGAGGGTTGGGAGGGGAACACCCATATGGAAGGGGAGGGATGTTTGCCCGGAAACCGGGAAAGGGAATAACACTTGAAATGTATATAAGAAATACTCAAGTTAATTAAAAAAAAAAAAGAATGGCTATCTGTAGTACAGCATAGAATAGAGAAGTCAGGAAACTGGCAAAGAGACAAGAATACATAACCAATGGAATAAGTTAAGAGCAGTATGTAGTAACTCATGATACTTGGTCCGTGACAATTTGTATTTAGAGACTGATTGGGGCTATATTTAGAGGCTTTTATTTATATAGAGTTCAGTGGGTATAGGCAGACTGACAGGTGCTGGGATGGCCACTGTGGGTCAAGAGAAATATATAGATAATTCAACAGGAATCAGAAACCCTGTGGCATCCTGTTAATTATCCCCTGGAAACCAGAAGGCAGATGCTGTTACCAAACTCTAGGTCATTTTCCCATAGGCACCTTTGAAAGCTTCTCACAGCGTCCAAATAATGTGTAATCATAGGGAAGTGTCTTAGTCAAGAAAAATTCTATAAGGAGACACTCTGCAGACCAGAGCAACTCTGAAAAAAAGAAAACATTTAATTTGGGACAGTTTACAGTTTTAGAATTTTGGTCCATTACTTTCATGGTGGTATGCAGGCAGGGCAGACATGATACTAGAGGAATAGCTAAAAATTCTAAGAATTAGCAGAGAAGATTATGAAGAGAAAGATACTTGGCCTGGCTTGAGCATTGGAACCCCAATGCCCAATCCCCGTTGACTCATTTTACCCCTGAGGGCCACACCTACTCCAATAAGGCCTTATATTCAAATATTTTCAAATAGTGTCACTCCCTATGAGTCTCTGGGTGCCATAGCATTCAAACCACCACTGGGAGCCAATAAACATTGGAAAATAACTAAGACCACTGATATTTCTATGAAATACTATGATCTTTTGCATGGTAGTCAAGCATGTAAGCTCTTTTTCTGATTACTGCCTTGACAAATGTGTCTGGTTAGGACACATACACAAATCAACCTGTCTTTTCAGAAATTGGCAGGTAAACTTTGTAGGGCCTATGTCTTTCAGTGAGGGATGCATATATGTCCTCACCTGTGTGTACACTACTATAGGCCTCTTACAAATATTTCTATTTATGGCAGCAATAGATGAAACTATCATTAAGAGTCTCACCCAAGCAAGTATTATGAATGTGTGTCCATGAAGAATCAGTAGTGACAGAGGTAGCCATTACTCCAACATTGATATATAGAACTGGGCTGGAAAAAAAATGGGTGCAATAGTATTTATCCACCCCCAAAAGCTGTATTAATTGAAAGAAAAATGGATCATTGAAACATCAACCAAAAAATCTAAATACAAATGTTAGTTGGTTTTCTACATGGGTAGAAAGGAAATTCCCAGTGAAATTAAGGTTATAGACTGAAAACTCCAGTGCCAGGGATGGGCTGTCTCCCTATGAGGAGTTGTCAATTGAAGCCCCTGAGACCTCAAAAGCTAAATGTCTATTTCTACCCCTGTTGGTTGAATACCAGAACTACATGGTAAGACCCTATTGCTGAAGACACTGGATTTTTTTTTCCTGAAGGGCATTGAGAAATTAAACTGTGACTAAATTTGAAACTCCCAATCTATTGATTGGTTTTCATAGTGACAAAGGGAGCCAGGCAATATATGCAATAGTGATTCAATTATCATGTGCAAGACAGCCTTCCAGTGGGATTTAAGGCTTGCTTGACAAGAGGAAGATCTCATCTTTTACTATAAGCAAGAATAAAAACCTATGAGGCAGATCATAGTAGGGAAGCAATGTCTATTGATTTACTAGATATCTATGATATGCCTGACAAAATGCCTTCCATACATTTTTGTTTATGCCAATGGATAACTATTGTTGTCTGCCTCAACTTATAACCCATTGGTAAAATTCCTCAGAACAAGTAACTGTCACTGTGCCATGATGCCCTAAAGGTGGACATCTATAATTATCCCAACCAAGGCTCAGAGATAATTGTGAAACAGGGGTCAGAAAGGATGTGGGTTGAAGGGGGAACAACCTCATAGAAGTAGGGGAGGGGGGATGGGATGGGGGTTTATGGATGGGAAACCGGAAAAGGGGATAACATTTAAAATATAAATAAAAGATATCCAATAAAAAAGTTTAATAAGAAAAGAAAGGATGTAAGATCTGGAGGAAGAAGTGGATTATTATGTATTAGTTTATTCCGTGATTGCAACAACATCCCTTCTTTCAGGGAAGCTCCTGAAGACAGAAAGGAAATTATTCAAAATAGCTTCAGGAAGTCCCTGAAACTGACCATATTTACTAACTGGCTCTGTTGTTTTTAATAACAAAATCCCAAAGTTTTAATTTACCACATGAAGAGGCAGGAGCCAGATGCTGTGGTGAAAGTCTGCTAGCTCAGAGAGGCAGAGAAAGCACCCATTGACCTTCCTCATCAATTGACATCCTGGAAGGTAAAAGATAGTTCTTCACATTGTCTAATAAACCCTTCCGAACTTGCTCCTCCTTTCTGCTTCCTGTTCATCTCTATCTATCCTCCAGACTTCCTCAATCTATGTTTTTTCCATGTTCACTCCCTAGTGACATTATCAGCTTTGGTCTATGGCTGCCTTTCTTCAATCTTGTTTACAATAAAGAGAAAGCTCTCAGATTAAAGGTGTATACTAGGTCTAAACACACACCTTCCCCCCTTCAACGCTCTTGGCTTAAATGTATGTGCTGGGGCAGTGCCATACCGCAACTAAAGAAAGGATTTTTCTGTATACAATCTGAGTTCACAGTGTGATCAAATATCCTGCAACGTGCCTCCTTGCTCAAGATTGTATCAATGGTGAAGATTGTTTTAAGTTACCCTTAGAGACGCCAAGCTGCAATGAGGATTCTAAGACAAAGTTAACATCAAAGAAGACTCTGAAACCAGACTACTTTTTCCACGCCCAAACCAGCTGAGCTCCTGAAGGAGACATAGGGCAATTGATCCGCTTGGAAAGAACACTCAGAACCTGTTAATCATTCTGAAGACTGTGCAGTATATTCCAAGTTCCCAGATTTTATAAGCTGCCACCCATACTGGGGTGGCTTTGGTGACACAGTTTTATCATTGAGTCAGTTTGCCTCTGCAAATAACTCTCATTCATATTCTTATAAATAACTCCAATAAATCTCATTGGTTCACCAAATTGGATTTTGGTGGTATTCATACATTGGTTGTTCAGAGGCTACTTATCTTAGGTGACTGAATATATTTGTTATGCCTCCTCATGAAATGTCTTGTCACCCAACAGGCAGTAAGCCACAGCATATCGACCAATTTCACTCTCCACATCTAAACCTCACTCAAAACAATTTCATCCAGTATGGACACTCTTGAAATGAAAATATACCTTGTCAGTACCCTAGCTTGTCGCAAATCACTGAGGTCTGAAGACAGCACATGCAAAAGTCAGTCATAAGAGTCTTTAATCCTTTCTCTTCATGATTAGATGCTTTAGGGCTAGTACGGACCCATGCAGGCAGGCTCCCACATTGTTACTTCAGTCGCCGTGAGCCCCAATGAATCCTGTTTAGCTGATTCTGTAAATTGTGTCCTCTTGATGTCTTTGACCTCTCTTGCTTTTGCAACTCTTCCTCCCTGTCTTCCACAGGCTTTTCCACTTTGGCTAGGCACCAATATATGAATAAAGCAGAATGTCACTAGAAATCATTTCATTGACTTGTTATTATTATTATTATTATTATTGTTATTATTTTTATTATTGCTGTTGTTGTTGTTGTTGTTGTTGTTGTTTTGTCACTGTGTTTGGTTCTACTCTAGGCCTGAGAACAATTCAGTTTCCAGTTCCTGGCCATCTAAATACTGTTAGACATAGATTTCCTTTCATAGCTTGGCCTCAAGTTAGATTGACCACTTTTATAAACTCTGAGTCATCATTACCCTGGCACATCTTGCAGGCAGGACAGGTGTGGAACAATGATTTTCTGCCAGGGTTGGCGTCCAAGTACCACCACTGGATGACTTGTCAAGTTACTGAAAATGGCCAGTTCAGGATCCTTTTTCTCCATTAGTAGGAATCCTTGGTAGGTCACTCTGTCACTCTCATAAGTTCCAGGAAATTTCTACAGCAGTTTGTTACCACATCACCCACTAAATGCCCCCTCCCCATTCTAGTTATCATCCCCTGTATTAACTCCCTCCATCCCATCCTTGCAACGTGATCCCTCCTGTTCTCATCCCCACCTGACCGTAGTTCATTCTTAAAATCTATTTTAATTTCTCTTCTCATAAAGTTACATTGGCTCATTTTAGCCTCTCAGGTCTGTGGATTGTAGTGTAATTTTTTTTTCTGTTGGCTCATAACCAGCTAATATCCACATATAAGTAAGTACTTATCATTTTTTTTCTGAATTGCCTAGATCAGGCTGATTTTTTAATCAGTTCCATTATTTGCCTGAAAGTTTCCTGATGTCATTTTGGTCTTTAGCAGCAACTGAGTAATAGTCTATTGTATAAATGCACCACATTTTTTTCTTTTTTAAGGTTTATTTATTTGTTTTATGTATATGAGTACTCTATCTGCATGTGCTCTACATGACAGAAGAGGGCATCAGGTCACATTATAGACAGTTGTGAGCCACCATGTGACTGCTGGAAATTAAACTCATGACCTTGGAAAGAGCAGATGATGCTCTAAACTACTGAGCAATCTCTTCAGCCTCTACTAATTTTTTTTTATCCATTTTTTGGTTGATGGACGTCTAGGCTGTTTTCAGTTTCTCAATATTGTAAATGAAGCCTTTATGAACATAATTGAGAAAGTGTATTTATAGTAAGAACATGTTTTGAGTGTATATACAAAAGTTGTATAGCTGGGTCTTTAGGTAGATAGATTACTCTATTTCCCATAATAGCTACAAAGACATAGTGTCAAACTTTGTTGAGGTATTATAATAATGGAAAAACACTTAGAAGGAAGATTTTAAGACATCATGTATGTGGTATCAACTTATTCTCATAGGGATGTAGAGCCATTGGGACCCGTACACAAGAGAGTGTGTAATAGCTTTAGGAGTAGTCCTGGCTACCAAACTTGTATGAAACTATTAAGAAACATTATATCCATTAGTAGAGAGTCCATGTATCTGTACACTAATATCTGTGGTCTAAAAGTATATATCAAGCAGGATACCTAAGTAATAGTTATATGGAACAACATGAATGACTTCATGGAATGTGCTAGCTGAAAGAATTAAACTATGGCAATACATATTCATGAATTAATTAAAGTGAACTATAGTGATTTTATTTGTTGTTGAAAAGAAAAAAGAAAAAAAGGATTAAAAAGCAAGACTGTTAGAGAAATTATCAGTGTAATGACTTCAAGAAGATAGCAAGTCAGATGTGACTAGGGAAGACTAAAAGGTACAGAAGTCATCTTGGTTGTTAGAAATGCATTGTCTATATAAGGATACAGTATTGAAACAGATGGTGCTTTTAATTTTTCACTTTTTGGTAATTTAACTACACAGTCATGTTTTATGTGCTCTGTTGCACAGGTGTGTGTGTGCGTGTGTGTGTGTGTGTGTGTGTGTGTGTGTGTGTGTGTGTGTAAGCATGGCCCTCAGTGTAACAAAAATGGAATGATAATGAGACCTTTGTAAGGTGAAAAAGAAGAGAAAAATACAAGAGAGAGAACTATTCTCAGAAGGAATTGTTGCTCGTGTCACTGTGATACTTTTGATCTATGGAGACTGGCTGTTTACCATGAATGCATTATTGTGTGGGAAGTCTGGTTCTTTCAGCTTGTTCTCTATTCTCCTTTCTAAGAGAAGACCTTCTGCTGTGCTACTACATAACAAGAGTTGTCACGGGAGAAAACTATATGCCATTCTCTCATTGACTAAGAGGTACTGTAAATGGCATTTTTTGTATCCATTTTGGTTGCATATGTTCGAGGCTCTGAATAATCAGACTGTCTCAGACTAACTCCTTAATATAGCTGTTCATTGTAATTCTTTTCTGCTTTCTTATGTTTGTACTTTAGTTCCTATCATTAATTGATTGATATAATTTTTTAAGTTTCCTAGCATTCTTTAGGTACTCAATATATGATTTATTTTAATTTATAATTTCATTCAAGACACTTTAATCCCTTTATATATAAAATGTAATTATTTGTTTAGACTTAATATTTTCTATTTCCAAATTCATATTACCAATAAAAATATGATTTTACTTTTCATTAAAACAAATATCTAAATTTCTATGAATCTCCATGTAATATATCAATTCATCATAAAGTGAATTGTATTTTAATACTAATATCCTTATGTGAAAAAATTTCTTCTATTATACATAAATATGTGTTGAATATTGCCAGAGAGTAACTTCATACTTTAAGACCACTATGCAATTTTAACTTTTACCATTATGATATCATGAAAACTTTCATGTTCTTACCTATCAGGGATTGGTCTGATGAATTTAGATTTTATGTAAAGAATGTTTCATGAAGATTTTATTTTTCAATCTTTATATGTGGTAGATTATGTTTATTGATTTACATGTGTGGAACAATCTCTGCATTGCTGGTGTGTAACCAGTTTGATCATGGTGAATAACCTTTTTTATATTTTCTTGAGGAATTTGGTTTGGAAGTGTTTTATTGAGGTTTTCAATTCCTATATTCATGGTCTATACTGTTTTATATTGGGTCTTTGTCTTCTTTGGTATTAGGGTAGCCATAACTTTGAAGAAAAGAATTAGAAAATGTTTCTTCAGTTTTGAGAATAATTTAAAGAGCACCGACATTAGTTCTTTGAAGGTCTGGTAGAATTCTGTCCTGGCTCTGGAATTTTTTGCAGTTGTGAAATTTTAATTATTGCTTCTATTTCACTAGATGTTATGGGTCTCTATAATTACTTTGTTTTTGTATAATTTTCACAGGTTGTATACATCAATAATTCGTCTATATCTTTTAGGTCTTCCAGTTTGGTAAAATACAGGTATTTACTGTATGCCCTTATTACTCTAAATTCCTCCAATCTCTATTAGTATATCTCCCCTTTTATCACTAACTTTAGTAATTTAAATATTTTCTTCCAAACTTATGGTTAATTTGGCTAAGAGTTTGTCAAAGTGGCTGATTTTTCTCAACAAACCAACAGTTTAGCTTGATCGAATATTTGTATTAGTTTTACGTTGTTTTCTACTTCATTAATTTCAGACCCGTGTTAGATTATTTCTACTCATCTATGCATTTTTGGTATTAATTCTTCATTTTTAGAGCTCTCAAGTGTGTCACTGAGTTACTAATAGATATCTCCAGTGTTCTAGGTAGACTCCTAAGGCTTTAAATTTGGCTACTATAACTGACATCATTGTGAAAACAACCATCTTAAGAAAAGAAATATACAGAATCAATGCAATGCTCATGAGAATTCCAACAAACTACTTTACAGAACACAAACACACACACACACACACACACACACACACACACAAACATACACAAAGCAGGATAGCTAAAACATTTCTGAATAATTAAAGAAGTATGGAAATTTTCAACCCTAGATTTCAAGATGTATTACAAAATAAAACAGCATGGTATTTGAATAAAAGCAGATATTGAAATAAAGACCTAGACATAATTCTACAGACTTGATTTTCTAAAAGAAGCTGATAATACACATGGGAGAAAAGCCAGCATGTTCAACAAATGATCATACCAGTTGGCTGTATGTAGAAGAATGAAAATAAATGCATATTTCTCATCCTTCTCAAAAACTCAACTGAAAATGAATAAAAGGCTTCTATATAAATATTTAATATTATAGAAAAGAAAGTTGTCAAAAAGAGGTGAACTCATTGGCATAGAAAAGAACTTTCTGAACTTAACACCAATAGTACAGGAACTAAAATAGCAATAAATAAATGGGACTTCAAGAAACTGAAAAGTTTCTAGATGCAATGGAGACCCATTATTCACACAAAGTGATTCCCTAGAGAGTAAGAAAAACCATTACTAATTATTCATCTGATAAGTGGTTATTATCTAGAATACAGGAAGAATTAAAAATTAATCAATTAAGCCAAATAAAACTGACACACAGAACTGAATAGTTTTCAAATAATAAAAGACAGATGTTTGAGAAATACTTAAAGAAATATTCAACACATTCCTGACTAATATTCAGCAGCCACGAGGGAAATGCATATTTCAGATTACTTTGAGATTTCATCAGTCAGAATAGAAAAGATTAATTTAAAATATGACAGCATATGTTTGTGAGGATGTAGAGAAATGGAACCATTTACTTAGTGGAAGTGCAAACTAGTGCAGTCACTATGAAAATATGAGTGGATAATCTTCAGGAATATGAACCATGATCTACCTCATGATACAGCTATACTAGTCTACAATGTATACACAAATAACTATATTTTTCTAAAGAGATACTTGTTCATCCATGCTCATTGCTGTACTATTCCATAATAGCCTGAAGGTAGCTTAGATATTCATCAATCAATGGGTACACTTGAAAAATGTGGTATAGTAACATAAGCAGAACATTGATAAGCTGCTAAAAATTGAAATTATAGAATTTGTAGGTAAATGGATGATATTAGAAACAATCATCCAGAGTCTGATAACTCAGACCAACAAAAAATATATCTCATTGAAAAATGTGCAAGTCATACTAATATAATATTGGTACAAATATTATTGAAGTCACCAATGTTTTTTGATTGGATTTAAAACTCATCCATGAAATGACACTGCTAAGGTGCCAAGAACATGAGACTAGATAAATCCTGTGCCTCATGGAAAACTCTCTATTATAGCTCTGCTAAGGGAACTCAGAAATACTCTTAACGATATACTGCTATACCCATAGATTGGTGTATAATTTTTTTCACTCCACTTGTGCTTATATTCTTCTTTGGAATGACAGTTCCAGGCATCACTAAATAGAATATTGACATATGAGAATGTCAGACTTCTAGGAATAACATATCCATCTACTGTAGAACAAGTCCAACATTTTCAGAGTCTGTCTCTGGACACCTCCAGTTGTATAAATAATACTGTAAGTTGCCATCTCCTGGACCAAACTTAACGTACATCAGAGAAGTTCCTTCCTGAAGTAGGTGGGAATTAGAGACCCATAACTGAACAATGTGCACAGACAGAAAGAAAGTGGAGAGAGAGAGAGAGAGAGAGAGAGAGAGAGAGAGAGAGAGAGAGAGAGAGAGTGTCGCGCCCACCTCGTCCGGCAAGGAAGACGCAACACGGTTGGATTCTTCTCAACAGCCTTTACTGTAGGACTCCTTCTTTGTTGATACAGGGAGGCGGCGGCAGCCAGCCCTAAGTGTTACAGCTCCAAGTGTTACAGCTCCAAGTGTTACAGCTTTAAGTGTTGCCGCTCGGCTTATATACACAACAGTATGCTAATCTTCTTTCAGGGATTGGTGGGGCACGAGTCACCCCACTGCCATCCCAGCTACTTGTCCTCCAGAGATTGGCGCAGCATGAACTCCCATTTAGCATAGTACCGCCCCAGGCAGGCTGACATCAGGTGCAAAACTCCACGCATGCTCAGTACTGTTGTTAGGAGGGCTCCAGATTCACCTCATTATCATACAGCTGTTGCACCGCTCCCTACAAAAGAGAGAGAGAGAGAGAGAGAGAGAGAGAGAGAGAGAGAGAGAGAGAGAGAGAGACTTTGGAGCACTCAATCCTAAGTGGGTGTCTTTATCAAACCGTTCTTCCCAAGTCTCATGGATCTATGTGGAAGAAGAGGAGGAAATATTGTAAAAGCCAAATGTGATGGTTGATTTCAAGGAAATAGTTTCTTCCATACATAACAGGGCTCATGGAACCCATATGAATCTAAGGAAACTGTTACAGAAAACAAGCAGAAAGCCTATACATGTTGAAGCCAAACAAAAATCCCAGCTACAAAAAGGGAAGTAGATGCAAAGTTCCACCCTATCTAAGAAGCTACTTGCAAATGAGACATGCTGGGAAATGTAAGATCTTTCTCCCTCAATATAGTGTCACTGGGTTTATCAATGATGTTATATTCAGGTCCCATGGCCAGGAGTTAACTAATACCAAACAAACAAACTCCATGTTGTTTTGTTTCTATATTGAATTTTTTTTTGTTTTGGCATTTTTTTTTGTCTTCCTGTGCTCGCTCTCACTCTCACTCTCACTCTCGCTCTCGCTCTAGAAGAAACAGAGACAACATGAAGTTGTAAAGGTAGGAAGATCTGGGAGGAGAAGGGTAGGGGCATACATAACCAAAACATATTACATGAAAATACTTTTAAATAAAAAACAAAATACATTTTAAAGAGTGTTTTTCAGGGAAAATGTTCATCACATAAGTACTCCTGTAAGCTCAGTTTCTTAGGTCATAAGGACTCTAAATGTCCTAAAATGACATGAGGATTGCTTATTTCTTTATTCTATTTTCTGAAAGGTTTTGTAAGTATATAGTTTATTTTTTCCAAGGAGTAGAAGAAATTGAAGACATATTTGACCTACCACATTTTTCTCCAGTTCTAAATTATATATTGAATTGGCTGAATAATTATAGCATTAGTTATTTTTGGAAATTTCCTTTCACCCTTTTTGATATTCTAGTAATCATTGTAGTCTATTTTAAAGTCAAAATTAATTTTCTCAATATTGCATTTTATATTCTTTTAGTGTTTGTGAAGTCTACAGAATGAAGATATTTTTGCTCTTATACTAATGATCAATATACTAAACTTCAAACAACTACTTTTCTTTTTCAAAACATGTATTATAGACTTAATTACTATTTCAATAACATCTGTGTCTATTTTCTTTACTTTTACATTTTTTTCTAAAAGGAAATGTATACCATAAACCATGGAGTATCAGGCTAATCGAATGTGTGTGAACAATATTGATTGAATTTCTTAGATTTGATTTGACATACTTAACTTGTTTTCTTTCAAAATACTGTCTCACTTCATTTGTGATTCATCTTTTCACCTATGATGTTATGTTGCTTAGTTTTAATATATGTGATCAGTAGAAGAGTTTATACTTTCTTGTGAATTACAAATTCAGCCTAGAACACACCTGATCATTTGAACCTTGTGTATTATCCAAATAAAGAGATTTAAAGATTATATATAATTGTACCTGATTCTTGGAATTTAACATAAAAGTGAGGTCAACTTGTTCTAATTTCTTGTTGGATGTTGAATATTTAGGTGTAAGAAACTACTTATAACTTATTAACTTGAGTGTATCAATGGGTGTGGAGCCTTATTGGGTAATTGGGATATTTTGATAAACAAGATTTCTCCATTTGACCATGTTCTTTGTTATTTTTATTTGGAATTTTAATTTATACCATTTAAAAGAGCTTCATAAGAAACACCAAATCTGTCATTACCATGTCATTTTGGAGCTGTGCTCCTACAGTCTCACAGAACGACTCTCTCTTTTCCTAGAAGTGATTTTTACTCTAATGTAGACAACACTGTGGCAATTTTGCTTTTGATCTGTATTTGTATTTTTCTTAGTGTTCCAGTTCCTCTTGTTTGCACAATTTCTGTACCCCATGATTTAGACATGCTCCATAAGCAAGACAAAAATTTCCCTTTGCCTTTTGTTTTATTTACTTATTGATCATTTAATGCAATGTGAAAGTTCTTATTAGAGCCTGCATGGTCATAGCTTAGGCTGGGCATACTGTACCTCTGCTATGCAGTTTCTCTTTCTCCACTCCTTGTTCTCTCTCTCTCTCTCTGTCTCTCTCTCTCTCTCTGTCTCTCTGTCTCTCTCTGTCTCTCTCTGTCTCTGTCTCTCTCTCTGTCTCTGTCTCTGTCTCTCTCTCTCTCTCTCTCTCTCTCTCTCTCTCTCTCTCTCTCTCCTTTAGTGTTGACTAGCATTGCTGAATATTGAAGGCTTTTTCTGTTTATTTTGGTATTTTGTACTTTTCCCTTTACTGGTTAGAGATAAAAATAGCTTGAGGTGCTACCAGAGTGTCCTATGAAAGCAATACTTACTATCACAGAGGTAGGTGGTACTTGTTTTTATTATCATGTTTTTTTCTCCTATATGTGTAAACATATAGTGGAGGCAGGCATAAATTGAAAATCAGTAGTCTTCTATTAAAGCAAACATTATGTAAACACTGCTGCTAATTATCTTGCTATCTTTTCTGAGAAAGTTTCTCATAAAACATCATAAAACATGTTGTTTCTCTGACCTAACTGACTTTATTATTATCTGATCTTATATACATATTTTCATTGTTGTTTTATTTTCTATTATAGAAAATATTATAGGTATAAATACTATTTAAATAACTGTCATGATCTTCTAAAAATGGAAGAATACTTAGAGTGAATGGTGCCAGAGTTGGAGTCTTCACTGAATAGCCTGGTAGGACTTTCTGAGTGTGGACTAGATTGCTAAACTGTGCTGGGTGTGCTGACACCACGTTACAGCAGACTATAAGACTGGAATATTCTCACCAAGCTGGTCTTTTCATTTCAGTATTGCAGTTTTGTTGACATTAGTAGCAAAAGCACAATCGTTTGGTCATTTAACCCATTACTTATCTCTAAGTTCAGTTTGATCCTTTCTTTGGGGCACCTCCTATCTTTCTTGTGTTAGTCTCCCTCCTTTTCTCTGGATATTGCTGTGCTGGCTTCTCCAAGGCTGATGTGCTGCTCATGGTCAGTGTGATATAAAATCATAAGCTTCCTCTTAAATGATAATTCGTACACATAGAACTGTGGGTTACTGGGATTTTTCTCTCCTTTAAATTGATGTTTCTGCCTCTTGGCCACTTTTCTTATTTTTTTTCAATCTCTAGTTTTCTACAGAATTATGATGAAATACCTCTGTTCAGTTATGGTTCTTAGTAAACTAACCCCTTTATGTATGTTTGGGAATCCTTTTGTGTGTGACCATTTCTCTGTGTCTTAGCTCTGTTTATCTCTTCTTGCTTAGGAATTAGATTTTTAAGGGTTTAATTTCTCATCGTGACAGCCCTTTCTTACCACCTTTATTTTCTACCCATGTTCATGGCTTTAATCATCACTCTAGAGTGTTTTTACTATGTCAACTTTTAAACTGCATTGTGCTGTCTTTTATGTTCTCTTTTGTCTAGACAAATTCATAATATTTTAAAATACTCTTACTTATGTTTGTGAAGCCATAGGATGATGGACATGAAATGTATGGAAATGGGGGTGCCATTTTGAAAAAAAACTGCTATGTAGGATCACCTCAGACTATTTGCAGATTGACTTTTTCTGCCTCATCTTTCTAACTTCTGCCTGGACCCACTTTACATTTGAGCTTGACCTTTTGATCCAGAATTGTTGTAGCAGAGGTTTTGCCCTCCTCTTGTGAGCAGAAATTCAATCTCTGCCCTGATGTTGTTATTACTATATGGCAAAATAAGACCTGTGTTTAGATTTATATGTTACATAGATAAAAATGCCCATAAGACTGAGGATTCTCCATCTAGTCCAGTACTTTGATAAATAACTAGGACTTTAAACCCAGTATATTTTCTAGTCTTCTAAAACAACTAGGCTTGAAGGCTTTTCTGAATTATTTATTATAAAAATGAGAAACATAGAAACTGATCATACCCTTCTTTCATTTTAGCTCAATTACTATAATGTAACTAAACTAGTTTGCATACTTACAAAAATTAGTTAAGATTCTATTAATGTGATAAAATACATGACCAAAAGCAGCTTGGTGAGAAAAGGCTTTATTTCCTCTTAAAACTGCTCATCCCATTTTATCATTTAAGGAATAAGGGCAAGAGGCTAAAGAACCTGAATGCAGGAGTCCCAGAGTAGTGCTACTTACTAGCTATCCCCCATAACCCCTAGGCAGTTTTCCTGATATCCAAGAACATTTGCCTAGAGGAACCATCACCCACAGTGGGCTGGATGCTTCCAAACCAGTCATTAACCAAGAAAGTTCCCCACAGGTATACCCACAAGCCAGTCTAGGAGAGGCATTTTCTCTATTGTAGCTGCCTCTCCTCAAATGACTGCAACTTTTGTCAAATTGACAAAAAAACTAATCAGGAAAATTAACCCCTTTTAAACTTGACACAAAGACATTACTCTTAATATATAACCTTTACTTTCTTTTGCATTCCCAACATCTAATATTAATATCAAAATAGAAAGCACTTCAACTTTTCAAAGTCCCATAGTCTTTAAGAATTCAAAAACTTTTAAATATCTTTAAAGTATCCAAGTCCTTTTCAAAGTTCAAAGCCCATCTAAACTAACTAAATCCTCTACAATGTCCTTAAAATTTAGAAATTCTAAAGTTTTATATAATTCCCAAATCTTCTTTCAATGGGCTCCTATGAAATAAAACTAGGGACATAACTTCTTTTTATAGGAGGCATGAGTTAGTGCATGATCATACCCAAATCAAAGCAAAACTATACAAAGTGTAGAAAACTTAATGCTTGACATCTAGAACCCACTCATTTTCATCAGGATCTTGGACCACTTCTCTCTCTGACTCTGCCTACTGCTGCACACACATCTTGTCTCACTGGCTGGCTCCACTCCACAGCTTCTGTTGTTTTTTTGGAGTCATTCCATGCTACTAGCATCTCTAAAATGCCGGGTTCTTCCGTACAACTGAGCTATACCATCAACACTAGCCTTTCTACTAGTCTACCACATCGTGCCAAGCCTCAACTTCTCTCTATGACTTGGAAATTCTACTTCAACTGTGGCTGCATCTTCACCAATGTCCTTTCTTGGCCTGTCGGATACCAAGATTCTGCTTTCTGTGGCCCTTTTAAGCTTTCATAACTAGTAACAACTGGAATTCTTTATCCATTACCAAGTACAGCTTCCAGAATGAGGTACAAAGTTTCCCATCTCTGGGCCATAGCTACTCTATGCTGTCCCTGAGGAAAAACTCTCCAGAAGATATTGCTTCAATGCTCCTGAAGTCTTGTTAGTCACAGCCAAGTCTTCAGCCCCAGGCATCCAGAGTCCATTTCAAAATACGGGATAGTCTTATAGTCTTCATGGAACGCTTCAATTTCCCTCTAATACTTCACAAGCTTGATCTCCATAATCTGATCATTCTCAGGTTTAACTTCTTTAGTTCCTGCAGCAGCTCACTCAGCTCTAAACACTCAATAGTTTTTCTATCCCAAAGTTCAAAAGTCCTTTTACATTATTACATAAAACATATTCAGGCTGACCAAAGCAATACCACATGATTCTGGTGCAAATTTCACTCTTAGAGTTTCATTGCTGTGATAGAACACCATGACCGAAAGCAACTTAGGGTGGAAAGAGTTTATTTCAGCTGGCAACTCTCAGAGTCAATAGTTGAGGAATACCAAGGTGGGAACTCAGTGCACCCGGAGGCAATAACAGACAGAGACCAAAGGGAAACACTGCTTCCTGACTAGCTCTCCATTGCTTGCTTAGTTTGTTTTCTTATCCAGGAACAACTGCCCAAAGGCGGAGCCACCCATAGGCTGGACTCTTCCCTATCAATCATTAACTAAGAAAGGACATGGTCGACAAGCTTGCCCTCAGACCAGTATTCTTGGCCATTTTCACAATTAAAGCTCTTTTCTTTCAAAGGATTGTAGCTTGTTTCAACATGTGTGTATGCCTGCATGTGTGTGTATAAATATATACATAGTTAAATGTTTTTATGACTATTATTTTCAATATTTATTATTTTTTAATTATAATTGACTATACAAAAAAATCCAAACAATGTATCGTGTCTGGAACTTACTATGATTTCATTAACAACTGAAAAGTCTGTGAAGTGTTCAATTATAATGTAAATTTCAAAGCATACATTAATACTCTGGAGAAGATATGTAAATCACAATTCCTAAAGTTGTTAAATCAGAGACTTTATAAATGCAAGAGAGTTATTATAATATAAACTAAGCTAATAGACAATCCAGTTTATTATATAGTAAAAATGATGCAGTAGGAAGAAAATGACACTGGGTGTAAGTGGGAATTATTCGTGAAGGTTCTTGTGTTGTATACAAACCACCTTAAGTGCAAGTTTGGACTTGAAAAGGGCCTCATCTTCTGCAGCAAGCTGGTAATTTGGTATTAGCAACTGGATGAGCATGATGGCTGTGCTGGACACTCTGCTATTCTCACCATTGCTTTTTGAGAATGGTATAATGGACACTAAGCCTAGCTGAACTTCCTCGTGTGTTTCATATTTTATTGGCCATAGAAAGTGTTATAGAAAACAATGTGATTGATGAATCAATATCTGAAAATTAGAAATCAAAAAGTAAAACTGGTGAGGTAAAAAGGGTCTTTTCATATGGAATTAATAAAATGTGAATCAAATATCAAAATTGTAACATTCAAACATTTGTGGATGTTGAGTCTCATGCAATTAAATACTGAAACATGAGGAACAGTGTAGCTCCCCTGCCTCCCACCAGGGACTTTTCTAAGCTTGGATTCTATGGCCCATGTATTAAATGCCAAATATAGACTTCAGCTTTTCCACTTGGCCTCTTTCTTCCCCAAAATAATGACTCTGAGATAAATTATGAATAATGTCTTAGCCCAAATGCTTTGGCCTATTCCATGACTAGCTTATTGTTGATATCAGAAATCGCCCTTAGCAGAGACACCTTTTGGTCACTGTTGCCATGGCAATGGCCATACATTCCCAGAAGACGTTTTGGTTCAATTCACACCTCCACCTGGGAACCTTTATGTCCCATTCCAAATAAAAGGCAAATTCCCTGCCCCCTAACTTTCTTTTTCTCTCTTTCTCTCCCCACTTCCCCTTGTCTCCTTTCCCCATTAAAATCTCACCACGTGGAACCGTGTTGGTGTTGGTTTGGTGTGCTCTCTCCCCACGGGTGTGACCGATATTCTGATATTATTAACAACTGATATCTTATATTAATATCTGAGACTTAAATAACAACATTGGTGGCCCGTCAACACTTATAGCTTAGTTAACTGGTTTAAAGTATTCTATCTTTTGCACATGGTTAGTTACTATTCATCAGGTTTATGCGACCTTCTCCTCCAGAGTTCAGGACAAATTCTCTTTCCCTAACCTGACTATCTCAGAGTTCCCTTTCTGTAGTGAAATTTCCACCTCCCTCTTTCCTGCCTAAGCTCATTAGCCAATAACCTTTTGTAGACAGATGAAGCTTCCATAAATTGCTCAAGATATTCTTTATAGAACAGTGCTTTCCCTTAGAAGCTGATTTCTCTTAGTCAAGAAGACCCAGAGCTATGATCAGTCATTGCAACTGGATGTGTCAAAATTAACCTATTTTTTTTACCTTTTATAATTTTTAATTATAAAAAATGATAGCATATACTTTATCACCCAAGGTCCGTGCTCAGAATAAGTGCCTCACCATTCTGTCTTTTGATTCCCAGAGGATGATGTGTTTCATTCTAGTGGATACACGGGAAAGGCTTCCATTGCTCAGTTTCATGCTTTGTATTGTGGAAACATTCAGGCATAATAAATATAGCTAATTGGGAAAACAAGAGTTAATTGTCTATTGTAAGTAAATTCTTTTAAGAGCAAAAAGAAAAAGGAGAGGGCATGAGTGAGAAGGTAGCTGATGCCAAATGTTAGAAGGCAGCATTTGACAATATTATGGAGACAAACTCCTCTGAGTAGTTTCTATCCTCTAGTGATGGGGAGGCTGCTTTAGTGGAACTTGGTATAAATCAATTAAATAAATTTTCATGAAATTATATCAGCACAAGACACACAAATAGACTACAATATGTAAAGTGTAGTTTGGCAGTAACAGCACTTACTTTCCTTGCAGATAGTCTACATGGGCTGGTGTGAAGCCTGGGAGCAGGAATCCCTCCAGGACCGTGTGTACACACCTGTGTTTCTTGCCCTGCGGGGCTCCTGTCTTTACAGGTTCCTGTCACCTCCAGTAAGTGTTTATAGCCAAATGTTTGAGCTCCTCAATCTGCTCATAGAAGACTCATATCACCTGAACAACGCCTAGTTACCAATGCAGTTTGAAAATAAGTCACAGAGACATTTAGGAAATTGTTCATATTTTGCCAAAAGTAAAGCTTTCAAGACATTAGATGTCATTTTTCGCTTAAGAACCTGAAAACTGGAGCAAGCCATAATATTGTTGTTAAAAATTTCATGAAGACATTGGAAATAATTTAAGAAACATCCCCAAAGATATGTCAAGGAATTTCCTATAGTGTATGAAAATGTAAAGAAATGCAGATAGGTAGAGATTTAAACATTTATTCTATCTTAATTAATGCTCCATTCCTTTTTTATCTGTGGACCATGTGAGGGGCCTTAGTCTGTGTGTGCAGTGTTTCATTATCAGCATTAAGCTTTCAACTTGTATTTAAATTTTTATTAACATATAATAAATAAAACTTCAAAATAGTCCATATTAAGTCTACATATATTAAGTAAAATTCTAATGTTGCTAATGTTGTTAAGTAAAATGTTGCTAAGAGTATAAATGAAAGGCAGGTATGATGTTACATGCCTGCATTTCTGAGTGTGGGACTTTGAGGAAAGGAAATGTCACAAAGGTTTAAATAAAATTTTATTATTCTTGGGGAAAAGAGAAATATTTTCTGGGGAATACATGAATACATTAATTTTCCCCTACTGTAAAAATTAGGTAGCTAGGTCAGCCACTAAAGAAAAACGCAGTGTCAGAGAATTCAGTCCATTTGGCCACATGGCTGTGTTGTATGGCTTAGAGCAGCATAGTGCAACATGCTTAGTGTATACAGCAGAGGAGGATGTTTACTTTATGGTAGCCAGAGGGGAGAGAAAATAGGACTTCAGATTTTAATATTCCATAGAAATTCATGTCCCTAATGACCTAAACTTTCTTACATTATAGACCACCTTCTAAATGTTTGGCGATGTCACAAAATATAACAAACTAGGAACAACCATTGAATACACGTGTCTTTGGGGGAATATTCAAGCTCAGCTTCAGCTATCACAGTTCAGTATATGATCTTCCATACTGTGCAATTCTTTTGGACCCTAATCTGTTTGTAATATATTCTATTACATCTTCTATGTACACTCAATATGTATGCACATTTATTTACTTGAAATCCTTGCTTTGGAAGCATGTAACTTATAGAGAATAAACACAGAATAAATATAATTATTACCACAGGATACCATGCTGCTCACTGATAGGTTTAATAGTATAAATGATCTGAGAGTTCTCGAGTATGAATCATTGCTATTTTTAATGTTTATGTCCATAAAGAATTCATGGTACCAGAAAGGAAAAAATAATATTTTATATATTTTGCTATATTCTTACCCTTAATAATTTCTTCTGCTTGGAGAGATTAAATATTTTAGAATAAGTAAGGGAATTAACTTCAGAGTAGAGATGATATTTCACAATATCTTAATAATATTAGAATGGTTTTAAAATATCAATAATTTATTTTTAAATAATCAAAACCAGTTCTACTCTGTATTTTTAAGGGAAAATGCATATTTAATACTTGCATATTCAATATTTGTGTTAAGAACACACAAATTATTTTAAAGATATAAAAATTTTTCTCAAATGGAAATTGTTGCAAACAACATAAAATGTGTCCTGAAAAGAGTAAGACAAATGATGATAAATTTTGAATAAACCCAAATGCTATAGAAGGACCTTTATAGAAAGTATCACTTATTGAGAGACTAAAGAAACACTTCCATGAAAGTATCATTATCCAGATGAAACAGAGGGAAACAGAAATGCCTTACTAGTACCAATGATCTGTTATTATCTGTCTTTTAAAGGTGACCACCTGGGACTGGACTCGAGCAGAGAAGACCTTCTCCGTGTGTGAGATCATGTGCAAAGTTCTCAAGGTATGTGTACTAAGGACAAGCCCTTTGATGGAACACCTTCTGAAGAGTGGGTCTCTGAGCTCAGGTAGAGCTTGTGAAAACAATCTATGAATTGAAAAGAATATGGAAAGTAAAATGAGAGGTAAAAGAGAGAAACTCAACATACACAAATGCCCAGGCACTCAGAGAGTAAGTATGAGCAAGAAAAATACACATGAGATCAAATGGAGAAGAGCATATTTTCTTTGTCTTGGGATCTGACAATCACTGCATTTTGGTTAAACCCTTGATGACACAGAACTCTCATAGCATCAAAGTTTCAGGGATTCTTAAAACCTGAAATGACTTATAAAGTATAGAGTAGGAATTAAAGTGAGTTATATGAAAGAACCATCAGTGCAGGTTTCCTTTCAAAATTTTTATTGTGTAGAGTTAATGTCTACAACATGATGCTATGGGGAATTATATTAATGCATTGACATATGTATTAACATATATGTTTATATATATGTATATATAATGGAATGACACTAACATGCAGTAAATTTTCATAGTCTTAATATCTCATGTCAATTGTTTCTTTGAATTAAAAGCTGGTAAAATCTCATGTTGCTCTTCAAATTTCTACATGTCCTAAACTTGTGTATCTGCCACTTTGTGGCTATTGACTTCTATCTGCTTGGTTTTCCCACTCTCAGACCTACCTGTTCTTCAGGTCTCCATGTCTGTATATTTGAATTGAACATTTCACTGTTTTTCTATAGTCCAAGATCAAAGGAGCTCATATATTCTCAAATCTGATTCATTTCATTGCAAGCCCATGCTGTGAAAGATCTTAGGCATTCTTGGGGCTGAATACTATACCTTGTGTTTATGTACCACAGTTATTTTGTCTTTCATAGTTTCTTCTATAGATTCCATATTCTGGTTACTGTCAAAAAGATGCAGACAAGTTAATGCTTTCATCTAGTAGTGATTACATCTTCTCTAGTGTATGCCCAGAGCAAAATTGCTGCCTGGGTTATAGTTTATCATTGGCAAATCATATATATGTATATATATATATATATATATATATATATATATATATATTGTTTCACGTAGTGGGTATTCTGACCTAACTCTCCACACAGCTGTATTAAATGTGTATTAACCTGAGTAACAGATGTTGTCTTTTCCCTTTTAGAAAATAGGCATGTTAAGTAATAATAGGTAATAGCTTCCAGTGGTTTATTTGTGAATTTCCCCTATTAGTGATGTTGATCATTACTGTATCTGCTTATTGGCCAGGTTTTTGTCCTCTTTAGAGAAATAATTATTCAGGTCTTTTGTCCATTATTTTAAATTTCATTGAGACTTTTGTATATTTTTATCTGAATTGAGTAGTCCAGAAGTATTTTATTTATTTATTTTTATTGGACTTCTTTAAATTTACATTTCAAATCTTATCCCCTTTCCTGGTTTCATATCCCTAAACCGCCTATCCCATCCTTCCTCCTCCTTCTTCTATGAGGGTGTTCTCCCACACAACCACCCACCCCTTCCCACCTCCCCACCCTGACATTCCCCTACAATGGAGGATCTAGCCTTGGCAGGACCAAGGGCTTCTCTTCCCATTGTTGCCCAACATGACATTCCTTTGCAACATATGCAGCTGGAGCCATGGGTCTGTCCATGTGTACTCTTTGGATGGTGGTTTAGTACCTGAAACCTCTGGTTGGTTGGTATTGTTGTTCTTATGGGGTTGCCAAACCCTTCTGCTCCTTTGATTCTTTCTCTACCTCCTCCAAAGGGGAACCTGTTCTCAGTTTAATGGTGGGCTGCCCAGCATCTGCCTCTGTATTTGTCATGCTCTGTCAGAGCCTCTCAAGAGACAATTATATCAGGCTCCTGTCAGCATACAGTTCTCGGCATCAGCAATATTGTCTGGATTTGGTGTATACATATATACAGGCTGGATCCTTACGTGGGACAGTCTGTGGATGGCCTTGCCTTCAGTCTCTGCTCCAAATTTTGTCTTTATATTTTCTCCTTTGAATATTTTTATTCCCCTTCTAAGAAGAACTGAAGCATTGGCAGTTTGGTCATCCTTCTTCTTGAACTTCATGTGGTCTATGGATTGTATCTCAGGTAATTTGAGCTTTTGGGCTAATATCCATTTATCAGTAAGTGCATACCATGTGTGTTTTTTGGGATTGGGTTAACTGACTCAGGATGATACTTTCTAGTTTCATCCATTTGCCTATAAATTTCATGAAGTCATTGTTTTTAATAGCAGAGTAATACTCCATTGTGTAAATGTATCAGATTTTCTGTATCCATTCCTCTGTTGAAGGGCATCTGGGTTCTTTCCAGCTTCTGGATATTGTAAATAAGGCGTCTATGAACATAGTGGAGCAAGTGTCCTTATTATATGCTGGAGCATCTTTTGGGTATATGCTAAGGAATGGTATAGCTGGGTCCTCAAGTAGTACTATGACCAAATTTCTAAGGTACCTCCTAACTTACTTCCAGAGCGGTTGTACCTTGCAATCCCAACAAAAATAGAGTTTTCCTCTTTCTCTGAATCCTTGCCAACATCCATTGACACCTGAGTTTTTGATATTAACCTTTCTGACTGGTGTGAGGTGGAATCTTAGGGTTGTTTTGATTTGAATTTCCCAGATGACTACGGATGTTCAGCATTTCTTTAGGTATTTCTCAACCATTCGATATTCCTCAGCTGAGAATTCACTTCTTAGTTTTGTACCCCATTTTTAATAGAGTTATTTGATTCTTTGAAGTCTCACTTCTTGAGTTCTTTGTATATATTGGTTATAGCCATCTATTAGATGTAGGATTGGTAAAGATCTTTTCCCAATCTGTTGGTTGCCATTTTGTCCTAATGCCTTACAGAAGCTTTGCAATTTTATGAAGTCCCATTTGTCAACTTTTGATCTTAGAGCATAAGCAATTGATGTTCTGCTCAGGAAAATTTTTTTCAGTGGTCATGTGTTCAAGGCTCTTCCCCAATTTTACCTCTAATAGCTAGAGTGTATCTGGTCTATATGGATGTCTTTGATCCTGTTGGACTTCAGCTTTGTACAGGGTGATAAGAATGGATCGATATGTAATTTTGTACATGCTGACCTCCAGTTGAACGAACACCATTTGTTGAAAATGCTATCTTTTCCCACTGGATAGTTTTAGCTCCTTTATCAAAGATCAAGTAACCACATATGTGTGGGTTCATTTCTGAGTCTTCAATTCTATTACATTGATCTACGTT
The DNA here is from genome assembly GCF_021556685.1 of Rattus norvegicus. Lineage (NCBI taxonomy): Eukaryota > Metazoa > Chordata > Mammalia > Rodentia > Muridae > Rattus > Rattus norvegicus. The sequence goes on from NC_141538.1 coordinate 15,999,060, forward strand.
CCTGTCTAAGTTCCATTATCATAAAGTTATTATCACTGTTGCCCTGTAATATCCACTGTTGCTCAGTTTGAGGTCAGGGATGGTGAGTCCCACAGAAATTCTTTTAATGTTGAGGATAGTTTTAACTATCCTGGTTTGTTATTTCATTTGAATTTGCAAATTACTTTTTTTTACCTCTATGAAGAATTGAGTTGGAATTTTGATGGGGATTGCATTGAATCTGTAGATTGCTTTTGGCAAGGTGGTCATTTTTGCTATATTATTACTGCCATTCCAGGAACATGGGAGATTTTTCCATCTTTAACATCGTTAATTTCCTTGTTCAGAGACTTGAAGTTCTTGTTATACAGATCTTTCACTTGTTTGGTGAGAGTCATACTGAGGTATTTTAAATTATTTGGGAGTATTGTGAAGGATGTCATTTCATTCATTTCTTTCTCACCCTGCTTAACCTTTGAGTACAGGAAGGCTACTGATTTGTTTGAGTTGATTTTCTACCCAGATACTTTGCTGAATTTGTTTATCAGGTATAGTAGTTCTTTGGTAGAACTTTTGGGGTCACTTAAATATACTATCATATCATCTGATAATAGAGATATTTTGGCTTCTTCTTTTCCAATTTGTATCACTTTGAGCTCATTTTGTTATCTGATTACTTAGTCTCAGATTTTGAATACTATCTTGAATAAGTAGGAAGAGAGTGGGCAGCCTTGTTTAGTCCCTGATTTCACATGGGATTGCTTCGATTTTCTCTCCATTTAGTTTGATATTGATTACTTGTTTGCTGTATATTGCATTTACTATGTTTAGGTATGGGCCTTGAATTCCTGATCTTTTCAAGACTTTTATCATAAAGGGGTGTAGAATTTGATCAAGTGCTTTCTCAACTCATGTGATTTTTTTCTTTGAGTTTGTTTATATAGTGGATTATGTTGTTGAATTTCCATATATTGAACCATCCCTGCATCCCTTGGATAAAGCCTACTTGTTCATGATAGATGACCATTTTGATATTTCTTGGATTCAGTTTGTGAGAAGTTTATTGCATATTTTTACATCGATATTAATAAGGGAAACTGGTCGGAAATTCTCTTTGGGTTTTTTTTTGTGGTTTAGTTATAAGCATAATTGTGGTTTTATAGAAGGAATTATTTAGTATTTTTCTGTTTCTATTTTGTAGAATAGTTTGGACACTATTAGTATTAGGTCTTCTATGAAGATTTGAATAAAATTCTGCACTAAACCCATCTGGTCCTGGCCTTTTTTTTTTTTTTTTTTTTTGGTTGGGTGACTTTTAATGAGTGCTTCTCTTTCTTTAGGAATTATGGGAATGTTTAGAAGGTTTACCTGATCTGATTTAACTTTGGCACCTGATATGTGCCTAGAAAATTGTCTATTTCATCCAGATTTTCCAGTTTTGTTGAGTATAGCCATTTGTAGTAGCTTCTGATGATTTTTTGAGTTTCCTCAGTTTCTGTTGTTGTCTCCCTTTTCATTTCTGATTTTGTTAATTTGGACACTGTCTCTGTGCCCTCTGTTTGGTCTGGCTAAGGGATTGTCTATCATGTTGATTTTCTCAAAGAACCAGCTCCTTGTTTTGTTGATTCTTTGTATAGTTGTTTTTATTTCTACGTGGCTGATTTCAGCCATGTGTTTGATTATTTCCTGATCTCTACTCCTCTTGGGTATATTTGCTACTTTTAGTTCTAGAGATTTTAGGTGTGCTGTCAGGCTGTTACTGTATACTCTCTCCAGTTTCTTTTTTCAGGCATTCAGAGCTATGAGTTTTCCTCTTAACATTGCTTTCTTTGTGTCCCAGAATTTTAGGTTTTTGAGCCTTCATTTTCATTATATTCTAAAATGCCTTTAATTTCTTTCTTTACTTCTTCCTTGACCAAGTTATCATTGAATAGAGCATTGTTCAACTTCCATGTATATGTGGGCTTTTTGTTGTTGTTGTTGTTGTTGTTGTTGTTGTTGTTTTTGTTGTTATTGTAGACCAGCCTTATTCCGTGATGATCTGATAGGATGCATGGGTTTATTTCAATCTTCTTTTATCTATTTAGGTGTGTTTTGTGACCGATTTATATTGTCAATTTTAAAGAAGATACCATGAGGTCCTGAGAAGAAAGTGTATACTTTTGATTTAAGGTGAAATTTTCTGTAGATATCTGTTATCTTGTTCATAACCTCTATTAGTTTCACTGTGTCTCTGTTTAGTTTCTGTTTCAATGACTAGTCCATTAGTGAGAGCTGGGTGTTGAAGTCTCCCATTATTATTGTGTGGGGGTCACTGTGTATTTTGAACTTTTATAGTTTCTTTTATGAATGTAGGTGCCCTTGCCTTTGGGGCATAGATGTTCAGACTTGAGACTGTCTCTTGGTGGATTTTTTCCTTTGATGCCCATTTAGTCTCCTTTCTCACCTTGCTTGAGAACTTTAGGTTGAAAGTCTATTTTATTGGATATTAGGATGGTAACTACAGCATGTTTCTTGTGACCATTTGCTTGGAATGCCTTTTTCCAGCCTTTTACTTTGAGGTCATGATGGTCTTTGTTATTGAAATGTTTTTCCTGTATGAAGCAAAATGCTGGATCCTACTTTTATATTTAGTCTGTTAGCTTTTTTATACCTAAATTAAGCCCATTAATCTTGAGAGATATTAAAGATAGATGATTGTTAGTTTGTATTTTGTTTGTTTTTTTAGGTGGCATTATGTGCATGTGGTTCTCTCCTTTTTGTTTTGTTGTAAGATGATTAATATTTTGTCTTCTCTTTGGTGTAGATATCATCCTTGTATTGGTGTTTTCCCTCTATAATCCTTTGCATGGCCAAATTGGTAGATAGATCCTGTTTGAACTGGTTTTGTCCTGAAATATTTTGGTTCCCCCTCTATGTTGATTGCAAATTTTGCTGGATATAATAGCCTGGGCTGGCATTTGTGTTCTTCTAAAGACTGTATTACTTCTGTGCAGGCTTCTGTCTTTTAATGTGTCTGTTGAGAAGTCTGGTGTGATTTGATGGGTCTGCCTTTATATGTTACTTTGTCATTTTTCTTTGTGGCTTTTAGTATTCTTTCTTTGTTTTGTGCCTTTAGTGTTTTGATTATTACATGATTAGAGGATTTCTTTTCTGATCCCATTCATTTGTTGTTCTACAGACTTCTTGTACATTTATGGCCATATCTTACTTTAGGTTGGAGAAGTTTTCTTCTATGATTCTGTTGAAGACATTTTCAGGTCCTTTTAGGTGGGAATCTTCACCCTTCTATTCCTATTATTCTTAGTTATGGTCTTTTCAGCATGTCCTGGATTTCCTGGATGTTTTGGTTTAAGAGATTTTTTTTTTTATGTTTTGAATTTTCTTTGACAGCTGTCTCTCTCTTCTTTGGTATCTTCTATACCTGAGATTCTCTCTTCTTTGTTTTGTATTCTGTTGGTGATGTTTACATCTGCAATTCCTAACCTCTTTTCTAGGTTTTCCATTTCCAGGGCTGACCTAATTTGTGCTCTCTTTACTGTCTCTACTTCCACTTTTAGGTCTTTGACTGATTTATTCAATTCCTTCACCTGTTTGATTGTTTCCCTGTTCATCTTTAAGGAATTTATTTGTTTTCTCTTTAAGGGCTTCTACCTGTTTAACTGTGTTTTCCTATATTTCTTTCAGTGAGTTATTTATATCATCCTTATTGGATTCTATTATCTTCACGAGACAGAATTTTAGTTCATCTTTCTGATTTTCAAGTGTGTTGGTATAAACAAGGCTTGCTGTAGTGGGAGAAGTGTGTCCTGATGATACCCATGTATATTGGCTTCTATTGCTTATGATCTTGTGCTTGCCTCTCACCATCTGGTTATCCCTGGTGTTTGTTTCTATGGGTATCTCTGTCTGGAGCCTTCCTCTTTTGTCCCTGGGTTGCTTCAGGTTTCCTGGTAGGCCTTGGCTCTGCTTCTTGCAGACCTCCTGTGGGGCCTTCTGTCTGTGGGGTCTTCAGAGGAGTAGTCAAGCTGTTGTCCTATGTGTCTCTTGGGCGGCGGGGTAGAGGGGGTACAGACTATGGTTTCTTTTTTTCTATAGGCAGTAGAACTCCAGGGAGGCTTTCAGTCATTTGGTTCAGTTGCCCTGCATGCCTCAGAGCCACTGGGATGTCTTCAGACTTAGTGTTGGTTTCCCAGTTGCCTTGTGTGCAGAGGAACTCCTGGAATGCCTTCAAACTGTGGTATCTTCAGGGGAGCAGACAAGCTGATGATCAATTGCCCAGTTGCTCTGTGTGCGGAAGATCTCCAGGGATGCCTTCAGGCTGTGGTGTCTTCAGGGGAGCAGATTAGCTGACAGTCTTCCCCAGCAGAAGGCACTGTCTGGAAGAGAAGTGGAATTTGTGGGGTGGACATTTTGGGGGTTGTTGCATCCTGAGTCCAGTTGCTCCCAGAGGCATTTGTGGATCCTTACCAGTCACCTTGTGTGCAGAGGATCTCCTAGGATGCCTGTGCACTGTGGTTTCTTCTTAGGTGCAGACTAGATGGCAATCTGGTTTGGCAGAATATGTCAATCAGAAGATGAAATATTTCTTATTGTCATAATTTTTGGGGGGGATCTGTACCTTAGAGGTAGTCTCTGTATCTTGTTTCAATAGAATTGGCAACCAGGAGCAGGTAAGATGGTCTTTTTCATGAGAACGAACAATAGTAATAGCAGGAAGATGAATATTCTAGAGTGCTGGGTTGGGATGGAGGCTAAGGAAAAGACATCCTTGTCTTGGTGCTTGTCTTGCTGTTAAATGGCTGCTCTATTGAAATCTGTACATCTTCCCTTTCTCCATATCTTTTTATTTTTACCTTCACTTTCTTCCTCTTTATCTTTATTCATATGTATTTCTTTATTTCTATCTCATTCTTCATGCCTATCTCTATATCTCCATTTTTCCTCCTTTCTCAATAGTAGGTATATGTAGTGAAGTGTTTATATGTGTTTTGCATATACATGTATTTGCCTGCATGCTAGAGGCCCTGAGTTCTATACCTAATACCGAGAGGGACATAAAACAAAAGATGGAGAGTAAGAATAAAGATAAATGGAGGAAAACACTTTGCACCTAAAATTAAAATAAATGATGAGAGAATCATATCTTAAAGAAACAGATACATAGGTGAATAAATATATTTCTATGTCCTATGTTTAAAAAGCTAAATTCATTATTCATTTTTTCATTAATTTATTTACTTCACATCACAATATCAATCCTCTATACCTCCCAGTCCCCCAGTCATATAGCTCCTTCCTCATTCCTCACTCCTCATCTGAGAAGGATGAACATCTCCCCACCTGATCCCCCTATAACAACCTATTCTGGCACAAGAAGTTACTGCAGGATTAGGAACAGATGAGGCAGCCCAGTTAGAGGAAAGGGATCCACAAACAGGCAGCATATTCAGGGACAGTCCCATTCCAATTGTTGGGGATTACAAATGAAGACCAAGTTGCACAACTGCGACATAGGTGCAAGGGGCCTAAGTCCAGTCCATGCTCTTTCTTTGCTGGTTCAGGCTCTGGGAGCCCTCAAGAGTCCAGATTAGTTGACTGTGTTGGTTTCCCTGTGGAGGCCCTATCCTCGGGTCCCTAAATCCTTCCACCAACCCTTCTGCAAGACTCCCTGAATTTCATCTAATATTTAGCTGTGGGTCTCTGTGCCAGTTTCCACTGGCTGGAGTAACAATTGGGTGGAGCTAGGATTCTATTTGCAAGCATAACAGAGTATCATTGTAGTGTCAGATTGGGTCTTGCTCATGGGATGAGTCTTAAATTGGGCCAATCACTGGTTGATCATTCCCTCAGGCTCTACTTCATCTTTGTCCTGATACTTCTTGTAGGCAGAACACATTTTGGGTTGGAGGTTTTGTGGGTGGGTTGCTGTCTTTATCCTTTCACTGGGAATCCTGCCTGGCCACAAAAGTGGCCACATCAGGCTTCATATTCCCCACTACTAGGAGTCTCAGCTAGAGTCAACCCTATAGACTCCCTGAGGTCTTCCCCAATTCCAGGTTTCTGACATGTTTTAGAGATGGTACTCCCTATGCCCCCCCTCCCCAGTGAGTACCCAACCCTGATTTCTAGTGTCTCTCTCTCTCTCTCTCTCTCTCTCTCTCTCTCTCTCTTTCTCTCTCTCTCTCTCCTCTTTTCTCTACATATGATTCCCTGACCTGTTTCCCTCCCCACTCCCGCTCCCTACCATTCTTTTTGCCACCACTCTCCTCTCCACATTTGGAAGAGAAAATAGATACTACTAATAGGAAAGATTGCAAAATAATGCTCAAATTACTCAAATTACTGCTTTGAGGAAATTTTTTATTAGTATAGCATCTTCTTGAAAAGATGCTTCTGAATATTCTAAATCTTTATATTTACAAAGTGGCAGTCTTCTAAGAAAAATTTGCTTGTGGAGCGTTTCACAGTTTAAATCACTTGAAATACTAAATAACAACTTTTAGTTATAAATGTAATTATTATTTAGTTATATAAATATATATATATAACATTTAATAATGGATATAAACTATATATTGTAGAAATATATATGTAGAGTAATTTAGTTATAACTTTATAGTTAAAGTGTCATAAAGTCTGTAAGTCTTCTTAAAATCCCAAGTTTTCTCTCTCTGACCCTACACGTTTGTTTCCCTGATGATTAACAAAGGCTTGTCCATGGCTCAAAATAAGTGGTAGAATGGCTGGTTTTGGATAAAAATGGTGTTCGTTTATTCAGATGGTCAACAGCCTGAAAGAACACACCAAGTTGGGATGTGATGCCCTGCACCAGCAATCTCAGCACCTAGAACCCAAAGCAAAAGATACAATGCAGAGGAGTTTTCTGGACTTTGTAGGGATTTCCAGACTAGCCTGCGCTACACAGATAGACCCAGCCTCAAAAAAGGAAAAGAACTTATCATATAGAAAACTAGTCACATAAACAATGCCAACCAAGACATCTTCAGATGTGGCCTTGCTGTTTCAAAATAATACAGCAACCTAATCATCTGATAATAGGGAACTGAAACAAGATTGTTTTTGTTTGTATAATTTATTAGATGTTTCAAATTTTAAACATCTTAGAATGTAGCATCTTGGGAAAGTATGTTATGTTTCATACATCTGCCATCTGTTATGTTGAAATTTTTGTTCTGTCTTTCTAAGACATTCTCAATGCCCTAAGTTATTAATTAAGTTGCATTAAGAAATGTATTTCATTGACCTAAAACTGCTCCGTTGCAAGCTTCATTTAATGCATTCATCCTCACCTTTCTTCTAGGTGAAAGTTTTCCCAAAACTTCACTCCTAAAACCCAAGTGAGCATCTCTCGGGGATGTAGTGTGGTAACAGCAGGACCTGGTCTTCTTGCCTCATTAGGAAGTTAATATACAATATACAACTGAAGAACAATGCTGGTTTCCAGCCATCAGACTAGAAACTTAAACCCAAATGCAAACTCTTCTTTTCCTCAAATCCAATTACTCCTTGGCCAGCTCTGTGCTTGTGATTGGGCATAAACCAAATCTGTGGGACTTGCCTACCTCATCCAACATATAGCCTAAATTTTGTTTACAGAAAAGCCATGGAAGAGTTGTGCTTTTTGAATCCTTAAATTGTAATTTCTTTCAGTAATTTGCATAAAATACATATAATGGTAACCTTAAAAATACACGTACTTTAAAAATCATTAAATAAATGAAGACTTTAAAATAGCTGATGACTGGTTTTCTATGGTAGTTTTCTTGTTAGTGAATATATTTGTACAGTAAATCACCAGGAGACATTCTAGATGAAGGAAATGTTAGAAAATAGATTTTGCAGCAATAATCAACATGGCATCAATCTCAAGGATCTTTTTCTTGGAGCAAATAATTTTAAGTCATCTATGCAACTTAAACTCCTTCATATGTATTTCAAGTTTTTCCATACTCTTTTTAGACTAATATATATATATATATTACTATTGAAATGCTGTTAAAATTTATTTAGAATATATTATTTAAATGACATGGTATAGTTTGCATACTATGTCTTCCTGTATTGTTGATTGGACCAATAGAACTTTACTTATACATTTACAATATTTCTTATAGTTGTATGGTTATTATTTCTTATGATATTCAGCAAAATTACTGTTATTGATATTACTCTTTCTACTCCTTGCTCCTTAGCCTTTATGTATGCTCAAAATGGAATAATCTGTTCTACTGAATATCAGCCTCTTTGGAGAGGAGGAAAGGTGCAGATCACAGCTAGGTCCTCATGCAAGATCAGGAAAAATGCTGATATTCAATGTTCTGTGTTCTCTTTACCAGCTTTGAAATTTATAGAGTTTTATGTAAGAGTGGGAATGTTTTTTAGAAAAGTACATGAATTTGAATTACAAAGTTCAATGCATGAAATAGTTTATGTTGTCTTCTTTTTTCTCCTTTTGCGTTGGGTAAGTTTTAAAGTTATACTTATGTAGACAAAAAGGGGTCTTGATGGAGCTTCAAAGAGTCAACAATATTTTCAACTGGCACACTATTTTTTCTAAGTGTTTTTCCCATTTAAATTCTACTTCAGAGACAATATATCCACCCAATTCTTCCTAAAGTTTATATATATATATATGTATATGTATACATATGTATGTATATTCATATTCATATTCTTTTTTTCTCTAAAATCAGAAGTCCAGATCTTCCCTTCAGTCTCAGTGAAGAAATGCATTGTAGCTTTACAGCTGATTAGTGTCTTTGTGCATGTCAAGTTTTGTCTGCTGTTTCTCTCTCTCTCTCTCTCTCTCTCTCTCTCTCTCTCTCTCTCTGTGTGTGTGTGTGTGTGTCTGTGTGTGTGTGAATGTGCATGTCTGTGTCCCTTTGTGTCTTATCAACAAATGTGTAAAAGTGTTCTGTGACTTATAGTTTTTAAAATAACAGCTGTCTTAGTTACTTTTCTGTTGTTTTGATAAAATGCCATGATCAAGGCAATGTATAAAATAAAGCATTTCATGTGGTTTATGGCTTTAGAGTTTACGATTGCAGAGCAAAGGCATGTCATCAAGAACAGCTGAGGAGTCACATCTTGATCCACTTGTAGGAAGCAGAACACACACTGGGAATAGTATGAGTGTTTTGAAACTTGAAAATCCAACTTCAGTGGCAAACCATTGATCCATAATTCCTAACTCTTTCCAAATAATTCCACCAATTCCTCAAACATACAAGCCTCTGGCAACAACTCTTATTTAAACAAGAGCAATAACCATGGATTTTATATAAGCTGATAATGCTTAGCAATATATTTGTTGTGATCTGTTTCTGCGGAACTTTATTTTTATTGTTACTGTATTGACATAACATTTTTCATTATTTAGTAAACATTATTTTGTTTCTGAGTATTTGATTAATACAGAATTTATAAAAACTATTTGAAAGATTTGTGACCCAGCAATAGCATGTATAAATATCAGGTGGTCAGGCTAGAATTCTATCATTGAAAGTCACCATAGCATTTCATTGGCATATTTAATAAAACTTCTTCACAGTTCTCATCAGTGTGCTTAAGGTATCCACCCAATAGTCAGTACATGCTGGTGACTATAAGCTGTAAATATTGCTGAAATGTTTTGTAATGTGGTGCTAGCCATGTGCACTTTCCTAGTATACCCATACCAATTTTCCTAATGAAAGATGTTTAAGTTTAAACATTTGGATGTGCCTTACATGACACAGATAAGCATGTGTACTATTTGCCCTTCTATTTTCTGACCCAGAGAACTTATTATTGAGAAAGTGCTAAAGTTAAGGTAATGGATCTCATTTTACGTTTTTCTTTTTCTGTCTGTCTTCCTTCCTTCCTTCCTTCCTTCCTTCCTTCCTTCCTTCCTTCCTTTCTTTCTTTCTTCTCTTCCTTCCTTCCTTCCTTCCTTCCTTCCTTCCTTCCTTCCTACCTTGCTTTTTATGAAAATATTTTTTTCTCTTTAGCCCTGTCTGCTCTGGAACTTGCTATGTTGACCAGTTTGGCCTTGAACTCAGAGATCTGTCTGCCTCTATCTCCCAAATGCTAGGATTAAAAGCATACCCTACTGTCTGGCAGGATTTCTATTTCTTTTTTTTAATTTTTTTTTATTAACTTGAGTATTTCTTATATACATTTCGAGTGTTATTCCCTTTCCCGGTTTCCGGGTAAACATCCCCCTCTCTCCTCCCCTTCCTTATGGGTGTTCCCCTCCCAACCCTCCCCCCAGGATTTCTATTTCTTATTGGGGGTGACTTTACACAATCTTGTAATTCCTAACTTTATTTCTTCTTCTCCAGAGTCTGGCACATCTTTACAGTCTCTTCATTAGAGGAAAGAAGTAAGTGTCTCAGTGACCACAGGTCCTACTGTTTATACAGACACAGAGCTTCTCAAGATCATATTCTATTTTTTTAGGTCACATACAGATGCCTCTGTTTGGGTACTGGGAAGCTCAAGTAGCATCATTTTGTGATGTGAAGACAAGCAAAGTTGAGCAAAGAACCCTGGCTTGATGCACCTCCTATATTTCTTGCCCTTTTCATGAACATGTTGACTCGATCCTTTGCAATTGTTTCAACTTGATTGTAGATCAGCTAACTTGAATGACATAAAGTGGTGGAAGCTAGGCAACCCATGCTGATACACAGTCATCGAAGTTTAGCCTCGTTAGGAACACTGAACAATTAAAGAAACAAATCAATTAGTGTTCATTACTCTTGAGATTATGTCACAGAATTAGAAGATCATATTACTGTGTGCTTCAGTGTCTTCAGGGCAAATCCAGGTAATATTGACCAAACCACACAGTAGATAAGAGGAAAGCAAAAAAGTAGTAAAAGCATACTGTTCTATTTTTCATATTGGTCCATGAAGTGTGGGTTCTAGGCATCATTATAAGATTCAATTTTGCTTAGGGAGATGCTAAGCTGGCATTCACTGGAATGCATAGGGATCACATGTTTCAAGCTAATAGGCAGTTACTACTAACAGTTCCTCTATATGCCAAATTCATCAATGTTCTTTAAAGCCTTCTTTTTAATCTTCCTCTGTTAATCAGCCCCAGTTAATACTTTGTCCACAAGTACAGTCTCTTATATAAATCCTGGTGACAGGAATTTGTGAGCTTCAGCACAGGGTGAGAATGGAGATCCTGAGGAGGCCAAAGTTCAGTGCCTGAAACCAGCTAGCAGATATGGTTTTTCATTCACTAAAGTGCAATAATTTGCAAGTGAAAATGAAAATTAAATTCCATTTTTCTTCTTTCCCATATTTTTGTTTAAGGAAGGATACTTGCAAATAACCTGAAGTCAGTAAGTTACATTACTAAAAGACAAACGCTACGAAAATATAGATTAATAAGTCTGTTGGTTTTAAAAGTGCTATATATACTTGAATGGAATTTATCAATCTTTGGTAAAGAAATTAAAGTCGATTTTGAGCAGAAGAAGATCATGGACATTTATAGTGATTTGAATGAAAACAACCCCAATAGGCTTTTACATTCGAATGTTTGCTTCCCAATTTATGAACTGTTGAAGATTAAGAGGTGTGTCCTTGTTGTGGGAGGTGTGTGATTAGGGTGGGCTTTGGGGTGCCAAAAGACCATGTGAGACCCACTGTTTCTCTTCTCTGCAGATCAGGATGCAAAGCTTTCATGTACTGTTGCAGTACTATACCTGCCTGCTTTCCATTACATGATGATGATCATAGACTAAACCTCTAAAAGTTTAATAAGGGACCAAATTAAGTCCTTTCTATTATAAAAGTTGTCTTGGTAATGTATCTCTTTGCAGCAACAGAACACTAAAACAAGAGTGAGGTATTGCTGTAACTGGCCTAATCATGTTGCTAATTGGAGGAATATGCAAGACTTTGAGTCTTTGAACTAGAAAAGCATCCAATGCTTTAAATAGTATTTACACAAACATTCTAGTAAGAGTGTAGAAGGTAGCAGTGCTGAGGAAAATGTATATTGTAAGGGCCTAACTAATGAAGCTTCAGAGGGGAAGACTGTAAGTAAATGGCCTGAAAATCTTTTCTGCCAGAGACTGTTCTTGTTAGATTATGGCAAAGAATATGGTTGCTTTCTCAACTTGTCCAAAAAATAAATCTGCCTGAGTCTAAATTGAAGAACTTTGGATTAATGGCATTGGCAGAGGATATTTAAAGAGACCCTCATATTGATTTTGTCATGTGTTTATTAGTGATCACTGTCATGCAGAGATCTACAGTGAAGAGAACAAGTCAATCAAGGAAAAAAAAGGACAGCTTGAGGAGAAAAAGGGCAGCAAGAAATAGAATGCTGAAGACAGAATTGTTATTCTAAAACAAGCTAAAAAGATTATATGCCTGCAGTTAATATTTTCTTAAACATAAATGAATACAAAATTTGTTATAAACCAAGTAATTTTAAAGTGACAGGAATGGAGAGAATTCACACACAAATGAGGAAAACAGAAAGTCTGCCTACAGATACAAGGATGGCTTTGCAGTTTACTCTGTTCCATCATTAACTATTTTCTTACAATATGTAAATTAAAGCATATTTTATTAAATTATACTCATGTTTGCAACAATTATACAACAAGAAATTGTGCACATTTTGTCCTTAATATGTAACTTGTTCTTATTCAACAGAAACGCTTAAAACTAACAATTGTGGTAGGAAAATAAATTTTGAAATATTTTACATACATTATTTTGTAAAAACATGAGAACAGAGCCTAAACTTAAGATTTAAACTAAGTACCCTTTGTAGTTTAATATGCAGGTATTCTTGACCACTTTCAATTCATTGCATTCAGTGCCTTTTTAAAGCAATGACACTGAACTTCTCCAGCACTGTTACTCATAGTTAAACGAATTCATTTATTGTCTGTGGAAGTTTCTGTGTGGATGCTTAACGACATTTATCTCTACACCCTGAAAAAGCAACTTTACTGATAGTCATGTTAACCTTCCAACTGCTGAGGTCTATGACCTCGGAGTCATGTCTAAACTGTTATTATGATACTTTTTTTTTTAACTTTAGTATTTCTTATATACCTTTCGAGTGTTATTCCCTTTCCTGGTATCCGGGCAAAATCCCCCTCCCCCCTCCCCTTCCTTATGGATGTTCCCCTCCCAACCCTCCCCCCATTGCCGCCCTCCCCCCCACCAGTCTAGTTCACTGGGGGTTCAGTCTTAGCAGGACCCAGGGCTTCTCCTTCCACTGGTGTTCTTACTAGGATATTCATTGCTACCTATGAGGTCAGAGTCCAGGGTCAGTCCATGTATAGTCTTTAGGTAGTGGCTTAGTCCCTGGAAGCTCTGGTTGCTTGGCATTGTTGTACATATGGGGTCTCGAGCCCCTTCAAGCTCTTCCAGTTCTTTCTCTGATTCCTTCAACGGGGGTCCTATTCTCAGTTCAGTGGTTTGCTGCTGGCATTCGCCTCTGTATTTGCTGTATTCTGGCTGTGTCTCTCAGGAGCAATCTACATCCGGCTCCTGTCGGTCTGCACTTCTTTGCTTCATCCATATTGTCTAATTGGGTGGCTGTATATGTATGGGCCACATGTGGGGCAGGCTCTGAGTGGGTGTTCTTTCAGTCTCTGTTTTAATCTTTGCCTCTCTCTTCCCTGCCAAGGGTATTCTTGTTCCCCTTTTAAAGAAGGAGTGAAGCATTCACATTTTGATCATCCGTCTTGAGTTTCATTTGTTCTAGGCATCTAGGGTAATTCAAGCATTTGGGCTAATAGCCACTTATCAATGAGTGCATACCATGTATGTCTTTCTGTGATTGGGTTAGCTCACTCAGGATGATATTTTCCAGTTCCAACCATTTGCCTACGAATTTCATAAAGCCGTTGTTTTTGATAGCTGAGTAATATTCCATTGTGTAGATGTACCACATTTTCTGTATCCATTCCTCTGTTGAAGGGCCTCTGGGTTCTTTCCAGCTTCTGGCTATTATAAATAAGGCTGCAATGAACATAGTAGAGCACGTGTCTTTTTTATATGTTGGGGCATCTTTTGGGTATATGCCCAAGAGAGGTATAGCTGGATCCTCAGGCAGTTCAATGTCCAATTTTCTGAGGATCCTCCAGACTGATTTCCAGAATGGTTGTACCAGTATGCAATCCCACCAACAATGGAGGAGTGTTCCTCTTTCTCAAAATCCTCGCCAGCATCTGCTGTCCCCTGAGTTTTTGATCTTAGCCATTCTCACTGGTGTGAGGTGAAATCTCAGGGTTGTTTTGATTTGCATTTCCCTTATGACTAAAGATGTTGAACATTTCTTTAGGTGTTTCTCAGCCATTCGGCATTCCTCAGCTGTGAATTCTTTGTTTAGCTCTGAACCCCATTTTTTACTAGGGTTATTTGTTTCCCTGCGGTCTAACTTCTTGAGTTCTTTGTATATTTTGGATATAAGGCCTCTATCTGTTGTAGGATTGGTAAAGATCTTTTCCCAATCTGTTGGTTGCCGTTTTGTCCTAACCACAGTGTCCTTTGCCTTACAGAAGCTTTGCAGTTTTATGAGATCCCATTTGTCGATTCTTGATCTTAGAGCGTAAGCCATTGGTGTTTTGTTCAGGAAATTTTTTCCAGTGCCCATGTGTTCCAGATGCTTCCCTAGTTTTTCTTCTATTAGTTTGAGTGTGTCTGGTTTGATGTGGAGGTCCTTGATCCACTTGGACTTAAGCTTTGTACAGGGTGGTAAGCATGGATCGATTTGCATTCTTCTACATATTGACTTCCAGTTGAACCAGCACCATTTGCTGAAAATGCTATCTTTTTTTCCATTTGATGGTTTTGGCTCCTTTGTCAAAAATCAAGTGACCATAGGTGTGTGGGTTCATTTCTGGGTCTTCAATTCTATTCCATTGGTCTATCTGTCTGTCTCTGTACCAATACTGTGCAGTTTTTATCACTATTGCTCTGTAATACTGCTTGAGTTCAGGGATAGTGATTCCCCCTGAAGTCCTTTTATTGTTGAGGATAGCTTTAGCTATCCTGGGTTTTTTGTTATTCCAGATGAATTTGCAAATTGTTCTGTCTAACTCTTTGAAGAATTGGATTGATATTTTGATGGGGATTGCATTGAATCTGTAGATTGCTTTTGGTAAAATGGCCATTTTTACTATATTAATCCTGCCAATCCATGAGCATGGGAGATCTTTCCATCTTCTGAGGTCTTCTTCAATTTCCTTCTTCAGTGTCTTGAAGTTCTTATTGTACAGATCTTTTACTTGCTTGGTTAAAGTCACACCGAGGTACTTTATATTATTTGGGTCTATTATGAATGGTGTCGTTTCCCTAATTTCTTTCTCGGCTTGTTTCTCTTTTGTATAGGGGAAGGAAACTGATTTATTTGAGTTAATTTTATACCCAGCCACTTTGCTGAAGTTGTTTATCAGCTTTAGTAGTTCTCTGGTGGATCTTTTGGGATCACTTAAATATACTATCATATCATTTGCAAATAGTGATGTTTTGACTTCTTCTTTTCCGATCTGTATCCCCTTGACCTCCTTTTGTTGTCTGATTGCTCTGGCTAGAACTTCAAGAACTATATTGAATAAGTAGGGAGAGAGTGGGCAGCCTTGTCTAGTCCCTGATTTTAGTGGGATTGCTTCAAGTTTCTCTCCATTTAGTTTAATGTTAGCAACTGGTTTGCTGTATATGGCTTTTACTATGTTCAGGTATGGGCCTTGAATTCCTATTCTTTCCAGGACTTTTATCATGAAGGGGTGTTGAATTTTGTCAAATGCTTTCTCAGCATCTAATGAAATGATCATGTGGTTTTGTTCTTTCAGTTTGTTTATATAATGGATCACGTTGATGGTTTTCCGTATATTAAACCATCCCTGCATGCCTGGGATGAAGCCTACTTGGTCCTGGTGGATGATTGTTTTGATGTGCTCTTGGATTCGGTTTGCCAGAATTTTGTTGAGTATTTTTGCGTCGATATTCATAAGGGAAATTGGTCTGAAGTTCTCTTTCTTTGTTGTGTCTTTGTGTGGTTTAGGTATAAGAGTAATTGTGGCTTCGTAGAAGGTATTCGTTAGTGATCCATCTGTGTCAATTTTGTGGAATAGTTTGTATAATATTGGTATGAGGTCTTCTATGAAGGTTTGATAGAATTCTGCACTAAACCCGTCTGGACCTGGGCTCTTTTTGGTTGGGAGACATTTAATGACTGCTTCTGTTTCCTTAGGAGTTATGGGGTTGTTTAACTGGTTTATCTGTTCCTGATTTAACTTCGGTACCTGGTATCTGTCTAGGAAATTGTCCATTTCCTGAAGATTTTCAAGTTTTGTTGAATATAGGTTTTTATAGTAAGATCTGATGATTTTTTTTAATTTCCTCTGAATCTGTAGTTATGTCTCCCTTTTCATTTCTGATTTTGTTAATTTGGACGCACTCTCTGTGTCCTCTCGTTAGTCTGGCTAAGGGTTTATCTATCTTGTTGATTTTCTCAAAGAACCAACTTTTGGTTCTGTTGATTCTTTCTATGGTCCTTTTTGTTTCTACTTGGTTGATTTCAGCTCTGAGTTTGATTATTTCCTGCCTTCTACTCCTCCTGGGTGTATTTGCTTCTTTTTGTTCAAGAGCTTTTAGGTGTGCTGTCAAGCTTCTGACATATGCTCTTTCCTGTTTCTTTCTGCAGGCACTCAGCGCTATGAGTTTTCCTCTTAGCACAGCTTTCATTGTGTCCCATAAGTTTGGGTATGTTGTACCTTCATTTTCATTAAATTCTAAAAAGTTTTTAATTTCTTTCTTTATTTCTTCCTTGATAAGGTTATCATTGAGTAGAGCATTGTTCAATTTCCAAGTATATGTGGGCATTCTTCCTTGTTATTGAAGACCAGTTTTAGGCCGTGGTGGTCCGATAGCACGCATGGGATTATTTCTATCTTTCTGTACCTGTTGAGGCCCGTTTTTTGACCAATTATATGGTCAATTTTGGAGAAAGTACCATGAGGAGCTGAGAAGAAGGTATATCCTTTTGCTTTAGGATAGAATATATTATGATACTTTTGATGTGATTCCTCAGCTCCTTCCCCTGCTGAGATATGATCAACTCATCCTCACCCCTCTGTTGTATCAGTGCCCTCATTGTTCTTGTTTTCTAATTGGGAACGACTGGATGTTCTGTAGCCTCAGTCCACAAACCCTTTAACCTTATTGTTTGTTTTGAAACTGGAGTCCTGGTATCTCATATTGTTGGGTCTTTCTTCATGAGTCTCCTTAAAGGCCACCCTCACGCTGTAGGAATGGCAGTGAACTTTGAAGTGAGTACTCTCTGAAGCATCCAAGAGGCTCTATCAATCTGTGCCATAAAATCAACTTCTGTGATTTTATGCTTTTCCTTATTCTACTCAGAACAAAGCTCCAGGATATAGAAATGTCATATGTTTTGCCAGGTAGCAAATATCTACACCAAGATTATGTGCAATATATATCAGGCATGCAATTTCTTCTTAGCAACTATCAACTGTATTTCTGTGGTAGATATTTCTGTAGGCTGTGAGTAAACCACTCACCAGGGTAATAAGTTTATATAATCTTGAGTGCCAATATAAGGCATTCCTAAAATTATATGCATTTTAAAAATAATATATAACAACTGTGTGACACAGTGGGCAGCTAAGGAGACTGTAGTTGAAGTGGCCTTCTCCAGTCCAGTCTTTGAAAGTTTATAAAGCCACGCCAAAAATAATATATTTTGTATTAATGAGCACATATTAAATATGTTGACAAAAAGCATCCTTTCCATCAAAATGCATCACATGAATTAAACTCATTTTGAAAGAATATCATAGTTTTTGCAGTTCCCACAGTCATCAGCATATTTATCCCCTCCCTTGATGATGGCTTATGCTAGTGCTTATGAATAACAGTGAGAATTAGGAAACACAAAGTTTGCCCCATATTCAATGTTACCTGCATTACAGCAGTCCTTTCTCCTAGTCATTCTTTAAGTGTTTAAAATATTCAGAAAAAAGTGAATTAGCTGTGGCAGTGAGGTACTAAAATAATTAAATGCTAAACTAACACAATGTGAGTAGATACCATACCATGTTTTATTACACTTTGTACAGCAGAATCTGAGAGGTGACTTAATAATTATATTTAACACAGAAAAAATACTTTAAACAAACTAGTTGCAACTTACTTTTAATCATATCTAAAGAAACTGTATAGGAAAAAGCTCACAGGGATGAAAGGATAGTTCACCAATTAAGAGCCCTGACTGGTTTTCCCAAAGACTTAGGTTTGATTCCCAGCTCCACATCATGGTTCACACAGAACTGTAACTCATATTCTAGGTATTTCCACTTCCTCTTCCATTCCATTTCCAGGCAAAATTCTCATAACAAATAACTGGAAATAAAGCTCAAACTAGTTTTTTTTGAAAGCTGGTCATCATATCATCATAAAGGAATGAATGTAAGGATATGGAGAAAAATGTCATTGTCCAGGCATTAAACCCTAAGAATTACAATTCTATTATTTTAGGCCTATATGTTCTAAATAATGTGAGATTAGTTTTAGTTTGTTTTTAAGGTAGGACTAAATGTCAACCTAGAGATTTTAGCCTGGTGACATCCTTATTTACAGCTTCAAGGAATACAGAATTTTTGCCCATGTCAAGCTATATCCCCTTAACTATTTCCTAGTATGATTCTATTGTTCTTGGAGGTAGAATATTAGAATTGAAATAGAAAAGTCTTTGAACTACTACTTAAAATCATTAATCTCACGAGGCAAATATGAAACTCATCTCACTTAAATATTCTGTCACTGATTAGTCATACTTTTTCATCATCTTATTTTCTTTGCTTTTCCAGTTCTAATAATTTTGACAGCAAGTTTTCTGTTTCCCTGTAACAATGTCTACAGAAAATTCCTTTGTATATTAATCAAGATAACAACAAAACTGGCTAAAGTATACTAAATAAGAAATCAAGAATGCAAACCAACTCTAAGGTTATTAGTCTTCCTTTATTAATTCTCTTTATTATATCTTCACTTTTAAAAAATCGCATAAGAATATTTTCCACCTGAGCATGAAGAGCACATTAATCATGTAGATATTTTGAACACAGCTTCGTTTTTTTCACTTCACTTTTCTGAACAACCAAGAACATTATTTCAATAAAGAAGCTTAAGCAGTTGTATGCTGAATGTTTATCAAAGGCATAATTATAACTGTCATAAAGAGAAGGGCATTGGTAGTTGGAAAGGTTAATTTACATGCCGCTCTGGGTAGCCATGAAATATAATCTTTGTTCTACTTCAATCAATCAGTTAATGCGCCAACCTATAGTGACTTGATATGATACATTTAGACTCCACTGAAAGAGAACTCTTGGGGAATTAGAGTATTAATTGCAACTGTGGTGATGAGAATAATCCACTGTTGTTATCTACATTAAAAAATAATGGGGGCTGGGGATTTAGCTCAGTGGTAGAGCGCTTACCTAGGAAGCGCAAGGCCCTGGGTTCGGTCCCCAGCTCCAAAAAAAAGAACCAAAAAAAAATAATGTATAAGTATATTTATAATGCATGAATGTTCCATATAAATTGTTCAGGTCTCTTAAACAGCAATTTATTTGTTTTGCTCTTTTTACAATTACATGTATTATTTCAAATGATCTGTAAATACAAAAAGTAATTTAACATACTTGATAAATGAACATGATGCTTCAGTAAAGCTATACACTGACTAATGGTAAAGCCAGGGTAAATACCTACCTCTTATTTACCTTTTAACATTCAAGCTTCTTGGTGATTTCATATTTTGTATCACTTTCTCTCACCCATCCAACTCCTGCCATCTTCCCTTCTACTCTCTCTCTCTCTCTCTTTCTCTCTCTCTCTCTCTCTCTCAATTTCATGACAACTTTTGTTTGCTTACTATTGCATACATACATAGATACAAATGTGTATTGAAAATATCAATTGCATCCAGTTAGTGTTGCACGAATGTACACATATTTAGAACTGCCACTTAGAATTGAATAACTGTCTAGAGTATATTGATTTTCCTTCTCACAATTATTGTTTACCTATAGCTGAGGCAGACTTTAGTCTTATGATAGGGCCTTGTGAAATGTCCTCAGTCAGTGTTGGCACGTGGTCTGGTGTCATTATTCAGGTCTTGCTGAGATTTCTCTAGTGCAATTTTACTGTCATGACTTAAAGATAATATTTTGCTGAAGGTGTCTTGGTCCTCCAGGTCTTACAGTCTTATTTACCTGCCTTTAAGATGAGCCCTGAGCCTTATGTGTAGATTGTTAATGTGGCAATTGAGACTATTTGCCCCATGGTCACTTATAATTTTAATTTTTACAAGTTAAGTATCTCTGTAATAGTCCTACTATATTGCAAAAAGTAGCTTCTTTGGTGAACGGTGAAAGCTAAACTTATCTGTGGGTACAAAGATTAGTATTTAGAATTTAGTAAGGTGTTATATTGATTTATGAATATGGCTATCTCCTTTAGTGTTTATGGCCACTCTAACCATGAGTAGATGGCTAGATTTTAAATTCAAGGAATGATGTTCTCCTATTAAGCAGGTATTAAGGACCACTGGATAATTAACTGTAGGTTACCAAAAGGATAAACTTGTCAACTTCTTGGATGTATTATGTAGGGCCAGTCATTATTGTGTGTCATAGGTTTTATAGTTTGATAGCTTTACAATTCATTTGTTTTTCTCCCTTAACAGCTGGAAAACATTTAGAAACTATGAAAGTTCATCCTCAAGAAAGATGCTTCATTGCCAGCTGATTTACTCAATACCTGTACACAAAATGTTCGATGCCTTCAGCAATAGGGTTTTACCTTCAGTTTCCCAGAGTCAGACAAGGGCAATAACAATAGCCTATATTGTTTTGGTAGATTTTTGTGGGCCTACTCACAACAAACTCAAAAGGAAGTTTCCTGTGTCTGGTGGGGGGTTTCTGTAAGGTGGTCTATGGGTCTTGGTAAGAAACATCCTCACTCTATGCAGTCTAACCCCATTTAGAATAATATGGAGAGAGAGAGGGAGAGAGAGGGGAAGAGGGAGACAGAGATAAAATATATATCATCTTGTATACTGATTCTCAATGACTTTTCTCAATACCTTTAATTCTATTTATCTCTACTTCCTCCCTCTCCCTGTGTAATACCACTCTCCTCTCTAGAGGCCCTTCTTCCCCTATTTCTCCTATGAGATCTTCCTACTTTTCTGACTTCTGTAATCAGTTGGTGCACTCAACTCTAAGGATTCAAAGCTAAGATCCATGTGTAAGACAGAAACTGTAGCATTTGGCTTCACAATCTTGGTCTTTCATTATTACTCAATATATTTTCAAGTTCGTTGATTTACCTGCAAGTTTCACACTTTCACAGATTTTTTTTTTGCAGTTGCTTTGTATCAAATTATATTTTCATTGTCTACTCATCAGTTGAAGGACTTCAAGGCAGTTTCCAAATATTTTTGTGTGAACAAATTTAAAAATTTTGTTTAAATATCAAAAAACATGAACTGCATAATGACTATCTTCATTCATCCTCTTTGCTATAATGCACACCATCATTTCTTTCTCCATTTAGCTGCAGCTCAGTGTCCACTTGTCATTCCTGGGCTTCTCTGTACCTTTACTTACATCCTGCCTCTGGGACCAATATGCTACTTTCAATCTATGAGAAATCTTTGAATTTATATTCCAGGCAGGAATGAGGTCATGTTTAACTTCAATTTCTGTGTCTCGGTATTCAATTTAACATAATGATTCTGACCTTACAAAAGCTTAATTTGCATAGTTATGTTATGAAAAATATTCATTGTAGTATTTTACAATATAAATGATATTCTTCAAAGAGGAGAATGTATGAATGAGGTATGATACACATTTTTATGGCCTAGGCTTTGGCACTTATATAACTATTTAGATCTGTCCTCTATGAATGCATCCATAAATGCAGAGAGAGGAAGGCATCCCTAACTGCAGAGAAATGAGGTTGGGGAAGGGAGGGAAAGAGAGAGAGAGAGAGAGAGAGAGAGAGAGAGAGAGAGAGAGAGAGAGAGAGAGAGACAGAGACAGAGACAGAGACAGAGACAGAGAGACAGAACATACCCTGAAGTCTGCACAGGACTAAGATTTGATCGAGTTCTTAACAAGCATCAACATTAATTAATACTACAGCTATCAATGGTACTATGAACACCATGGAAGCCTTTTTTATACAGAAGTCACTTCTTCAAATGATGAATATGAATTAGGAATTTTGCCTTCACAAGACTCATGAGGCAAATACCATTTAATCCATTTTTAAATGTTTTCTTAGAAACCGAATAATGGTAATATTGTTCCTCTAAATTTATCCAAATAACTCCAGAACTGATATTCTCACTTTCCAGACCTCATGGAGGACTGCAGAAGACATAGATGGTAGGTTATGAAACTATTTTTCTTGTAAAAAAAATAAAGACTGTAGCCTAATTTTATGGATTACTAAAAGATTAGAAAAAATATTTAAGGAATTTGGTTTATATCAGCAAGTATGGTTTTTTTAGGGAAGAGGGCTCTTAACATTATCTGAAATCCTCCCAAATATTAACAAACAGGTATATGTATATGTGTATATATATATGTCAAATTCATTGTTTGATTTTCAATTGACTTAAAGTTCAAGGTTTTATTTCAAATTATTGCAAATCTTATTTACATAATTTTAAAAAATTCATTTGTTACTCTTTTAAAATATTATCAGCCCTGAAATCATATGCATAAAGATAACATTAAATAGGTCAAGAAGGTTGTAGTTATGTATTTAGGTGTGTGTGTATATGAGAGAGAGAGAGAGAGAGAGAGAGAGAGAGAGAGAGAGAGAGAGAAGGAAGAAAGAAATACATAAGAAAGGTAGGGAGGAGAAAGGGAAGAAATTAAGAAATTACAAGTTAAAAACACTTATAAAATTTTTAATATTGAATTATTGTCTGTTTTAGGGAAGAAATTTGCCCATAGAATATCTAAAATCACTGGCTACAAATGGAGTATTTCTCTAAGGGTGGTATCTGACATTTAGTATAAAAGCAATAGTTTCATAACCCACAGTCTATGTCTTCTGCAGTCCTCCATGAGTTCTGGAAAATGAGAATATCAGTTCTGGAGTAATTTGGATAAATTAGAGGAATAATCTTAGCATTATTCAGTTTCTAAAGAAACATTTAAAAATGGATTAAATGGTATTTGCCTCGTGAGTCTTGATGAGCAGCCACAGCAATAAACTCAGAGGTTTTTGTTTGTTTCTGGTTTTCTTTATTTAGTTCCCGGGGAGTGGAGTCAGGCTGCAGCAGGTCTGCTGCAGAGTTGGGATGGTGCTTTAGGACTGGACTTAGAAGAAGGAAGGGAGAAATGAAGGTCTTCAGATTTTCTGCTGTCTTGGCCTGAGTGGCTTTTAGGTTCCCAGGGAATGACCACTGTGCTTGAAGGCTGAGAAAAAGTAATGAATGGGGTTCTGGAAATTAGGAAGGGAAGATCTGTGTGATTCACCGGAGATGGGTGCAGGAGGGGAAGAGAGACTCCAGTAGTAGTCATTTGCTACAGCACTAGCGAAGATACTGAAGATTGAACTTGGAGTAGAGGAGGGAAAAGTCACCTACAATTTAGCCTACTTGCTTCTCTGGCTGGTGAGGTCTGTGGGTTCCTAGGGCATCAGAATATACTTTGATAATATTTACATTTGTGTAGAGATCAGTATAGGCATTAAAATTACATGAAGATTATGAGTGAGGCACAGTCTTATTTGTCAAGGATGGCCTTGAACCCACTATATAATTATAGATAGTGTTGAACTCCCTTTCATTACCTCTAGAGAAGATTGTTGGTTTTATAAAAAAAAATAATTTTGTAATAAGTTTCTGGATTTACATTTTATTTATTAGACCAGATATAGATTTGATCAGCTAGCTTGTGCATATGATTCACATTTGAAATCTACTGTTAGACTCAAATTCAAATTAAATGTATATGAATTTGCTACTTTATTTTTTTGTAGCACTCTCAGTGATTAGAATAACTGTGAAAGGAGGGAATACATTATTTTTAGTGGAAGAAACTTTTACACCAGGTAGTTTTTCCTTAAAATAAACCACAATGTTTGTTTGGTTAAAGCAACTTTGCATCTAAATGCTGAGTGATTTCCTTACTCAATAAATGATCAAGTAAATGACAGTAGTGACAAACGAAAGATAAAATGAGAGCAATTAGAAGCAGCTAATATTTAGCAAAACAATAAACAATTACCCTAGTTGTGTGCATTTCATCAGTCATCCTTCTAGTGTTATGAATACATCAGGGTAAAGGGAAGGGTTTCCTATGCCTAGGGTAGTAACAGGTGCAGGAGGAAGGAACCACACTGCACACACAGAAACTGCTGCCAGAATAACTTGCTCCATTCTACCTTCTTTTCTGCTGAATCTTACACATTTTAATTAGAGTAGAAACTATGTGGCTGGGAGTATGTATATGCTGGAAATTTATTTAAAGTCTATGAAGGTTTAACATAACTTTATGAAACATTAGAAAACATTTAAATGGATAACATTTCCAAAAAATGCTGTTCCTTCATCTCTCTGCTTCATATGGCTGTCATCTATAGAAAGGTTTGCAGTGACGTGAAGTGGATTCTTCAGCTGGAGCGGTCACACGTGACACTGCACCGTAGTGCTCATGATACGGTTACCTATTTCATTTCAATCAACTTTATTAAATTGTACTTTCCAAACGAACAAAAAGTCACATTCCGACAATAGAGAGCAGTGTATGTCTCCAGGGCCAATTATAGGAGGAAAAATCCACAAATGCCTTTTATTGCATACCAATCTTGAGCGTAGGTCTGTTATTTACAAAGAACTACTGGCCTCAAGACTCATTTAAGTTATAAATAATTTAAATAACTTCTGACGCATCATTATTCATATCACCGTGATAATGAGTGCAGGTTTCCATAGAGAAGAGAAAGAGTGCAGAGAGCGAAGATGGAAAGGCAACGAGTAGATCCAGGGTCTCTACTGAAGATCATCACTGTGGAAGCAAAGCTATGCTTCCAGGGCTACAGACAATTGCATTAAACCTGCGGGAAGGGATCGTTGAATTTCTGCGTTGCTCTAGATGATCTTTTCTTGCTCTTCTGTGCATGTCTTTCTGTAACATCCTTTCTGCTCATTCTTCCCCGTGCTCATGACTCTTGGCAGGATGCTAGAATTTTCTGAGCTTGTGAGTGTCGATTCTAGAGGCTCTTCTTACAAAACTCTCTTTTCTTGCGCCGTCTCTTACTGTTTGTTTCCCTGTCTTTTAGTTTGCAGCACTCTTAGAATGCCTTCGCTACTTTCAGCTGTGTACTTAAAACTCAGATGACCCCAGAAGTGCGCAGTGTGATGTTTTACAAGTGACAGTAGTAATTATTCAGAAATGCTGAAGTGATGTTTTGCAGCTTGATTAGATAAGAGTTGTTCCTAAGGGGCTGGACACTCAGCTGTAGTTGATGTTCCAGGTTGTTTGAAAGTGTAAGGTAGTTACGTTTTATCAAAAGACTATAAAATACATCAGTGAAAGTCACTTTAAGATTGTTTCCTCATTATGAGAATGGAAAGATTGCCAGGATAGCAATTCCACCGGTGAACATTTTAGATTATAGAAAATGAGGGTCTTAGGAGATAGCTGTGAAGGTAAAGTGTCTACCGCACAAACAAGAGAGGAATGTGTGAGCAAGGATGTTAGTCCCCAGACAAGAGGAATGACATCCCAGCAGTGAAGGGGCACGGAAGGGAAGATTCCAGGGCGATCTGGCTCTTCACCCTAAGCTAATGGGTAAATTTCAGGCTTATAGTAGATCTTATATCAGAAAATAAAACAAACAAGAACAAAACAAAATCAAGATTGGCAGTTTAAGTTAAAACACACAAAGAATATAATACCAAAAATTAGCCTTATTGCAATTTTCAGTGCACCCAATAAATATTTTAAATTATATATCTTAGAAAATAGTACATCCTGTTGTCCTCTTACTTAAACGTGTCACTGTATTTTCCACCTATTAGAATCTTTGAATTTGGAAAGCACATTGGAATTGAAATGTGTTAGACTAGGTAAATTGGCTAGTGAAAAACTTGAGGCAAAATCAGGAAACTGCTAGGAGCAAACGATACAGTGTAACTGATGTAGATAAAAATATACTCAATTTTTTTCCAATTTCCTATAGGTTCATGAAAAATCATCTCAATAAAAATCTTTCTTGCCTATAAAAGATGGCAGTCTCTTCATCTCTGAGTCCAGACAGCTTTGTAAGGAAGTCAATCCATTTTTGAATCAAAGAGAAGTTATGTGTATTCAACACTGTGGTTCTTCCTTTGTCAGTTTGAACTGAACCTAGAGTTTCTTCTGGTGGATGGGCATCAGAAATTACAAAAGAAATGGTGTGTTAGGTATGAACTCTTAAATTTGGTTGCAGTGACCATTCTGAATTAAGACTTAATGGCAATGAGGAATCTAAACTTTGTTTCAAGCAGTGTTAGTAGACCTTTGCTTGCTGAGTAGGAATTGATGTATGCCAGCCTGTGTAACTCCAGGCTTTCATCAGGACAGTGACCTACTGGATCGGCGGAAACATTGCTTCACTATGCAGTCCGAGTGTGGGGAGGACCTATACTTCTCTGTGGAGTTAGAAAGTGACCTTGCCCAGTGGGAACGAGCCTTCCAAACAGCCACCTTCCTTGAAGTGGAGCGCATACAGGTGAGAGCCTGTGCAGCACAGAGGTGTGGCACCTGGAGAGGTGTCCTTGCCACTAACTGGAGTTCTCAAAGGTTATAAGCCCAGTTCTGTGAGGCTACCCTTCACAACAAATGCATCCAGTGTTTAACCGTCATTGAGCAATGAATAATTAGGTATAGCTGAATAATTATTGAATTTTTTTTTATAATTTTGCCTCTGTAGTCTACTTTCTATCACATATTACTGTAGCTTGAATCTTACATAGAAAACTACACTCTGGCTATAGTTTCCGGTTTTTGAAGTTGTTCCTATACAGCAGACCAACAGGCAACCTAAGTTCTAGAAGCCTCCCTTTCATTTGTGACTTTCAAAACCATGCATAATATGTGAGACACAATTTATAAATAAAATGTTACATTTCCTAGTTTAAAAGAAACAATGTGAAGTATAATTAACTTAGGGTAATTTTAATGACTTCATAATTTTCTCAGGTCAGTGAATTTTGGCAGTAAAGAACGTATTTGTTTCATAGCTGTATACTAATCCAGTTCAACAATTATGTACTTTAACATGATGTTTTGGAGGATGTACTAAATTAAAAAAAGTTATTACACTCAATTAAAGTTATTTTGAATTGATTCTATACTTGGTTTTTACCTGGTGGTAGAAATTTAGTTCCAAAGTGCGTTTAAGATATTTATCCCATATTTATTTACCTGTGGATGTTATTTAATATATAATTATAAAACAATCTTGCCAAGCAATTTATGTTGGAGCTTTCCTAAAACCAGAATTTTGGTTATCACTTGTTTTAGACTGAAATCTATTTTCCATTAAATAAATATTGTAATTACAAAATAAATAAGCATTTCTTTATTTAAGTGTATTAAACAAACTCAACATATTCCTTGACATTGTAAGTTATAGAGTAAACTTTAGCAAATCTCAACGTACCCCATTTATTTGCTTCCATCTAATGATTATTGAGGCAATGTAACTTAAATTGCAATGTTCAACCTAATGAGAAAATTTAAATGTATTATAATAAATGCATTTTCACCTGGGATCTTCCATTTAATGCCATACATGGAAATAGAAAATAATTGAGCCTAAATTAAAACAAAACAATGTAGCTTAAAACACTCCTTAATGATGATAGTAGCTTTTATAAATTACTAATGGCTGAAAACAGCTAACTAAGATATCCATGTATTTAGCAAATACAATTATACCTAAACATTGTCTTCCAAG
This sequence comes from Rattus norvegicus, assembly GCF_021556685.1. NCBI lineage: Eukaryota > Metazoa > Chordata > Mammalia > Rodentia > Muridae > Rattus > Rattus norvegicus. The sequence continues at coordinate 16,027,089 of NC_141538.1, forward strand.
GGCCAATTAGTTTATCTTCTAATCTACTATTTTAACTCCAAATGAACATGTTTCATGGTTATGTTTTGAAATGAAAATTAGGCTTTAATCTTTTCAATGTAACATTCTCATAAAAGCAATTTGATAATTATAGGTATTTATAAGGACAATATATATTGTATAAATACTATACAAAAAATCAGTAAAAGCATTGATATTTAAAAAACTCCCTCATATTTAAATTATAATTACAGCTCATATAATTTATTGCTTTGTAGCTTGAAATCAAATTCAAATACAACTGGACAACCAGATTTAACAATGTATCAGGTTGTATAGAAGGTCCATGTTATTTCACATCTTATTTATATTTTCTTTTTTAGCATCCATATTTATTTTTCTTACCAAAATATTTACAAGTAAAGTTAAAATGTTTTGGATCAAACCCAGGGTCTTATTCACGTTAGGAATGTATTCTACTACTGAGCCTTACTACAATCAGTTACTAACTGTTACATTCATTGAGAGTAGATCTCATATTTCCCTTGACACTGAGGTTTTATAAGCCACATGGAAACTAACTGTGTTCTTTTTTTTTCTCCAGTGCAAGACCTATGCATGTGTGCTGGAGAGTCACCTAATGGGCCTCACTATTGACTTTAGCACAGGCTTCATCTGCTTTGATGCAGCAACAAAGGTAATATGTGTCAGGTGGCAGGAGAAATAGGTAGCAAAACTATCATTCAAGAATGAGTGAAAAGCCTTTGAACTACTTGAAGTCTTTAAAATACTAGTACATTGGATTTATTATCTTCATTTTTATTTACGGAACATAAGCTTCTAAATCACTGTTGATGCAAACAATTAATATAGCAAAGTAATTCATGCCACTCTGTTCATATATACATATAAATATATAAGGAGATTATTGGTAAATACTTTATATAGAGAGATATGTTATAGGTCAGTAGATTATAGATAATAGATGAATGATAGATTGATAAGAGATAACAGAAAATATACATAGATTGATGATAGATGATAAATGATAGGTACTGATTTATTTTCTTTTCATAAAAATACAGATTCATATGTTTGTGAACAATTCCTTCTTTAACAATTATTTTTAAGAGTTGCTTCACGATTTTTTCTCACTCAAACATAAATGATGAATGTATGAAAAACATGTTTTTCAGTTTTATATTTGATTTCTTAAAATTAGGTAAAGAATGGTGCAATTTGGGTGTTAGAAATGCCTACTAGATACCTGATATCAACACACAACTTAATATGAGTGCTGTGTGATCTGATGGCTTTTACATTTCCCAAACATTTTGGTCCATTGGAACAGTAATAGACTTTCTTCAGCAGTACTATCTATAAGAATAGTCATCCTTGTTTATCATCAGGAAACATGTGAAAAAATTAAAGTATTACACATCATTATTATCAGTTTGAAATGATCTTCCACCTCTTCTAGTTCTGGTCTTAGTCCTTGCATCAGCATCTTCTTTGGCCTTTGATTTTCAGGGAAGGAGTCTTGCTACTCTCTCTTTTATCAAAAGATAGACTAGCATGTTGTAAGTGGAACCATACCCTCCCAGTATTTCAGTGATTAACAAACAATATTTTTAAAATTTCCTCTTAGGTTAATGTGTGCACAAAACTTTCAAAAAATTTATTAAAAAAACAAGACAGTGACATATATGCTTGAGGAAGATTGAGTACAGATTGTTCAGGAAAGAAGTGGTTCTAATGTGTGTCAATCTGGTAATGAAAGTAGGGAATCCAGTAGATGTACAGAGTACTTATGATGGTTAAAGATGCAGTATATATGATGGCCAATCAGAAAGTCCCAACTATCTATGGACTGCTAGTGTTGGTTTGGTATTCACAGGAAAACTCAATGTTATATTCTAGAAGAACAGATTCTATCCCATAGATAAAATGTGGTCTCTGTGTGATACATAAAGCATATTAAGTAATTAAGAATCTCTAATGCAGTAACCCTTCTGATACTTTTAGTAAAACTAGTATCAAGTGAAAATAAGCTAGTATTATACTGATGAACTAATTTACTGATTAAATAACCTGAGTTCTAATTTGCTAAATATATTCAATAAATTAAACTACCTGTAAACAATCTCTTTCATCTGGAGAGATGACTCAGTGGTTAAGAGCAATGACTGCTCTTTAAGAGGTCCTGAGTTGAATTTCCAGCAACCATATGTTGGTTCACAACCATCTGTGATAGGATCAGATGCCCTCTTCTGGTATGTTTGAAAACAGCTACAATGTACTCATATAAATAAAGTAAATAAATCTTTGAAAAATCTCTCTTAAAATGAGAAAGTTTTTGTTTATTTAATCAGATAATACCAAAAATCTATTCTCAGTCATAATTTAGACTCTAGATTTATTTGGCAAAGTTGATAACATTTATCTGGCATCCATTGTGAAAAGAAACAGCCTCACATTCCTGGCCCAAGAGGATCCTGTCTAGTGCTCTCTGGATACATGAACCTAGAAGCAGTCAGGGGCAGGACACTTCTGGTTTCTGCCTGAGCCCAGACTTCAGTGTCTGGAGTGCAGACACATCTGAGAGCCGAGGTAAGACTAATTCTTCTGCTCCAAGCAACCTGCCTAGAGGCTTCAGTGGACACAAATCCAGGAGCAGCTCTCTATTCCCAGATCTGGCTGAAAGAAAACAGGTCTGCAGGAGTGAGGACATACAGGCTTACAGGAGGGTCAAGCCACTGACAGAGACAGCAAGACAAGTTAACACTAGAGACAACTTGATGGCGAGAGGCAAGCAAAGAAAACTAAACAACAGAAAGCAAGACTACTTGGCATCATCAGAGCCCAGTACTCCCAACAAGCAAACACTGGAAAACAAAACACACTGGAAAAGCAAGATTTGGATTTAAAATCACATCTCTTGATGATGATAGAGGAGTTTAAGAAGGATGTAAATAACTTCTTTAAAGAAATATAGATCAACATGGGTAAACAAGTAGAAGCCCTTAACGAGGAAACACAAAAACCTCTTAAAGAACTACAGGAAAACACCAGCAAACAGGGGAAAATTGAACAAAGCCATCCAGGAATTAAAATGGAAATAGAAACAATAAAGAAATCACAAACTGAAACAACCCTGGGGATAGAAAACATAGGAAAGAGATCAGGAGTCATAGATGCAAGCATCGCAAACAGAAAAGAAGAGATAGAAGAAAGAAATTCATGGGCAGGAGATACCATAGAAAACATTGACAACCATCAAATGTAATGTAAAATGCAAAAAGATCCTAACCCAAAAGATCCAAGAAATCCAGGAGACACTGGGAAGATCAAAGATAAGGATAATAGATAGGTATAGAAGATAGTTAAGACTCCCAACTTAAAGGGCCAGAAATATCTTCAACAAAATTATAGAAGAAAACTTCCATAACCTAAAGAAAGAGATGCTCATAACCATACAAGAAGCATACAGAACTCCAAATAGATTGGACCAGAAAAGAAATATCTCCCATCACATAAAGTCAAAACACCAAACACACAAAACAAGGGAAAGAATATTAAAAGCAATAAAGGGGAAAGGTTAAGTAACATATAAAGGCAGACCTATCAGAATGACACCAGACTTCTTGCCAGAGACTATGAAACACAGAAGATCCTGAACAGATGTCATGCAGACCCTAAGAGAACACAAATGCCAGTGCAGGCTAATATATCCAGCAAAACTCTCAATTAATATAGATGGAGAAACCAAGATAGTCCATGACAAAATCAAATTTACACAATATCTTTCTACAAATCCAGTCCTACAAAGGAAAATAGATGGAAAACTACAGCAGAAGGAGGAAAACCACACAATAGACAAAGCAAGAAAGTAATCTCCTTGCATTGAAAGCAAAAGAAGAGAGCCACAAAATCATAATTCCAACTCTAATAACAAAGATAATAGAAAAAAACAATCAGTATTCCTTAATATCTCTTAAAATCAATGGACTCAATTGCCCAATTATAAAAGACATAGACTAACAGACTAGATACATAAAGAAGACTGAGCGTTATAGTCCCTACAGGAAACACATATCAGTGAGAAAGACAGACACTACTTCAGAGTAAAAGTCTTGAAAACAACTTTCCAAGCATACGGTCAAAAGAAACAAGCTGGAGTAGATATTCTAATATCAAATAAAGTCAACAGTCAACCAAAAGTTATCAAAAAAGATAAGGAATGCACTTCATATTTGTCAAAGCAAAAATCAACCAAGATGAACTTTCAATCCTGAATATCTATGCTCCAAATGCAAGGAAAGCTACATTCCTAAAAGAAATCTTACTAAAACTCAAAGTACACATTGCACCTCACACAGTAATAGTGGGAGATTTCAACACTACACTCTCATCAATGTACAGATCATAGAAACAGAAACTAAGAAGAGACATAGAGAAATGAACAGAAGTTATGAAACAAATGAATTTAACAGATATTTATAGAACATTTCATCCTAAAAGAAAAGAATATACTTTCTTTTCAGCACCTCATAGTACCTTCTTCAAAATTGAGCATACAATTGGTCACAAAACAGGCCTTAACAGATACAAGAAGATTGAAATAATCTCATATATTTAATCAGATAACCATGGACTAAGGTATATCTTCAATAGCAACAATAATGACATAAATTACACATACAAATGGAAGCTGAACAATGTTCTACTCAAGGATAACTTGGTCAAGAAAGAAATAAAGAAAGAAATTAAAGACTTTTTAGAGTTTAATGAAAATAAAGCCACAACATACCCAAACTTAAGTGACACAATGAAAGCAGTGCTAAGAGGAAAACTCAAAGCTCTGAGTGCCTCCAAAAAGGAGCTGGAGAGTGTATACATTAGCAGCTTGACAGCAAACAGAAAAGATCTAGAACAAAAAGAAGCAAATACACCCCAGAGGAATAGAATGCAGGTAATAATCAGACTCAGATCTGAAATCAACCAAGAAGATAGAAAAAGAAATATACAAAAAAATCAACAAAACCAGGAGCTGGTTCTTTGAGAAAATCCACAAGATAGATAAACCCTTAGCCAGACTAACCAGAGGGTACAGAGAGTATTCCATATTAACAATATGAGAAATGAAAAGGGGGACATAACAACAGAATCTGAACAAACTTAAAATATTATCAGATCCTACTACAAAACAGTAGATTTAACAAAACTGGAAAATCTGGATGAATTGGACAAATGTCTAGACAGATACCTGGTACCAAAGACAAATCAGGATCAGATAAAGCATCTAAACAATCCCATTACTCCTAAAGAAATAGAAGCAGTCATTAAAAGCCCCCACACACAAAAAAAGCCTAGGACCAGATAAATTTAGTGCAGAATTCTATTAGACCTTCATAGAAGACCTAATACCAATACTGTCCAACCTGCTTTACAAAACAGAAACAGAAGATACACTACACAATTCTTTCTATGAAGCCACAATTATGTTTAAAACTAAACCACACAAAGACCCAAAAAAGAAAGAGAACTTCAGACCAATTTCCCTAATAACTATGAATGCAAGAATACTCCACATTCTCACAAACCGAATCCAAGAGCATATCAAAACCATCATCCAACATGATCAAGTAGGCTTCAGCACAGTGATGCAGGGATGGTTCAATATATAGAAATCCATCATCATAATCCACTATGTACACAAACTCAAAGAAAAATCACATCATCTCATTAGATACTGAGAAAGCATTTGACAAAATTCAACAGGCCTTCTTATTAAAAGTCTTCGAAAGATCAGGAACTCAAGGTTCGTACCTAAACATAGTGAAAGCAATATACAGCAAACAAGTAGCCAACATTAAACTAAATGGAGAGAAACTTGAAGCGATCCCACTAAAACCAGGTACTAGACAAGGCTACCCACTCTCACTCTACTTATTCAATATAGCACTCAAATTCCTAAGCAGAGATATCAGAGGACAAAATGTGGTGAAAGTGACACAAATTGAAAAAAATCAAGGAAGAAATCAAGATTAATATTATTTTCCGATGATATGATAGTGCACGGAGCCATATTGGATTTGGGCCTAGCCGCTTTTTGACTGCATGGTTCAAAGTGACTCTGGGCTGTTTGGCCACAGAGACTCACCCCTAAGATGACTGCCATAAGTCTTAAGATTGTTGGACAAAGCCTCTCCCATGAATTTACGGCACAGGAAGATAACATTCAAGGGATGCCTCAGCTCCCTTAGCAGATACCAGTTATCTCCTCAGTCAACATCCTTGCAAAGTTTAATCATGCCTGGGATATCAAGGTCTTTGGTCTTGCCTCGAAGTGCGGCTCTACACGCCGAGTTAGCATTTTCGAGAGCAAGCTGTCTAAGGAGAAGTCCTTCACTTTCATTTTGACCTAGGATTCTTTCAGCTGCTTCTTTTAGTCTCCCTACAAATTGAGCATAGGGCTCTTGTGCCCCCTGGATTATTTTAGTTAAGGGGGTGGTGAGTGCCCCTGTAGCGGGGACTGCTCTCCAAGCTGACAAAGCCGCCTGCACCCTTTGTGCGAGCACACCGGGAGACAGCCCCAGCTGTTTTTCCTCAGAGGCAAATGAGCCCCTCCCACATAGCTTATCTGCCGTCCAGGAAGCAGATTTACTTAAGGGATTGTTTCTGTTTCTAGCAGCAAGGCTCTCCGCTTTATCAATAAATTCAGATTTCCAAGTCAAATATTGTCCTCTAGTGAGGACAGATTGTACCACCTTGGTCCATTCACTAGGGGTCAAATACCCAGACCCCGCAAGTCCTTCTAGGATAGCCAAGGTAAAAGGGGCATTCATACCATAATTTTTAACAGCTGAATGTAATTCCTTTATGTGTTTGAGTTTAAGTTTCTTGTATACAGGACATGAGGTCCCACCCTCATCCTGATCAGGGCTTTCCTCTTCCGAATCTGAGGGTCCCTCCTCATAGTCATTTTCTTCTTCACTTTCTTGCTCCTCATTATGGTCACGATTAGTACTGTCTGGCTCGCGTTCATCTCTGGCCAACATATTTAGTGTTCTAGTACTGTTTAACTCAGACTCGTCCCTGGCCTGTCTGGCGCGTGCCCTAGTCATAACTGGGAAAGTTAGTTTTGGTTGGGGTTTACTACTGGCCTTAGCTGGCCCTTTTTGGGCATACTGTCCCTTAGTCATGGTCTCTTGTAAATCCTGGATTTCTAGTGTAAGATCCCCCAATTCCTGCTGTAGGTGTAAGATCTGTTTAAGCCCAGTAATTTGTGCTTGAAGTGCAGTCTTAGTCTGAGTCAGTTCCTCCACTACTGCCACTGGTAGAGGTGCAGGTGGGGCTGATGATATAAGGGGTAGATAAGGTGGGAGGCAGACAGGCCCAGATCTCCAAGTGAAGAAGATCCGAGTCTCCTGTGGCTCGGGACCATATCTCTCTTTCTCATACCTGGCAGCTTCCTCCTCTAATTCGGCCTCAGAGGCAGGATCTAGACCTGACTCAGAGCATGTGTTTTTCCCAGAAAATTCTTTAAGAGAAGGATAAATGGTTTTTGAATTTTTGGACATCTTGGGATCTTTCAGAGAGCTTAAGGCTTTGGATGAGGGATTTCCCTCATCCCCAGGCATATCAATAACAATGGAAGGGCAAGGAGAATGTGGCTCCCCGTTTTCTTTTTCATTGTTAGGTGAAGCCAGCCTGAGAGGCTTGTAAGAAGTCCTCTGAGACAGCTAGGAGGCGGGCACTCTCGCCTCCTTCCTCAGCATCTATTATAATGTCTCTAATGATACCCCAGTAACTGAGAAAAGCCACAGACACTGGGTCGCCGGCTTTCAAAAGCCTATTAATCTCCTGACCAACCTTATTCCAAGTATGGGGGTGAATATCGGGGGCACTTAAAATTAACCAAGGACATTTTTCATCTACGAAACAAAAACATTTGATTAAATCCTTTTTCTTAACTCTTAATCCTCTCTCCCTGAGTGAGCGTTTGATCTCTCCTATGAAACAAGCCTCCTAAATCCGTACCTTCCCCATGGCAATTAGACAACAATTATTCGACCGGTCCTTACCTCCCTCTCCAGTGACACACGAGCTATACGGCCTGAAGAGTCCACGATTCCCGCTGCAGCTCTCTTATCTCCATCGTCCTGTAGTCAGCCTTGCTTCAGGGTCCCTGTTCGGGCACCACTTGTCCCCGCCAGCGGGGACCCAGTTATTCAGGGTCCCGAAGAGGCTTTCTACCTGTGGGCCAAAATGGGGATGAAGAGAAGAAGGAGACCAAGCAAAAGTTCTGTTGTCGAGACACCGCAGGAACCTGAAAGAAACAGACCGGATAAACAGTTCTCTGCACCCAAATCCCATGGGAGGGAGAGCTAAACCTTCAGAGAGGCAGACAAGCCTGGGAAACCAAAAGAGACTGCTCCCTGCACACACATCTCCGACGCCAGAGGAAAAAGCCAAAGACCATCTGGAACCCTGGTGCACTGAAGCTCCCGGAAGGGGCGGCACAGGTCTTCCTGGTTGCTGCCTCTGCAGAGAGCCCCTGGGCAGCACCCCGCGAGCAAACTTGAGCCTCGGGACCACAGGTAAGACCAAATTTTCTGCTGCAAGAAAGCTGCCTGGTGAACTCAAGACACAGGCCCACAGGAACAGCTGAAGACCTGTAGAGAGGAAAAACTACACGCCCGAAAGCAGAACACTCCGTCCCCATAACTGACTGAAAGAGAGGAAAACAGGTCTACAGCACTCCTGACACACAGGCTTATAGGACAGTCTAGCCACTGTCAGAAATAGCAGAACAAAGTAACACTAGAGATAATCTGATGGCGAGAGGCAAGCGCAGGAACCCAAGCAACAGAAACCAAGACTACATGCCATCATCGGAGCCCAATTCTCCCACCAAAACAAATATGGAATATCCAAACACACCAGAAAAGCAAGATCTAGTTTCAAAATCATATTTGATCATGATGCTGGAGGACTTCAAGAAAGACATGAACACACTTAGGGAAACACAGGAAAACATTAATAAACAAGTAGAAGCCTACAGAGAGGAATCGCAAAAATCCCTGAAAGAATTCCAGGAAAACACAATCAAACAGTTGAAGGAATTAAAAATGGAAATAGAAGCAATCAAGAAAGAACACATGGAAAAAACCCTGGATATAGAAAACCAAAAGAAGAGACAAGGAGCTGTAGATACAAGCTTCACCAACAGAATACAAGAGATGGAAGAGAGAATCTCAGGAGCAGAAGATTCCATAGAAATCATTGACTCAACTGTCAAAGATAATGTAAAGCAGAAAAAGCTACTGGTCCAAAACATACAGGAAATCCAGGACTCAATGAGAAGATCAAACCTAAGGATAATAGGTATAGAAGAGAGTGAAGACTCCCAGCTCAAAGGACCAGTAAATATCTTCAACAAAATCATAGAAGAAAACTTCCCTAACCTAAAAAAAGAGATACCCATAGACATACAAGAAGCCTACAGAACTCCAAATAGATTGGACCAGAAAAGAAACACCTCCTGTCACATAATTGTCAAAACACCAAACGCACAAAATAAAGAAAGAATATTAAAAGCAGGAAGGGAAAAAGGTCAAGTAACATATAAAGGCAGACCTATCAGAATCACACCAGACTTCTCGCCTGAAACTATGAAGGCCAGAAGATCCTGGACTGATGTCATACAGACCCTAAGAGAACACAAATGCCAGCCCAGGTTACTGTATCCAGCAAAACTCTCAATTAACATTGATGGAGAAACCAAGATATTCCATGACAAAACCAAATTTACACAATATCTTTCTACAAATCCAGCACTACAAAGGATAATAACTGGTAGAGCACAACATAAGGAGGCAAGCTATACCCTAGAAGAAGCAAGAAACTAATCGTCTTGGCAACAAAACAAAGAGAATGAAAGCAAACAAACATAACCTCACATCCAAATATGAATATAAAGGGAAACAATAATCACTATTCCTTAATATCTCTCAATATCAATGGCCTCAACTCCCAATAAAAAGACATAGATTAACAAACTGGATACGCAACGAGGACCCTGCATTCTGCTGCCTACAGGAAACACACCTCAGAGACAAAGACAGACACTACCTCAGAGTGAAAGGCTGGAAAACAACTTTCCAAGCAAATGGTCAGAAGAAGCAAGCTGGAGTAGCCATTCTAACATCAAATAAAATCAATTTCCAACTAAAAGTCATCAAAAAAGATAAGGAAGGACACTTCATATTCATCAAAGGAAAAATCCACCAAGATGAACTCTCAATCCTAAATATCTATGCCCCAAATACAAGGGCACCTACATACGTAAAAGAAACCTTACTAAAGCTCAAAACACACATTGCACCTCACACAATAATAGTGGGAGATGTCAACACCCCACTCTCATCAATGGACAGATCATGGAAACAGAAATTAATCAGTGATGTCGACAGACTAAGAGAAGTTATGAGCCAAATGGACTTAACGGATATTTATAGAACATTCATCCTAAAGCAAAAGGATATACCTTCTTCTCAGCTCCTCATGGTACTTTCTCCAAAATTGACCATATAATTGGTCAAAAAACGGGCCTCAACAGGTACAGAAAGATAGAAATAATCCCATGCGTGCTATCGGACCACCACGGCCTAAAACTGGTCTTCAATAACAATAAGGGAAGAATGCCCACATATACGTGGAAATTGAACAATGCTCTACTCAATGATAACCTGGTCAAGGAAGAAATAAAGAAAGAAATTAAAAACTTTTTAGAATTTAATGAAAATGAAGATACAACATACTCAAACTTATGGGACACAATGAAAGCTGTGCTAAGAGGAAAACTCATAGCGCTGAGTGCCTGCAGAAAGAAACAGGAAAGAGCATATGTCAGCAGCTTGACAGCACACCTAAAAGCTCTAGAACAAAAAGAAGCAAATACACCCAGGAGGAGTAGAAGGCAGGAAATAATCAAACTCAGAGCTGAAATCAACCAAGTAGAAACAAAAAGGACCATAGAAAGAATCAACAGAACCAAAAGTTGGTTCTTTGAGAAAATCAACAAGATAGATAAACCCTTAGCCAGACTAACGAGAGGACACAGAGAGTGCGTCCAAATTAACAAAATCAGAAATGAAAAGGGAGACATAACTACAGATTCGGAGGAAATTCAAAAAATCATCAGATCTTACTATAAAAACCTATATTCAACAAAATTTGAAAATCTTCAGGAAATGGACAATTTCCTAGACAGATACCAGGTATCGAAGTTAAATCAGGAACAGATAAACCAGTTAAACAACCCCATAACTCCTAAGGAAATAGAAGCAGTCATTAAAGGTCTCCCAACCAAAAAGAGTCCAGGTCCAGACGGGTTTAGTGCAGAATTCTATCAAACCTTCATAGAAGACCTCATACCAATATTATCCAAACTATTCCACAAAATTGAAACAGATGGAGCCCTACCGAATTCCTTCTACGAAGCCACAATTACTCTTATACCTAAACCACAAAAAGACACAACAAAGAAAGAGAACTTCAGACCAATTTCCCTTATGAATATCGACGCAAAAATACTCAATAAAATTCTGGCAAACCGAATTCAAGAGCACATCAAAACAATCATCCACCATGATCAAGTAGGCTTCATCCCAGGCATGCAGGGATGGTTTAATATACGGAAAACCATCAACGTGATCCATTATATAAACAAACTGAAAGAACAGAACCACATGATCATTTCATTAGATGCTGAGAAAGCATTTGGCAAAATTCAACACCCCTTCATGATAAAAGTCCTGGAAAGAATAGGAATTCAAGGCCCATACCTAAACATAGTAAAAGCCATATACAGCAAACCAGTTGCTAACATTACACTAAATGGAGAGAAACTTGAAGCAATCCCACTAAAATCAGGGACTAGACAAGGCTGCCCACTCTCTCCCTACTTATTCAATATAGTTCTTGAAGTTCTAGCCAGAGCAAGCAGACAACAAAAGGAGATCAAAGGGATACAGATTGGAAAAGAAGAGGTCAAAATATCACTATTTGCAGATGACATGATAGTATATTTAAGTGATCCCAAAAGTTCCACCAGAGAACTACTAAAGCTGATAAACAACTTCAGCAAAGTGGCTGGGTATAAAATTAACTCAAATAAATCAGTTGCCTTCCTCTATACAAAAGAGAAACAAGCCGAGAAAGAAATTAGGGAAACGACACCCTTCATAATAGACCCAAATAATATAAAGTACCTCGGTGTGACTTTAACCAAGCAAGTAAAAGATCTGTACAATAAGAACTTCAAGACACTGAGGAAAGAAATTGAAGAAGACCTCAGAAGATGGAAAGATCTCCCATGCTCATGGATTGGCAGGATTAATATAGTAAAAATGGCCATTTTACCAAAAGCAATCTACAGATTCAATGCAATCCCCATCAAAATACCAATCCAATTCTTCAAAGAGTTAGAACAATTTGCAAATTCATCTGGAATAACAAAAAACCCAGGATAGCTAAAGCTATCCTCAACAATAAAAGGACTTCATGGGGAATCACTATCCCTGAACTCAAGCAGTATTACAGAGCAATAGTGATAAAAACTGCATGGTATTGGTACAGAGACAGACAGATAGACCAATGGAATAGAATTGAAGACCCAGAAATGAACCCACACACCTATGGTCACTTGATTTTTGACAAAGGAGCCAAAACCATCCAATGGAAAAAAGATAGCATTTTCAGCAAATGGTGCTGGTTCAACTGGAGGGCAACATGTAGAAGAATGCAGATCGATCCATGCTTATCACCCTGTACAAAGCTTAAGTCCAAGTGGATCAAGGACCTCCACATCAAACCAGACACACTCAAACTAATAGAAGAAAAACTAGGGAAGCATCTGGAACACATGGGCACTGGAAAAAATTTCCTGAACAAAACACCAATGGCTTATGCTCTAAGATCAAGAATCGACAAATGGGATCTCATAAAACTGCAAAGCTTCTGTAAGGCAAAGGACACTGTGGTTAGGACAAAATGGCAACCAACAGATTGGGAAAAGATGTTTACCAATCCTACAACAGATAGAGGCCTTATATCCAAAATATACAAAGAACTCAAGAAGTTAGACCGCCGGGAAACAAATAACCCTATTAAAAAATGGGGTTCAGAGCTAAACAAAGAATTCACAGCTGAGGAATGCCGAATGTCTGAGAAACACCTAAAGAAATGTTCAACATCTTTAGTCATAAGGGAAATGCAAATCAAAACAACCCTGAGATTTCACCTCACACCAGTGAGAATGGCTAAGATCAAAAACTCAGGTGACAGCAGATGCTGGCGAGAATGTGGAGAAAGAGGAACACTCCTCCATTGTTGGTGGGATTGCAGACTGGTAAAACCATTCTGGAAATCAGTCTGGAGGTTCCTCAGAAAATTGGACATTGAACTGCCTGAGGATCCAGCTATACCTCTCTTGGGCATATACCCAAAAGATGCCTCAACATATAAAAGAGACACGTGCTCCACTATGTTCATCGCAGCCTTATTTATAATAGCCAGAAACTGGAAAGAACCCAGATGCCCATCAACAGAGGAATGGATACAGAAAATGTGGTACATCTACACAATGGAATATTACTCAGCTATCAAAAACAACGAGTTTATGAAATTCGTAGGCAAATGGTTGGAACTGGAAAATATCATCCTGAGTGAGCTAACCCAATCACAGAAAGACATACATGGTATGCACTCATTGATAAGTGGCTATTAGCCCAAATGCTTGAATTACCCTAGATCCCTAGAACAAACGAAACTCAAGACGGATGATCAAAATGTGAATGCTTCACTCCTTCTTTAAATGAGGAAAAAGAATACCCTTGGCAGGGAAGGGAGAGGCAAAGATTAAAACAGAGACTGAAGGAACACCCATTCAGAGCCTGCCCCACATGTGGCCCATACATATACAGCCACCCAATTAGACAAGATGGATGAAGGAAAGAAGTGCAGACCGACGACAGGAGCCGGATGTAGATCGCTCCTGAGAGACACAGCCAGAATACAGCAAATACAGAGGCGAATGCCAGCAGCAAACCACTGAACTTTGAATAGGTCCCCTATTGAAGGAATCAGAGAAAGAACTGGAAGAGCTTGAAGGGGCTCGAGACCCCAAAAGTACAACAATGCCAAGCAACCAGAGCTTCCAGGGACTAAGCCACTACCTAAAGACTATACATGGACTGACCCTGGACTCTGACCCCATAGGTAGCAATGAATATCCTAGTAAGAGCACCAGTGGAAGGGGAAGCCCTGGGTCCTGCTAAGACTGAACCCCCAGTGAACTAGTCTATGGTGGGAGGGCGGCAATGGGGAGAGGGTTGGGAGGGGAACACCCATAAGGAAGGGGAGGGGGTGAGGGGGATGTTTGCCCGGAAACCGGGAAAGGGAATAACACTCGAAATGTATATAAGAAATACTCAAGTTAATAAAAAAAAAAATACCTTTTAACACTTACACACACACACACACACAAAAAAAGTTCTGTTGTCAAGGTCTTGTTTATTGGGATGAACTTTACAGCTTTTAAGGCTTTCAGGTAGGGGGAGTGACCTTGGTGAAATATTAAGGAGGGGGAGATGAGGGTATAGGCAGTGATAGCTGGAGGCAAAGAAGTCAGGCGATGAGGTCAGGTGGTGGAGACACTGGGTGTTGACTGAGGATATAACTGGTATCTGCTAAGGGAGCTGAGGCATCCTTTAATGTTATCTTCCTGTGCCGTAAATTCATGGGAGAGGCTTTGTCCAACAATCTTAAGACTTATGGCAGTCATCTTAGGGGTGAGTCTCTGTGGCCAAACAGCCCAGAGTCACTTTGAACCATGCAGTCAAAAAGCGGCTAGGCCCAAATCCAATATGGCTCCGTGCATGATAGTATACTTTTGTGACCCCCAAAGTACCAACAGACAATTACTGAGCCTGATAAACAACTTCAGCAAAGTGGCTGGGTATAAAATTAACTCACATTATAAGTAGCCTTTATCTACTCAAAGGATAACCATGCTGAGAAAGAAATTAGGGAAATGACACCCTTCACAACAGTTCCAAATAACATAAAATATCTTGGTGTGACTCTTAGCAAGCAAGTGAAAGATCTGTATGACAAGAACATCAGTCTCTGAAGAAAGAAATTGAAGAAGATCTCAGAAAATGGAAAGACCTCCCATGCTCATGGATTGACCAGATTACTATAGTAAAAATGGTCATCATGCCAAAAGCAATCTACAAATTCAATGCAATCCCCATCAAAATTCCAACTCAATTCTTCATAGGGCTAGAAAGAGCAATTTTCATATTCATTTGGAATAACAAAAATCCCACAACAGTTAAAGCTGTCCTCCACAATAAAAGAACTTCTGGAGGACTCACCATTCCTGACTTCAAGTAGTATTACAGAGCAATAGTCATAGAAATTGTAAGGTATTGGTACAGAGACAGGCAGGTAAATAAGTGGAATAGAATTGAAGGCTGAGAAATGAACCCACACACCCATGGTCACTTGATCTTTGACAAAGGAGCTAAAACCATGCAGTGGAAAAAAGCATTTTCAACAAATGGTGCTGATTCAACTGGAGGTTAGCATGTAGAAGAATGCTTATCAATCCATTCTTATCACCCTGTACAAAGCTTAAGTCTAAGTGGATCAAAAACCCCCACATCAAACCAGATACACTCAAACTAATAGAAGAAAAAGTTGGGAAGAGTCTTGAACACATGGGCACTGGGAAAAATTTCCTGAACAAAACACCAATGACTTATGCTTGAAGATCAAGAATTGACAAACGGGACCTCATAAAACTACACAGCTTCTTTAAGGCAAAGAACACTGTCAATAGGACAAAATGGTAATCGACAGATTGGGAAAAGATCTTTACCAATCCTACATCAGACAGAGTATTAATATCAAATATATAGAAAGAACTCAAGAAGTTAGACTCAAGAGAATCAAATAACACTATTAAAAATGGGGTACAGAGCTAAACAAAGAATTCTCAGCTGAGGAATATTGAATGATTGAGAAGTACCTAAACAAATGTTCAACATCCTTAGTCGTCAGGGAAATGCAAAACAAAACAACCCTGAGATTCTACCTCACCCCAGACAGAATGGCTAAGATCGAAACTTAGATGACAACAGATGCTGGCAAGGATGTGGAGAAAGAGGAACTCTCCTCCACTGCTGGTGGGATTGCAAGCTGGTACAACCACTCTGGAAATAAGTCTGGAGTTTCCTCAGAAAATTGGATGTAGCAGTACCTGAGTTCCCAGCATATACCCAAATTATGCTCCAACATACAACAAATACACATGTTCCACTACATTCATAGCAGACTTATTTATAATAGGCAGAAACTGGAAATAACCCGATGCCCTTCAACAGAGGAATGTATACAGAAAATGTAGTATATCCACACAATGGAGTACTACTCAGCTATCAAAAGCAATGACTTCATGAAATTCATAGGCAAATGGATGGAACTAGAAAATATCATCCTCAGTGAGGCAACCAAATCACAAAAGAAAAACATTGTATGCACTCATTGATAATTTCCTATTAGCCCAAAAGCTTGAATTACCCAAGGTACAATCCACAGACCACATGAAGCTCAAGAAGTAGGATGATCAGTGTACGGATGCTCCAGTCCTTCTTAAATGGTGAAACAAATATAACCATAGGAGGGGTTGTGGAGACAAAGTTTAGAGCAGAGTCTGAAGGAATGACCATTCATAGCCTGCCCCACCAGGGGATCTAGCCCATATATATAGCCATCTCTTTACAGGCTAAGCCAGAGCATGACAGATACAGAGGTGAATGCTAGCAGCACACCATTGAACTGAGAACAGGGTCCCCATTGCCTGAAATGGAGGAAGGATTGAAGGAGCTGAAGGGGCTTGCCACTCCATTAGGACAACAATACCAACCAACCAGGGATCCCAGGGACTAAACCACTACCCAAAGACTACTCATGGACAGACTGATTTCTCCAACTGCATGTGTAGCAAAGGATGGCCTTGTTGGGCACCAATGGGAGGAGAAGCCCTTGTTCCTGCCAGGGTTGGACCTTCCAGTGTAGGGGAATGTCAATGTAGGGATGCAGGAATGGGGGTGGTTAGGGTAGGGGGAACATCCTTGTAGAAGTAGGAGAAAGGGATGGGATTGGGGACTTATGGAAGGGAAACCAGAAAAGGGAATAACATTTGAAATGTAAATTAAAAAATATCCAATAAAAAAGAAAAGTAACAGCCTGTTTAAAATATACTGCATACATTATATTTTCACTATTAATGTTCAGGTTGCTGGTTTTAAGAATAGTCATAGAATGGTGTTACTATCTCCAAATTCACTTTAGACATTTTCCGCATTCTCAGAAGCACCTGTCTATTTATTACTGATCACTCATTGTATCCTTAACATTTGTAGAAATTTTTAAAATTACATATTTATTTTGTGAGTTTGACAATTTTGCCTACATGTATGTCTATGTACCACATCCAAGTAGTACCTATGTAGACAAGAAAAGCTGATCAAGTACCTTGGAACTCATGTAAAGGGTGATTATTGGTTGTCATGTGTTTTCTGGGAGCCAAATCCGGGTCCTCTACAATGGCAACAAGTGCCCTAAACTGTTCATTCATCTCTCTAGCCCAGACAATATTTTAATTAAATATAATTACATTATTTACCTTCTCCCTCTTCTCTTTATTCTCTATTCTTGGCCCCCCTTTTCTTTCAAATTCATGGTCACTTTTTCTTTAATTGACATTGTTGCAGGCATACACAAATACAACTTTCTACGCTTGTCTGTGTATGTTTTCAAGACCAATTACTTGATATTGGATAACCAATTAGGGGACTCATCCTTGGGGAAGACTTTAATTGTCTCTACCACCACTTTGTCTATGGGAGACACCCAGGATATCCCCCCCTTCACATTAGCATGTTGATTGATATGTTCTGATTTTGATTAGGCTGCCATGTGTATAACTTCCCTATCATTTATAAGAAACACAAACTCGAAGCTGATTCTGATCTTCTGGATCTTACAATCTTCCCACCCTGATTTTCATAATGTTTCCTGAGATTTAGGTGTTTAGGTTATCTTTTAGAGGTATCAGCTAGGGTTGGGCATCTAATGATCTCTGCATTTTAAACATTCATGGCTTTCTGTTATGGTCTCTGTCTGATACCTAGAGAACTTTAATTGATGAGGATTGAGAGACATATTTGTGAGTGTAAAGATAATTTATAATGTACATTTAGATCATACAGGTCTAGTAAAAAGGCAATAATGTGTTCTTCTTTAAGTTCTATGACCTTACTAGCTTTTGATAGTTGGCTAAGTTTCTTACAGAAGACATTATTTACCACCTGTTGAGTAGGTCCTAAGTCCAGTTATACAATTGTATATTACCACTAACATATGAGTGTTACTAATACTCCTTTAGGGATATATGTCATGCTGGTCATTGTTGTGGTTCATTGTTGCAGTTATAAAATTCTGAGGTATGTTGGTTGGTTTCTTCCCTTGACAGCCTGTACAGAACCTGCTGGTAGTTTGAAATCTAGTCCTCAAAGAAGAAGCTTTCAGGCCAATCAGATTATATTATCTATCGAACCTTATACCATTTTCTTTTGCATGATATATCCATTAGTCAGTAATAACCTATGTTATGTTAAGATTATATCTTACGATGATTTTAACATATATATACATGTATATATAACAATTGTGCAAGATTAATAACATTTGTAGGTATTAGTTCTATCAATTGTTAGAAACTAATGCTATAGTCTTGAATTCTTCCTTATTCTCATCATTAATTTTCATCAGATATAACATTTAAACATTAGGTTTGAGAGTCTTAAAACCCATGTCATGCCTAGTGGCCTCATTTATGGAATTTGCACCATGTAACAGTAAATTTGCTGGGCAAGTGTGGGGACCCCACATACTTCAGGTACTTGACTTTGAAAACCAAAGTATAACTAACATGGAACTCTACTCATAAAGTTCCAATGCAAGTTTCCAAGTAAGAAAAGCAATCAGTAGCCCTTCTCTGCTGTAAGGCCTACAAATCACCATAATAAGCCTGCCAGGAAACATTCAATGGTGCAATAGTCAACGTTTATTTTGTGTGTAGCCAAAGCTGTGCTACTGAGTTAAAACCTGTTTAATGAGAGGGAATCTATGGCTGGTAATGTAAGTCAAAGGGTGGTGGGCTAAAGACCCTAAAGAAGAACATACACTCTAGTGGATTGAATTTGCTTGGCCCAGCGAGTGACACTATTAAGAGATGTGGTCTTATTGGAGTAGGTGTGCCCTGGTTGGAGAAAGCCTGTTACTATGGGGGTGAGTAATAGGACCCTGCTCCTAACCACAGGAGCGCTAGTCTTCTCATAGCTGCCTTCAAAACAAGAGGTGGATCTTTCAGCTCCTCCAGCCCCATGTCTGACTGGACACTTCCATGTTCCTGCCTTGATGATAATGGACTGAACCTCTGAACCTTTAAACCATCCCCAGTCAAATATATTCTTTTATAACAGTTGTCTTGTTCATGGTATCTCTTCACAGGAGTAAAACCTTAACTAGGACATACACCATTATCCTAAATCATATAGTTTCTAATGGTATTCTAAATATACTTAAAACTTAGAGGTGAGATTATCACTCTGCCTTCATCAACAAAGTTTCTTTTTGTCTTAGATGAAGGCTACTTCAAAGAATCATAACTGATCAAAATGTAGTGAATAAGTGACAATGGAATTTCTCAATTGGTATAGCATATTTATAGACCAATGCCTACATTTAAGGTTTAAGTATTCTTAATAATAAAAAAACACATTAAAATTCAAAATGTATCAAAAATAACAAGAAATAAAAATTTGAAAATTTAAATGGTAGAGAAAAATAAAGATGTCAGTTACAATAAATATGAAAAGTAGGAATTACTATTACAAAGGTTTTTTTCTTTTATACAATTTTGTCATTATGTAATTTGAATAAAGGGGATATGGATTGGAAAAGAAGTCAAAATATTGTTAGTCACTGATGACAACAAAATATACATAAGTGACCCCAAAATTCTACCAGAGAACTCCAAGAGCTAATAAACACTTTCAGGAAAGTGGCTAAATGCAACATTAACTAAAAAAATCAGTATCCCTCCATTAAAACACAATAAATGTGTTGAGAAAGAAATGAAGAAAATACCACCTTTCATAATATAAAACACGTTCGTGTAACTCTAAGCAAGCAACTGGAATGACAAGAAGTTCAAGTTTCTAAAGAAATTGAAGATATAATAATGTGGAAAGATCTCCCATGCTCATGCTTTGATAGAATTATCATAGTAAAAGTGGGCATTTTACCAAAAGCAATCTACAGATTCAATGTAACCCAATCAGAATTCCAACACATTTTTATAGGCCTTGAGAACACTATTAAACTTTATATGGGAAAACAAAAAACCCAGTTTACTTACAATGATCTTGCACAATAAAAGAAGTTTTAGAGGTATCACTATCCCTGATTTCAATAAAGAGTAATAGTAATGAAATCTGTGGTATTAGTATAGAAATTGATAGGATTAATAGGATCAAATCAAAGAGCCAGAAATAAATGCACACATCTACAGACACTTGATTTTGGCAAAGAAGTCAAAACCATAAAAAGGAGTGCATCCTCAATAAATGGTGCTGGTCTACCTGGATGTCTACATGTAGAAGAATGCAGATAAATCCACATTTGCCATCCTGCACAAAACTCAAGTCGAAATGGATCAAAAACCTCAAGATAAAGCCCAAGACACTAAATATAGTAGAGCAGAAAGTTGGGAATAGCCTTGAAAAAGTAGTGAAAACTTATTTTGTTTCCTTGGTACTAGAGACAACTTCCTGAACAGAATTCCAGTGACTCACGTATTAAGATCAACAATTGATAAATTGGGACTCATGAAACTGAACAGCTTCTGGAAGGAAAAGGACACTGTCTTTAGGACAAAATGACAGCCTGCAGATTGGGAAAAATCTTTACTAACCCTTCAACTGACTGAGGGCTAATATCTGAAGTATATAAACAACCCAAGAAGTTAGACACCAACAATAGAAATAACCCAATTAAAAGTGGAATACAGAACTAAACAGAGAATTCTCTACAAAGGAATCTTGAATATCCTAGAAATACCTAAGGAAATGTTCAAAGTCTTTAATCATCAGGGAAATACAAATCAAAATGACTCTGATATTTTTCACATTAGAGCCATCCAAATGTCTCAGATCAAAATGCAATGGAAAGCACATGGTAGAGAGGGTAGAGAGCAAGTTTTAGTGGGAGTACAAACTTGTACAACCACTCTGGAATTCAAATTGTTGGTTTTTCTGAAGATTGAAAATAGTCCTGTCTCAAGACCTAGATACCACTATTGATCATACACCCCAAAGATGCTCCAGGATCTCAGAAGGACACTTGCTTAACTATGTCCATCACAGCTTTATTCCTAATAGTCAGAAACTGGAAACAACCTAGATGCCCTCAACTGAAAATGGATAAAGAAAATGTAGTTCATTTACACAACGGTATACAACTTAGCCATTAAAAACAAGGACATTATTAATTTTGCAGGCAAATGAATGGAACAAGAAAATACCCTGAGTGAGGTAACACAGTCCCAAAAGGACACACATGGTCTTTACTCACTTAAAAGTGGATACTAGCCATAAAATAAAGGATTACCATGATATAATTAAAAAACCCAAAGAAGCCAAATAACAAGGAAGGCCCAAAGAAGGATGATTGACTCTTTCTCAGAAGGGGAAACAAAATAGATATCAGTGGTTAATGCAAGGAGGGCACTGGGTGGAAGAGGGGATGTGGAGGGGAGAAAGCTGGAGATCATATGTAAGAAGAGCAGGAGAAAGAGAAGGAATTTGATTGTTGCAAGATGGGTGAGGCATCAGAAGATCAATGAGGATGACTCTAGCAGAGACTCCTAGCAGTAGGGGATATGAAACCTGAAGTGGCCATTCCCTATTGTCAGGCAGGACTCCCATTGGGGAACAAGGATACTAACCCACCCATAAAACCTTCAACCCAAAATGTGTCCTCTTCAAAATGTGAAGGGAGAAAGGTAGAGCAGAAACTGAGGGAAAGTTCAATCAATGACGGCCTCAAACTGAGACAAATACCATTGGCAAGAGCCAGTTGTAGGTACTATTCATGATACTTTGTTATGCTTTCAGACAGGAAACTAGCATAACTGTCCTCTGAAAGGTTCCACCTAGCAGCCAATAGAAAGAGATGGAGAGACTCACACACAAACATTAGATAGAGTTTGGGGAATCTTTCTGAAGGGTTAGGAGAAGGATTTGGGAACTCAAAGATGACAGGGACTCCAGGGGAATACAAACAGTATCATCTAACTCAGACCCCCGGGGGAATCCCAGAGACTGAATAATCAAGCAGAGAGAAAGCATGGATTGAACATAGTTCCCCTGCACATATGTTGCAACTGAGCAGCTTGGTCTTCATGGCTGTCCCCTAATAACTAGAGCAGGAGCTGTCCCTGAGCCTATTGCTTGCCTGCCTGTGGATTCTGTGCCCCTAAAAGGACTACCTTCTCTGGTTTCAGTGGAGTAGAGGAAGGACTTGAGCGTCTTGGGAGGAGAGGAAAGGCTGATGTTGGGATGTAAAGTAAATAAATAAGTAAATTTTTAAAAATGCTTGACTTAAATATTTTCAAAGTACTCAATTTAGTTTGTATTGAAATTATTAATTTCATTTGCATACAAGTGATTTATTAATTTAAAAATAAATCTTAGAAAACTTCACATATTAAGTGGACAAATAAGATCTACTCTTAAACCCTATAACATAATGTTGAAATTATTAGTATTTAACCATTATTTCGAAGTATCCCATATTTCAGTAGATTTTTGTCTCAACCACAAACATGTTATTTCATCTAGGAACCTCTGTTAGGAGACATTGTGTTTCTGTTAATTCCTTGATGATCAGTGTAAAGAGAGGAAAAGAGATTTTGGTTCACAGTTTCAGAGTCTCTAGTCCACGAATCAATGCTTTCTTTATTCTGGGCTTGTATTAGGGCAACACAGCCTGACCAAGAAGACAAAAAGATAAGAGACCCCCGTGTCCTTTGTGAACATGGCCTTTATGAACAGTCTTCTCCCAGTAGGTACCCTGTCCATATGTAACTGTTGAGCTGTTTAAAAACACAGCCACTTTCTGCAGTGTGGTCTTGGGGAAAAGACCTTTATCCTCTGGGCCTTTGGAAGCCTCTTCTCCAAACCAGAGCTAAATCTATTATGTTTGGTTTTTGTTTTGATTTACACTGACAGCGATGTGCTGCTCCTGTCTTCTGAACATCGTTCTGGCAAGGCCTCTGCATGTGAGAAAGTGACTGTTTAACATACTCACCACTGCCGATAGGCAATTGTGAGCAGTACCATTCCATACAGTTGCTATAAGGTTAGATTTTGTGTTTGGAATGTGGAACAGTGACTGCAAGTCTTTTTTATTACATGGATGCTTTCCTTACATTATCTACACAACTGTTATCATCACAGCAGAGTGTGGGCAAAAACCACACCAATCTCTAGATGTCAAAGTGGTCCTGTCGTTTATAAGATTTGTGAGATCTATGCAACTACTCCGAAATTACAATTCTTGGGTTGCTTATCAACATTCAATTTGGTGTAGTTGTTGAAGCACATAGGAGTTAGGTCTGTCTGGCTCGTTCCTTAACCTCCCATGGGAGACAAGAGTTAACCTGGGTACATCTTTTTCATAGACTGTAAAACCAGGAGAGGAAAAAAAACATAATGGGGAATCACAGTCTTTCACTGCCCCTGGGGAAAACTGAAGATTTTCAGTTGTCAAAATGAGTCATTCAGAAATACGGGGATAGAATAGGGCAATTAGGAGTGATTCAGCCATTGAAAGTTATTAATTATTTTAACAGAAAGTAGCAATGTCTGTCCTATGGACACTTTGGCACTATGGAAACTTATTAGCATCATCTAACTTAGGCAGGGGCTTTGGGATTGAAGGGGAGTGAGGAAGTGAGCAGTCCTAGAGACATGTCGGCGCCAGCACCGACACGGCACCGAGAATCGGGCGAAAGCCTGCGGGATGAAAGAAGCACACACACACAGGTTATTCGTGTCAAGCCAGAAGAGGAAGAGAGCTTCTGGTTTCTTTATTGACCAAACTATATATCCAAAGAACACCACTTAGCAGGTATCTGTCAAGCACAGTGGGGAACCCTGGCTGAGACTTCGGTAACAAAGGACCGACTATGTGGCCTGAATAAATTAGGGAAATAACCAGGAAGGCCAGCCTAATTCTGACTCAGGTGAGAAGTACCCGGCCAGACTGTTCCCAGTTGGGGACAAAAGGCTTCCACATGCAAGGGCAGGGCTCAGCAGGGGTCAAACCTTGTTGGAGACCCAGAAGGGTCTTGTTCAGGCTGACAACATTCTGTGAATGTAAACTTCTTGTGCCACACAGTGACAAAGCAACCAGGCCCAAATCCAATACAGCTCCCACAGAGACATACTGTCAATAGGGCTCAGATAAACAAAATGAGATTAAGTGTAACTGCAGATTTGTGAGCTGATGACACTGTGGAGAAATGTTCATAGTGGAGAACTGGAATCACATTGTGTCTGTGTAAATATCTCCTGAGAGTTACCTGGATAGAGGTCACTGAACAGTTATCTAGATCAATATAAATTACAAGAAGCAGGAATTCTCATTTCTTCTAATATAAAAATTGTGCCATATATTTTTGTATTACTTAAAATGAACTTCTAGTTTCTTGGAAAAGTACATCCAGCTTAGTACTGATCACAATAGGGCTTAGACATTATGAATAGCAATGAGCACTGTAAGTATAAACACAGGTGTAGTTCCAACAGTTTCTACCATGCTGTGATCACACATACCTAAAAGCCTTTGTTCACATGAGGGGACGTTTAGTCCCTGGAGGATTACATGTTTCAAACATAACTTTTAGTAGTGCGGATCCTTCTGGAAAGTAGCTGCAATAAGAAGTTACCCCAAATTATTTGAGTAGACAATTTAAAATCTAGTTTGGATCTCCTCTTAAATTCATGCTACACAAATCTGTTCAAGCATACATCTTATATACTTCATTTCTGAGCAATTCACTCTCAGTTTCAGCTGCCTAGAACATTTGGGAAACTTCAGACTAAATCAAGATGATGCAGGCTGGCTTATGACTCTACAGCATAGCACATGTTCAGCATGCACAAAGCTCCAGGTTCTATCCATGTCTCCACACTAATAAAGGATAAGGAAATTCATCAGAGAAAAATTGCATCCTAGCAAAATGCCATGTATGTTTAATGAATGCACTGACTTATAAATTCTATGTTTTACCTTAGAATAAAATGCTAATGATTTTAGAAATACAAACTTCTCTGAATTTTGAAAATATGCTGACAAAAAATGTAATAAATTCTCCTGTTTTCACATGAATACAACTCTCACCTCAAAGGAGAAAAGGAGTTTGTTCTAAAACTAAATATGAGTGAACATACAGAATTTCTACCAAATTCCCTATTATAATATAGAAGCAGTTTTTATAATTTTTATAGGAACAGAACAAAATAAGACATAAAGACCCTGAGATATACATTTGTGGAAACACCAGAAAAGCTGTTATCATAAACAGATATCTGAAATATAGGCTTCAGATGCCCTGTGATAGCAACCTTAGCCTTTTGATAACTAGAAAATTGGTTTTTTGTTTACTTGCTTATCTTTTTGTTCTTTTAGTCACACTATGTTAGAGCTAATACAGAAGTTGGCAAGGAATTTTTTGAGTCTGTATTAGTCAGGGTCTTCTAAAGTAAAAGTAATACGACATATAGAATGAATCTCTTTCTTTCTCTTCTCTCTCTCTCTCTCTCTCTCTCTCCTCTTTCTCTCATATATATATATATATATATATATATATGAGAGATTTATTAGAGTGACTTACAGGTTGAGTGGCTGTGGCCCAGCTAATCCAATACTAGATGGCTGTGAACAGGAAGTTCAAGTTCAAGAATTCTATATTTACCAAAGCTACAGGGCTGGATAGCTCAACTGGTAGTCAGTATATTCAGGAATCCGAAAGAAGTAGGATATAATGGCCTTGAAGGAATAATGAATTTGCTAGCAATTCAAGGGCAAGCAAGCAAAAAGTAAAGGTTCCTTCTTCCATTTCCTTATTATAGACTTCCAGCTGAAAGTATGGCAGAGATTAAATTGGTTCGATGGTGTATCTTTTCAAAGCTCCAATGATATGTATTTGTAAAAGCATGTCTTCCTACTTCAAACATCCAGATTAGAAGAATCCTCCTACTTCAAATAAAGCAAACATCCTGCAGGGTGTGCACTCACTTTTTGGGTTTTTGTTTCAATGTAGTCAAGTTGGCAACAGAATAGCCATCACAAGCTCAAGTCCTGTCACATGACACACAATTATATCTCCTTATGTCACAATTTCAAATAAAAATGATAACCAGGTTATAATAATATCTAAAATTTATATAACTAACGCATGTACAACAAATCGCGAATGCATTATACATTTAACCAGGTCATAATTATGCCTAGCATGATATACTATCTGTCATACAACCACAAATGCATTTTAAATTTACAATAGGAGGCAATGTCCCTTTTGCAACCTCAAACAGGTTATAAATTAGATTAGGTGGCAATGTCCTTTGAGGGACATTCTTTTATTATTTTGAACTTAAATATGATAACCATTGATATTTTCTTAATTGCTTTTTATATCGTTTGATAAAGAAATTAAGGAAAGAAAACACAAATAAAATAAAACACATTCTTAACAAATTTGACAGAAAAATTCGTGTCAGTTATAATCCTTTTTTTTTTTTGCAAATAGTAAAGTAGCCCTATGTAATTTATAATTACCTTCTTCTATTGCCCAGTTTCAACTTCCTTTACCCTTGACCAGCACCTCAGCAGGTCTTGCTATTTTCCTGAAGAAGGAATGACCCATACTTTCTTTCTGGTTAGGGCTGTGCCCTTTGCCATCCTGTCTGGATTAGGCTGTTGAGCTTTGCCATTGACTTTAATCACAGGATATGGTAGCACCAAGAGCTGTCCTACAGGATCTCATGTATGTTGTACATAACCTTTCTTACTTCCATTTTAGAGAAGCAATTTAATTTCTCCTTGGTAATATGGATCCATCATCCCACTGAACACTGATATTCCTTTCTTATCCTTTTGATCTAAAGGTATTAGAAGTCTAGAGTGGCCTAAGAGGGGTGTGTGTGCTGAGATTCCAGGTCAGCTTCTAGCAGGAGTACTTACCACTCTGGGATAAAATTTCTAGGCCAGCAGAACTTAAGGTATCAGGAACAGGAAGCAAAATTTTTCTAAGTGGGTCACTAGTAAGTGAAACTGTTCCCTTTTCCACCCCTTGATTCCTGAATTTATGGATTCTGGCTGTAGGAGAAACCTTACCATATATTCAATGTTGATTCAAAGTATATACCACCTTCTAGTGAACCATGCCCCAGCTAATCTCTTGGCTAAAGTTCATGAATCAGTAAAGAATTGTACTTCGGATCTCTTCTCCTTCCAAACAAAATGCATGATGTTCCCTGATGTTCTGAATCGGTGAACATTTCCTTCACCATTGTTTTTTAAGGGTGTCCCAAGAGTGAGGTTGTAATGCCACAACTGTTCACTTCTGGGTGGTACCTGCATAACATTCAGCACCATCAATATACCAGGCCCTACTATTCTCTTTCTCAGTTAACTGAACATAGAAAATGCCCTATGAGACTATAGGTGCATATTTGGCAGTAGACAGCATTATAGTGGGAATAGATGTCATAGGCATTGGCATCTTCTTCATGTAACTTGCTGGTGACTTTAGGACCTGCTTCATTATAATCACAGATACACGACTTCCATTTGATAATAGATTGCTCTGCTCCATGTAATTTTATGCCTTGGTGGGTCAGATAACATTCAATTTGTGCTGGGCAGCTTAGATCAGGGCAAGTGTCTCACCCATTGTCAAATACTATTTCCAGTAAGAGAAATAGCTGGCTATGAGCTGTATTTCAAAGGGAGGAGAGTTGTCTGTACACATTTGTATGGCCTTGCTTCAAAATCCCGAAGGTTCTCCTGTGATTTCACATATATAGGCTTCAAACAACATCCCTATTTGCCATTGACACCTGAAATACCACTGAGTCTGTTGGATCATATGGTCCAAGTGGTAGAGCAGCCTGTGCAGCTGCCTAGATCTGTTAAAAAGCCTTCCTCTCTTCCAGTCCCCACACAAAGCTGGTAGCTTTCCGAGTCACATGTTATAGGGGCTGGAGTAACAAACTCAAGTGAGGAATGTGCTGTCCAGAATCCAAATAGATCCACTAAATGTAGTGATTCCTGGTGGTGGGAAGGGCCAAGCACAATAAGTTTTCCTTCTGCTTAGAAGGGATATATCTACATGCCTCACACCACTAGACTCCTAAGAATTTTATTACAGTAGAAGCCCTTTGAATTTGGTTAGATTTGTTTCTCATCCTTTAATGTGCAGATGTATTATCAATGTAGTAGCTACCTCCTGTTCATTTGGCCCAGTAAGTGTAATGTTATCAATATAGTGCACCAATGTGATTAATATAGTGCATTATATCTAGTGATATTTTGCAGAATAGAAAGACTATCAAGTTTTCTTCTAACTAAGTTATGATATGAGGATGGATAATTATAATATATCTTTGAGGTAAAACTGTAAAGGCACAGTTTTGGCCTTATAAGTTGAAGGCAGGTTATTTCTTTTGGTGTTTATGGAAAGGCAGCAAAAAAAATGTCTTTGCTGGATCAATAGATGCATACAATATACAAGACAATGCATTGTTAATCTACTTAAGGAAGGGCACCACGTCTGGTACAGCAACTCTAATTGGACTCACTAATTCATTGAGGTTTTGAAAGTCAAATGTCATACTCCATGACCCACCTGTCTTCTGTACTGGCCAGATAGGAGAGTGAGTTAAAGGAAAATGTGAGAACCACCTCTCCTGCATCTTTCAAGTCTTTGATAGTAGTGCTAATTTCTGCAATTTCTCCAGGGTGATTTTTTTTATTTACTATTTTCTTTGGTAGGGTCAATTCTAAAGGCTTGCAGTTAGCCTTTCCAACCATAATAGCCCTCACCCCACAAGTCAGGGAACTGATGTGAGAATTATGACAACTTCTAAGTATATTTATTCCAATTACATATTCTGGGATGAGGCAAATAACAACAGGACAAGTTCAGAAGCTGGTGGTACCTACTGTGAGTCAGACTTCAGCCAAATTTCTATTAATCATCTGACCTCAAAAAGCCCCTACTTTAACTTCAGGGCTGCAAATTTTGGTGACTTCTCGAATTAGCATAAGTTCAGAACCAGTGTCCTATAAACTCCAGAAAATCTAATTGTTTCCTTCCCCACAGTCTACACTTACTCTTGTAAAAGACTGTAGGTCCCTCTGGGGGAAGGACTGGAGACAGGCTTACAATAAAACTTTTAGGAAGTTTATCATGTTTCTTTTTCAGGGGAACCTAGCTGTCCCTTCATTCTAATGGTTCATTGCTGGATCTGAAAACTGGCTCAAGTCTGGTAATTGGTTGATGGACCAAGCTAGTCTTTTGCCACAATCCAGTACAGCCTTTATTTCACTTGTTTGCAAACCTTTCTGTTTATACAAACCAAACAAAAATAAAATAGACTCTCTATATTTCATACCTGGAAACATTACAATCAATTAGCTTGTACCAAAAATTTATGTGAATCATGCCACCATAAAATTCCCTTTGCCTGTGCTGACCATTATAGGCTAAGTTATTATGGACATAACTTTATCTGTGATGCTAATTATGATAACTATGTTCACCTTTGTTTTTGGTGATTGAGTGCTGCTACCTGGCACTACCTTGGGTCAAACCATGAGCAGCACCATCTCCAACCTTAAGGTCTACCTCAAGGAAAAGGGCAGCAAAACTCTTGAAATATGCTGGTGTGCCTCTCACCATATTGTATCATATAGGATTAGTGAAGGGCAGGCTTTCTGGGACATCCCATAATGGAGGATTAGGTTTTACACACATACCCACTCTAGCAATTTCCTTGACCCTTAAAATCCCTTCATCAACACAAAGCCAAGGGATACAAAGCATCTCTGAATCCTTTTCAGGAGGCCATCTTTTGACAAATGCATCAGCCAAGCACTCAAACAAACTTTTGACACTGTTTTCAACTGAAGGAGCTTGCATATTAAACATTGAATCTCCACCGAGAGGGTTCATATCAATAAGCTCAGCCTGAACCAGTTTTATATCCTTCCCTCATTATACCACATCCGTAAAATTTGTTCCCAAATATATTCCCAAGACTTCTGCTTGAACGAGTTAGCAAACTCTTTAAGCTCTTTAGTCGTATAATGATGAGGCTATCTCTTATATCCATCTAGCTGTCTCAAGAAATGTGTTTGTTTCCAGAGCCCTAACTAACCATTTAAGTGGTAATGGTTCAAAAAGAAAGGATGAATAATTAGAAGAGATGATTTACAGTATTGGTTGCAAGGCTGGAATAGTCTTGTGTTGAAAAATAAACGCAATAAAAACTATACACAGGAAACAAAAGTAAACCACTGCATTATGATTTGAATATATATTTCCCCTTTAAATTTACATTGGGGACTAGGAATGCATCTCAGTGCTGCAGTACTGGTGTGGTATTACATGGGCATGGGTTATATTCTAAACAATACAAATGAGAAAAACATGTTAATATACTGGAATGGCATACTCACTACTGAAGGTGGCAAGAGCAGAGCTGAAGTGGCAGTGTAGTGGAACTTAGGCAGAAAGGGATATAATTATTTCTAGGTGATATTTTGACTTCCTCTATGTACTCTATGCAGTTTGGAAGTATTAATTCAAGCCCCGCCCCTTGCAACAGATTTTAGGTTTTAAAAAGGAAACTCTATCCTATTTGACAGTCCTAGTGCCTGGCACTGGTCATCACAAAGTCTGTAGCAGCATTCCTAGAGCTCCCAGCTGCCTAGTACTGCCATACCACAGAAAATCTCCTTCTTTAGCAGTTGTTTTTTGCTTTTACAACCTTGGTGAAAAAAATTATGAATGCTTGAATCTTGCTCTGCTTTTGTGAGTTTCTAAAGTTTTTCTGAGTTTTGTTTATCTTCTTGGCTTCTTCAGTCTTTGGAGCCTATCTTCTCTTTCGAGTATTTAATTCAGAGCAAAATAGTCCCATATTATAAAATTTTCATCCTGAACTATATCTGCAATAATACAGTTGATCTATGGGTTCTACACATACAGAACTATAAGAAATCAAACTTGTAAATTGCCCGTTATCTAGTATGTTCTGTAACTGTAGAGACCAACTAAGTCACTCATATAATCTAAACCCCTGTGTCTTAGTTAGGGTCTTATTGCTGTGAACAGTCACCATGACCAATGTAAGCTTCATAAAGACAACATTTAATTGGGGCTGGCTTACAAATTCAGAGGTTTAGTACATTATCTTCAAGGTGGGAGCATAGCAGCATCCAGGCAGGCATGGTACAGGAGGAGCTGAGTTCTACATCTTTATCCGAAGAAAGCCAGGAACAGACTGAGCATCCTCAGGCAGCTAGGAGAAGGGTCTACAAGCCCACCCCACAGTGACACACTTCCTCCAACAAGGCCACACCTTCTAAAGTGCCACTTCCTGGGCCAAGCATATGCAAACCACCACATTCATCACACCCTGCCAATTAAACTAGATTTCTGTCTCTCAATTATATAAGTATTCAATTTTTAAAAATAAACAGTATATAAACAACAATAAATAGCACATTGGCCTAGTTATTAGGTTTGTTTTTGTTAATGTGACAAAAACTAGAGTTATCTGAGAAGAGGCAAGTACACTTGAGAAAACATCTTCATAGGATTAGGCCAGAAGACCATATTCAACCACTGCTCTCAGTCAGATCCTGACCATCACTCTTCAGGGTCTAGCCTGATAATTGTAGTCTTCATCCTGCATTAAGGAAACCTCTCCTTGCAACAAATAGAGACCATTACAAAAAAACAGAAGCAATCAAAATGGAGAATTGTAGAACCCAGCACCAATAGATACATCTATAGAACACTTTAATACATATGGCTCATGGAACATTGAAGAAGAGGGAACAGAAAGACTGAAGGAGCCAAAAGTTCAGGTAGTTTGCTATGAGATATGTCTCTTAGTCACATCAGAGGATATGACCATGAAGTCTCACCCACATGAGATGAACGAGAATGAACAGAGATGGTACTAATTAATGTGGACAGGGAAATTCCAGGATGCTTCAATTCTAGATAAAAACTACAGTCAGCTAAGGAATGTTAAGAGCAGGGGAAATTCTTCCTTACAGAAGAGCTCCACAACTGATTATTTAATACCTATGGTCTGAAAACATATACATGCAAGCACCACTATACAGACAATCAGGCTATATTTAGAAGTACATATTTGTGTATTTGTTTTTATGTACATGCATAGAGACATGCAATAACAACTAAAGATAAAAGAGGGTATGGATTTGAAAAAGAGAAAGGCAGTTATGAGGGGGTAATTTGGAGGTAGGAAAGGGTAAAGGGAAACAATGTAATATTAGAATCTAAAAGTGAAAGAACTAAAAATTATATATAAATGTATATATACCTATTTTATAACTATTTATCTCTCTCTGTACATATATATGTCTGATGGAGAAGGCCTATTCTTGATTGGAAATCTCACGTTTAATTTTTCTAATGTGTCATATCATAGGTAATTTATTGGCTCTATAA
Organism: Rattus norvegicus; assembly: GCF_021556685.1. Taxonomy (NCBI): domain Eukaryota; kingdom Metazoa; phylum Chordata; class Mammalia; order Rodentia; family Muridae; genus Rattus; species Rattus norvegicus. Next base: position 16,060,048 of record NC_141538.1, read on the forward strand.
ACATAGCCTAACATATTGATTGCTATAGCAAACCCATTTGAAGCAGTTCATTTCAGCCCCGAGCATTTGAATTTGACTCATTTGTATGTGAATTTAGCTCTATAATCCTGATTCTGGACTTTCTGAGTGAACCTGGTTTTAGATCCTCTCTGAAATCTAGATGTTTTTACATTTTATTTTCTATTTCTAATTTCAGCAGTCCTTCTTATTTATAGTGTATCTTCCAGATGGTACTCCTTGAATTATTTATCAAGCACCTTTTTATGATAAAAAGGTGTGCCTCATAACCAGTACTCAACATTAGGTTAAAAACAAACAAACAAACAAACAAACAAACAAACAAAACACACAAAGCCTAAAATCTGCTACAACAATCAGGGATTGAGTGAATGCTTTTATACTGCACAGGGAGACTACAGTTTTATGTAGGCACAAGTACTTCTTTCTGCCTCATTGTCTACATGACTGACTTGCAGGGTACAGTATTACTCCATGCAGGACAGAGGCTTTATTCTAGTCTAAAATGTGCTTCTCTGGGGCTGAAAGCCTTGCAGAATTCTGGCCTTTACTTGTATTTTAAATTATCTTCTGCTCTGCCCTAGGTTTGATAGTTCAGACTTACCTTAGTCAGCTGCATAGAATACCATTGATTTTAGATTTTTTTTTCCAAAACACAATCACTGCCTTTCAGAATTCAGTGCTTTTATATGCGTGTATATAGTCATTTCTCTTCTGTAGGGATCAGAATCAGCTCAGGACAGCCCAAGACCAAGTTCCTAGCACAAAGGGGATGTACTTTTCCCAAAGGCACAAAGGACAGGGAATAAGAGACAGGAGATACAGGATGACTGAGAAGGAAACAAAAGAGAGGGGGAAGGGACATTTGTCCCTAAATGTGGGAGGTAAAAGAGTGCCTCGGGTTAGCCGGACAGACAAAGCACTTAAGTAAATGGTGATTTTTAAAGATAAAAGGGGAAACCTTGTGTTAGGATAAGGTTTTTCAATTGTAATTGAGCATGCTAATTGGGTGGGCCAAAGGGGGCTTTTGACTCCTGGATTTCAATGCTTTTATAGCTGGACCTTGGTAGTGAGCCTCAGGGAGGGGAAATAGCCAAATAATGGAATAGCTCTTGGCAGCTAGCTTTTGAAATGTAATCTAATGGTTTTTAGCAAGGCAAAAGGAATGGAGGAGAAAGGCAAGGCCTGCCATAGCCATGCTTGCCCTTCTCAGGCTGGCTAAATTTCTTTCAACTTCTACAACACTGATATACTGTAAAAACTGGAAGAATTGGCAGCTAGAATTTCTTTCTGTAGACTAAAGCAGAGTTCAAAGATGCAAATTCACTTCAATAAGAAAAAATATGTGGATAAATATAATACCATGTAAGGAAAGGAGTGAAAAAATTATACTCTCATCTAAATCTAGTATATTCGTAGTTTTCATTTTCAATCTTTATCATTTTTTAGGCTTTTGCATGTACTTGGTGCTCTACTATTAGTGATAATCTAATTAAAAGCACATGAAGAGCTACATTCCTTGGTATCTATAGGGTATTGCCCTTAGGAACTTCTTAGATGAACCTTCGGATTTTTCCATCACTTCTATAAATTGATATAACATTTGCCTATGGCATAAAACACCATCCTTTAAATCATTTCTAGATCTTATACAACATCTGATATAATATGAATGCTGTGTGAACCATCATATTATGCTATGAAAAATACTGTGTCTATTCAGCATACACACAATCTCAAAGAATCATTCTCTATTTGTGGATTCAGAATCTATAGAGAAGTTCAAGCATAATTACATCATTTACCCCTCCCATTTTTTTCTATCTCCTCTTCTCATCCTTATTCCATCTCAAATTCATGGTATCTACTTCTTTATTCCAATAATCACATTTATTATTTATAATAATATATAATTATTATAGTAGAAGTATATATATATATATATTTCTTAATACATATAAATACCAACCTACTCAGTCCATACAAATTTTTTGTATGTATGTGATTTCAAGGAAAATCTGTTTTAAAATATAAGGAAAAATATTTATCCAGGCTTCCTTTTATTCTTTTTTGTACTGTAGTGGATATACTACTGGATATTTTGAATTTTGAGACAATCTTAATGATGTATCTTATTTAAATAAATAGTGTGGGGGAGCCATTTTCACTACTTTCTCAATAAAGGAAAAGAAACTTAGAATACCATCAGAATTCTTATGAAGAAATGACCATGTAGAGCTCTGTGTCTAAGCACATTGATTTCTGGTTTGATATATTTCTCTAAGGAGATCTCATTGCTAAGAAAAAGGAAAGTGGAAAATCAGTAGTGATAATAATCAATTTGTGGCTAGCTGGTATTTGATTAAGGAAACAGTTATGGAAAATCAAAATAGTAAATTAAGATAAAGGAAATAAGAGACATAGATAATAGCCATAGAGAATGGAAGGTAGGATTTACTTCTCCTTATTAACTATAAAGTATGAAGAATGATGTTTCCTATTGCAATATTCATGTCATAGCAGTAATTATAACTATTGCATGTCTCTTGCAAGAACTAGATTTGGGGCATGCATAGTCTCAGGATTGCATTCTCATTCATATTCATCACCAAGGTAACGCTACTCTGAAGTTCAAGGATGGGCTATAGGATGTTTCCCACATGCTCACTGGAGTATTTAATGAGTATTTATGATCTATGTTTTTCTGACATATTAGGCAATTTGTCTTCAGCAAGAAAGCACACAGTGTTCATCATGCCCCTCAATTTCCTCACAAAAACTTATATTTCATCCATAGTCTCACATGCATTAATTGTTTAAAATTACATTGAAACTGAAGTACTAACCTAAGGAAAAATAGTGATCTTAAAGCTTCACACACTTTTTATTGAAAGGGTGTTTAATCTCTTTGTTTAGGATTAGTGCTAGATATTTTTAAGGCTATTGTGAATAAGAGTGCTTAAAATGTAGAAAAATGATAATTTTTGTAATTTGTTATTTATCTTGACATCTTTTGAAAATATTAATTATATTTAAAAGTTGTCTGGTGGAAGTTTTGGTATGTTTTAACTAGAATACCATATCATCTGTAAATAGGGATAGTTTGAGTTCTTTACCTATTTGTTTCCCTTCATTGTCCCACTGCTCTGACTAGGACTTCAAACATTTTATATATATATATAATATATATATATAAAATATATATATGTGTGTGTGTGTGTGTGTGTGTGTGTGTGTGTGTGTGTGTGTGTGTGTGTGACATTCTGAACAGCAGAAAGAAAACATTGACAGTACCCTAGAAGATGTATATCCAGGAAAGGACTTTCTTATTAGGATACTATTTGCTCAGAAATTTAGGAAAACAATTGAACAGTGGGTTTTCATGAAACTAAAACTTATGTACAGCAAATGAACCAATCTAACGTTAAGAAAGGCCATAGTATTAGAGAGAATGCTTGCCATCTATTAAACAGTGGGTTAATATCCAGAAAGTATAAGACTAAGAAAACCAAGCAAAGAAAACAAACAACTCAATTACAAATATGTATGGATCTGAACAGAGTTATCACAGTAAGAAAAATTGGCAAAGAGATATTTTGAAAAGTATGAATAGAAATTAGAAAAATACAAAGTAAAATTACTCTGAGGTTTTTATCTCACCCTAACCAGAATGAATAAGACCAAGAAAACAACTGACAAGTCAGTGCTCATTTAATATTGTTGAAATTGCAATTTTGTGCAACCAATTTAAGAAAATTTGTGCAAAACTCTCAGAAAGTTGAGGACAAGAATATAATATGACTGAGTTTTACCACTCCTTGAACATGTACCAAAGGACTACATATCCTACTAAAGAGATACCTGCTAGGTCATGTTCACAGATGGAATTGGATAAACTATTCAGGGTCTTGTCCATGAAGGAAAATGCTTCTCTTTCTCCCAGCAGCCGTTACACACACACACACACACACACACACACACACACACGCACGCACACACACACAAATACACATATATATATTTTATATTTTATAATATATATATTTACTGCACTAAAAGAAAAATGAAGATTTTTAATATATTATAATGATAATATTAAAATGAAATTAAAATAATAAAATGTAAACATGTATAAAATATGATTTCCAAATTAAGAATTCTGTATAGGCCATTTACACATAGGCAGAAAAAATACTGACTGCTTTTGTTGCTATGTGAATATATTAATAGAGTGATAAAATTATGGGATTGGTGAACTTAAAAGCAATTCTTTTATTATATAATTTTATGTTCAAATTGCATAAACATCTATGTATTTGGATCACATATCTGGCTTAGAAAACACACTTGCTATATCCTAACCACCATATTTTTTTCTGTTTTTTTAAAAGATATTTTTGTATTTGGATATTTTATGTATTTACACTACAAATGTTATCCCCTTCACTTCCCTCTCCCATCCCTCCTTCCCCCTCCCTCTCCTTCTATGAAGATGCTCCCACTCCTACCCACCCACCCACCCAACTCAACACGCCCCAGCATTCCCCTACACTGGAGAAATGAACCTTCACAAGACCAAGGGTTTCTCCTTCTATTGATGTCAGACAATGCCATCCTCTGTTACATATGCAGCTGGAGCCATGGGTCCCTTCATGTGTACTCTTTGGGTAGTAGTTTAGTCCCTGGTAGCACTATGGATCTGGTTGGTCGACATTGTTTTTTTTCCTATGGGGTTACAAATACCTTCAGCTCCTTCAGTCCTTTCTGAAACTCCTCCACTGAGGCCTCCATGCTCAGTCCGATGGTTATTCTCATCTGTATGGGTAAGGCTCTGGAAGAGCCTCTAAAGGACATCCATATCAGGCTCCTGTCAGCAAGCACTTCTTGACATCAGCAACTGTGACTGGGTTTGGTAGCTACATATGGAATAGATCCCCAAGGTTGGGCAGCCTCTGGATGACCTTTTCCTTAGGACCCACTCCATTCTTTGTCACTGTATTTCCTCCTGTGAGTATTTTGTTCTCCCTTCTAAGAAGGACTAAAACATCCACATTTTGGTCTTCTTTCTTCTTGACTTCATGTGGCCTGTGAATTGTATCTTGGGTATTCCAAGCTTTGGGGCTAATGTCCACTTATCAGTGAGTGCATACCATGTGTGTTCTTTTGGGATGGATTTACCTCACTCAGGATGATATATTTTCTAGTTCCATCTATTTGCATATAAATTTAATGAAGTCATTGTTTTTGATAGCTGTGTACTCCATTGTGCAGATGTACCACATATTTTGTATCCATTCCTTTGTTGAAGGACATCTAGGTTCTTTCCAGTTACTAACTACTATAAATAGGGCTGCTATGATCACAGTGGAGCATGTTTCCTTGTTATATATTGGAGCATCTTTTGAGTGGTGGCACTGCCGGTAAAATTTACTGAAGGAGGCAGAAGCAGGAGAATCACAAGCTCAAGGGCAGCCTGGACTAATCACCATGTCTTATATGAGGCCAATGACAGAAATGTGGCGCCATTTTGTAATTGATTTAATGAATGAAACTATTAACTGACTTAACAAAGTGTAGTTGGGGGATAATGAGACATCTCATAAGAATGACAGGTGGTTTTCTCCTTACTAAAACCCACATAAAACCTGGCCAACCATCAAGAACTACCTGTAATCTCAGGACATGGAGATACAGGCATGGAATGCACATGGGGAGCTTTCAAGAATTTGTTATGTGTTAGGCTCAGAGAAGTGAGACACTGTATATAAACTTGGGAGCAATAGAGAAAGATAACAGAGGAAACTTTAGCCCTTCAAATCTATCTGTACACTTGTGCACTGCACCTACACATGCATGCCTACCCACAAACACAATGTAGACATACGAAAATACCACACATCTTCTCAGCTTTTCTTGAAGGTACAAATCAGGGGGAATGTCTGGATAAACTATAGTGTTAAAAGATGTTCCTCTCCTTACTGCAGTACAACATTCTGATAGTCACATTGTAAACTAATGAAATCAGATGTCCAAGATTCATTTCAAATTTCTAAGTACAAAGCGTAATATTTTCGTACCTCTGCACAGAGTGGAATATTAATTGTTCTCCCTAAAGCCTGAATACCTGTATTAGAGTCATGTCACTGATCTCTACTCCAGGCTTTTCTTCAAAGTAAGCATATATTGAACATATGTAATGCACGTCATCACTTAAGTTATAAGTTAAATTTTGCTAAGTGAAAGTATTCCTACAGATTTTTATTTGTAAGAATCTTCTGGGGAGAAATAGCCACTCATGATGTTGTATGAATAAGAGCCTACTCTGGTAGTGTTCCAAGTCATGCACTCACTAAGCAAGTGCCATGGGAGTTCTTGAACTTTTCTATGAGCAGGTTGCAGGCTGTTTTTGAGTTTAAACTTTGATGTTCAAGCCCCCCCCCCCCCCAGATACCTTTGATCATCTTTTCCACTGACTTCTGAATTCCAGCTCAGGTGCCTATCACACTACATGTGCATTTTTGTGTTTATGCCCGGGTGCCTATGATCAAGTCACACCCATTCTTTTATGCCCATGTTCAGGTGTCTATTATTATCCTTTATATGTACTTTCGTGTTGCAGCTCTTAAACTTTTGATCACACATATGCTTTTATGTTTATGTCTAGTTGTATATGATCATGCTCTCACTCATGCTTTCAAATTTAACCTTAGCTACCTATACAGTATAAGTTGAACAATTATAGATAATCTTATATGTGTGAGGTTTTTTTTTCTTTTTAAGCAGCTGGTGTATGGGATGGTGTAAATTCCAGGAAGCATCAACATAGTATTTGTGAATTTGTTAAATATATAACCTCAGGATCAATTCTAGAACCATTATATCAGATTTAGCATTGAAATCTAGCAAATGAATTAATCAAGCCCTCCATACTATTCTGATGCTGCTAATTTCTGAGAATACTCCTTTGGATCATATGCTGGCCAAGTGTTAATGTTTGATGATTTGGGATACTGCATGTCCACAAGAGTCAACCAATGTCATGACCAGCCACATGTAGATTAAAGGTTTTATACAAGAACTGTGAAAAAGGAACATCTTATTTGCTGGAGATGACTTGGAGGAAATGCTTTTTGATAAACTACTGTTTTCATTTAAAAATATGATTATAAGGTAATTCATGTTTAAGGCAAACAAAAGGTCACCTGGGACTAGAATTCTGCTTCATCATAAGCTGGTCTTCTGGATTAGTTCTCTCTCTCTCTCTCTCTCTCTCTCTCTCCTCTCTCAGCTGAAGGGTGGTGCAAACAAAGCACTTCTAAGTTTTTATTACTAAAGCACATAAGATATGAGGTGATGTTTACAGTTAGCTAAAGCAAATATAAGTATAGTATTGGAATATACATGGCGTTATGTCTTACCATATCTGATAATGTGAAAAGACCAAGAATATTTATCCCAGGCCCTTGCCTCTGTTACAGAGATAATGTTAATATGATACAGCATTCCCTTAATGCCCTTGCTTTCAAATGCATTGACTTGTAGTTTAGGCAATTCTTTTTTTTTTTTATTAACTTGAGTATTTCTTATATACATTTCGAGTGTTATTCCCTTTCCCGGTTTCCGGGCAAACATCCCTCTCCCCCCTCCCCTTCTTTAGGGGTGTTCCCCTCCCCATCCTCCCCCCCCCTTGCCGCCCTTCCCCCAACAAACTAGTTCACTGGGAGTTCAGTCATAGCAGGACCCAGGGCTTCCCCTTCCACTGGTGCTCTTACTAGGATATGCATTGCTACCTATGAGGTCAGAGTCCAGGGTCAGTCTATGTATAGCCTTTAGGTAGTGGCTTAGTCCCTGGAAGCTCTGGTTGCTTGGCATTGTTGTACATATGGGGTCTCGAGCCCTTCAAGCTCTTCCAGTTCTTTCTCTGATTCCTTCAACGAGGGTCCTATTCTCAATTCAGTGGTTTCCTGCTGGCATACGCCTCTGTGTTTGCTGTATTCTGGCTATGTCTCTCTGGAGAGATCTACATCTGGCTCCTGTCGGCCTGCACTTCTATGCTTCATCCATCTTGTCTAATTGGATGGCTGTATATGCATGGGCCACATGTGGGGCAGGCTCTGAATGGGTGTTCCTTCTGTGTCTGTTTTAATCTTTGCCTCTCTATTCCCTGCCAAGGGTATTCTTGTTCCCCTTTTAAAGAAGGAGTGAAGCATTCACATTTTGATCATCTGTCTTGAGTTTCATTTGTTCTAGGCATCTAGGGTAATTCAAGCATTTGGGCTAATAGCCACTTATCAATGAGTGCATACCATGTATGTCTTTCTGTGATTGGGTTAGCTCACTCAGGATGATATTTTCCAGTTCCGACCATTTGCCTATGAATTTCATAAACTAGTTGTTTTTGATAGCTGAGTAATATTCCATTGTGTAGATGTACCACATTTTCTGTATCCATTCCTCTGTTGAAGGGCATCTGGGTTCTTTCCAGCTTCTGGCTATTATAAATAAGGCTGTGATGGACATAGTGGAGCACGTGTCTTTTTTATATGTTGGGGCATCTTTTGGGTATATGCCCAAGAGTGGTATAGCTGGATCCTCAGGCAGTTCAATGTCCAATTTTCTGAGGAACCTCCAGACTGATTTCCAGAATGGTTGTACCAGTCTGCAATCCCACCAACAATGGAGGAGTGTTCCTCTTTCTCCACATCCTTGCCAGCATCTGCTGTCACCTGAGTTTTTGATCTTAGCCATTCTCACTGGTGTGAAGTGAAATCTCAGGGTTGTTTTGATTTGCATTTCCCTTATGACTAAATATGTTGGACATTTCTTTAGGTGTTTCTCAGCCATTCGGCATTCCTCAGCTGTGAATTGTTTGTTTAGCTCTGAACCCCATGTTTTAATAGGGTTATTTGAGTCCCTGCGGTCTAACTTCTTGAGTTCTTTGTATATTTTGGATATAAGGCCTCTATCTGTTGTAGGATTGGTAAAGATCTTTTCCCAATCTGTTGGTTGCTGTTTTGTCCTAACCACAGTGTCCTTTGCCTTTTATAGAAGCTTTGCAGTTTTATGAGATCCAATTTGTCGATTTTTGATCTTCGAGCATAAGCCATTGGTGTTTTGTTCAGGAAATTTTTTCCAGTGCCCATGTGTTCCAGATGCTTCCCTAGTTTTTCTTCTATTAGTTTGAGTGTATCTGGTTTGATGTGGAGGTCCTTGATCCACTTGGACTTAAGCTTTGTACAGGGTGATAAGCATGGATCGATCTGCATTGTTCTACATGCTGACCTCCAGTTGAACAAGCACCATTTGCTGAAAATGCTATCTTTTTCCATTGGATGGTTTTGGCTCCTTTGTCAAAAATCAAGTGCCCATAGGTGTGTGGGTTCATTTCTGGGTCTTCAATTCTGGTCTATCTGTCTGTCTCTGTACCAACACCATGCAGTTTTTATCACTATTGCTCTGTAATACTGCTTGAGTTCAGGGATAGTGACTCCCCCTGACGTCCTTTTATTATTGAGGATAGTTTTAGCTATCCTGGGTTTTTTGTTATTCCAGACGAATTTGTTGATTGTTCTTTCTAACTCTTTGAAGAATTGGATTGGTATTTTGATGGGGATTGCATCGAATCTGTAGATTGCTTTTGGTAAAATGGCCCTTCAGGTTCCAGAGGTGTCTCAGGCGCAGGGGTCATGCCGCGCCTGGGCCCTCCCTCACGGGAACCCAGAGGCCTTATACAGTCTCCTCTTGGGCCAGGGATGTGGGCAGGGGTGGGCAGTGTTGGTGGTCTCTTCTGCTCTGCAGCCTCAGGAGTGCCCACCTGACCAGGCGGTGAGGTCTCTCTCCCACAGGGTCTGGGAGCAGAGAGCTGCTGTGGGCCCAGTTTAGGCAATTCTTTTGAGAAGGACGCCTTATGGGAAGAACATTCTGCACCCTATCCCATCCATAGTCAACAATAAATTCACAGCTTTTTTACACAGTCTTCTATAACTCCCCTTTTTATTTTCCAAAATGTCAGAGAACAAAGCATATGTATGCACAGATTTACTACCAAATTTTGTATCCAACGGACAATTATTGCCGGCCACATAACTATTAATAATACCAACAGGGAATAAATCGCAAAAGGCATTATCCATGTAAGTCACCATGACCAATACACGTAAGTTGTAGACATTTTATCTAATTCTTTGCATGCATACACAATTTAATTGATTTTTATGCTACAAGAGAAACCTAAGACATTAAAGCAGTACTTATCAGGAAATTATCATTTTAGCAGTAAATAATCATTTGCTGCTTGATTTTTGGAGGATTATCCCTTTCTTTTTTTCAATGGATAGCTAGTTTTTGTCTTAATAGTATTTTTTAATAAAATGGAATATACCAAGATAAAACAAAAAAAATACGTTTATGTTGGACAAGATAAACCAACATAAGGAATATAGCCACACAAGAAGGCACACAAGAATCAGAGACCCACTTGTTCACACACACAGGAATTTCATCAAAGTACTAAACTGAAAGCTGTAATACATATATAGAGGAACTGGAACAGACATGTGAAGGACCCCTGCTTCTTGCTTCAGTGTCTGTGAGTTTATGTGAGCTTTGCTCAGTTGATTTAGAGCAACATATTCTACCGGTGTCCTCTATCCCCTTTATCTCACATCACAATAAGAACATAAGTGAGCATTCTATGTAGGCACCAGCTCTACCTTTTCATGTTCAATGAGTTTTGTAGGTATTGTTTTTAGCAATGACAGCTCGGTATCCATTTTTTTTTGATAGGAATCTATAGTCTTGCAAGAGCATGAGTTTGGTGGGAATTTCAACCAGACTCCTTTGGCCAACAACTCAATTGGATCTAACCCAGTCCCAGACTGGAAGCTTTGGTAACAAGAAATGGCCAATTAAAGCTGTCTTCCTCGTTATTTTGAGACTTCATTAAGGTCAATTCTTACCTTTTAAGAAGACTTTACTACACTAGAATTCCCTGCTGCCTCCCAAAAGACCTTTTAGCTGTCTCTATCTGTATTCCCTCACTCAGCCCCATCTCCCCTCCCATACCCCACATGATTCTTCCATTCCTACCCACCCTTTGCCCCATATCTATTGTATTTCTTCTCCAAGGAAAATCTATTGCTTTGTCCCACATCCCATTCCTTTTTTCCATGACCTCCTCTTTATATTAACAGACTGTGTTAATGGCTAATATTCATACATAAGTGAATACATAGAATAAGTTCTGGTTGTCATACTAAAGATGATTTTTCATAGTTCTAATCATTTGCTTTTAAATTTCCTGATGTCCTTTTTTCAGAACTGAGTAATGCTCCAATGTGTAAATTTACCACATGTCTCTTATCCACTCTTCGTTGAGAGATATTTGATTGTTTCCAATTTCTGGCTATTATGAACAGAGCAGCAATGAAGATGTTTGAGCAAGTGCCCTTGTAGTAGAATGAAGCATCCTTGTATAGATGCCTAATAGTGGAATAGCTAGATATTGAGGTAGTTTGATTCCTATCCTTTTGAGGAACCACCATGAAGAACATGACTGTTCTTATTTCCACTCCCACCAGCAATGTAGGAGTGTTCCCCTTGCTTCCCTTGTAGGATTTTTTTTCAGTTAAAGTTAAGTAAATAATTATTAGAAAAATAAACAGAATTATTTACAAATATTGATTATATTCTTTATACACACACATATATTATACTTTTTTACAAATGTTTATTCACTTCTTGTTATATACTTATAGGCATATTCTTGAAACTTTTACTATCATTGTTGTCTTAAGAACAATAAAAGACATTGAAAATGGACAGAGATTTTTACCAGAGACATTTTTCTTTTTGTTGGAATAATATAGTACTATCTCATTGAAGAATCTGCCTAAACAAGTTATAGCTTTGAGAAACATTAGTGGCACCTAATGTATATGTTAAAAGATACATTGAATATTAAAAGAAAGCCTTTGATGGATACATTTTAATTTACATGTTGATATTGGGGTGCATTACTAAATAAGATTAACTTTTATTTAAAGTACATAATTTCTTGACTTGAATACAAACTTTTTTTATTTATATGTTCTCTTTTTATCTCCTTTTAGGCTGTACTTTGGAGGTATAAATTTTCTCAGCTTAAAGGATCATCAGATGATGGCAAAAGCAAAATCAAATTTTTGTTTCAGAATCAAGATACGAAACAGATTGAAGCAAAGGTAAGTACAAGAAACCCACCATATAATACATCTCAAATTATATCAATGTCTCTAAGGTATAGTGTGGAAAAATTTTGGACCAAGGAATGTAAAAGTTTTTGGCTTACTTTGACATATCCCTGTGGTCCTCACGTAATTTTATTTTAAGGGTTATAGCAACAGATTTTCATTGTAAGGCATTACTCCAGAAAATTATATTCTACTGATTCTGGTCGTAGCCTTAATCTTGTATGAACTACAATTGTGTGTGACTAAATTAACATGCTAAGAGCTGAAGGGACCATATTGCAGTTTCTTCACTGTTAAAAGACTTTTTAAAATTAGCCGTTTCATAGTAATTCATCAGTTCTTAAATGTGAGTACAAATTCCCAAAGAAAATGGTTTTAAGGAAGTCTTGAGTAATTGCCATGTAATTATGACTTAAAGAAAATGAATTATTCAATGATTTTTACATTGCATTATGTACTATTACAGTATTCACATATGTTAACTATGTTGTTAACTCAATAGAAATTTAAACCCATTTATACGTATTTCTACATGCAAAAATTTAAAAATCCATTACCCAATCTTGAATCCACAATAGCACTGTATGAGTTTAACTAAATCATAAAAATATTCTTCATCTGTGGAAGAAAGAATAAATAAATAACAAAATGAAAATTTAATCCTGTGATATAGATCCCCAATGTATTTTTTGTCTATGAAGTAAAATCACCACAATTTATTTCTGTAATCATTTATCTAAATTCAAGGTTATTCTTAGGCTGACTTTTAAAGTTTCCCCAATATTGTGTGGTATTCTGTGCAGTCTTTTACATCCTTTTAACCTGCCTTGCTTTTAACCTGTGACCGTAGTTTGTCTTGTATATCTGCCCTTTCTTTTTTCCTACATTTTCTCTTTTATGTATACACCCCTCTGGATAGCTCTCACCTTCTTTTATATTTGTCTCAGGAGAAGGAGCTATGGTCTTCTCTCTCATGTACTTATTCCTTCTCTTTCACATCTCCAAAGCATGGACGTAGCCATATTCATTCCTTTCATTTGGTTCTTATAAGGTTAGAAAAACGTTGCATTCGCTGCCGTTTCTCGTGGCTTACAGTTTTCAGACCATCACTCCAATGTGCCCTCCTCCCTGCATAATCTTTCTCTGATTTTTGCTGTCTTTTCTCCCTAGATCTCAGTGACACATCATTGTGCTGAGGGTTATCCTGCTCTTTATAATGATTTTTAGTGTTTCTATAAAATGCATGGTAATGCAAATTTTATTTATGATAGCTTTGGATGTATTGTGTTTTAAAAGCATAGCATGTGGTCTAATGTGAGTGATAGTAATTGATTTTTTTGTTTGTTTCTTTTTTACATTTTTAATTGGATATTTTCTTTATGTACATTTCAAATATAATTCCCCTTACCAGTTTCCCCTCCAGAACCCCCCCTATCTCATCCTGCCTTTTTGAGGGTGCTCCTGTACCCACGAAACCTCTCCCTTGTGCCTCCCCACCCTGGCACTCCCTTGCACTAGGGCATTGAGCCGTCACAGGACCTAGGGCCTCTCCTCCCATTGATACCCTACATGGCCATCCTCTGCTATGTATGCTGCTGGAGCCATGGGTCTGTCCATGTGTACTCTTTGGTTGGTGGTTTAGTCTTTGGGAGCCCTGGGGTGTCTGTTGGTTGATATTGTTACAAACTCCCTCAGCTACCTCAGTGCTTTCTTTAACTACTCCATTTTGGACTCTGTTCTCAGTCCAATGGTTGACTATGAGCATCTGCTTCTGTATTTGTCAAACTCTTGCAGAGCCTCTCAGGAGACAGCTATGTCAGGTTCATGTCAGCATGCATCTCTTGGCATCTTTAGTAGTGTCTGGGTTTGGTGTCTGTATATGGGCTGGATCCCTAGGTGAAGCAGTCTCTGGATGGACTTTCCTTCAGCTTCTCCTCTACACTTTGTCTCCATATAGCCTCCTGTGGGTATTTTGTTTCCACTTCTAAGAAGTATTGAAGCATCCACACTTTGGGTTTTTTTCTTCTTGAGCTTCATGTGGTCTGTTTATTGTATCTTGGGTATTCTGAGCTTTTGGGCTAATATCTATTTATCAGTGAGTGCATACCATGTGCGTTCTTTTGTGATTGGGTTACCTCACTCAGGATGATATGTTCTAGTTTAATCCATTTGTCTATGAATTTCATGAAGTCATTGTTTTTAATAGCTGAGTAGTACTCCGTTGTGTAAATGTACCACATTTTCTGTATTCATCCCTCTGTTGAAGGACATCTGGGTTCTTTCCAGCTTCTGGCTATTATAAATAAGGCTGCTATGAACATAAGTGGAGCATGTGTCCTTATTACATGTTGCAGCATTTTTGTGTATATGCCCAGCAGTAGTACAGCTGGGTCCTCTAGTAATATTATGTCCAATTTTCTGAGAAACCACAAGACTGATTCTAGAGTGGTTGTACCCGCTTGCAATCTGGCCAACAATGGAGGAGTGTTCCTCTTTCTCCACATCCTCACCAGCATCTGTTGTCATCTGAGTTTTTAGTTTTTATTTTCTACCACCTTTTAATGGTCTAACAAAACACTTACTAAATGAGTATAAATTGTTAAGTTAATCCAATAATTGCTACTCATGTTTATTCAACTGACTTTATTTATTCCTTGTGCAGCTATGAAGAAGAAACAAATTAGACTCATTTTCTTGTGCATTGGTTACTTGTCAGCTCTAACATATTACTTATCAGTATCTCTTTGTTCTCAAACATAATTGTAAATGTAATTCCTTATGTGAAAGTTTTACAGAAAGGTACTTGGCTAAGAATGATTCTGAAACACAAAGAAGCCATTATGGAACCAGAGAAAGAAAAGGTGTAATTAATGTGAGGCTTTGGTTTTGCCGAGTAGATGGAGTTCGTTAGTCAAAGACTTAAATGAAAATAGCATTTCTGTTAGAGAAAACTTAAATTATCAAGCAGGATGAAGAACAAGTGCACAGGCAGAGTGCAGGCTGCTAATCAGTGAGGCCGCAGCATTCAGAATCTGGACTGGCAGCACACAGCGTCAGCCATATCCTTTACAGCCCCTCTAACAGCAAGACCAGTGCTGTGGAGACAGCCGCATGTCCAAAGGTCTATAAGTACAAATCATGAGACCACCTGTTTAAGATAAAACAGACAAACAAAAACGTGGCTTGGATTCACAGCCACGGTACCATTTTATATTTCCATTTGCAACGTAGAAGGATGTTTCTCCGAGGCTCTGCCAGCCACGTAAGCCAACACTGCATTTTGATTCTAGTTTGTTTTTCTCATTATAATCTTAACTTGACTTTCTCCAGTTGCTTTGAGAATAAGCAACGTCTGTTGCTTCTATTTTAAAATTCTATTGTTTTTCATAAAAGGTTTTATTGTTTTTGCCCATTTCTGTAATACACTGTTTCACTCACTGTCTTTCCATGACAGGAATGCAGTCTCTATTTCTGCTTACTTGCATTTATTTTACATTCTTCCATTATATGTAAACGATGTGTACAAACTTATCCCCACAATTAAATTTATTCCCCATTACTTTTTAAAAGTTATTGCAAATAGAAGCATTTTCTCATTTTTTCCCCACAGCATTCTGTTGATATATAGAAAACTCCTGGATTTTCTTTTTTTATTGGATATTTTATTTATTTATATTGCAAATGTTCTCACATTTCCTGGTTTTTCTACTGATTTTCTACTGAATTTTGATCCTTGCTCTACATGATATCAGTAAAGGCTTCTTAATACAGCAGCATCATTTTCTCATCGACTTTCTATATTTGTAATAGAATTGACTTATCTTTTTCTTGTTCATTTGTAATTTTTTTGTTCATTATACTACTATTCTTTTTTAACTGAGCAACTCTTTATAAATACTATCTAAGTATTCAGAAATGTTTACTATAGATATTTTGTCTAATTCTTTTGGGATAAGAAAATATAGTCTGTGTGTATAAAGTGTAATTTCATACTTAAAATGAAGTACTATTCCTTTGTTGCTGAGGAAATGGATTCATTCAACTTGACAAGGGATGTACTGATACATAGTCCATTTTTCTCTCAAAATGAATGCCAGACAACCACCTTTCAAACCATAAAATTCATAGCAAAATATTGCTGATAAACCCAGTTATATAAATGTCCAACAGAATATCAAACAATTCAATAGCATAAGAATCATCACTTAATTAAGTCAGATATAGGGATTTTCCACTAAGCAGAGTCCTTAAGTTAGCTAAATCACATTAGATAATAAGAAACAACACCTCATGGCCACATGTTATTAAGGGTTGAAAAAATGGCAAAGTCAACATATTTGATAATAAGCTCTATCATTCAATTAGTTACTGAAGGAGTATACTTCAACACAATGTAAAGCAGGCTAGCAGCTAGCACCCTGGTTAATAGGGACAGCTGAAAACACAAGACCACAACTAAGGCAGCCATGTTCATATTCGGCGACTGCTTCCTGTCAAAACAGTTATTCAAAACAAAGACATAAAGTCATTCAGATAGTACAGGAAGGTGAATTTATAGTGAAAAGAAATCCTAAAGACCTCACCAAAGCTTTCTAGAGCACAGTATCACATGCAATAAAGTAAGACATTAAGTCAGTTGACAAAAATTGCTAGTTTGCTATATATTAATACAACTCTGTGAGATAAAAATTGAGAAAATGCTTCCACTTCTGATAGTTTGAAAATGATAATGGTGGATGTAAAATACTTGTGAAAGGAACAATAAAGTAGAATGAAAAAAAGAAGGAAGATACAAATAAGCATTACTGTAGCCTATAGCCTGTGATGAAGGAGTTAATAATGTTAAAATATCATTATAAACAAAAATAAATAGACTCTGTATGCTGTTTACAAAAGTAATGACCTCTATAATCACAGAAAGGAAAGTAAGAGACAGTCTTCTTTCAATTAGAATTTAAACTAAATTCAAACAAACAGAATAAATCTGAAGATCCTAAGGAGCCAAGATAGACTTGAGCCCAGATAGCAAAGCTGAAATTACACGCCTGGCTGCAATCACAAAGCCATAAAGACTAGGCAGCACACCCCCATAAAAACACAAATTGGTTGACCAGTACAATGAAGTTCTAGCACAAGAAAGAATTCATGCATTTACAGTCAGTTGAATTTTGACAAAGATGCCAACACTAAATGATAGAAAAAAGAAACTATCCAGTAAATATTGGGAAAATAGTAAGTACTTGTTAGAGACTAAAATTTTTATTTTAAGTCAAAATTGAATAAATTCCTATATTTAAGATAAGAAACTACAAAATTATAGAAGAGTATAGTATATGTTTTAGCCAATTAATTTCACATGTCACTTCAAATAGTAAGCTAATATAAGCAAAAAACATAAAATGGCATCAAACTAAAATGTTCTGCACAGCAAAGGAAATCAAAAGTGAAAAGGCAGGCGATATAATGGCAGAGCATGATTGCAAGTTGTGCATCTGGGAAAGAACTCATGTCAAGGCATATAAGGTATTTAGAAAAGCAAACAGCAAAATCCACAAATTAATGCATTACCCACGCAGACCAAGACAAAGAAACATGTATGATTTTAACAAAATGAGAGGAATAAAAATGCCAACAGTTTTGTAAAAACAATGCTCAAATTGTCTCATGTCTGAAATTTGTTAAAGCTCAATGGGATAACAATTTACAAGAGACTATTGAGATAAATGTCTGAAGCTAAATGTCACAGAAGATATAAATTGTGAGAATATATTAAATATGAATATGAATAATTTAAATTCATTATGTTTCAGATACGTATACATATTTGTTACAACATAACAGATTAGTTAGATGTGAAATAAACCTTAATGTCACCCCCAATCAATTCATATATTAAAAAATGTGTGTACACACTTTTGTGCACATCTTGATAGAGCAGCATTCAAATATATATAGAGAGAAGTGCTGTTTACAACAGAAAGGCAACAAGTGTATATAATACATGGATTTCATACATGAAGTAATGTAATGTAATGGTAGAAACAAAAGGAATATTGTAACTACATAAGTAACACTAGGGAGCAGGGCTGTGAGAGGATCCTCAATGATACTTCAGTTAGCAAGAGATAGAAGTGATGTGTTTTGGAGGCAGGCAAGCAAATCTGTAGGCTTTTTCTTCTTTTTCTTTACTTTTATTATTATTATTATTATTATTAATTATTATTATTATTATTATTATTGTCGTTGTTGTTGTTGTCGTTGTCTATGCTGAACTTAGCAAGGAAAAGCAAATGCTTTATCAGAGATTTCTGCAGTAACAGAATTATTTGCTTTCTGGTGTGCATCTCTTGGTATGTATTGTTCTCAAAAATCTATTTTTAAAACATGTAAAACACATAAAAGTTTCAGTGAATGTGTCACAGTGCTGTCCCTCTGTTCTTGGAAGTCGAAAGTGTCTCACCGTGACTCTTCTTTTTGCAGTGCCCTTCTGTTTGTTGTGTATATCCTACAGGATTGTCTCCAACTTTTATCTGTAGAACAGAATTGGCAAAGAACGCTGCACCACTATCCTTGAACTAGAAATCATATTTTGAAGTACCATTAACACTAATTCTAAAACACTTGCCAATTCTATTCCCTATTTCTACCCCTCATCACTATACTGCAATGGCCACAGAAAACTTTAAAAGGAGAACATACACTTCATTAGAGAAGACTCTTTTTTTTATCTTACATGAAATATTTGCATTTTAAAACCCCGACACCAAGACAGCAAGAATTGTTTCTTTTGACAAGGAGAAAAATGAATGCAGATAATGATGGAAGCTCATTGGTTTGTAGCCTGCAAACAGTATCTCCAGATACACACATGCCATCAGTTGGAGAAAAAATTTACAACCACTGGAGCAATATATAGGTATAGATGCTTTAGATATACATACAGATAGATGTATCACATATAAGGTACAGAAATAGAAGATTATGTCTTCAGGGGATTATAAGTTTGAGTTATTTATAATGAACAAATATATTGACTTTGCTTCTGAAGTCTGGGAAGTCCAAAAGCATGGCATGAACATCTTTATGATATAGCTTTTTGCTATATTATGATATTATAGATGTGCAACAAAACATGCAGAAACAGAGGCTGGGGAAGGAAGAAAGAGGGGGTGGAAAGAAGGGAAAGAAACAAAAATATACAGAAACAGCAAAAATTTAGAAATGTGCTCTTAATAATGGAATCACCAGGAGTTCAGAGACTCTTATGGAAGAATAGGAGGGAGAATTGAGGGCAGTATGTGGAAAGTTTGAGAAAGGATTGAGGGATCTGTTGGGGATAGGAACTCCATAGGAAGACCAACAGACTCAACTAACCTGGACACTTGAGGTCTCTCAGAGACTGAACCACCAACCAAAGAGCATACATGGACTGGACCCAAGCTTCCTGAAGACATGTAGCATAGGTGCAGCTTGATCTTCGCCTGGTTTCCCTAACAACTAGAGTAGAGGCTGTTCCTAAATCTGTGACCTATGTGTGGGTCCCATTGCCCTAACTGAACAGCCTTGGCTGGTCTAGGTGGGAGAGGTTATACCTCATGCTGCAATGACTTGATATCCCAGGGCAGGGTGATACCTGGGGTTGGGGGATTCTCCCTTTTCAGAGGAGGGGAAGGGCTGTGTAAGGGTTGGGCTGAGATTGGAGTGTAGAATGAATCAGTAAATTAATTAATGAAAGTCTGCAAGTGTCTCTAATACAAGGTCTCTCTCTGAAAAGTAAACAAAGGGTGAGCTCTTTGTCCATCCTATTAATTTCAATGACTGTCCCTTTCTATAACTTAAAGGTTGCTAAAGCCCAGAGATACGTGATTACTTACTGTCAAGACTTACATTTGTGTTTGGTGATTTATTTCCTACTATAAAACCAACAAATACAACTAAACAAATAAAATTATACCTTATTATATTTACACTTATTTTTATGTATATTTATATATTACATACATTTATATTATTTATATATATTATGCTATGATGTATTTTATAGGTATATATTTTATATTGTTATATATTATACAGGTAAATTTATTTTATATTATAAATTTTATATTTTATTTTATAAAAATATATTTCCTATCATAAATATTTTATATTATTTATTTATATTGATATTGTATTATATTAATGTACTGTATTATACAGATGGATTATCTTTATATTTATTAATATTTATACTTAAATAAAATATAAAAATAAATTAAAATGCAAAAAATTAATGTCAACCTTATTTTGTAAGAAATGTTCTATTTTTCCATATTTTTCTTATCTTGAGAGTATCTTGAGCTATCTTTATTTATGAAGTCCTAATGTTGATGATTAGAGAATTCATATTTTGCAGCTTTTCTCTATCAGCAAGGACATAGCACTTCCCTTAGGGTATTTAATTTCTGATAAGATTGTCATTTGAGTTCTGGTTTCCTCTAGTTAAGGTTCTGTTTGTTGTCTTCCCTGTTCAGAAGTGTGATTCTAATGAGTCTTGGACAAGAATTTTCTTCCTTGTGTTTCACAGAACAACTCAATTGTAGATTGTAAAGAGTTAGCCTTCAATCAATTTTGGCAAATTTTCAGTTATTTCATTTTTATTTTTTGTACACGCCTTGTTTTTTTGTTTTTTTGGATATTTTTTCTTTACATTTCAAACGTTATCCCCTTTCCTGTTTCCTGTCCATAAACTGCCTATCCCATCTCCCTACCCCTTCTTCTGTGAGAGTATTACCTCTCTCACCCACGCACACTTTCCCAGCTCCCCTCCCTGACATATCCCTATATAGGAGATGAAGACTTGGCAAGACCAAGGGCTTTTCCTCCCGTTTTTGACCAACAAGATCATCCTGGCTACATATGCAGCTGGAGCCATGGTTCTGTCTATGTGTGCTCTTTGTTGGATGGTGGTTTAGCCCCAGGGAACTCTGGTTGGTTGGTTGGTATTGTTGTTCTTATGGGGATGCAAGCCCTGTAAGCTCTTTCGATTTTTTTTTTTTAATCCCGCAATGGGGACCCTGTTTTCAGTTCAAGTGTCCACATCTGTATTTGTCATGCTCTGGCAGAGTCCCTCAGGAGATAGCTATATCTGGCTCATATCAGCATGTACTTCTTGGTATCAACAATATTGTCTGGGCTTGGTGGATGTATGTATGTATATGGCCTGGATCCCCAGGTGAGGCCGTCTCTGGATGGTCTTTCTTTCAGGCTTTGTTCCAAATGTTGTCTCTATATCTCCTCTTATGAGTATTTTTGTTCCCCCTTCTAAGAAGGACTGAAGCATCCACACTTTGGTCCTCCTTCTTGAGCTTCATGTGATCTGTGGGCTATATCATGGGATATCCAAGTTTGGGGTTAATATCCACTTATCAGTGAGTGGATACCATATGTGTTTGTTATGATTGAGTTACTTAACACAGTAAGATATTTTCTAGTTCCATCCATTTGTCTATGAATTTCATGACGCCATTGTTTTTAATACCGGAGTAGTACTCCATTGTGCAGATATATCACATTTTCTGTAAAGCCATTCCTCTGTTGAGAATCATATGGGTTCTAACCAGCTTCTGGCTATTATAAATAAGGCTGCCATGAACATAGTGGAGCATGTGTCTTTATGTATGTTGGAGTATTTTTGGGGATATGCCCAGGAGTGGTATATCTGGGTCCTCAGGTAGTGCTATGTCCAATTTTCTGAGGGACCTCCAATCTGATTTGCAGAGAAATTTTCCCTGGTACCCTTGTGTTCAAGGATCTTCCCCACTGTTTCTTTTATAAAGTTTGAGTGTATCTGGTTTTATGTGGAGGTCCTTGATCCACTTCAACTTAAGCTTTGTACAGGTCGATAAGAATGGATCAATTTGCATACTTCTACACACTGACTTCCAGTTGACCTAGCACCATTTGTTGAAAATGCTATCTTTTTTCCATTGGATGGTTATAGCTCCTTTGTCAAAGTTCAAGTGAATATAGGTTTATGGGTTAATTTTTGGGTCTTCAATTCTATTCTCTTGATCTACCTGCCTGTCTCTGTACTAATACCATGCAGTTTTATCCTGATTGCACTGTAATACAGCTTGAGGTCAGGGATGGTGATTCCCCCAGTTCTTTTATTGTTGAGGACAGTTTTAGCTATCCTCAGTTTTTTGTTATTCCAAATGAATTTGCAAATTGCTCTTTTTAACTCTCTGAAGAATTGAGTTGGAATTTTGATGGGTATCGAATTGAATCTGTAGTTGATTTTTGCAAAATGACTATTTTTACTGTATTAATCCTGCCAATCCATGAGCATGCAAGACCTTTCCATCTTCTGAGATCTTTCTCAATTTCTTTCTTCAGAGACTTGAAGTTTTTGTCAAACAGATCTTTCACTTGCTTGGTTTGAGTCACAGTGAGGTATTTTTTGTTATTTGAAGGTTGTCATTTCCCTAATTTCTTTCTCAGCCTGTTTATCCTTTGAGTAGAGGAAGGCAACTGAATTTTTTAATTAATTTTATACCCAGACACTTTGCTGAAATTGTATATCAGGCTTAGAAGTTCTCTGGTGGAACTTTTGGGGTCACTTAAGCATACTATCATATCATCAATGAATAGTGATATTTTGACTTTTTCATTTCCAACTTGTATCCCTTTTACTTCCTTTTGTTTTCTGAATGCTCTGGTTAGGACTTTGAATACTACATTGAATAGGTAGGGTAAGAGTCGGAAGACTTGTCTAGTTCCTGATTTTAATAGGACTGCTTCAATTTTCTCTCCATTTAATATGATGCTGGCTATTGGTTTTCTGTAAATTGCTTTTACTTTGTTTAAGTGTGGGCCTTGAATTACTGATCTTTTCAAGACTTTTCACAGGAAGGGATGTTGAGTTTTGTCAAATGCTTTCTCACCATCTAATGAGAGCATCATGTGGTTTTTATCTTTGAGTTTGTTTACATAGTGGATTATATTGACGGACTTATATGTATTGAAACATCCCTACATCCCTGTGATGAAGCCTATTTGATCATGATGGATGATGGTTTTGATATGTTCTTGGATTCGGTTTGTGAGAATTTTATTGAGCATTTTTGCATCAATATTCATATGGGAAACTGGTCTGAAATTCTCTTTCTTTCTTGGGTCTTTGTGTGATTTAGGTATAAGCATAATTGTGGCTTCATAGAAGGAATTGGGTAGTGCTCCTTCTGTTTCTATTTTGTGGAATAGTTTGGATAGTATTGGTATGAGGTCTTCTATGAAGGTCTGATAGAATTCTGCACTGAACCCATCTGGACCTGGGCTCTATTTGGTTGGGAGACTTTTAATAGCTTTTAATAGCTCTTATTTCTTTAGGAGTTATGGTACTGTTTAGATACTTTATCTGATCCTGATTTTATTTTGGTACCTCGTATCTGTATAGAAATTGTCCATTTTCTCCTGATTTTCCAGTTTTGCTGAATATAGGCTTTTGTAGTAGGATCTGATGTTTTTTAAAATATCTAAGATTCTGTTGTTATGTCTCCCTTTTCATTTCTGATTTTGTTAATTTGAATACACACACTGTGTCCTCTGGTTAGTCTGGCTAAGGGTTTATCTATCTTGTTGATTTTCTTAAAGAACCAGCTTCTGTTTTTGTTCCTTCTTTGTATAGTCTTTTTGTTTCTAGCTGGTTGATTTCAGCCCTGAATTTGATTATTTCCTGCCTTCTACTCGGTTTGGGTGTATTTGCAACTTTTTGTTCTAGAGCTTTTACGTATGCTGTCAAGCTGCTAATGTATGCTCTCTTCAGTTTCTTTTTTGTGGCACTCAGAGATATGAGTTTTCCTCTTAGCATTGCTCTGATTGTGTCTAATAAGTTAGGGTATGTTATACCTTCATTTTCATTAAATTTTAAAAAGTCTTTATTTTCTTTTTTTATTTCTTCCTTGACCAAGTTACCATTAAGTAGAGCATTGTTCAACTTCCATGTGTATGTTGGGTTTCAGCTGTTTTTATTGTTATTGAAGACCAGCCATAGTCTGTGGTGATCTCATATGATGCATGGGATTATTTCAATCTTCTTGTATCTGTTGAGGGCTGTCTATTGCCCGATTATATGGTCAGTTTTGGAGAAGGTACCATGAGGTGCTGAGAAGAAGGTATATTCTCTTGTTTTAGGAGGAAACGTTCTATAAATATCTGTTAAATCCATTTGGTTCATAACTTCTGTTAGTTTCTCTGTGTCTCTGTTTAGTTTGTTTCCATGATCTCTCCATTGATGAGAGTTGGGTGTTGAAATCTCCCATTATTACTGTGTGAGGTACAGTGTGTCCTTTGAGATTTAGTAAGGTTTCTTTTATAAATGTAGGTGCCCTTGCATTTGGAGCATAGATATTTAGGTTTTAGAGTTCATCTTGAATATGTAGTGTCCTTCCTTATCTTTTTTGACAAATTTTGGTTGAAAGTTGATTTTATTCAATATTAGAATGGCTATTTCATCTTGTTTCTTGGTACCATTTGCTTGGAAAATTGCTTTCCAGGCTTTTCTCTAAAGTAGTGTCTGCCTTTCTCACTGAGGTGTGTTTCCTGTGTGCAGCAAAATTCTGAGTCCACTTTATGTATCCAGTCTGTCTGTCTATATCTTTATATTGGGGAATTGAGTCCATTGATGTTGAGAGAGTGTAGCGACCAATGTTTGTTGTTTCCTGTTACTTTTCTTATTAGAGGTGAAATTATGATTTTTTGTCTCTCTTCTTTTGGGTTTGTTGCCAGAAGATTATTCTCTTGCTGTTTTTAGGGTGTAGTTTCCTTGCTTTGTTGGAGTTTTCCATCTACTATCCTTTGTAGGGCTGGATTTGTAGAAAAATATTGTGTAAATTTGGTATTGTCGTGGAATATATTGGTTTCTCCATCTATGTTAATTGAGAATTTTGCTGAATATAGTAGCCTGGGCTGGCATTTGTGTTCTCTTAGGGTCTGTATGACATCTGCCCAGGATCTTCTGGCTCTCATAGTTTCTGGTGAGAAGTCTGATGTAATTCTGATAAGTCTGTCTTTATATGTTACTTGATCTTTTTTCCCTTACTGCTTTTTAATATCCCTTCTTTTTTGTGCATTTGGTGTTTTGACTATTATGGAATGGAAGGAATTTCTTTTCTGGTCCAATCTATTTGGAGGTCTGTGGGCTTCTTGCACGTTTATGGGCATCTCTTTCTTATGTTAAGGAAGTTTTCTTCTATAATTTTGTTGAAGATATTTACTAGCCCTTTAAGGTGGTAGTTTTCACTGTTTACTATACCTATTATTGTTAGGTTTGATCTTTTCATTGTTTCCTGGATTTCCTAGATGTTTTGGGTTAGGAACTTTTTGTGTTTCACTTTTTCTTTGGTGGTTGTGTCGATGTTTTCTATGGAATCTTCTGTCCCTGAGATTCTCTCTTCTATCTCTTGTATTCTGTTGTTGATGCTTGCATCACTGACTCTTGATCTCTTTTCTAGGTTTTCTATCTCCAGAGTTGTCTCCCTTTGTGATTTTTTTATTGTTTCTATTTCCATTTTTAAATCCTGGATGGTTTTGTTGAATTCCTTCAACTGTTCGGTTATGTTTTCCTATAATTCTTTAAGGGATTTTTATGTTTCCTCTTTAAGGGCTTCTACTTGTTTACCTGTGTTGTCCTATATTTTTTAAGGCAGTAATTTATATACTTTTTAAAGTTCACTATCATCATAATGAGATTTCATTTTAAATCCAAATCTTGCTTTCCAGTGTGTTTGGATATCCTGTATTTGCTTTGGTGGGAGAAGTGTGGTTTGATGATGTCAAATAGTCTTGATTTCTATTGCTTAGCTTCCTGAACTTGGCTCTCACCATCAGGTTGTCTCTGGTGTTGATTTGTCTACCTGTCTATGACAGGGGTTTGACCTTCCTGTAAACCTGTGTGTCAGCACTCCTGTAGACCTGTTTTCTTTCAGTGGGATCTGGATACAGAGAGCTGTGTGACTGGGTCAGCTTCGGGTATAGGCAGAAATCGGAAGGGTCCTGTCCAAAACTGCTCTTGGGTTTGTGTGTCCTAGGTCCTCCAGGCAGGTCACTTGGAGCAGAAGGATTGGTCTTAACTCTGCTCTCAGGTGTGTTCTGGCTCCTGGGGGTTGGCTTTCAGCTCACTGTGCAGGCAGAAACCAGAAGTGTCTTGTCCCTGTCTGCTCCTAGGTTCCTGTGTCCAAAGGGCACAGAGGGCACTTGGCACATTCCTCTTGGGTCAGGAGTGTTAGCAGAAGTAATTGTGTCCTCTGAGTTCTCAGGATTGTCTACACTTCTGAGAGTCCATCTCTGTCCCCCACCAATGGTATTCATTTAATGACCAAATACTTAAATGTTTAAATTAGATTTTATTTTGTAAGATTCACAGAGGGAGTAGGGGAAACAGATAATTTCTGTTGCAAGGCAAAAGCATACACAACTCATATATGTGTGGGAATGAAAGTCTCAGAAATGTGAAAAATGGGTAGAGAGAGAAGAATACTTCTGACAATTCATACAGCTGTGATCAAGGACATAATGGAAATGACTGCGGCTTCAAGATCTCCACATGGATATAGAAGACTAGGGAGGTTGTGTTGAATTATTGCCAAAGGTGAATTCATCAGTCTTCTGCAATATCTTCTTAATATCTGTTATTCCTATAATCCAGAAAAAAACCTCAGTGTGAAAGATATAAAACTAATTAAAGTCTTAATCAATATCATATTATTATGAAATACTGCACAAGAGGATAGAATAATTAGAAACACTAATCTTATATAAAATGCCTAAATATTTAGAAGTTTGAAGAGCTTGAAAAACAAATACTGTCTTCAACTTAATAGACACATTTTTGAGAAATATTGCTTTAATATTTGTTTTCAAAGACATTCAAAATTATTCTTCTCCTAAATGAAAATACGGAACATATACACAGACAGAGAAACACAAAGAGAGAGACATAGACACACAGAAATATTAATGGGGTGGAAGGGATGTTGGGAAACAACATAGTAGTGATTTGACAGAGGAAAGAAAGGGAAAAATAAATTTATGATTGTATTTTAGTTAATTATTCATTAAAATAAAATAAGTCTTAGATAATTGTGACAGAATTAAAAAAAATTTTCCTTGGTGGAAAAATTTTTAGCTACTACAATAATGAAGTAAAAATTTTACCACTTTCAGAAATGTCAAAAATTAAGCTGTAAACTATAAAATGGAGAAAGACAACTCTTGAGGTACTAGATGAATTCTATTGTGTTCCTATTGTAAAACCCAAGAGAAAACACTAATGTTCATCAATTTTCTTAAGCAGCACTTTGGTGTATTATCATCTCTTCTAATCATGTGGATTGTATAAATTGTAAACATCAGGAACAGTATGTAAAGCATTTGTAGTTATTCATCACTCACCACAAACAGAAAATGTGTCATTAATTTCAGTGGTTTAGTACATGTGAATTATCCTCTTTGCAATAATAAGTAATCTGCACATCATTTTATTAAGCAAATAAATCTATTAATCAGCTTTCAATCTTCTTGGCATTATAATGCATCTATCATAGTATTGTATTTTCATACATTCCATATCCTTGATTCCAGATGTTTGTTACACGTAAATATGACAATTTGTTGACAATTTCATGAAAAAATATTTCCCTGATCTATTTCTCTTTTCCTTTCAGGAGTTGGAATTTTCAAATTTGTTTGCTGTTCTTCACTGTATTCATTCATTTTTTGCTGCCAAAGTAGCTTGTTTGGACCCTCTGTTTTTAGGTAATCAGGCTGCTACTTCTGCTGCTGCTGCCAGCTCTGCTTCTACAAGCAAGGCAAAACACATGGCTTGACATGCTGAGCTCTGCCTGACAGCCGGCAGGGCCACTCGCTCCCTACTTCCACCCTAGAGAGACCATGCTGTCACCAAGTCAATCATGGAGTCAGATTGCAATTCCAGCAGCAGAAAGGTCAGGAGGCATCTGCAAATGACCCTGGGAGAGCAGAGAAAATTATTCCTTCCCCCCTGATCTCTATCAGGATACAGCTGTCACAGTGTTTGGTGACAAAGGGATGATTGGTGTAAAGTATGTAAATATTAATAAAAATTGTAAGCTACCTATAAATAAAATACCAATTAAATGACTATTTCTCTATTTTAGATGATTTTCTATGACAAATGCATATTGGGCCAGATCATGAATCAATGCCCTATCATTGTATTATGAGTGTAAAGAAGTTAAAAAAATAAAAGCAAGGCAAGTAGCATGCACATTAAACAGACAAACAAACAAACAACAAAATGAAAACAAATGACCTCAAAGACAGAAGCACCTTAACTTATCCGTGTGAGTTACTTCCTATATTCCCATCCCATGGTTCCATATGAGCACTCCAGCTGTGTTTATCTTATTGTAAAATATTCTGGAGAATTAATAAAGACAATTACATTGGCTTGTGAAAACACCCTAGGAAATGAAACATTTCTTCTTTGGTGAATGTTACTAATATGTTTTATATTAGAAAATGGTATTAATTATGAATGTCAAAAACATTCTACACTTAAACACATTTCTTCTTTTTTTGCTTAATGAGGTTTATGAACAAATCAACATTAATAAATTTAAATGTCCCAAAACTCTTGCAGAAAATAATCAATAAATTCTGTGTAAGAAACAAGTCTTTGTTATAGTTTTCTCTTTAGTCATTAACTAAAAAGTTCCTGAAAGGTACTCTCAGAGGTTATGAAAACTGGTGATATTTTCATTTGAGTTTACTTATGTGTAAATCAAGTGAGATTTGAAAACAAGCATCAAACAAGCATCGTGTTATAAAGTTCCATGGAAAGGGATTGAATAGTGTCCGATGAGGTAGGCCGCTGCAGGTAGCTTGTTTCAGCACTAGGAAGGTAAAACATCAAAAAGGTGTATTGTGGGGTGCGCACTCATAGCCAAGAACTGGAGATTGCTCATCATACAAAGCACGAGGCAGTCTCTGCCCTTTACTAAGGCTCTGTTGGTGTCTGCTTTAAACAACTAGCTGCTTGATCAAAAGTAAACAAATAAAGCCCACTTTTATCGGTACATATTTCAATTGAATATTGTTTGATTCCCCTTAAAATGATCAATTTCTAATAAGTAGGTCAGTATCCCTTCCTTAAATAGGAAACAATCCCACATTAGACTCAAGAGGAAAGCAAAATCTTTTCTTTAAAGGAACACTTACGCCTAAGTGTAAAGTCATCAAATAGTGAACTATTTTCATAATAATTAGAAATACTAATTTATTTTACACTGGATTAAGTGAAATCTCAAAATGAGATATGGAAATGTTAAGTTAGATCTAAAGATGCCTTGCCAACAAAACATGGAAATTTGATAATAGAGGTTTATATATTCTATTTGAACAAGGAATTTCAGTGTATACCCACAATAGTCACTTGGGGAGTACTGCTTACTAGAGCCACCAAACACAAAGGCTATGGTAATTCTGAATTTCACTAAGTTCTGAGTTCCACCTGTCTAACATAGAGGAGAAAGAGTAGAGAGAGACACCCTTGCTATCTCTTTTGCAAGTTCTGCTGCTGCACATGGTGGGTGCTGCCCCCAGGGTGGGTGACCACTGGAATTTAAAACATACAGTCTCCTGTAATCATTCAAAACAACTTCATAGAGCTCAAGAGATGGCTTAGTGGTTAAGAATCTTTACTGCTCTTTCAGGGGACCGGGATTTGATTGCAGAACCCACACAGTGACTCAGAGTCATCCGGGACTGCAATTTCAGGGGTTTTAATGCCCTCCTCAAAACTCAGTAGCACCAGATTCACAGGTGCATATACAAACATGCAGGTGAAACATCGCCTAAAAAATCTAAAAGTAGATTTTACAAAGCTCTATTTAAGCATACAAACCCTTTTTTGCTGTTGTTGTTATATTAACTATTCTATCAGTGCCCCTGTTGTAAAAACCAGCTGAACTGTGAGATTAGATCTGAGTATAGAACTTGTACCCTATGCGTGTTTGTAGACATATGAATATATGTATAGAGACAAGTACAAAATGTTGAGCTTAATTATACTGAAAGAAAATGTTTCACATGCATATATAGCTATATATGTATTGAGCTATAAAGTGTTGGTTGAATTAAAACCTACTAGAACAACCTTATTTTTCTTACTTTTTATAATATTGGTTAAAATATCACCCAAGCTGAAATTTCTATTTAACATGATTAGTGTAATAGGTACCAATTAGGAAAATACTTTTATGGTTTTCATACATTTACCAGTTAGTATTTAATGCTTTCTTTATAGTGTAATTAAGCACTGTGAGATGCTATGACTTTGGCTACTTAAATGAGAAAACTGTAGAAATTCATGAAAATACAGAGTTCAACTTCACAGTAAGTTAGGTTAAGATATAGATTTTTTTTCTAACAATCCCAAGTTTGAGTATTAAGCAAACATGAGAATGCTTAATTATGTGTTAACCCCTTCAGTGCCTTTTTGGATGTGTATGCACATACGTGTGTGTGTGTGTGTGTGTGTGTGTGTGTGTGTGTGTGTGCCTGTGTAGATCATTAAAGGGCTTATTATTGTGTACACACTGCAAGCTTAAAGGAAAATGTAGTTAAGTGTGTTAGAGAGAGGAGTTTAAAACAGCTAAGATGAGAATGTCTTTTCTGTGGTAAACAAAAAAATTATCTGAAATAAAGTGCATCAAAGCAGGAGGACTTGAGTTTGTTATAGGTTAACTCCAAAATTACCTTAATAGATGATTTAAATATAACAAATACCCAATGCTTCCTATCTAATTCTATTTTATAGAGCAGAATGTGCCAGTAATTTCTTACTCATATTTCAGGCATTAACTGACTTCTTGTTTTAAAACCTTTGCTTATAAACCTGTCATTCAGCAAGAAGAAAAGAAATTGAAGTCCAGTCAATACTGGCAAGCAGAGAAGGCACTTCCACATAGGCAGTGTGGTTGTCCGCTGGTATATTAGCTAATGAATCCACATAGCCCTCATTGACAGTGACTAAGATTGTTCATAGTATAGTCTGGGTTGAACGCTGGACTTAAGTGAAGCTTGACTTCTGAGGAAACCTCAATCTGAACAATCACTTCATTTTATTGTTTCACACCAGCAGTGTGGAGAAGCTTTATCAGTCAGGCACATGCTTGTGCTTAACTTTGTAAGGTAAGTGTCTGTGCTCTAACCCAACATTTTGTTTATGTTGGTATTGATGGTCTCATACACTAAAGGTCTATCTCAATCCATACCTTTAAAAATCACTGTTTGTGTTTTGTTCTGACTCCTTAATACTTTAAATCATGTCACTTTACATTATAGCTTACCTTTAAAGTAAACTAAAATATTATAAATATATATTTTATACATATTACAATGCAATGAAAAAATAAAATGTAAAATGTAAATATATTTATTTCCTATTTAAATGATTTGGTGGATGTTTGTAAAATGTTAATTCAGATCTGTGAAAATTTGCCACTCTGTCTTTGAGTTCATTAATGTACAATTACTAAAAAAAATACATTTTTTAATAAATCATACTAGAAAATAAAAATGAAAGTTTTTCTACGTTCAATTTTGCATTTCTTTGTCTCTAAGATTAATACACATTTACACTATAGTCCTAATAGAATGAACCTCGAGGTAAAAGGGAAAATCTGACCTCTCTACCCAGAGTACAAACCATTTAGAACATAATCTGCTCTGACTGATTAATATTCATGAATATTTGATGTCTGACCTCTGAAAGTCTGTGAAGACCTAAGAAAGGTGCCATTCACTAAGTTAGTTAAACAATGTAGGAGTTACAACTTTTGAAAGCATTACCACTTTGATAACTATATAATGGTTCATTAGGGATGGGATCTAGATTTGGGATGCCAGGGCAAGGACAATATTATCTTGTCACTAATAATTGATGAGCAATTATTGTAGTACCATGTGCCATCCCCAAACCACAATTGTTTTTCATGTGATTTCAGTGTCACAAGAGCACGATCACAGGAATCACTTTAAAACAGCGCTGATATTCATATTGTCCTTGCTATTAAATGAACTTTTATAACTTGTCCAACTTGCCTTGAAGTTTAAAAACAGAAAGAAAATTAAACCTCTTCTGAAATAAAATACTATCCTTCACATATAATTCCAAAAACTGAAGTAAATACTCAGAGAGGGGGTGATAGGGTAACTATAAACAACACTAAAATAAACAGACATGAATGAAATATTTTAAGTTGATATACAAGGCCATGCACTGAAGTGTCTTTACAAAAAAATCATGTGTGTTAGACCACTACAATGCTGGTCTAATGTCATTGATTATATCCCTAGCACAGCAAATAATAATTATAATTAATGTAATAATAAAATAATTCAGTATTTTAAAATGCAATAGATGTAGTTATTCTAAGAAAATATATGAACAAAATTGAGACAATGTACATTTTCTCTTTTTAAAAAATTGTTTATTTTATGTATATGAGTGCTTTATTTGCATGGACAACTGCTTGGGAGAAGAGGGCATCAGATCACATTATAGATGATTGCAAGCCACCATGTTATTGCTAGGGATTGAACTCAGGACGTCTGAAAGATCACCTAGTACTCTTAGCATCTCTACAGCCCCCAATATTTTCTTTTAAAAATATTTTTTTAATTTTTAAGCATTTCATACACCATATTTTTTATCATATTCAGCTCCTTTTTTTAAACTCTTCCATGACATATCCCTGATATCTTACAAAGTTAGCATTTTGTTTTTAGACTGTTTAGTTTCTTTTTTGTTTCTGGGTATCATGGGGCAGAAAGCAATCTACTGGAGTGTGGTTAACCTACAAGGATACATCACAATCCCCCACCTTTAGTTATCAATTGCTAAAAGCTCCTCTCAGCTAGATGTGGCGTATTATACCCAGCTCCCCTTTCTATTCAATTCTAGGTCTTTGTTTGGCTTACCTTTGCACAGTTCTTGTGAATGCTGCCACAGTTTTGATGAGTTCATATGTACAGCTGTCTCATCAAGTCAAGAAAAGTGTTCCCTATAGTCATTGACCACCTGTGGTCCTTTCAGGCCCTAGGCTTGGGAGAGGGGCATATGCTATTGGTGTCCCATTTGTGGCTAATAGTTTTAAAGTTGAGTAACAAGGATAAAATATTTGATTCATGGAATTTATATTTTTCAAATGAGAAGTAGATATTAACAAAAGGTAGAGGTGCATATGTATTTCAGAGTCAGATGTTCTGTTCTAATGAACTGTAATTAAAGCTATTGTTTCAGAATTGGTTATTTGAGTTTTGGTAAAGGAACATGCTCTGTACTATCAATAAGATCAAGATTTTCTACCGTGGTGTATCTCTCTCTCTCTCTCTCTCTCTCTCTCTCTCTCTCTCTCTCGCTCTCTCTCTCTCTCTCTGTCACACAAACAAACGCACACACACATAAAACAAATAAATAATAGACAGACAGATAGACAGATAAAATGTTATCGTAACTTTAAAAAGTTTTTTCCTAAATTTCCTAAACAAAACACCAATGGCTTACGCTCTAAGATCAAGAATCGACAAATGGGATCTCATAAAACTACAAAGCTTCTGTAAGGCAAAGGACACGGTAGTTAGGACAAAACGGCAACCAACAGATTGGGAAAAGATCTTTACCAATCCTACAACAGATAGAGGCCTTATATCCAAAATATACAAAGAACTCAAGAAGTTAGACCGCAGGGAAACAAATAACCCTATTAAAAAATGGGGTTCAGAGCTAAACAAAGAATTCACAGCTGAGGAATGCCGAATGGCTGAGAAACACCTAAAGAAATGTTCAACATCTTTAGTCATAAGGGAAATGCAAATCAAAACAACCCTGAGATTTCACCTCACACCAGTGAGAATGGCTAAGATCAAAAACTCAGGGGACAACAGATGCTGGCGAGGATGTGGAGGAAGAGGAACACTCCTCCATTGTTGGTGGGATTGCAAACTGGTACAACCATTCTGGAAATCAGTCTGGAGAATCCTTAGAAAATTGGACATTGAACTGCCTGAGGATCCAGCTATACCTCTCTTGGGCATATACCCAAAAGATGCCCCAACATATAAAAAAGACACGTGCTCCACTATGTTCATTGCAGCCTTATTTATAATAGCCAGAAGCTGGAAAGAACCCAGATGCCCTTCAACAGAGGAATGGATACAGAAAATGTGGTACATCTACACAATGGAATATTACTCAGCTATCAAAAACAACGACTTTATGAAATTCGTAGGCAAATGGTTGGAACTGGAAAACATCATCCTGAGTGAGCTAACCCAATCACAGAAAGACACACATGGTATGCACTCATTGATAAGCGGCTATTAGCCCAAATGCTTGAATTACCCTAGATGCCTAGAGCAAATGAAACTCAAGACGGATGATCAAAATGTGAATGCTTCACTCCTTCTTTAAATGAGGAAAAAGAATACCCTTGGCAGGGAAGAGAGAGGCAAAGATTAAAACAGAGACTGAAGGAACACCCATTCAGAGTCTGCCCCACATGTGGCCCATACATATATAGCCACCCAATTAGACAAGATGGATGAAGCAAAGAAGTGCAGACCGACAGGAGCCAGATGTAGATCGCTCCTAAGAGACACAGCCAGAATACAGCAAATACAGAGGCGAATGCCAGCAGCAAACCACTGAACTGAGAATAGGACCCCCGTTGAAGGAATCAGAGAAAGAACTGGAAGAGCTTGAAGGGGCTCGAGACCCCATAGGTACAACAATGCCAAGCAACCAGAGCTTCCAGGGACTAAGCCACTACCTAAAGACTATACATGGACTGACCCTGGACTCTGACCCCATAGGTAGCAATGAATATCCTAGTAAGAGCACCAGTGGAAGGGGAAGCCCTGGGTCCTGCTAAGACTGAACCCCCAGTGAACTAGACTGGTGGGGGGAGGGCGGCAATGGGGGGAGGGTTGGGAGGGGAACACCCATAAGGAAGGGGAGGGGGGAGGGGGATGTTTGCCCGGATACCGGGAAAGGGAATAACACTTGAAATGTATATAAGAAATACTCAAGTTAATAAAAAATAAAAAAGTTTTTCCTTACTCCATCCTGTCTGTATCTGATCAATTCTTAGTAGTTGTTTTCTTCTCCCTCCCTTCCTTCATCCTTCCTCCCCTCTTCCTTTCCCCCATTGCTCCTCTTCTTTACTTTCTTTCTGAGCACGAAATATTCCAGAGGTGAAACATAAGTAGGTGCCTTACCTCCTGGCACTCTAACTATTAATGGAATGTCTAGTTTTCAGAACAGGAGAGCTCTCTCCTACTTGTACATGGCCAAAATGACACACACATAACAGGAGACATATTGGTTTCTTCTTGAGTATTGAAAACCTGATGATCATGATGGAGGTTCTCTATGATATAAATACCAGTCCATCTCTGTAACCCTTGGTTTGCATTCTCTAAGAAATATTGAATAGGCGTTCTTATGCTGATAAAGTACATTTCATAAATTTTTCATTTCTTCTTTCATTTTTGGCATACAAGACAATTTATTTCTTAGAAATTATTTTTAAACACAGATCACTCTGATTTTTTATGATAATCTCCCGAAAGTCCATAATCTAGGCTTTAGCTTCAGAAACAGATTTATCAACCTTTTGAAATTAATTTGTGTATATTAAAGGCACTCTTTTTTGTTTTTAAACGGATACACAACTATCTGAGTAGTGTTTGCTAAAAAAAAATTATTCTTGGACTGATAATTTACTCAGTGGCAAAGAACTTGCCCACCTGGCACAGCAACTTTCTAGGGAAAAGGTGAGAGTCATGAAACACACAAAGATGTTTGACAAAATACCAACAAGACTGATCCACTTTCTTTCAATCTGAGTCTCTGTGTGTTACACAGTTGAGGGGCTGCAGGCGTAATGCTTCACCCATATCTTGAATGACAAAATCATTTCTGTATTCCTCTGAGGAAGTCTTGAAAGTACCATCCCATACTCTCAAGGACGTAACCTCAGCTAAGTTGGGAGTATTCTCGCGTGCCTTGTCATAAAGTAAAATCATGAAACAAAATAATAAGAATAGTATGAAATCAGAGGAGGCTGACAAGTTTCAGAGGTATAGAGGAAGTGACAGCAGATCACAGCACAGAAATCCTTTTACAGAATATTTAGAATTTCTCAGAATTATAGCCTACAAGATAAAAGACTAATATGGTTTGTAAAATTTTAGAAATAAGTATATGGGGTTCATGATAATAAAAGTTTTCTAACTATATTTAACTTGTGTACTAGAAAAGTATGCCTGGGATAAAAAGAGATGATCTGTGTCTCTTGAAATTGTCAATATTTTTGAATCTGTATAAATGAAAAATATGTTGTCATTGCAAAGCATCCCGGTTTTGGTATCTGACTTACTCTTCACCTTGCCTGATCCTCTCTGGAACTCACTCACTATTGGGGCTGGCCCTTGGAACCAGTAGTGGATGAAGCACCAAATTCAGTTTCCTACACTGAGGGCAAAACCAAACAACAGATGTTTGTGGGTCCATGGATGTGGTTCATTCATTAAGAGTACATGCTCTTTCAAAACCTTAGGCAGCATGACCTGTAATGTCAGTGCTGTAGAGATTCTTCAGGTTTCCAGGGGCATATGCACACACACACATGTAGAATAAAACAAAACATACAAAAATAAGCCCAAAACAAAAATCAGACAAACAAGCAAAAACTTCAAACAACTTCATCTGGGTAAGGAATATGCGTGATACCAACATTCCTCAGATTAAGGGTAGAAACTCAGTAGTTGAAGATAGGGCAAACACGATTTCAAAACCAAATAAAAGGATGGAATATGTGGCTCAGTGGTGTAGAGCTTCAGCTGATTTATAGAGGGCCAAGGATTAATTCCCAGTACCTATTTGTGGTTCAAAACAACAACCAACAGTTTAGGAGATCTGAATTTTTGGTTTCAGAGCCTCTGCAGGCACTGAACCTGAATGGATGTGGTTCACACTTGTATATTCAGGCAAAACACTCATGCACATGAAGTGAAGTAATAAAAGTATTTTAAAACAGCAAATAAAACATACTATCTTATATTGAACTACCTCTCTGAATTTGATAATTTGTCAGATAACATGCTTTTCCATTGATCTAAAATGTGTATCCTAAATAGCTCAAATATTACATTTTCTTAAGGAAATCTTGGCATTAAAAGTTAATCCTTTCTTCATAATCCAGATTTTTAATAATTTTAATTCTCAAGTATCTCTAAATGACAAAATAATCTTTAGACTAACTTGGCAAATTCAACAAACTCAGCTGACCTTAAATCACAATCACATTGATACACAGAGGTGGAATGTTTATGCAAGTGTGTTGTCATAGAAGCGTAAGTATTTTCAAATTCATATACATAATTTTTTATCTAAAACATAATGGCTGCGGTGCTTTATATGAAAGCCATTGAATTAATCATACTGACTTGGATTTTCTCAGTACATAATTGGTTATATTTGAAAGAATTCTGGTGATGGAGGGAATTAAAATAGTCTCAAAAAAGAGCAAAATTAGTTAATTTTAACCAACAAGAAGCTAATATTACAAAGAACTTGAAGAATCAGTCCAATATCATTTGAGAAAAGTACAGGAAGCAAAGCATTGCCTTAATTGTACAAAATAATAAAACTAGCAAAAACAAACTGAAGAAGGGTAAATAAAATCACAAAACTAGAAAATTCAAGACAAATGTCAGATTGTGACAACCACTAAAACACAATAAGACCATAGGTGTTTGGGTTCATTTCTGCTTCTTCAGTTTTATTTCATTGATCTACCTGCCTATCTCTGTACCAAAACCAGGCATGTCTTATCACTACTGCTCTGTAATACAGCTTGAGGTTAGGGATGATGAGTCCCCCAGAAGTTCTTTTATCGTTCAAAATAATTTTTGCTATCCTTGGGTTTTTGTTAATCCAAATAAATTTGCAAATTGCTCTTCCTAAATTTATGAAAAATTGAGTTGGAATTTTGATGGGATTGCTGTGAATTTTCAGATTGCTTTTGGCAAAATAGCCATTTTAACTATATTAATGCTGCCAGTCCATGAGCATGGGAGTTCTTTCCATCTTCTGAGATCTTCTTCAATTTCTTTCTTCAGAGACTTGAAATTCTTGTCATATAGATCTTTCACTTGCTTGGTTAGAGTCACACCAAGATATTTTATATTATTTGGGAATATTGTGAAGGTTATCAATTCCCTAATATCGTTTTTAATCTGTTTATCCTTTGAGTAGAGGGAGGCTGCTGATTTGTTAGAGTTAATTTTATGTCCAGCCACTTGGCTGAAGTTGTTTATCAGGTTTAGGAGTTCTTTAGTGGAACTTTGGGACCACTAAGTATTCTATCATATCTTCTTCAAATAGTGATATTTTTTAACTTATGAACCCACACACCTCTGGTCACTTGATTTTTAACAAAAGAGTTAAACAAATCCAGTGGAAAAAAGACAGCATTTTCAACAAATAGTGCTAGTTCAATTGGCAGTCAACATGTAGAAGCTTGTACAAAGCTCAAGTCCAAATGGACCAAGGACCTCCATATAAAACCAGATACATTAAATCTATTAGAAGAAAAAGTGGAAAGAGCCTCAAACACATAGGCAAAGGGGAAAATTTCCAGAAAAGAATACCAATCACTTATGCTCTAAGATCAACAATCAACAAATGGGACCTCATAAAATTGCAAAGCTTTTGTATAGTAAAGGACACTGTTAATAGGACAAAACAGCAACCAACAGTTTAGGAAAAGATCTTTGCCAAACCTACTTCCAATAGAGGGCTGATATTCAGTATATACAAAGAACTCAAGAAGTTAGACTCAAGAGAACCAAATAACCCTATTAAATATGGGTAACAGAGCTAAACAAAGAATTCTCAACTGAGGCATATTGAATGGCCTTATGAAATGTTAAAATATCTCTAGTCATCAGGGAAATGCAAATCAAAACAAACCTTAGATACTACCTCATACCAGTCAGAATGGCTAAGATCAAAATCTCAGGTGACAGCAGATTCTGGCTAGCATGTAGAGAAAGAGGAACACTCCTCCATTGTTGGTGGGACTGCAAGCTATAACAACCACTCTGGAAATCACTCTGTTGTTTCTTCAGAAAATTGCACATAGTACTACCTGAGGACACAGCTATACCACTCCTGGACATACACCCAAAAGATGGTCCAGCATGTAACAAGGACACATGCTCCACTATGCTCATAGTAGCCTTATTTTAAGACCTCGATATCCTTCAACAGAGGAATGGATACAGAAAATATGGTTCATCTACACATGGAGTACTACTCAGCTATTAAAAGCAATGACTTTGTGAAATTAATAGGTAAATGGATGGAATTAGAAAATATCACCCAGAGTGAGGTAACCCAATCACAAAAGAACACACATGGTATGCATTCACTGATAAGTGGATATTAGCTCAAAAGCTCAAAATACCCAGGATACAATTCACAGACCACATGAAACTCAAGAAGGAAGAGCAAGATGTGGATGCTTCATTCCTTCTTCAAGATACTGAAGGGAGGACATACTGATACAAAGTGTGAAACAGAGACTGAAGGAAAGACCATCCAGAGACTTCCCCATGTGGGGATCCACCCCATATACAGACACCAAACCCAGACACTAGTGTAGATGTTTAATAAGTACTTGCCAGCAGCAGCCTGATATAGTTGTCTCCTGAGAAGCTCTGTATTTTTCAAACCAAATACAGAGGCCGATGCTCACAGCCAACCATTGGACTAAGCATTGGGTCCCCAATGAAGGAGTTTAAGAAAGGTCTGAAGGAGTTGAAGGGGTTTGCAACCCATAGGAAAGCATGTGTACTATGGTGAACACTTCCATTGCTGCACTGAGTACACACTTCTATAGCTGCCACTACAAAAATCCATAAGGTGATTTTTCAGAAAAGTGGGAATCAATCGACCTCAATACCCAGCTATATCATTTTTGGGCATATACCCAAGGATACTGCACCATACCACAAGGAGACTTGCTCAGCTATGTTAATTGTTGCTCTATTCTTATTAGCCTGAAACTGGAAACAACTGAGATTTGCCTCAACCAAAGATGAAATGCAGAAAATGTAGTGCAGTTTCACAATGGAGTATTACTCAGGTGTTAAAAAATGATATCATAAAATTTTCAGGCAAACAGAGGGAACTAGAAAAAAGTATCCTGAGTAAGGTAACCAGGCACAGAAAGACAAGTATGATATGTACTCATTTATAAGTGGATATTAACTGTTAAGTGTCGGCGCCAGCACCGACACGGTACCGAGAATCGGGCGAAAGCCTGTGGGATGAAAGAAGCACACACACACAGGTTATTCGTGTCAAGCCAGAAGAGGAAGAGAGCGCGCTTCTGGTTTCTTTATTGACCAAACTATATATCCAAAGAACACCACTTAGCAGGTATCTGTCAAGCACAGTGGGGAACCCTGGCTGAGACTTCGGTAACAAAGGACCGACTATGTGGCCTGAATAAATTAGGGAAATAACCAGGAAGGCCAGCCTAATTCTGACTCAGGTGAGAAGTACCTGGCCAGACTGTTCCCAGTTGGGGACAAAAGGCTTCCACATGCAAGGGCAGGGCTCAGCAGGGGTCAAACCTTGTTGGAGACCCAGAAGGGTCTTGTTCAGGCTGACAACATTCTGTGAATGTAAACTTCTTGTGCCACACAGTGACAAAACAACCAGGCCCAAATCCAATACAGCTCCCACAGTTAAGTAAATAATAATCAGACTAAAATTCAGGAACTTACAAAGTCTAAGTAACACAGATGGCTAACAGAGAATACATGGATCTCCCTGGAAAGGGGACATAGATTATTTTTTTCAGATAGACTGGAGGGCAGGGACAAATAGGAAGAAGATCAATCAGTTGGGAGGAGATGAAGGGAGAGACTACAGGAAAAGACAAGTGGGATTATATGCCATTGTGTATGTATGTGTATGGAAATTGACAACAGTAGAAACTGCCAGGATTCTATGAGGGTTACCCTTGCAAGGACTCCTATTAATAGAGGATGTGGAACCTGAACTGGTAAGCTTCTATAACCAGAACATCCTTTAACAGGTGAGTCTAGGACACCAACCCAACCAAAAAGACTTTGACTTACAATCTATTCTGCCTGCAAAATGTGCTGGGGCAATCAAGGCACAGAAATTGTGGGAGTGAGCAACAAATGGCTGGTCTAATTTGAGGTACACATCATGAGAGGAAGCCCATGACCAACACTGACTTAATGACCTGAACAAAGAAACTGGATAGGTCAGAGACCTAGGATAGAGGGAAAAGGAAAACAATAAAGCAATTCCTCATATTATCTTCTATACTTAAAGATGAGTGCCTAGCTCAGACATCATCAGAGAGATCTCTGCCTGCAACTGATGGGAACAGAAGAAGAGACCAACAACCAAACATTAGGCAGAGAGAAACCCCCAATTGGAGATCTCCATTGGGCCCCTTCTCTTTGAGCTCAGGGAACTCTGTGGAAGAAAAGGGAAAAGAATTGTAAAGATCAAGGACACCAGGAGAACATGACCAACAGAATGAACTAAGCTCACAGGGGTCATAGAGAGCAAAGTGGCCTCAGGTAGCCTCCATTGGTCTATACTAGGTGCTCTGTATATAAATTATAGTTAAATAGCCTGGTGTTCTTTGTGCAACTCCTAACAGCAGGAGCATGGTTGTCTCTGAGTCTTTCACCTACTTTGGGGTCCCTTTTCCCTCTCCTCGGTTGCCCTGCCCAGCTTTGATATGAGGATTTGTGCCTTAAATCATTCCATCTTGTTATGCCATGTTTGTCATGTATCATGGGGAGGCCTGCTCTTTTCCGGAAGGAGAGAGAGAAAGAGTAGATCTGGGAAGAAGGGTGGTCTGAGACAACTAGAGGCAGAGG
Source organism: Rattus norvegicus (assembly GCF_021556685.1). NCBI lineage: Eukaryota > Metazoa > Chordata > Mammalia > Rodentia > Muridae > Rattus > Rattus norvegicus. The sequence goes on from NC_141538.1 coordinate 16,102,320, forward strand.
AAATTGTAGTCAGGATTAATTGAAAAAAGAAAGAAAATAAAATTTAATTCACAAATTGAAGACAATTTAAAAATTAATAGCTTTCAGCCATGAGTTTCAATTATGTAATTAATTTCCTAGCTTTATATATGCTAGGCAAGTACTATCAATGACCTATACTCACAGCTCACTTTCTTCAAATACTTTAAAACTCCCTACCCTATTGTTTCTTTCCTTTTAGGTTTTTAACAAAATGCATATCATATATTTCCTTTGGATAATCTCAAAATTACTGTTGTCAATTTTCCACTCCTTTATTTTATTTTATTGAGTGTACAGTGCAAGAGGGAAAGTATACTTAGGATACTACCCATAGGTCAAGAGGAAGGAACATTTTCCTCAGCAGGGTTGATCCCTCCCTTGGGAAGGAGCACAGTCGGCCCAGATGGCTTGGTATGTAGTTCTGGTGCTTTATCAAAAGACTTTATTTCTGGTTTTCCTTATTATTCCCCAGTGCTCAATTCCTCAGCCACTGCCATTAGCATGTCACTTTATTCTGGAGAGTAGACCAGTTACGCTGGTTAAAGCCTTTAAACCCAGCACTTGGATCTCCAGTTCCAAGGCCAGCATAGTCTGCTGAACCAAAGAGCCCTGAAAATGGATGGTGCTGGAGCATTGGATGCATACCTGGTTCTCGGTCACAGACTTTGTCGCCCTCCTCACTGTGGTGGGCTAGATTGCAATGCTGCAACTAGCTATAGGGTCTGCAGTGAGGCTTGAAGCCTAAGTTACAAGCCTGGGTGGAACTGATGTCCGTGCAGACCTTGGTGTTAGTAGCAAATATTCAAATGAAAAGTTTCAAAGCTAAAGTGTAGGAAGGTTCGTTTTTATCTGGTCTGTTTTCTCACCTTTCCAAGCAGTCTGCATTGCTTTAAGGAGCCAAGAAATATACATTCATGTCCAGCCTGTTTTGTGAAATTTTGCTTAATCTTGAGGAAAATAATAGGCTGTTTTATTTGTTTTTTTAGATATTAAAAGGAGGCGGGAAGATGTAAGCCAAGGCTGTAGTGATGCTAGGGAGCCCTTCTGGTAGAGATTGTGTTATTAATTTCCTGTGGAGACCACTTCAAATTCACTGCTTCTGCTGAGAAGAGCATGGTCAGGTGAAAACCAAAAGAAATCTAGGAAGGATGGACCCAGACATACACTAGAGGGAAGAGAGAATGAAGGTCAAATCAGGGATTAGAGGAAGGACCTGACAATCGGTCACCTGACACTCTGGAGTCGAATTGCCACTTCATACTAAACACATTCATAGCATGTCACGATTGGATATTCACTCATTAGGAGCATCTGTCCTCAGATGAGATTGTTCCCTTCAGAACCTTCATTTCTCTGAACTTATCACCCTAATGTTCAGCCATCATTTTTCATTTGTTTGTTTAAGAGCTGTTCAGGAAAGAGGCTTTAGACAGCCCATAGTTGGCTGTGGCAGTTATATGTACTCAACACTTTGTGACTTGATCTCAACAGTGAGGCAGACAATAAGGCACTTGGTCTCAACCCTGGCTGAGGAACGCATAAGCTACACAAAATATTTGGGCTGCTAACCACTATTTCTGATGTTTCAGCTTTGTTGAAATGAGTCCAAAGATGCTTTAGACATTAGAAGACCTGAAGGGAGATTCTAGAATATTCTATAACTATGATAGCTGGATGGATCAAGTTGCTCTGTCATTTCTACAACAGAAGTTCCAGAGCTTGTCTTTGTGCTTAAAACCATCATTTGAAATGTACTCCTGTTTCTTTGGACTATGCACTCTGATGCAAACTAAGAAATTAACAATAGATAGGTCCTGACCATATTTTTTCTGTAACATTTAGAAACTGCAAGGCACACTGGGTACTGGGGAATATGTCACCAATGGATAGGATCTTAAAATATAACATACTCTTCAGCTGGACCTGTATCATGGATATCATGGAGAATGGTGGGACGTGCATTGGATGGAGGATTCTATAAAGAAATGATAGAACTTAGGCATACAGGACATAGCATGAAGGACACTTTTTATCATTCATCTACTCTTCTGCCTATTGCACTCTCCCAGAAGGAAGTCCGTGGCTCCTCAGATACAATTACTATCCACGTTCTTCTTTCAGTCATGAGATTTTAGTGTACAAAGTAAAGCTAAAATTCTGGGCACCTCCCAAAGATCACTGGGGAACTAGTACAAATGAATTAGCCATAGTTCAATCTGTTTTTAGTTTAACATTTGCTTCTCTCATAGTGATTTCCAAAGTTTCAAATTTTCTGCCCCCATGCTACATCAGACCCTACTTTCCACCTCCATTCTGAAAGTATGTGTAACTTTTATTTGAACCAGACCTGTCTTTGTAAGGAAACAATATTTCTAGTCCTACTAACAACTTTTTAAGTTGCTGACCCTAACTTAAAGATATGGTTTTCTTTCTTTCTCATCTTCATTTCTCATCTACTGGAAGCTTCCACAATTTACGATTCAATGTCATACTGGTTTTATTTCAAAATTTAATGGGAGAGTCTTCAAACTTTCTTAGGAGTTTTTTTGTTTGTTTATTTTGTTTGGTTTTTACTTTTTTCCTTCTTTATTGTTTTCCCAGATATTTTATTGGATATTTTATTTATTTACATTTCAAATGTTACCCCCTTTCCAGGTCTCCCCTCTGGAAAACCCCTATCCCATCAGCCCTCCCCTGCTTCTATGAGTGTTCTCCCCCTACCGATGTACCTACTCCCACTTATCTGCCCTGGCATTCCCCTACACTAGGGTATTGAGCCTTCACAGGACCAAGGGCCTTTCCTCCCATTGATGTCCCACAAGGCTGTCTTCTGCTACATAGCATACACTTTGGTTGATGGTTTAGTCCCTGTGAGCTCTTGCGGGTCTTGGTGGTTGATATTGTTGTTCTTCCTATGGGTTGCAAATCCTTCAGCTCCTTCAGTCCATTCTGTAACTCTTTCACTGGGGACTCCATGCTCAGTTCAATGATTGGCTGCAGGCATCTGCTTCTGTATTTGTCAGGCTCTTCCAGAGCCTTTCAGAAGGCAGCTATGTCAGGCTCCTGTCAGCAAGCATGTTTTAGCCTCTGCAATAGTGTCTGGGTTTTGTGTCTGTATATGAGATGGATCCTCAGGTGAAGCAGTCTCTGTATGGATGTGTGAATGTACCACATTTTCTGTATCCATTCCTCTGTTGAATGGCAACTGGGTTTTTTCCAGACTCTGGCTATTATAAATAAGACTGCTCTGAACATTATGGAGCATGTGTCCTTATTATATGTTGGTCCATTTTTTCAGGTATACAGAAGTGGTATAGCAAAGTTCTAAAAAAAATTTAAATGTTCCATTCTAAATCCAATTGATAAAGGATACAAATGAAATTAAGAAAAATAGTACGAATGGTATATTGGTTGTCTAGCACCTAGTATTCTGTAAAATACAGTAGCTTCAATTACTTAGAGCCTTTAAAATAATTGGAAAAATGTAAGATATTGAAAAGGTGATCTGCACTTTAAAAGTTAGATATTTCCTACTCTTAAGGTCGCTTTATCATATCTGTAGATGAGTAATTACATTCAAGATTTTATTATTATTCCATAAATTATTTATCTAATGCTATAAGACCTATAAATAAGACATTTCACACTTGGTTCCACATAATTTTCAACTTGTCTTTTAAACTGATGTATGAACAACCACTTTGGAATCAAGGATCTCAAATGTGCTCAGATGACCCGACTCTCTGGATGACTGGATACTTGTACAATGGAGAGTCCCTAGCAAAAGTCACTTTGCTTAATTTCTGAAAATTATTGCTTTCTTTCACTCTTTTCATAAACAATATGAATTACAATGATCATCAACACCAGAAAAGCTGTATAAATTCACATTTTTAGAGAATATTTAAAGCAACTCTAAATATTTGCAGAAGAGTCTACATGTTCTTTAGGCAGATCTAAAACGAGTCAAACAAAACAAAACAAAATAAAACAAAACCAAAAACAATACACCTGGGGTCCAGGTAAAGCTATAACTTAAGCTGTCATTTAGGAGAAGACAACTACTTTAGCTCAAATAAATCCCGAAAAAAAAATCATCTTTTACTATAGTAGCATACCATTAGAAACATCCATGGGTTGTAAGCTATCTAGCCATATTTGGAAGGGCGATTGTTTTCCTGAGCTCTCTAGGTTATGTAAAAATATGCTCTACAAATTCTGTCCAAAGACACTCCGAAATGCTTTAACTGAATATGTGGTTATGTCCAATCCAGGTGACATATTAAACCAGCATAATCACCACATAGAAGTACTGTAATAGGTAAAGTATTTGACATTAGTTAATCTTAAAAGTTAGATGATTTAGTGCCTGTAGGATGGATAAACAGGTAAATGTACATTAACTAAGCTTGACATGTTCAATACCCAGGACTAGCACATTGGAAGGATATAACCAACTCTCTCAAGCTGTCCTCTGACCTCCACACAAAGTCCATGGCAGCACATGCACATGCCTATATGTGTGTGCACTCAGACACAAAATATGGCAGCAATTAAAAAATGTATGTTTACATATTTTAATGAATCAGTGTAATTGTAGCCATATATGAGAAATTTATTTTTGTTTTCATAAGAATGTCTCTAAGGTCTAAAACATTTAATTTGTCAAGACAGGACCAAAATTACAACTTCAAGTCATGAAAAAAATGTCATTATGAGTGACACAAGAAAAAAGAGTTGAATACACCTTTATCACCATAGTCACTGATGAATACAGCAGGATAGCAAAGACATACCATCTGAGTCAACATTGCTTCTACAATAACTATAAGACAAATACTGTTTCATTTTGGCAAGACAGTTTTATATGTCAAAAAGTGTTCATACATAATGTCTTACAGTTAATAGTTTTCCCTTTTATGTTTCATGGTTCTTCAAAATGATCCATGTTACAAGACATTTAATAATGCAACAAAAGTCAACATGTATTTTTATAATGAAGTGTATATCATAAAAATAATATGATGCAGTATTAATATGGCAAATTATATAGTATATATTTTGTATATGGTTATATTTAAGCCACAATTCAAATATATTGACTATAGTTTAATATGCCACAAACTATTATTTGGAAATGCTATATATGTCACATATTTATGTATGCACATTATGTTTGTTATAGCAGTCAGTGCAAATATTATACCACTAATGTAAGTATAATCAATCAAATTGTCACAGCTTTTGATTATGTATTTTAATTAGCAAATGGTGGACTTTTTACATGTGGCATTAGACTGAAGTGGCTTTTAGAGGAAATGAATTTAGAGAAACATGTCCAATGTATACACATTATAAATTCAATCTGTCAATTTACAGATAATGAAGAATGAAGAATATCTGGAAATATCTATCTAGTTTCCTGGATTCTTTTCTAAGAGAAGAAAACAAAGAGTCCCCACAGATTAGTGAAAGAGGCAGGAAAAGTTTATTGGCATAAAGTGACAGTACCAATTGAATAGTTCAAGACTGACTATAGACTATTTGAGTGTTCATTCTCAAGGGCTTCCTCGTGGACTTCAGATATCTCATCTCAGGTAGGGATTCCCAAAATTTCAAGTAATAGTTTCCCTGTTTAAGAAAAAATGAGACAAAAAGCAATAAAGAGAAATGAATGTGATTTCAATTTGGCTAAAACAAAGAAAAAAAGGTGGAAAGCAAGCATTGAAGAGAGATTAGCCTTCTGAGTGTCATATTTTGTATTATGCACACTCAAACATAAGACTCTGGTAATATTGTAGTTGGGGGCTTATATCCTTATGTGTATATTATATATCCTTCTCCAAATAATCCACAAACTTCAGAACACTTCCACACTCCAACTTCATCAGGCTACCAATATTCCAATATTTGAAAAATAGTATTAGTTGCCCTGCCCCTAATTACAAATTTCGGCAGTTTCTATTCAAGTGTATTCTGAATATATCTAGGTTTAGAGAATACAGCACCAATCTAACCTGAATAAGTTATAGGTGCTTTCATAGTAAAATCAAATTGTGTGTTCTAAAATAATCTTTTCAGGAAAATTCTGTTTACTATCTCATGCTTATTCATAAATGGCGTGCATGTGAGTAAGCTTAGATGCATTGTTGGAAGTGATGTTGGAAGAGAAAGAATGTTTGTTAAAGCTTTACTTTCTCTTGATAATCTCATATTTTGGGGCATCAGGATATAAAACCAACCTATTCTTCAGGTTGTTTTATTGTTGTTACTGTGTTCTTGTTAACATTGCTCCAATGGTCATAAATGAATATAGCCAATGTCCTCACTGGCTAGGATTTCATTGTGCTTTCCTAATACCTGGCCAGATGTTTTCAGATTTGTTGAGAGTTTAGGTGTATGTTGAGGCACAGGCATCTATCCCACAGTCTGGTAGGCTGGTGACGATTGTGCCTAAGCAGTTTTTCCTGACTTTTTTACACAGAAAATGTTATTCAAAGCTGATTTGAGCTTCAAATTTCTATCCATTTAGTTTGATCTTGGCTACATGTTTGCTATATATTGCTTTTATTATGTTTAGGTATGGGACTTGAATTTCTGGTCTTTCCAAGACTTTTTATGATGAAGGGGTGGTGGATTTTATCAAATGCCTTTTCAACATCTAATGAGATGATGATGTATTTTTTTCTTGAGTTTTTTATATCATGAAGTACATTGATGGATTTCCATATATTGAACCATCCTTGTAACCCTGGGAAAAAGCCTACTTGATCATATTGAATGATCATTTTGATATGTTCTTAGAATCGGTTTGTGAGAATTTTATTGAGTATTTTTGCATCAATATTCATGAGGGAGATTGCTCTGAACTTCTCATTCTTTTTAGGGTTTTTGTTGCTTCAAAGAATGAACCAGGTAGTGTTTATTCTGCTTCTCTTTTGTGGAATAGTTTGAAAAGTATTGGTATTAGGCCTTCTGTGAAGGTCAGATAGAATTCTGAACTAAACCCATATGGTCCTTGGCTTTTTTTGGTTGGAAGACTGTTAATGACTGCTTATATTTCTTTAGGAGTTATTGGACTATTTAGATGGTTTCTCTTATTCTGATTTAACTTTGGTACTAGGTATCTGTGTAGAAAATTGTCCATTTCCTCCAGATTTTTCAGTTTTCTTGAGTATAGACTTTGAAGCAATAAAACTAAAATCAGGGAGTTGACAAGGCTGTCTACTCTACCCCTACCTATTCAATATACTACTTGAAGTCCTAGCCAGAGCAATTAGAGAAGAAAAAGAGGTCAAAGGGATACAAATTGAAAAGCAAGACATCAAAAAATCACTATTTGCAGATGGTATGATAGTATACTTAAGTGACCCCAAAAATTCCACCAGAGAATGCCTATAGCTGATATACTTCATCAATATGGCTGGATTCAAAATTAACTAAAATAAATCAATAGCCTTCTTCTCTTCAAAGGATAAACAGGCTGAGAAAGAAATTAGGGAAATGACACCCTTCACAATAGTCCCAAATAATATAAGATATCTTGGTGTGACTCTAACCAAGCAAGTGAAAGATCTGTATGACAAGAACTTCAATTCTCTGAAGAAAGAAATCAAAGATCTCAGAAGATGGAAAGATATCCCATGCTTATGGATTGGCAGGATTAATAGAGTAAAAATGGCCATTTTTGCTGAAAGTAATCTACAGATTCAATGCAATCCCCATCAAAATTCCAACTCAATATTTCATAGAATTGGAAAGAACAATTTGCAGATTCATTTGCGATTGCAAAAATCCCAGAATAGAGAAAACAACTCTCAACAATAAAAGAAATTCTGGGAGAATCACCATCCCTGACCTCAAGTTCTATTTCAGAGTAATCATGATAAAAACTACATGATATTGGTACAGAAACAGGCATGTAGATCAATGGAGTAGAATTAAAGACCCAGAAATGAACCCACAAACCTATGGTCACTTGATTTTGACAAAGGAGCTAAAACTATCCAATGGAAAAAAGACAGCATTTTCAACAAATGGTGCTGGTTCAACTAGAGGTCAGTGTGTAGAAGACTGCAAATTGACCCGTTCTTATCTCCTGGTACAAAGTTCAAATCCAAGTGATCAAAGACCTCTACATAAAGCCATATAAACTGAACCTAATAGAAGAGAAAATGGGGAAAGGTCTTAAACACATAGCCACAGGGGAAATTTTCCTGAGCAGAACACCAATGGGTTATATTCTAAGTTCAAGCATCAACAAATGGGACGTCATAAAATTGCAAAGCTTCTTTAAGGCAAAGGACACTGTCAATAGGACAAAATTGCAACCAACAAATTGGGAAAAATCTTTACCAATCCTATATCCAATACATGGCTTATATATAATGTATACAAAGAACTCAACAAATTAGACTCCAGAGAATCAAATAATCCTATTAAAAATTGGATACAGAGCTAAACAAAGAATTACTTAAAGGCTCACAAGTACCTAAAGAAATGTTCAACATCCTAGTCATCAGGGAAATACAAATCAAAACAACATTGAGATACCACTTCACACCAGTCAGAATGTCTAAATTTAAAATCTCAGGTGACAGCAGATGCTGGTGAGGATGTGGAGAAATAGAAACCCTCCTCCACTGTTGGTGGGATTGAAATCTGGTACAATCACTCTGGAAATTAGTCTGGCAGTTCCTTAGAAAATTGGACATAATACTACCTGAGGATCTAGCTATACCACTCCTAGACATATACTCAAAAGATGCTGCAACATATAACAAGGACACATGCTCCACTCTGTTCACAGCAGTCTTATTTATAATACCCAGAAGCTGGAAACAACCCAGATGTACTTCAACACAAGGATGGATCCAGAAAATGTGGTACACTTACACAATGGAGTACTACTCAGGTACTGAAGACAATGACTATATGAAATTCTTGGGCAAATAAATGGAACTAGAAAATATCATCCTGAGTGAGGTAACCCAGTCACAAATGAATGCAAATGGTATACGCTCACCTATAAGTGGATATTAGTCTAACAACTTGCAATATCTAAGAAAAAATTCATAGATCATAGGAAGCCCAAGAAGAAGGAAGACCAAAATATGGGTGCTTCATTCCTTCTTAGAAGGGAGAACAAAATACCCATGGGAGGAAATACAGGGACTAAACAAAAGGTCATCCAGAGACTGCTCCACATGGGGATTACATCCTATATCATGCCAACCAAACCCAGTCACTATTGTTGATGCCAACAATTACATGCTGGCAAGAGCCAGATATGGGTGTCTCCTGAGAAGCTCTGCCAGAGCCCTACTGATACAGATGAGTATGGTTGCAGCTAGCCATTGGACTGAACAAGGGGACACCTATAGAAGAGTTAGAGAAAAGACTGAAGGAGCTGGAGGAGTTTACAACACGATAGGAAAACCAAGAGCATCAACCAACGAAACCCCACCAGAGTGCCCAGGGACTAAATCACCAACCAGTGTGTACACATGAAGGGATTCATGTCTTCAGCCACATATATGGCAGAGAATGGCATTGTCCAGCATCAATGGGAAGAAAAGCCCTGGGTCCTGTGAAGGTTTCTTTCCCCAATGTTGGGTAATGCCCAGGTGTTGATGTTGGAATGGGTGGGTGGGAATGAGAGCATCCTCATGAAGCAGGGCGGGGAGCGATGGTGTATGGGAGAGGGGGGAAGAAGAATAACATTTGAAATGTAAATACATAAAATATCTGAGAAAACTAAAATTATTTTTTAAAAAAAGCCCAAGAGGGGACTGATAATGATATTTAAAAGCAGGTTTGAATGTTCCAATAGATCTCTGGAGCTTGTGTGTAAAATAAGCAACGTAAGTGAAGATCTGGATTTCCAGGTGTTGTGATATTTCAAAAACTCATAGTAGAGAATACACCTCAACTTTCCAAGAGCTTTTATCAGCTTCTTTTTTGCTCTAATTGTTCTTTCCTTTTCACAAAGCAGCAATGTAGAATATTGAAGTGATTCTTTTTAACAAATACCCAAAGAAAAATATTATCCATATCCAGTTCAGAGATATATAAAGTAAATTTTGTATATGTGGTTGGTTTCTCCAGCATTCTTCTAATATGAATTCTTACCGTATAAAGATTTTGTATATATAGACATGTAAAAGCTCCTACTTATTTGTTCTCGTATTTGTTATTTGTGATCCTAGGATCTTTTGTGAATCTAAGGCTGGTCTTCAAGGCTTTCACTGGACTAGGAAGGAAAGAAAATGATAGGACCAAGAAATGACAAATATTATAAAGCCCACTAATGTACTTTAGTTTCCTCCCTTAAATAAATGTTCCATAATTTCTGAAAGCTTTGATAAAAACTATGTTTCATGAGAATATAAGTCAGTTCTTTAATAACTGCAACTTCCAGTAACCTCAGTATTTCAAATTCTTAAGCAAATTAATTATCTATTATTTCACAAAAGATAAATTTAAAATTTCTTTGCAAGTATCACAAAGTACATATAAATAAACTTATTTTCTGCTTGTAAACTGGGATGGAAACAATAAATGAAACAATGACTCACACCAGTTCATATTTACAAGTAAAATGCCTTTATTAGGGGTAAATTATGGAGTGCTTTAAAACTGTGGACAGCTGTACTTTCGTGAAGTCACTAATATATCCCAAAAGACACAGACTCTTACTTTAAGCAGCTCAAGTGTTGGAGAATATTAAAGCAACATAGTTACTATGTGTTGTTGTAAAAACATAAAAATAAAAATTGGTAATGTCTTTTACCTCACAAAGTCTACACCGTGGTGCCCCAAGATAAAAACTTTCGCCATCTGTTGTTGTACAAATATAAAAATAAAAAAGTATTGTTGTCTTTTACCCACTAGGTCTGCACTGTGGTGCCCCAAGATATCTGCTAGATATCTTGGAGGAAACACATCCCAGCCTCACAATTTCCTACACTCAAACCCTCACATAAAAGAACACATAACACAATAATCTTAGATCCAATTGATAAGATATAATTGCCCACTTAAACATACAAAGCCTGCTACCATCCATCCCTTGTGAACATTAATAACAACCTGTAAATACACAGAGCAGAATCTTAACATCACCTGCCATGGCTTCTCATCCTCTCCTCTCTCCTGTCTCCTATTCTCTTCTAGTCTCCTCCTCTTCCTTCAAACTTCTCTCCTGCCCATCCTTCCTTCTCCTCCAATGACAGGCCTCCTTCTATCCTGTACCTGCCCCTCACCTGTACTTTACAAATTCAATGGGGAAGTGGTTCTGGTGAGTCACCTGAGTTCTGAGTAGTGACTAGGCAGCTGTCCTTGGGGCAATGGAATTAGCATCAAAATACAGATAACTTCAGAGCAAACCACAAAAACTATGGGCTCAGAAAACATGAATAGAGCAAACCTCAACTTTGGGAACACTGTATGTGTATGTGTACATGTCAATTATCAAGAAGATCCTTTCAGCAAATATTCAACCAGAGAAATATGGGCTTGCTTTATTGCAGTTTGTCATGTGGAAAATAAATGCTAAGGCAAGATAGAGCCACTCCAGCAAAGGTGCTAGTGTCATGATGTATGGCACTATCTTCCTGAGGAGATGTGAAGAAGCATCTATTTGCTCCAAAAAGGATGCCAAGGAGAGAGCAAAGGCAGGATTCCTCTGAAGTTCTGCTATGGAGACAAACAAATGGGCTTGCTGACAAAGAACAATTAAAGGATTGCTTACAGGGCAGGGGGATGGGTAACCCCAAAATAACTGCATCAACGCAACATCCTACTCTTCCATAAAGACAGTGTTTATGCAAATTTCACCATAATAGTCCCTTTTCATTATATATATGTAATATTTATGTACTATTTATATATTTAATATTTATATTATTTAACTATTTATCCTTTCCCAAGATCAATTATACTTGGTAGACGTCAGGAAAGAGTAAAGGATGAAATTCTTGGCAAAGTTCCTATGACACTCCTTTCTACATTTTTAGTAGATGGTGACAATAGAGCCATTTCATTTACAAGAAGTATAACTACATCTATATTTTGATCTAATAATTGCCATGACCACCTGGTTAAGGTGCTTTCTCCTCTAAGACAGTGATAGGGTAGGGTAAACATTTTATGCTAATATACTTTTTATATATATATATATATGTATATATATATTTGTATATGTGTGTGTGTCACACACACACACACACACACACACACACACACTCATACACACACCCCTGTGGCTCTATTTCTCTTCAAAACACATAAGATATATCTGTTTTTAAATCTCACCAGGACCTAAAAATAAAGAAGAACCTTTGGGTAGTCAGTGGTATGAGAAACTCAATTAGATTTTAGGACTTTGTATTAGAAAGATATAAATAATCCAGTATCTGTCATTCAATTCATTAGATATCACTCACAACAAAGGAAGTCATCAATGGATAAACCAATGAACACAAGAGCTCATTAGACTAAACAGGAACCTCCCAATGTATATGGTTATTACTTTTAGTCCTAAGGTAGAAGTCTGCTATTATTAGTCTCAGTAAATAGTACTTTTTATAAATAACTGTCTGATAAAATCATATATCTAATAAAATTTATTCAATATTTTACTTAAATTTTGGGATCAGCAAATTATGAGACTGTCTTCCTAGTGAGCCTTCCAAACATCTGAATAATTTCCAGCATCACCACTGTGCCACATTTATATCTAAGAGTCTCAATGTATATAAATCAAGGAGCTCTTGATAGCACTAAATATGTCTGATAACAAATGTCTTTTGGGGGTCAGTAAGATGCCTCAATGGGCAAAAGTACCTGCAGACAAACATGCTAGCTTTTGTTTAATTCTCAAGTCCTGCTTACATGGTAGAAGGAGAAAATTAACTCTCATAAATTGTCTTCTGGATATCTGTAAGTGTGCTAGCATTCATATGCCCACACATGTACACATGTGCACAAAATAAAATAAATAAATAAATAATAACAAAATAAACTGTCCCTGTTCAAGTTTTCTTTATTACATAAATTGATTACTGTTAAGGGGTAAATAATTCATTTTCATTGTATTATTTATCTACTCTACAGATATTTATATTAATTATACAAAATTGTATTATATAATCGCAGATAATTCCATTATAATGTCTCTATTTAGCACATTAATTCTTCCTTTGTGAGCTCTCTAATATTTTTGAATAAAAAGTTAAATTTTAATTTTGTATTTGATTTTCTATTGTGTGTTAAGAATTCTAATTAGTGAAAAAGAGTTTTGGAATGACAAATCGGTAAAGAATGTCACAGTTTGGAAAAGGGACAAGTATGAAATTATCCTTTAGAAATGAGGTTTATTAGGAGGCAGACTGAATATGAAGGGTAGGGGCATGATTGAGCCTTTGAAACTTGCAGGATTCAGAATTATTGGACACATAGCTTTAAGTAGAAAAGGAGGAAAGGCAGTTACCGTGATTAGCATAATGATGTGCTAGATTTCAGAGGGAGCCTCTGAACAAATGGATTATATTGACTTCTATATCCTTGCAAGAATTGATGGGGAGTGCCATACCATGTGTATATGATAAAAACAAGGTACTACAGATGACCATTTGTAGAGAGCGGCGCGGCGAAACAAAGATGGCGCCGACATTCAGCCTTGTCTGGATATAAACGACTTACTGCGCATGTGCAGGCTTGTCCCCTTGCTAGGGCTCCCTCTAGTGGTGAACAGCGGTACTGCACATGTGCGGTTTATGCACCAGGTGTTAGTTGACCGTTAATATGCTAATGAGGTGATTCATTCTCCGCCAATCCCTGGAGGACAAGTAGTGGGGTGATCCAAGCCCCACCAATCCCTGAGAGATAATTAGCATACTGTTGTCTATATAAGCCGAGCGATTTTGCTGCTCGGGGTCCCTGTTCAGAAGAGCTGTAACACTGAGAAGAGCTGTAACACTAAGAAGAGCTGTAACACTGAGAAGAGCTGTAACACTGAGAAGAGCTGTAACACTAAGAAGAGCTGTAACACAGTAAAGGCTTGCTCGCAGAAGAATCCTGTTGCCGCGCGTCGTTCTTGCTGGCGGGACATTGGGCGCGCGACAACCATTAAGTCACTATACACTTACCACAGGGAAGGAATTATTTTACCTCATGAAGATGTGCTATTCCTCATTAGTCTGTTCTTTACTTATACAGGGTGCTTCAAGTGTGAATTTGAAGGTGATATATTGATTTGTAATTAAACTGTGGACCTACTTGGAGAAAAGTAAGAAATAATGTAAACTAATTTTAACCAGAAATATTGGTGGAGGCAAAAGAAATTCGTAATTATAAATGAAACAAAAGAATCATGGGAGGAAATATAGGCTCAAAGAGTGGAGCACGGACTCAAGAAAGGCCATCCAGAGACTGCTTCACCTGGTGATCCTTCCCACTTGCAGCCACCAAATCTTCTTAGAAAGGGGAACAAAATACTCCTGGAAGTATAGAGTAGGAGGGATTTGGAAGAAAAGAGGATGGTGAGCGTGAGCGGGAAAGAGGAAGGGGGCAGGATCAGGTATGGGAGGAGAAAGGGGTGATATACAGAGGGTCAGAAATTTAACAGAGGTGTTCAGCAATAGGAGATGGGACCTAGAGGTAGCCACCAGCAAGTTCCAGATGTCAGGAAAGCAAGAGGCTCTGAGGATGCCAACAGGGATGACATTAGCTGAAATCCCCAACAAAGGGGAGGAAGAACCTGTAAAGAACATATCCAGAGGTTATGCGAGGCCCCAGTTGGGAGATGGGACTACCCATTCATCTCCAAATTCTTAACCTAGAATGGTTCCTGTCTAAAGTAAATTATGTGAATAAAGTGTGGAGCACAGAATGAAGGAAAGGCCATCCAGAGACTGCCCCACAGGATCCTTCCTATATACAAATACCAAACCAAGACACTATTGTGGATGCCAAGAAGTGCTTGCTGATAGGAGCCTTTTATAGCTGTCTCCTGAGAGGTTCTGCCAGGGCTTCACAAATACAGAAGTGGAGGCTCACAGGCAACCATTGAACTGAGAACGGAGTCCCCAGCATAGGAGGTAGAGAAAGGACTGAAGGAGCTGAAGCAGTTTGCAAGTTCTTAGGAAGAACAACAATATCAAACAACCAGATCCCCCAGAGCTCACAGGGACTAAACCACCAACCAAAGAGTACACATGGAAGGACCCTTGACTCCAGTCGCATATGTTGCAGAGGATGGCATTGTCTAACATCAGTAGAAGGAGAAGTCCTTGGTCCTGTGAAGGCTTGATCTCCCTAGTGTATGGGGAATGCTATGGTGGTGATGTAGGAGTGGTTGGGTGGATGGGACAGCATCCTCATAGAAGCAAGGGGAGGTGGGATAGGAGAATGGCTTTCCGGAGAGGAAACCTTGAAAGAGGATAACATTTGAAACATAAATACATAAAATAGCCAATAAAAAATGCGTCGTGGCTTTTTTCACATTGTGTCTTCATGCATGGGTCCCTATTTGTAAGACCCTCCCTATATCCATGCCACATCTTCCATCAGTATGCCTGTATTGAATCTGACATGAGCCTCGTTTTCTATTTCCATAATAAATTCAGTAAAGTTACCCAAGAGCTTGCTGATAGACAATTTCTTGGTACTTGTTTCAATTCTGGTGCTACTCATATTCATTAATATGTCCTTTGAATATGAACAATGTATGCCACTCCATAGTAATTTACCATATACTACAAATGTATTGAGACCAAATATTTGGATAAGAATATAAAAATAATATTTGAAAGCTCGCATGCCACTTTATCAAATGTATTTCCTTTTACATGGTATTTGTTTGCTTCCTTACTATTTTTTTCTATTTTTTTTACATCCAAACCGCAGTGTCCCTCCTTTCTCTTCTTCTAGTCCTTCCTGCCATCTTCCTACGGGTTGCTGTTGAAATGCAAGCAAGGGCAGGTGGAAAAGAAGACTAGAATCTGTGATTGGGCAATGAAACAGGAAGGCAGGACTGAAAGTTTCAGAGAGAAAGGACAGGTACAGACAGAGAGAACACAATACAGAGGAAGACTCAATGATCTACATGGCTTGAAATAGGCACAGGTAGCTATGAATATAGAAGAGCATAGAATGATATAGGACAATTTGTCCGGTCTAGGTGGGCAGCTTGTATCAATATCAATTGACTGAGTATGCTGTGTGGGCATTTTATGGGTGAGAATTTATTGATATAAATCTGCTTGATAATTTACTAGCCTCTAGAGTTTTGATTTCACTGGGTTATGGGGATTTGTGGTAGTTAGCCACAGGGGGAAGATGGCTGGAACAATATGAGTGGTCAGAACTGCAGGGAAACAGGGAAGACTGGTTTGCAGCTCTCAGTGGGGGAGGGGAACTGCATTACTAGAGCATAGCCAGCAGTAGCATACTGTTTTTAAGTGATTACATGCAACACCTTCCCTCTTACCCTATCTACTCCTCTGCTTCCCTTCAGAAAAGAGGATGTCCTCCCATGGGTATCAACCACCCACAGCATATCAATTGCAGTAATACTAGGCACCTCTTTTCCTATTAAGGGTAGAGGAAACAATGCAGTAAGAAAAAAGATCCCAAAGGCAGGCAACAGAGTCAAAGACAGCTCCTGCTTCCTATGTTAGGAGTCCCATAAAGAAGACCCATCTAGAATTACCCTAGATCCCTAGAACAAACGAAACTCAAGACGGATGATCAAAATGTGAATGCTTCACTCCTTCCTTAAATGAGGAAAAAGAATACCCTTGGCAGGGAAGGGAGAGGCAAAGATTAAAACAGAGACTGAAGGAACACCCATTCAGAGCCTGCCCCACATGTGGCCCATACATATACAGCCACCCAATTAGACAAGATGGATGAAGCAAAGAAGTGCAGACTGACAGGAGCCGGATGTAGATCGCTCCTGAGAGACACAGCCAGAATACAGCAAATACAGAGGCGAATGCCAGCAGCAAACCACTGAACTGAGAATAGGTCCCCTATTGAAGGAATCAGAGAAAGAACTGGAAGAGCTTGAAGGGGCTCGAGACCCCAAAAGTACAACAATGCCAAGCAACCAGAGCTTCCAGGGACTAAGCCACTACCTAAAGACTATACATGGACTGACCCTGGACTCTGACCCCATAGGTAGCAATGAATATCCTAGTAAGAGCACCAGTGGAAGGGGAAGCCCTGGGTCCTGCTAAGACTGAACCCCCAGTGAACTAGTCTATGGGGGGAGGGCGGCAATGGGGGGAGGGTTGGGAGGGGAACACCCATAAGGAATGGGAGGGGGAGGGGGATGTTTGCCCGGAAACCGGGAAAGGAAATAACACTCGAAATGTATATAAGAAATACTCAAGTTAATAAAAAAAAAAAAAAAAGGAAGACCCATCTACACAACTGTAATATATTTGCAGAGGGCCTAGGTCAGTCCCATGCAAGTACCCTTATTGGTGGTTAAGTCTCTCTGAGCTCCTATGGGCCCAGGGTGATCCCTGTTGCTACTAAATCCCCCATCTACACCCTCCTTTGAAGGATTCCCTAAGGTCTGCCTAAAGTAGGGCCTTGGGCTTTTGCATTTATTTCCACCACACGCGGGGTGCAGCCTCTCTGATGATAATTATAATATTACATATTATATATAATGGGTTAGACACCAAACTATAAGTATAGCAGAATATAATTAGGAATCATCTCACCCCCCACCCCCTTTTTTCATTTGTATTTGGTTACATCCTAAGTCTTTGGACTCTCCAATTCTGCCTTTGGCCCTCCGGGCAGTGTTAGAGGTAAGGATTCTCTCATGGTGTAGGGTTCAATACCACAGTTTCTATGCTACATTCACACCAGGACATTTTGTAGACAGGACAAATTGTAAGTCAGTGGTTTTGTGGCTGTGTTCATGTCACAGTCCCTCCATTAAAAAATCTTTCATAGTTATGGGAAATGGCCAGTTCAGGTTTTGTAGCCCCTATTTCTGGGAGTTGTAGCTAGTGTTACCCTCATTGATTTCAAGAAATTTCCATTGTCCTAGGTTTCTAGCTCATCCAAGAGATTACCCCTGATTCCAGTTGTCTCCCCTAGTACTCTCTATGTTATGTGTGTTGCCCTAGTGCTGTTTGTATTTTGATGTTAATTACACTTCCCAAGAAGGGCTACCTAGGAGGAGGAGGAGTGAAACAAGTACTCAGGTGACTTCATATGGACCTTCTCCCCATTTTAACCGCAAAATAAAGGCTAGAACCGGTGATTGGGCAGGGGAAGGGAAGGTGGAGCTGA
The DNA here is from genome assembly GCF_021556685.1 of Rattus norvegicus. Taxonomy (NCBI): domain Eukaryota; kingdom Metazoa; phylum Chordata; class Mammalia; order Rodentia; family Muridae; genus Rattus; species Rattus norvegicus. Next base: position 16,120,659 of record NC_141538.1, read on the forward strand.
AGAGTTGGGGAGAGAGAGGAGAAGAGAAGGGGGAGACAGAGAAGAGCAGGAGGAGGAGGAGGAGGAGGAAAGATGGAGATGAAGCAGGTGGCCTGGAGAAACTGCAAGTTATAAGGGATCTCATAGCTGAGGAATAGAGTAGTGCAGTGGTAGATTTGCCCAATCTAGGTGCAAGCTTGTATTTATATTAATTGAGTTGTGTTTTCTTTTCATGGGCTTATTTGGGTTGGAGAATTTACGGCAACAATATTCCTTCTCTCTACCTTTTGTTTAATATGGCAATTTTGTGTAATTGAATTTAAGAAAATGTTGAAAATTATTTATTTCAAATATCATAAAACTGTCATTCAGTTCTAAATATAAAAACTACAAAGAAGGAATTCTCAGCAACATTATAAAAAATACATGATACTTGATAAATGTTTGCTTTAGGCAATTCATCAAATCTTATCAAGAAATACAACTATTTAATGAGACAGTAGCACCCCAAGCAAGTGTGAACAGGCTTTGAGAATGCTTTGATTAAACAATATTGTAAATAGGTTTTACATTGCTTTACTCAAATTTGTCAGCCCTGAGCAAAAGCAAAGGTGATTGCAATTGGCAATATAGTATAATGAATAATACTAATTCACTAGGTTAATGATAAAATCTAAAGTTTATAGACAAGAAATGTCTTTAAAGTTTATTTAATGTACAAGTTTGATCCATGTATTAGTTTTGTTCATGTTCATTCATTTCCATGGAGACTAATACTGTGCTAAGGTACATCTTCTTAATACATATCACATGGGCAGGGTCTCCAGATCCCCCTCCCAAGGCCAGCCCCAAGTAACCCTCTTGCCCTACTTCTTGGTACCAGCCTGCTCACTCTGGTCTCTGTCTATGACTCCAGCACATCTACTGGCTTCACCTTCTGTGACTGGACTTTCACCAGCCTGCATTATCCAGCTATGCTCTGAGATCTCTGAGCTCTCTCTCTCTCTCTCTCTCTCTCTCTCTCTCTCTCTCTCTTTGTCTCTGTCTCTGCTTTTTGGTCCCCCTCTGCTAGTTCTAAGCGTCTGTCACTTCCTGGTTCCCACACTTGGCTGCTGTGCTCACCAATTAGTTTTTCCTCTAGCCACTTTCCAGGCCATCCACCCACTGTGGCTGGCCTGCAGAATGCCAGCTATCACTCACTCAGATACCCTTAGCCCCGCGAAATGAAAACACTATAGACTTATACCAGCCAGATTTATAATGGTAAATCTCCAACCCAAAATTGCCTGTGCAAAGAACATACAACTCAATAATATAATTACAAGCTGCAAGCTTAGATTAGACAAATATACCACTTCACTACTCTATTGTTCAGCTATGAAACCCCTAGCTACTTGCGGTTCCACCAGGCCACATGGTTCTGGATCATCTTCATCTCCTTCTCCCTTCATCTCTTCTCCCTCCATCCTCAGTCTAGTCTGACCCTTCTATTCTCCCTTTCTCTTCCTGTTCTGCATGGAAGATTCTGACTCCTTATCTTCTCCAAGTGATTGGTTTCCTGTCATCTTTATCAGACAATCAAATGACTAGGAGACATTACCCTACACATTATATACTATTAAATATTATATTAATAGTTACATATTAAGTATAATATATTGTATATATTAAAAGCTCTTATATTTACCATTCACATTTTTACTATAAGTAATCCTATTTTACTTTCGAAATTCCTATTCAATGGAAACATATAAAGTCTTTTAAATTCTTAACTCCATAAAGCATATTACTTTAGACAACTGCGGCAGTGACTCAGAGTGTGACAATTTTCTTATGAAAATTAGCCCAGGCACTCTTTACAGCTGTCTACCCCTGTTTTCTTAATACCACCTGTTCAGGGATGACACTGTCTACAGTGAAATGAGCCCAGTGTAACCAGTCAATGTCATGGAGACAATTCCATTTTTGAGGTTCTCACTTCAGAAATAACTCTAGCTTGTGTCAAATTGACATAAAATAAATAACAGTGTTCTCTTGGTTTATCATCTCGTACACATTACATTTTTCTTGGTCATGTTTCATGGACCTGCAAGATGGTTTTCAAGTGAGTAATGCGCATTCCTCTGTGGTCTTTGCTTCAGCTCCTGCTTTCAAGTTACTTCCTTGGCTTTCCTTGATGTTGGATTAACTATCACCTGTAAGACAAATAAATCATTTCTTCCAAAAGTAGCTGTTTGATCAGTAATTGTCAGTATTTGGTCAGTGTTTATCACAGCAAAAGAGATTCAAACTAGTACAAACATGTTCTCAATCCCAAAACACTTCAATAACAGAAATCCAAAGAACTAAAATCTTTGAAATGCCAGACAAATGTCTTAGTACTGTATTTTTAAAGAATCAGTTTCCACTATAGAAGACTAAAGTAATCAGATGAACAAACTAAGAAAATCAATTCAGATTAGGCAGCTACAAATGTGGAAAACAAAACAAAACAACATTGTGGAAGAGGAATTTAAAAAAATGTGGCAGAAAATATCAGAAAGAAAATTGAAATTAGAATTTTCAATTTTAGACAAAAAAAGGCTACAAATAAACAAACGGAAACAAGTGACCAAGTTTTAAAAAAAACAGAAAGAATAAGTAATGGATAAACCCAGAAGAAGTAATAAGTTCAGGGTTGAAGAGAAAATTCATTGTGATAGTATATTCAAATATATTTGAAGCAAAAAATGTAAATGGTATATCCGAGAAATCTGTGTACATTCACTTAACCAAACATAAGAATGTGGGCTATAAGTAAGCTAAGATAAGGTAAAAGTTGTAGGCAATTTATTCAACAAAACTATATTAAAAACATTCAGAAACTGGAGGAGCAAATTGATATTAAAATCTTAGGGTCCATAATATAGTGTTATAGAATGAGTGTAGTGGAAGAGCAGATACCAAGGTTAAGCCCTAATGTGAGCAAGAAACGAAGAGATTAGGAAAGGTGTCAATAAAATAGAAACAACTATAGGATGAAATAAATATCCAAACTAACAAAGATGATGTTATAAAAAAATTTTAAGATCTTTTGAGGATGGTTGCTTTAATAGTGCAGTGTTTTCAAGCCTCATCTGTGTTACAATGTGTACCTTATTTCATTTCTTTTTTATTTGAAATCAGATCATCTGATTTTATTTTTCCTTAATTTTTATTAGATATTTTATTTATTTACATTTCAAATATCAACCCCTTTCCCTGTTTCTTGTCCACAAACCCCCTATCCCATTCCACTACACCTGCTTCTATGGGGTGTGCCTCAAACCACCCACACACTCCCACCTCACCTCCCTAGCATTCCCTTTCGTTGGGGCATTGAGCCTTCACAGGACCAAGAGCCTCCATTCTAATGATGCCAGATAAGGCCATCCTTTGCTACATATGCTGCTGGAAATGTGAGTCCCTCCATGGGAGGGAGAATATCTGGAGACCATCAATCTTTAAAGCCACACCAGAGTCTTACTCTGTGTCCCATTTCAATCTGCTTTAGACTGGGAGGCTCTCAACAGCTTTTAAAAAGCTCTTGTGTCTAACAGGTGCCTATTTGATTTTCACTTTTTAAAGGTAATTATGATTTCTTTGTTTAGCTTGAAAATATGAAATATGCACTGTTTAGTCATATGAAAGATAACAAGTAATCATATAAGCAACATGGAATCATTAGTTTCTTTGCATTATTTTCTGAACCTTTATTAACACAAAGTGGTATGAGATGGGTCAGGTTTTCATGTAAAGCATATATCTAGATCAGAGGTTCTTAACTTGTAGGTCCTGATGCCTTTGGTGGTGGAACAAACCTTTCACAGGGCTTGCTGAAGAACATCAGATAACAGATATTTACATAATGATTCATAAGAATATCAAAATTACAGTTATAAAGTAAGACAAAATAATTTCAGAGTTGTAGTTGCCACCACATGAGGTACTATATTATATAGTTGCATCATTAAGAAAGTTGATGATGGAATTGGCTACATGCTGTCCTCTGAGCTCCTTTATCTGGCCTCTACCAAGCCGGCTATATAGGGAGCATCTAGATTAAATGACTTCCCCCTCATTCCCTGCCTTGGAGCACCCAGTGGCATGCCAATGCTCTGAGCTAGCCTCGTGGTGTCTGTGAGCTCCATTTTCTAGCCACGGCTTCACTGTCCTCCATCAGTACTGCTACCACACAAGGGCCATCCAGGATTGATTCTGTCCCATTCACCCATTCCTCTGCCACGGTGTCCACAGGGGCATGGGCAGCTGCCCCGAGCAAGCTACATGCTGTCTCCTGTAACTCAATTGTCCAGATACCTTCAGCCTTCACTGAGTGAACTACATCCAAAACATCAGGAGTAAACCCTTCTTCTTCCCTTAATCCCCTTCTAGCAGTGTCCTCTGGGGCACAGCCAGCTGCTCTGAGAAGTGCACTACCCATTGAGTTCCATTGTCCAGCCTACTGCACCAGAAACATACAGATTAGTTTTGCCTTTCAGATACTGCTATACCACAAACACTCAGGGACAACCAGGTGACTAAAAGCCAACATAAGAACAGAATCAACATGAGCCAGGGCAATGTTACACCTTCAGAGCAAAATTATTCTACTTCAGCAAATTCTAGATGTGAATATCATAACACAATTGATGCTCAAGAAAATTACCTTAAATACAACATTATTAAGATGGTAGATACCTTAAAAGAGGAAATGAATAAATCCATTAAAGAAACAGAGGAAAATAAAATTAAACAGGTAAAGGAAATAAATAAAATTGTTAATGATCTGCTAATTAACATAAAAGCAATAAATAAAATGCAATCTTAGGGAATCCTGAAGATGGAAAGCCTAGGGAAGAGAACAGGGTGAGCTGACCCAAGCATCACCAGCAAAATACAAGAGATAGAAGAAAGAATCTCAGGTGTAGAAGATACAAAAGAAAAAAAATGATCCATCAGTCAAAGAAAATGTGAAATCTAAAAAATTCCTGACACAAACACTCTAAAAATTCTGGGATATTATGAAAAGTCCAAGTCTAAGAATAATAGGAATAAAAGGACAAAAAATAAAACAAAACAAACAAAAAAACCAAACCCAGTTCCAAGGACCAGAAAAATCTGTTTAACAGAATAATGGAGGAACATTTTGCCAACCTAAAGGAAGATATGCCTATAAACATACAAGAAAATTACAGAAAACCAGTTAGACTGAACAAAAAAATTAAATCCTCCTGCCACAAAATAATCAAAACAAAAAATCTACAGAACAAAGACGACTAATAAAAGCTGAAAGGGGGAAAGGCCATTAGCATAAAGAGACTGACATATCGGAATTACACCTGACTTCTCAAATGAGACTATCAGAGCTAGAAGGGCCTGAATAGAAGTCTGACAGTGTCTAAGAAACCACAAACGACAACCTACAATGCACAACAAAATTCTCAGTCAGCACAGATGCAGAAAACAAGATATATCAAACATAATCAAATGTAAATACTATCTGTACATAAACCCAATCTTACACAAAATATTTGAAGAAATTCTCCAACCCACAGAGGTTAGTTACACAGAAGAAAACACAGAAATAAATAATTCCATACCAGCTAAAACAAAATAATACTCTGTTGAAAAGCAGATACAAGAAAACTGAAATAATGCCTTATCAGACCAACACGGATTAAAGCTAGACTTCAACAATGCCAGAATCAACAGAAAGCCTCCAAACTCATAAACACTGAAAAATTCCCTATTCAATGATCACTGAGTCAGGGAAAAAATAAAGAAATTAAATATTTTCTATAATTGAATGAAAATGAGAGCACAACACACCCAAATTTATGGGACAGAATGAAAGCAATAATAAGAGGAAACTTCACAGCACAAAGTGCCTTTATAAAGATACTAGAGAATTCTCACATTAAGAATTTAAAAGTACACCTGAAATTGACAAGATAAACAAATCCTTAGCAAAGTTATCTAAAAGTCAAAGAGACAGTATTCAAATTAACTAAATAAGATATGAAAAGGGAAACATAACAGACACTGAGGGAATTCCAAGAAACATTAGGAAATAGAAGCAGTCATTAAAATTCTCCTCTGATTGTATACATGAACCCAGGGAATGGCACTATTAGAAGGTGTGACCCTGTTGGTGTAGGTGTGTTCCTGTGGATGTGGGTTTTAAGATACTCATTCTAGCTGCATGGAAGCCAGTATTATGCTAGGAGCCCTCAAATGAAGATTTAGGAAATCTCATAATGAAATTCTCAGCTCCTCCTGCATCATACCTGCTTGGAAGCTGCCATGTTCCCACCTTGGTAATAATGGACTAAACCTCTGAAACTGTAAGCCAGATTCAATTAAATATTGTCTTTATAAGATTTCCCTTGGTCATGGTATCTGTTCACACCAGTAAAACCCTAACTCAGACAGAAGTAGGAACAGAGGTGTGGTATTGCTGTGATAGGTCTGACCATGCCTTTTTTGTTTGGAAGAATAAATATATCTTTTTGGACTTTGGATTTGGAAAGCAGGGGGATGCTTTAAATGGGGTTTAGCAAGCTATCTTATTAGGAATATGAAAGATTTTGTAACTGAGAGTGACTTGAATTGTGTGGACCTGACCCAAAACGTTTCAGTGGAGAATTTCAAATATATGGCCTAGGGGCCATTTTTGTGGTATTTTGGTGAAGTATGTGAATACTTTTTGCCCTTGTCAGAGGAGTCTGCCTGAGGCTAAGCTGAAGAGTCTCAGATTGATAAAGTCTCAGAGAAGCCTATCATAGAGTTGTTCTCTGGTTAAGTCTCTTACAGAGCATTTTAAACATGTGTAGCAAGCTGAAAAAGGAAAAAGTATAAAATATCTGGTTCAAGTATTAAAGGAGCACTAGGAAGTAAAATGGAGCTGAATCCTGAGTTCGAGGATATTAAACTGAACTAAAGGAGTAGTGACCTTGAGGCAAGATCCTACCCAGCTAAATTTAGGTCTAGGCATGGTAGTACAAGCTTTTAATTCCAGGAGGCCAAGACAAGCAGATCTCTGAGTTCAAGACCAGCCTAGAACAGAGCAAGTTCTAGGTAAAGAAAAATCTAAGTCAGGGTTTGATGGACCACACATTTAATCCCAGTGCTTAGGAGACAGGCATGCAAATCTCTGAGTTTAGTCTGTCTACAGTAAGATTGCTAGGCCAGCAAAATTTAGGCAGTGAAAGAGTTGGAAAACAGAAAGCTGGTAATAGTGTAATAGAACAAGGGGGCCATGTTTCAGCCCCAGCAAGCAGAAGAGCTCAGCATCTTTGGCTGCATGACTCTGGCTTTAGATTCCAGAATAGAAGGGACTACTGGAACAATTGTTGCTGGTTAGCTGGAGCTAAGGTTAGTGGTAATTAAGAAGAAACCAGAATCACTGAGGTGAAATCTGGGAAGTGTTTTCTGAAAATGCAAAGAAGTTGTGTTCCAGAAATAGCCCAGGTTGTACCTCATGCTGCATCTATATTTGGTAAGAGTCACCCAAGTGGTACTGGGTTTGAAAGCATGAAGTGGACATGAAGATCAGCTGAGGCTTGGCATTGAGAGAGACCATAGAAAGCCACTGGTGAAGGTGCAGACTCAGTTGCAGTTGATGGGTCAAGACTGAATGGCTCACACAAAGGAGTTGAGGCTTGTCACCATGAAGAGAGCCTTTAAGATCTTATTTGTGAGGCCTCGTTGAAGCAGAAGATGCCAGTGTACTGGAGATGCTTTTACTATGGGTTGACCACCAAGAACATCTCCAGAAGTGATGACAGCCTTTTGGAGGAGCCCAGAAGGTCATGTGTGAATCTTATTACCGAAACAAGAAACTGGATGTAACATTGAAGTTGTCTTGGAGATCTGATACCAAGACCCATGATGTTTGAAATACAAGAGACATGCATTATCTACTGAGGAAAGCTGATAACAGGGAGTAGAACTAGCCCAGAACAAAGACATTTGTTGCAGTCAACAAAAATGAATAAGGAGTTGGAAATCTGAGGACCACTTTGACATCAGACACGAAGATGTTGTTTGGAGCTTGCCCAGCTATTTTCCTGTCTTGGTTTGGGGATTAATGTTAAGTGATTGGATGAAACTCAGAAGAGACTTTGTACTTTGTACTTTTAACATCGTCGAGACTGTTATAAACTATGTTGACCTTTAAAGTTTAACTAAGTATATTTTGTATTATTCTGTGTTTAGGTATGGTTCCCATAAACCCATATGCTTGAACAAATCTATGGAGAACAGGGAATGGAACGTGATGGTTTGTATATGCTCAGCCCATGAACTGGCATTATTAGAAGGTGTGATCCTGTTGGACTAGGTATGTTACTGTGAATATGGGTTTTAAGACACCCAGCCTAGCTGCCTGAAAGCCAGGATCATGATAGCAGCCTTCAGATGAAGATTTAGAACTCTCAGTTCCTCCTGTACCTTGTCTGCTTGGATGCTGCCATGTTCCTGCCTTGATAATGGACTGAACCTCTGAATATGTAAGCCAACCCCAATTAAATGTTGTCCTTATGGCTGCCGCTGCAAAGAGCCCCTGGGCAGCACCCCACGAGCGAACCTGAGCCTAGGGACCACAGGTAAGACCAAATTTTCTGCTTCAAGAAAGCTGCCTGGTGAGCTTGGGACACTCGGAAGCAGAATTTCTCTAGGACCGGGCATGTTCTGTGTTTACCGGAAGTCGCACACCCGCGGATCCCGGCCCGCAGCAGCTCTCTGCTCCCAGACCCAGTGAGAGAGAGACCCAACTGCCTGGTCAGGTGGGCACTCCTGAGGCTGCAGAGCAGAGGAGACCACCAACACTGCTCACCCCTGCCCACATCCCTGGCCAAAGAGGAAACTGTATAGGGCCTCTGGGCTCCCGTGGGGGAGGGCCCAGGAGCGGCAGGACACCTGCCTGAGACACCTCCGGAACCTGAAAGAAACAGACCAGATAAACAGTTCTCTGTACCCAAATCCTGTGGGAGGGAGAGCTAAACCTTCAGAGAGGCAGACAAGCCTGGGAAACCAGAAGAGACTGCTCCCTGCACACACATCTCGGACGCCAGAGGAAAAAGCCAAAGACCATCTGGAACCCTGGTGCACTGAAGCTCCCGGAAGGGGCGGCACAGGTCTTCCTGGTTGCTGACGCTGCAGAGAGCCCCTGGGCAGCACCCCACGAGCGAACTTGAGCCTCAGGACCACAGGTAAGACCAAATTTTCTGCTGCAAGAAAGCTGCCTGGTGAACTCAAGACACAGGCCCACAGGAACAGCTGAAGACCTGTAGAGAGGAAAAACTACACGCCAGAAAGCAGAACACTCTGTCCCCATAACTGACTGAAAGAGAGGAAAACAGGTCTACAGCACTCCTGGCACACAGGCTTATAGGACAGTCTAGCCACTGTCAGAAATAGCAGAACAAAGTAACACTAGAGATAATTTGATGGCGAGAGGCAAGCGCATGAACCCAAGCAACAGAAAACAAGACTACATGCCATCATCGGAGCCCAATTCCCCCACCAAAACAAATATGGAATTTCCAAACATACCAGAAAAGCAAGATCTAGTTTCAAAATCATATTTGATCATGATGCTGGAGGAATTCAAGAAAGACATGAACACACTTAGGGAAACACAGGAAAACATTAATAAACAAGTAGAAGCCTACAGAGAGGAATCGCAAAAATCCCTGAAATAATTCCAGGAAAACACAATCAAACAGTTGAAGGAATTAAAAATGGAAATAGAAGCAATCAAGAAAGAACACATGGAAACAACCCTGGATATAGAAAACCAAAAGAAGAGACAAGGAGCTGTAGATACAAGCTTCACCAACAGAATACAAGAGATGGAAGAGAGAATCTCAGGAGCAGAAGATTCCATAGAAATCATTGACTCAACTGTCAAAGATAATGTAAAGCGGAAAAAACTACTGGTCCAAAACATGCAGGAAATCCAGGACTCAATGAGAAGATCAAACCTAAGGATAATAGGTATAGAAGAGAGTGAAGACTCCCAGCTCAAAGGACCAGTAAATATCTTCAACAAAATCATAGAAGAAAACTTCCCTAATCTAAAAACAGAGATACCCATAGACATACAAGAAGCCTACAGAACTCCAAATAGATTGGACCAGAAAAGAAACACCTCCCGTCACATAATTGTCAAAACACCAAACACACAAAATAAAGAAAGAATATTAAAAGCAGTAAGGGAAAAAGGTCAAGTAACATATAAAGGGAGACCTATCAGAATCACACCAGACTTCTCGCCAGAAACTATGAAGGCCAGAAGATCCTGGACTGATGTCATACAGACCCTAAGAGAACACAAATGCCAGCCCAGGTTACTGTATCCAGCAAAACTCTCAATTAACATTGATGGAGAAACCAAGATATTCCATGACAAAACCAAATTTACACAATATCTTTCTACAAATCCAGCACTACAAAGGATAATAAATGGTAAAGCCCAACATAAGGAGGCAAGCTATACCCTAGAAGAAGCAAGAAACTAATCGTCTTGGCAACAAAACAAAGAGAATGAAAGCACACAAACATAACCTCACATCCAAATATGAATATAACGGGAAACAATAATCACTATTCCTTAATATCTCTCAATATCAGTGGCCTCAACTCCCCAATAAAAAGACATAGATTAACAAACTGGATACGCAACGAGGACCCTGCATTCTGCTGCCTACAGGAAACACACCTCAGAGACAAAGACAGACACTACCTCAGAGTGAAAGGCTGGAAAACAACTTTCCAAGCAAATGGTCAGAAGAAGCAAGCTGGAGTAGCCATTCTAATATCAAATAAAATCAATTTCCAATTAAAAGTCATCAAAAAAGATAAGGAAGGACACTTCATATTCATCAAAGGAAAAATCCACCAAGATGAACTCTCAATCCTAAATATCTATGCCCCAAATACAAGGGCACCTACATATGTAAAAGAAACCTTACTAAAGCTCAAAACACACATTGCACCTCACACATTAATAGTGGGAGATTTCAACACCCCACTCTCATCAATGGACAGATCATGGAAACAGAAATTAAACAGTGATGTCGACAGACTAAAAGAAGTCATGAGCCAAATGGACTTAACGGATATTTATAGAACATTCTATTCTAAAGCAAAAGGATATACCTTCTTCTCAGCTCCTCAAGGTACTTTCTCCAAAATTGACCATATAATTGGTCAAAAAACGGTCCTCAACAGGTACAGAAAGATAGAAATAATCCCATGCGTGCTATCGGACCACCACGGCCTAAAACTGGTCTTCAATAACAATAAGGGAAGAATGCCCACATATACGTGGAAATTGAACAATGCTCTACTCAATGATAACCTGGTCAAGGAAGAAATAAAGAAATTAAAAACTTTTTAGAATTTATTGAAAATGAAGATACAACATACTCAAACTTATGGGACACAATGAAAGCTGTGCTAAGAGGAAAACTCATAGCGCTGAGTGCCTGCAGAAAGAAACAGGAAAGAGCATATGTCAGCAGCTTGACAGCACACCTAAAAGCTCTAGAACAAAAAGAAGCAAATACACCCAGGAGGAGTAGAAGGCAGGAAATAATCAAACTCAGAGCTGAAATCAACCAAGTAGAAACAAAAAGGATCATAGAAAGAATCAACAGAACCAAAAGTTGGTTCTTTGAGAAAATCAACAAGATAGATAAACCCTTAGCCAGACTAACGAGAGGACACAGAGAGTGCGTCCAAATTAACAAAATCAGAAATGAAAAGGGAGACATAACTACAGATTCGGAGGAAATTCAAAAAATCATCAGATCTTACTATAAAAACCTATATTCAACAAAATTTGAAAATCTTCAGGAAATGGACAATTTCCTAGACAGATACCAGGTATCGAAGTTAAATCAGGAACAGATAAACCAGTTAAACAACCCCATAACTCCTAAGGAAATAGAAGCAGTCATTAAAGGTCTCCCAACCAAAAAGAGCCCAGGTCCAGACGGGTTTAGTGCAGAATTCTATCAAACCTTCATAGAAGACCTCATACCAATATTATCCAAACTATTCCACAAAATTGAAACAGATGGAGCCCTACCGAATTCCTTCTACGAAGCCACAATTACTCTTATACCTAAACCACACAAAGACACAACAAAGAAAGAGAACTTCAGACCAATTTCCCTTATGAATATCGACGCAAAAATACTCAATAAAATTCTGGCAAACCGAATTCAAGAGCACATCAAAACAATCATCCACCATGATCAAGTAGGCTTCATCCCAGGCATGCAGGGATGGTTTAATATACGGAAAACCATCAACGTGATCCATTATATAAACAAACTGAAAGATCAGAACCACATGATCATTTCATTAGATGCTGAGAAAGCTTTTGACAAAATTCAACACCCCTTCATGATAAAAGTCCTGGAAAGAATAGGAATTCAAGGCCCATACCTAAACATAGTAAAAGCCATATACAGCAAACCAGTTGCTAACATTAAACTAAATGGAGAGAAACTTGAAGCAATCCCACTAAAATCAGGGACTAGACAAGGCTGCCCACTCTCTCCCTACTTATTCAATATAGTTCTTGAAGTTCTAGCCAGAGCAATCAGACAACAAAAGGAGATCAAAGGGATACAGATCGGAAAAGAAGAGGTCAAAATATCACTATTTGCAGATGACATGATAGTATATTTAAGTGATCCCAAAAGTTCCACCAGAGAACTACTAAAGCTGATAAACAACTTCAGCAAAGTGGCTGGGTATAAAATTAACTCAAATAAATCAGTTGCCTTCCTCTATACAAAAGAGAAACAAGCCGAGAAAGAAATTAGGGAAATGACACCCTTCATAATAGACCCAAATAATATAAAGTACCTCGGTGTGACTTTAACCAAGCAAGTAAAAGATCTGTACAATAAGAACTTCAAGACACTGAGGACAGAAATTGAAGAAGACCTCAGAAGATGGAAAGATCTCCCATGCTCATGGATTGGCAGGATTAATATAGTAAAAATGGCCATTTTACCAAAAGGAATCTACAGATTCAATGCAATCCCCATCAAAATACCAATCCAATTCTTCAAAGAGTTAGACAGAACAATTTGCAAATTCATCTGGAATAACAAAAAACCCAGGATAGCTAAAGCTATCCTCAACAATAAAAGGACTTCAGGGGGAATCACTATCCCTGAACTCAAGCAGTATTACAGAGCAATAGTGATAAAAACTGCATGGTATTGGTACAGAGACAGACAGATAGACCAATGGAATAGAATTGAAGACCCAGAAATGAACCCACACACCTATGGTCACTTGATTTTTGACAAAGGAGCCAAAACCATCCAATGGAAAAAAGATAGCATTTTCAGCAAATGGTGCTGGTTCAACTGGAGGGCAACATGTAGAAGAATGCAGATCGATCCATGCTTATCACCCTGTACAAAGCTTAAGTCCAAGTGGATCAAGGACCTCCACATCAAACCAGACACACTCAAACTAATAGAAGAAAAAATAGGGAAGCATCTGGAACACATGGGCACTGGAAAAAATTTCCTGAACAAAACACCAATGGCTTATGCTCTAAGATCAAGAATCGACAAATGGGATCTCATAAAACTGCAAAGCTTCTGTAAGGCAAAGGACACTGTGGTTAGGACAATATGGCAACCAACAGATTGGGAAAAGATCTTTACCAATCCTACAACAGATAGAGGCCTTATATCCAAAATATACAAAGAACTCAAGAAGTTAGACCGCAGGGAAACAAATAACCCTATTAAAAAATGAGGTTCAGAGCTAAACAAAGAATTCACAGCTGAGGAATGCCGAATGGCTGAGAAACACCTAAAGAAATGTTCAACATCTTTACTCATAAGGGAAATGCAAATCAAAACAACCCTGAAATTTCACCTCACACCAGTGAGAATGGCTAAGATCAAAAACTCAGGTGACAGCAGATGCTGGCGAGGATGTGGAGAAAGAGGAACACTCCTCCATTGTTGGTGGGATTGCAGACTGGTAAAACCATTCTGGAAATCAGTCTGGAGGTTCCTCAGAAAATTGGACATTGAACTGCCTGAGGATCCAGCTATACCTCTCTTGGGCATATACCCAAAAGATGCCCCAACATATAAAAAAGACACGTGCTCCACTATGTTCATTGCAGCCTTATTTATAATAGCCAGAAGCTGGAAAGAACCCAGATGCCCTTCAACAGAGGAATGGATACAGAAAATGTGGTACATCTACACAATGGAATATTACTCAGCTATCAAAAACAACGACTTTATGAAATTCGTAGGCAAATGGTTGGAACTGGAAAATATCATCCTGAGTGAGCTAACCCAATCACAGAAAGACATACATGGTATGCACTCATTGATAAGTGGCTATTAGCCCAAATGCTTGAATTACCCTAGATCCCTAGAACAAACGAAACTCAAGATGGATGATCAAAATGTGAATGCTTCACTCCTTCTTTAAATGAGGAAAAAGCATACCCTTGGCAGGGAAGGGAGAGGCAAAGATTAAAACAGAGACTGAAGGAACACCCATTCAGAGCCTGCCCCACATGTGGCCCATACATATACAGCCACCCAATTAGACAAGATGGATGAAGCAAAGAAGTGCAGACTGACAGGAGCTGGATGTAGATCGCTCCTGAGAGACACAGCCAGAATACAGCAAATATAGAGGCGAATGCCAGCAGCAAACCACTGAACTGAGAATAGGTCCCCTATTGAAGGAATCAGAGAAAGAACTGGAAGAGCTTGAAGGGGCTCGAGACCCCAAAAGTACAACAATGCCAAGCAACCAGAGCTTCCAGGGACTAAGCCACTACCTAAAGACTATACATGGACTGACCCTGGACTCTGACCCCATAGGTAGCAATGCATATCCTAGTAAGAGCACCAGTGGAAGGGGAAGCCCTGGGTCCTGCTAAGACTGAACCCCCAGTGAACTAGTCTATGGGGGGAGGGCGGCAATGGGGGGAGGGTTGGGAGGGGAACACCCATAAGGAAGGGGAGGGGGAGGGGGATGTTTGCCCGGAAACCGGGAAAGGGAATAACACTCGAAATGTATATAAGAAATACTCAAGTTAATAAAAAAAAAATAAAATAAATGAAATAAATTATAACAAAAAATAAACTCATAAAACATTAAAAAAAAAGATATGGTGGAGGAGAGCAAGTGGGGGGGAGTTTGGAAGGAGAACTCAGGAGCCTGACTAAATTTCATATTTATGCAAATGAAGGAATGATTTGAGGTGTTTTGCTTTGTTTCGTTGGTGGTGGTGCTGCCGCTGCTGTTGTCTGAGACAAGGTTTCATTTTGTAGCTCTGGCTGTCCTGAACTCACTGTACACACCAGCCTAGCCTCAAATTCAAAGATCTGCCTACCTCTGCTTCCTGTGTGCTGGGTTAATGAATGAATGAATATCGGAGTACATGTCTACAAACCTTTTTCCACAAGTTTAAGAAAGTTAATTTAAGTCACCACGAGTGTCAGTTCCTGGCAGCGGGGACCAGGGTAGCCAAAGGCCTGTGGAGCAACATGCCTAAGTTTTATTGTGACTACTGTGGTGACTACTGTGATATGTATTTTAACCACGATTCTCCGTCTGTGGGGAAGACACACTGCCGTGGTCAGAAACACACAGAGAATGTGAAAGACTATTACCAGGAATGGATGGAAAAGCAGGCCCAGAGCCTGATTGACAAAACAACGGCTGCATTTCAACAGGAAAGATCCCTCCAGCTCTGTTCTCTGCTCCTCTACCTGTAGGGGCCACGATCCCACCTCCCCCCAGTCTCCCGGGTCCTCCTCGGCCTGGCATGATGCCTGCATCCCACATGGGAGGTCCTCCCATGATGCCAATGATGGGCCCTTCTCCTCCTGGGATGATACCTGTGGGACCAGCTCCTGGAATGAGACCACCCATGGGAGGCCACATGCCCATGATGCCCAGGCCTCCAATGATGAGACTTCCTGCCCGCCCTGTGATGGTGCCCACATGGCCTGGCATGACCCAGCCAGACAGATAAGAGCAGCAGCGCTCTTTATCCTTTTGTATTTCTCTTGTTGTTTCACCAGGAGATCTTGGTGCTAAGCCTGGTTTACTAGACGCATGACAAGGAACTTCTCTTCCTAACAGAGAGAACGCTTCTGGAGGGAGAAGTGATACAAAAAAGTGCGGTTTTCACTTATATTGTGAAATGTGAAAATAAAATCATCAGCTCTTTTAGTTAAAAAAAAAAGTGTATACCCAAATATAATAAAAGCAACATGCAGCAAGACAATAGCCCAACATCAAATTTAATGGAAAGAAACTTACTTAAAACAATTCTACTAACATCAGGGACAAGAAAAGGCTTCCTTCTCTCTACCTATCTATTCAACATAGTACTTAAAATTCTAGCTAGAGCAATAAGACAACTAAAACAGATCAAGATGATATGAATAGAAAGGAAGAAGACAAAGTATTTCTTTTTACAGATGATATGATAGTACATATAAGTGAACCCACAAAATTTACCAGAGGACTCCTACAACTCATAAACACCAAGTGCCAAGTGTCTGGAGACAGAATTAAATAATAATAATAATAATAATAATAATAATAATAATAATCAGAAGCACTCTTTTATACAAACAACAAATGGTCTGAGAAAGAAGTTAAGGAAACAGCAGCCTTTGTAATAGCCACAGAAATCATATAATCTCTTGGTATAACTAGCCACACAAGTGAAAGACCTGAATGACAATTTCATGTCTCTGAAAAAAATTGAGGAAGTTATCAGAAGATGAAAGGATTCCTATGGCCATGGATCTGTAGGACTAATATAGTGAAGATGTTCATCTTACCAACAGCAATCTGTAGATTCAGTGCAATCCCCATCAAAATTCCAATTCCACTCTTTACAGACCTTGAAAAAACAATTCTCATCCTCCTTTGAGAAAAACAAAAACAAAAACAAACAAACAAACAAAAAACAAAAAAGACAGCTAAAACGGTCATATGCAATAAAGGTACTTCTGGAGGAATAATCATGCCTGATCTCAATCTGTACTACAGAGCAATAGAAATAAAAATAAATAAATAATTAAATAAATAAAGGAAATAAAATCCCTGCATAATATTGGCATAAAAACAGACAGGTTGATCGATGGAATTCAATTGAAGATCCAGAAATTAACTCACATATCTAAAGACACTTGCATTTTGACAAAGAAGTCCAAACTTTAAAAAGAAAATTAAAAAAAGCAAACATCTTCAATAAATGGTACTGCTCTTACTAGATATCTGCATGTGGAAGAAAGCAAAAAGATCATATCTATCACCTTGCACAAAACTCAATTCCAAATGGATCAATGACCTTAACATAAAACTGAACACACCAAATACAATAGATAAGAAATTACAGAACTCCACTGAATGTATTGGCACAGGAGACAAACTCCAGAACAAAACACTGATAGTTGAAGTACAACAATTAATAAATTAGAACTTCATGAAACTGAAAAGACTTTGCAAGGCTCAGGACACCTTCAATAGCACAAAATGATAGCCTACAGAATAGGAAAAGTTCTTTGCCAACCCAAGATCCTACAAAATAATCTCATCCAAAATGTATAAAGAACTCAGCAAATTAGACACCAATAAACACAATAACACAACTAAATTAAATGAATTAAAAATGGGGTTGGGGTGAATAGAACTAAACAGAATTCTCAACAGAGAAATCTCTAATGACCAAGAATGATTTAATCATCCTTATCATCAAGTGTAGGTGTAGATTCCATAATTGTCTCTTGATTGGGTCAATAAAGGTGGCAGAAGCCAATAGTTGGGCAAAAGATTTCCAGTCTGAACAGAAAGAGAAGGGGACAGAGAAGACTGGGAGTCAGACCAGATGGTGTAGCAGACAGAAAGCTGCACATATGTAGGTCTCTCGAGTCACCAGTAGTTTTTGCTCTGCTCAGGGAGCTGCATAGGCTAAGAAGGATGGGGCAGGATATTCTTTGTTCAGTCTTTGAATTATCTGGTAAGTATTAAAATATAAAAGTCTCTAATGCTTTTGTTGCATGGGGATAAAGGGAACTGGTTGAGATGGCCACCTTCTGTAGTCATGAAGGACTTCCAGTGGAGGAAGGAGGACATCAACCCACCCACAAAGCTTTCAACCCAAAATGTGTACTGCTTACAATTTGCCAAGGAATAAATATGGAATAGTGATTGAATGAACTGATAACCAATGACTGGCCCAACTTGAGACATATATTATGTAAGAAAGCCAATCACTGACCCTATTAATAATATTCTGCTATGATAGCAAAGGGGACCTAAGAAAACTCTCCTTCAAGGCTGGGTGTAGCAGTGGATAGAAACAGATGACAAGACTCATAGCTAAACATTAGGCAGAGGACAGAGAGTCTTGTTGAAGAATTGGAGAAAGAATTGAATGAACTGCCACCACCATGTCTAGGATATGGTGCCCACCCTCTTAGAGAAGAAAGGGAGGGGAGATAGGAGAAGGGATCCTGTGAGGGAGGGACTGGAAGGGGGTCACTATTTGGGATGTAAATTAAGTAAATTAAATTAATATAACTAATAGAAAAAGCACAATTGCATAAGAAAGGCATTTTATATATACATAATCCTACATAAAGCAATTAATAAACCAATATTTTGTGAGGAAAAAAAGGAGAGACCAAGAGGGGTTGAGAATACCACAAGAAAATCTACAGAATCAACTAACCTGGACCCATGGGGGTTCACAGAGACTGAACTACCACACAAAGAACACACAGGGACTCGGACTGCACATATGGATAGGAGCAGACAGAGACAGGAACATGCTGGTTTCTGCATGCACTGAGAACTGAACTGAATCAGTTCCACAGCTTCCTGGACCAAAATAACATAGGAGAGAGAGCTGGACCCTCAGAAGTGTGGACACTCCTGAAATCTCAGAGAAGACGACCAATTTCTGCCCACATTCCAGACCCTAGAGGAAATTTCCAAGTGCCATCTGTGAACCCTTTGGTAGAGGGATTTAGGAGTAGTCAGGGGCAGGAACCTTAAGGTTTCTGCTTGAACCTAGAGCTGAAAGCTAGTCACCAGGACCACCTACACACTTGAAAGCAGAGCTCCCTGTCCCCAGATCCAGATGAAAGAAAACAGGTATACAGGAGTGCCGATATACAGGCTTACAGGAGGGTCAAGTGACTGTCAGAGGCAGCAAGACAAACTAACACCAGAGACAACCTGATGGTGAGAGGCATGAGCAGGAACCTAAGCAATAGAAACCAAGAGTACTTGGCATCATCAGAGCCCAGTTCTCCCACCAAAGCAAATGCTAGATATCCAAACACACTGGAAAAGCAAGATTTAGATTTAAAATAACATTTTATGATGATGATGGAGGACATTAAGAAGGACATAAATAACTCCTTAAAGAAATACAAGACAACACAAGTAAACAAGTAGAAGCCACTAAAAAGGAAAAACAAATATCCCTTAAAGAATTACAGGAAAACACAAACAAACAGGTGAAGGAATTGAACAAAACTATGCAGGATTTAAAAATAGAAATATAAACAATAAAGAAAGCACAAAGGGAGACAACCCTGGAGATAGAAAACCATGGAAAGAGATCAAGAGTCATAGAAGCAAGCATCACCAAGAGAATACAGTAGATAGAAGAAAGAATCTCAGGGGCAGAAGATACCATAGAAAACATCAACACAACCATCAAAGATAATGTAAAACACAAAAAGCTCCCAGTCAAAAACATCCAGGAAATTCAGGACACAATGAGAAGATCAAACATAAGGATAATAGGTATAAAAGGGAGGGAATACCCCAACTTAAAAGGCCAGCAAATAACTTCAACAAAATTACAGAAGAAAACTTCCATAACCTAAAGAAAGTGATGCCCATAACATACAAGAAGCATACAGAATTCCAAATAGATTGGACCAGAAAAGAAATGTCTCCTATCACATAAAAGACAAAACACCAAATGCACAAAACAAAAAGAATATTAAAAGCAGTAAGGGAAAAAACCCAAGTAATAAGTAATAGTAGATCTATCAGAATTACACCAGACTTCTCACCAGAGACTATGAAAGTCAGAAGATCCTGGGCAGATACCACACAAATCCTAAGAGAACACAAATGTTAGCCTAGGCTACTATAGCTCTCAAAACTCTCAATTAACATAGATGGAGAAACCAAGATAATCCATGACAAAACCCAATTTACACAATATCTTTGTACAAACCGAGGATAATAGATGGAAAACTCCAATACAAGGAGGGAAACTACATCCTAGAAAAAGAAGGAAAGTAATCTCTTTGAAACAAAACGAAATGAAGAGAGACATACAACATAATTCCACCTCTAATTAAAAATAAATAACAGAAATCAACAATCACTATTCCTTAATATCTCTTAATATCAGTGGACTCAATTCCCCAATAAAAAGTCATAGACTGAGAGACCCAACCGCCTGGTCAGGTGGGCACTCCTGAGGCTGCAGAGCAGAAGAGACCACCAACACTGCTCACCCCTGCCCACATCCCTGGCCCAAGAGGAAACTGTATAAGGCCTCTGGGCTCCTGTGGGGGAGGGCTCAGGAGCAGCAGGACACCTGCCAGAGACACCTCCGGACCCTGAAGGAAACAGACCAGATAAACAGTTCTCTGCACCCAAATCCCATGGGAGGGAGAGCTAAACCTTCAGAGAGGCAGACAAGCCTGGGAAACCAGAAGAGACTGCTCCCTGCACACACATCTCGGACGCCAGAGGAAAAAGCCAAAGACCATCTGGAACCCTGGTGCACTGAAGCTCCCGGAAGGGGCGGCACAGGTCTTCCTGGTTGCTGCCGCTGCAGAGAGCCCCTGGGCAGCACCCCACGAGTGAACCTGAGCCTCGGGACCACAGGTAAGACCAAATTTTCTGCTGCAAGAAAGCTGCCTGGTGAACTCAAGACACAGGCCCACAGGAACAGCTGAAGACCTGTAGAGAGGAAAAACTACACGCCCGAAAGCAGAACACTCTGTCCCCATAACTGACTGAAAGAGAGGAAAACAGGTCTACAGCACTCCTGACACACAGGCTTATAGGACAGTCTAGCCACTGTCAGAAATAGCAGAACAAAGTAACACTAGAGATAATCTGATGGCGAGAGGCAAGCGCAGGAACCCAAGCAACAGAAACCAAGACTACATGCCATCATCGGAGCCCAATTCTCCCACCAAAACAAACATGGAATATCCAAACACACCAGAAAAGCAAGATCTAGTTTCAAAATCATATTTGATCATGATGCTGGAGACTTCAAGAAAGACATGAACACACTTAGGGAAACACAGGAAAACATTAATAAACAAGTAGAAGCCTACAGAGAGGAATCGCAAAAATCCCTGAAAGAATTCCAGGAAAACACAATCAAACAGTTGAAGGAATTAAAAATGGAAATAGAAGCAATCAAGAAAGAACACATGGAAACAACCCTGGATATAGAAAACCAAAAGAAGAGACAAGGAGCTGTAGATACAAGCTTCACCAACAGAATACAAGAGATGGAAGAGAGAATCTCAGGAGCAGAAGATTCCATAGAAATCATTGACTCAACTGTCAAAGATAATGTAAAGCGGAAAAAGCTACTGGTCCAAAACATACAGGAATCCAGGACTAAATGAGAAGATCAAACCTAAGGATAATAGGTATAGAAGAGAGTGAAGACTCCCAGCTCAAAGGACTAGTAAATATCTTCAACAAAATCATAGAAGAAAACTTCCCTGACCTAAAAAACGAGATACCCATAGACATACAAGAAGCCTACAGAACTCCAAATAGATTGGACCAGAAAAGAAACACCTCCCGTCACATAATTGTCAAAACACCAAACGCAGAAAATAAAGAAAGAATATTAAAAGCAGTAAGGGAAAAAGGTCAAGTAACATATAAAGGCAGACCTATCAGAATCACACCAGACTTCTCGCCAGAAACTATGAAGGCCAGAAGATCCTGGACTGATGTCATACAGACCCTAAGAGAACACAAATGCCAGCCCAGGTTACTGTATCCAGCAAAACTCTCAATTAACATTGATGGAGAAACCAAGATATTCCATGACAAAACCAAATTTACACAATATCTTTCTACAAATCCAGCACTACAAAGGATAATAAATGGTAAAGCCCAACATAAGGAGGCAAGCTATACCCTAGAAGAAGCAAGAAACTAATCGTCTTGGCAACAAAACAAAGAGAATGAAAGCACACAAACATAACCTCACATCCAAATATGAATATAACGGGAAGCAATAATCACTAGTCCTTAATATCTCTCAATATCAATGGCCTCAACTCCCCAATAAAAAGACATAGATTAACAAACTGGATACGCAACGAGGACCCTGCATTCTGCTGCCTACAGGAAACACACCTCAGAGACAAAGACAGACACTACCTCAGAGTGAAAGGCTGGAAAACAACTTTCCAAGCAAATGGTCAGAAGAAGCAAGCTGGAGTAGCCATTCTAATATCAAATAAAATCAATTTTCAATTAAAAGTCATCAAAAAAGATAAGGAAGGACACTTCATATTCATCAAAGGAAAAATCAACCAAGATGAACTCTCAATCCTAAATATCTATGCCCCATATACAAGGGCACCTCTATACGTAAAAGAAACCTTACTAAAGCTCAAAACACACATTGCACCTCACACAATAATAGTGGGAGATTTCAACACCCCACTCTCATCAATGGACAGATCATGGAAACAGAAATTAAACAGTGATGTCGACAGACTAAGAGAAGTCATGAGCCAAATGGACTTAACGGATATTTATAGAACATTCTATCCTAAAGCAAAAGGATATACCTTCTTCTCAGCTCCTCATTGTACTTTCTCCAAAATTGACCATATAATTGGTCAAAAAACGGGCCTCAACAGGTACAGAAAGATAGAAATAATCCCATGCGTGCTATCGGACCACCACGGCCTAAAACTGGTCTTCAATAACAATAAGGGAAGAATGCCCACATATACGTGGAAATTGAACAATGCTCTACTCAATGATAACCTGGTCAAGGAAGAAATAAAGAAAGAAATTAAAAACTTTTTAGAATTTAATGAAAATGAAGATACAACATACTCAAACTTATGGGACACAATGAAAGCTGTGCTAAGAGGTAAACTCATAGCGCTGAGTGCCTGCAGAAAGAAACAGGAAAGAGCATATGTCAGCAGCTTGACAGCACACCTAAAAGCTCTAGAACAAAAAGAAGCAAATACACCCAGGAGGAGTAGAAGGCAGGAAATAATCAAACTCAGAGCTGAAATCAACCAAGTAGAAACAAAAAGGACCATAGAAAGAATCAACAGAACCAAAAGTTGGTTCTTTGAGAAAATCAACAAGATAGATAAACCCTTAGCCAGACTAACGAGAGGACACAGAGAGTGCGTCCAAATTAACAAAATCAGAAATGAAAAGGGAGACATAACTACAGATTCGGAGGAAATTCAAAAAATCATCAGATCTTACTATAAAAACCTATATTCAACAAAATTTGAAAATCTTCAGGAAATGGACAATTTCCTAGACAGATACCAGGTATCGAAGTTAAATCAGGAACAGATAAACCAGTTAAACAACCCCATAACTCCTAAGGAAATAGAAGCAGTCATTAAAGGTCTCCCAACCAAAAAGAGCCCAGGTCCAGACGGGTTTAGTGCAGAATTCTATCAAACCTTCATAGAAGACCTCATACCAATATTATCCAAACTATTCCACAAAATTGAAACAGATGGAGCCCTACCGAATTCCTTCTACGAAGCCACAATTACTCTTATACCTAAACCACACAAAGACACAACAAAGAAAGAGAACTTCAGACCAATTTCCCTTATGAATATCGACGCAAAAATACTCAATAAAATTCTGGCAAACCGAATTCAAGAGCACATCAAAACAATCATCCACCATGATCAAGTAGGCTTCATCCCAGGCATGCAGGGATGGTTTAATATACGGAAAACCATCAACGTGATCCATTATATAAACAAACTGAAAGATCAGAACCACATGATCATTTCATTAGATGCTGAGAAAGCATTTGACAAAATTCAACACCCCTTCATGATAAAAGTCCTGGAAAGAATAGGAATTCAAGGCCCATACCTAAACATAGTAAAAGCCATATACAGCAAACCAGTTGCTAACATTAAACTAAATGGAGAGAAACTTGAAGCAATCCCACTAAAATCAGGGACTAGACAAGGCTGCCCACTCTCTCCCTACTTATTCAATATAGTTCTTGAAGTTCTAGCCAGAGCAATCAGACAACAAAAGGAGATCAAAGGGATACAGATCGGAAAGGAAGAGGTCAAAATATCACTATTTGTAGATGACATGATAGTTTATTTAAGTGATCCCAAAAGTTCCACCAGAGAACTACTAAAGCTAATAAACAACTTCAGCAAAGTGGCTGGGTATAAAATTAACTCAAATAAATCAGTTGCCTTCCTCTATACAAAAGAGAAACAAGCCGAGAAAGAAATTAGGGAAACGACACCCTTCATAATAGACCCAAATAATATAAAGTACCTCGGTGTGACTTTAACCAAGCAAGTAAAAGATCTGTACAATAAGAACTTCAAGACACTGAGGACAGAAATTGAAGAAGACCTCAGAAGATGGAAAGATCTCCCATGCTCATGGATTGGCAGGATTAATATAGTAAAAATGGCCATTTTACCAAAAGCGATCTACAGATTCAATGCAATCCCCATCAAAATACCAATCCAATTCTTCAAAGAGTTAGACAGAACAATTTGCAAATTCATCTGGAATAACAAAAAACCCAGGATAGCTAAAGCTATCCTCAACAATAAAAGGACTTCAGGGGGAATCACTATCCCTGAACTCAAGCAGTATTACAGAGCAATAGTGATAAAAACTGCATGGTATTGGTACAGAGACAGACAGATAGACCAATGGAATAGAACTGAAGACCAAGAAATGAACCCACACACCTATGGTCACTTGATTTTTGACAAAGGAGCCAAAACCATCCAATGGAAAAAAGATACCATTTTCAGCAAATGGTGCTGGTTCAACTGGAGGGCAACATGTAGAAGAATGCAGATCGATCCATGCTTATCACCCTGTACAAAGCTTAAGTCCAAGTGGATCAAGGACCTCCACATCAAACCAGACACACTCAAACTAATAGAAGAAAAACTAGGGAAGCATCTGGAACACATGGGCACTGGAAAAAATTTCCTGAACAAAACACCAATGGCTTACGCTCTAAGATCAAGAATCGACAAATGGGATCTCATAAAACTGCAAAGCTTCTGTAAGGCAAAGGACACTGTGGTTAGGACAAAACGGCAACCAACAGATTGGGAAAAGATCTTTACCAATCCTACAACAGATAGAGGCCTTATATCCAAAATATACAAAGAACTCAAGAAGTTAGACCGCAGGGAAACAAATAAACCTATTAAAAAATGGGGTTCAGAGCTAAACAAAGAATTCACAGCTGAGGAATGCCGAATGGCTGAGAAACACCTAAAGAAATGTTCAACATCTTTACTCATAAGGGAAATGCAAATCAAAACAACCCTGAGATTTCACCTCACACCAGTGCGATTGGCTAAGATCAAAGACTCAGGTGACAGCAGATGCTGGCGAGGATGTGGAGAAAGAGGAACACTCCTCCATTGTTGGTGGGGTTGCAGACTGGTAAAACCATTCTGGAAATCAGTCTGGAGGTTCCTCAGAAAATTGGACATTGAACTGCCTGAGGATCCAGCTATACCTCTCTTGGGCATATACCCAAAAGATGCCTCAACATATAAAAGAGACACGTGCTCCACTATGTTCATCGCAGCATTATTTATAATAGCCAGAAAATGGAAAGAACCCAGATGCCCTTCAACAGAGGAATGGATACAGAAAATGTGGTACATCTACACAATGGAATATTACTCAGCTATCAAAAACAATGAGTTTATGAAATTCGTAGGCAAATGGTTGGAACTGGAAAATATCATCCTGAGTGAGCTAACCCAATCACAGAAAGACATACATGGTATGCACTCATTGATGTGGCTATTAGCCCAAATGCTTGAATTACCCTAGATCCCTAGAACAAACGAAACTCAAGAGGGATGATCAAAATATGAATGCTTCACTCCTTCTTTAAATGAGGAAAAAGAATACCCTTGGCAGGGAAGGGAGAGGCAAAGATTAAAACAGAGACTGAAGGAACACCTTCAGAGCCTGCCCCACATGTGGCCCATGCATATACAGCCACCCAATTAGACAAGATGGATGAAGCAAAGAAGTGCAGACTGACAGGAGCCGGATGTAGATCGCTCCTGAGAGACACAGCCAGAATACAGCAAATACAGAGGCGAATGCCAGCAGCAAACCACTGAACTGAGAATAGGACCCCCGTTGAAGGAATCAGAGAAAGGACTGGAAGAGCTTGAAGGGGCTCGAGACCCCATATGTACAACAATGCCAAGCAACCAGAGCTTCCAGGGACTAAGCCACTACCTAAAGACTATACATGGACTGACCCTGGACTCTGGCCTCATAGGTAGCAATGAATATCCTAGTAAGAGCACCAGTGGAAGGGGAAGCCCTGGGTCCTGCTAAGACTGAACCCCCAGTGAACGAGACTGTGGGGGGGGAGGGCGTCAATGGGGGGAGGGTTGGGAGGGGAACACCCATAAGGAAGGGGAGGGGGGAGGGGGATGTTTGCCCGGATACCGGGAAAGGGAATAACACTTGAAATGTATATAAGAAATACTCAAGTTAATTTAAAAAAAAAGAATGGATTGATTTGCATTTTTTTCTACATGGTGACCTCCAGTTCTACCAGCACTATTTGTTGAAAATATTGATTGTTTTTTCAATTGGATGTTTTTAGATCCATTGTCAAAGATCAAGTGACTATAGGTGTTTGGGTTCATTTCTGGTTCTTCAATTCCTTTCTACTGACCTACCTTCCTGTCTCTGTACCAATTCTTTCCATTTTTTTATGACTATTGCTCTGTAACACTGCTTGAGGTCAGGAATTTATCCAGGTGATTATCCTAGAATTTCTTTTATTGTTAAGGATAGTTTTTGCTATCCTGGATTTTTGGTTATTCCAAGTGAATTTGCAAATTGTTCTTTTAACTCTATGAAGAATTGAGTTGGAATTTTGCTGGGGAAGCATTGACACTGTAGATTGCTTTTGGCAATATGGCCATTTATACTATATTAATCCTGCGAATCCATGACCGTGGGAGGTCTTTCCATCTTCTGAGTTCTTCATTTATTTTTGTTCAAAGACTTAAAGTTCTTTTCTTACAGATCTTTTACTTGCTTGGCTAGAGTCAGACCGAGGTATTTTTTTTATTATTTGGGACTATTATGAAGGGTATTGTTTACCTAATTTATTTCTCAGCCTATATAGACTTTGAATAGAGGAATGCAACTGATGTGTATGATTAATTTTATACCCAGCCACATTGCTGAAATTGTTTATCAGACTTAGTAGTTCTCTGGTAGAACTTTTGGGGTGACTTAAGTATATTAACATATCATCTACAAATAGTGATATTTTGACTTCTTCCTTTCCAATTTATATCCCTTTGACCTGCTTTTGTTGTCTGATTTCTCTGGCTAGGATTTTGAGTACTATATTGAATAAGTTGTGAGAGAGTAGGCAGCATTATCTAGTCCCTGATTTTAGTGGGATTGCTTCTCTCTATTTACGTTAATGTTAGCTACTGGTTTGCTGCATATGACTTTTACTATGTTTAGATATGGACCTTGAATTCCTGAACTTTCCAGGATTTACATCATGAAGGGTTTTGTCAAATGCTTTCTCACCATCTAATAAAATGATCATGTGGTTTTCATCATTGAGTTTGTTTATATAGTGGATTACTTTGATGGATTTCCATATAGTGAACCATCCCTGCATACCTGGATGAAGCCTACTTGATCATGATGGATGACTGTTTTGATGTGCTCTTGTATTTGGTTTGCAAGAATTTTGCATATTTTTGCATCGGTATTCATAAGGGAAATTGATCTAAAGTTCTATTTCATTGTTGGATCTTTCTGTGGTTTAGATATAAGCATAATTGTGGCTTCATATAAGAAATTTGGTAGTGCTCTGTCTGTTTCTAATTTGCGGAATAGTTTGGACAGTATTGTATGAGGTCTTCTATGAAGATCTGATAGAATTCTGTACTAAACCCATCTGAACCTGGGCATTTTTTTTTGGCTGAGAGACTTTTACTAACTGCTTTTATTTCTTTAGGAGTTATAGAGCTGCTTAGATGCTTTATCTGCCCCTGATTTAACTTTGGTACCTGGTATCTGTCTAGAAAATTGTCCATTTCCTCTAGATTTTCCATTTTTGTTGAATGTAGGCTTTTGTAGTACAATCTGATGATTTTTTTTTAATTTCCTCAGATTCTGTTGGTATGTTTCCCTTTTCATTTTTGATTTTGTTAATTTGGATACACTCTCTGTGCCCTCTGACTAGTCTGGCTGAGGATTTATCTATCCTGCTGATTATCTCAAAGAACCAACTCCTGGTTTTGTTGATTCTTTGGATAGTCCTTTTTGTTTCTACTTGGTTGATGTCATTCATTAGTTTGATTATTTCCTGCCTTCTACATCTCTTGTATATTTGCTTCTTTTTGTTCTAGAGCTTACATGTGTGCGTACAACTGCTAATGTATGTGCTTTCCTGTTTTCATTTTGGAGGCACTCGGAGCTATGAGTTTTCCTCTTAGCACTTCTTTCATTGTGTCCCATAATTGGGGTATGTTATACTTTAATTTTCATTAAATTCTACAACGTCTTTAATTTCTTTCTTTATTTCTTCCTTGACCAAGTTATCATTTAATAGAGCATTGTTCAGCTTCCATGTATATGTAGGCTTTCTGTCATTTTTGTTGTCATTGAAGACCAGCATTAGCCATGGTTATCTGATAGGATGCCAAGAATTATTCTATCTTCTTTATCTGTTGAGGCCTGTTTTGTGGCCGATGAAATGGTCAATTTTGGAGAAGGTACCATGAGGTACTGAGAAGAAGGTATATCTTTTTGTTTTAGGATGAAATGTTCTATAAATATCTGTTAGTTCCATTTGGTTCATAACTTCTGTTAGTTTCTCTATGTCTCTGTTTAATTTCTGTTTCTGTGATCTGTCCATTCATGCGAGTGGGGTTGAAATCTCCTACTATTACTGTGTGAGGTACAGTATGTAATTTGAGCTCCAGGAGGTTTCTTTTATGAATATAAGTGCCATTGCATTTGGAGCATAGATATTTAGGATTGAGAGTTCATCTTGTTTGATTTTTCCTTTGATGAACATGAAGTGCCTTCTTTATCATTTTTGATAACTTTTGCTTGAAAGTTGATTTAATTTGATATTAGAATGGCTTCTTCAGCTTTTATTCTTGGGACCCTTTGATTGGAAACTTGTTTACACGTCTTTTACTCTGACGTAGTGTCTGTCTTTGTTACTGAGATGGGTTTCCTATATGCAGCAAAATCCTGGGTCCTCTTTACATATCCAGTCTGTCAGTCTATGACTTTTTTTTTGTTTTGTTTTTTTGTTTTTTGTTTGTTTTAATTAATTTATATTAATTAAATTTATAAAGTTTATTTCATAAACTCGTTGTTTTTGATAGCTGAGTAATATTCCATTGGGTAGATGTACCACATTTTCTGTATCCATTCCTCTGTTGAAGGGCATCTGGGTTCTTTCCAGTTTCTGGCTATTAAAAATAAGTCTGAGATGAACATAGTGGAGCACGTGTCTCTTTTATATGTTGAGGCATCTTTTGGGTATATGCCCAAGAGAGGTATAGCTGGATCCTCAGGCAGTTCAATGTCCAATTTTCTGAGGAACCTCCAGACTGATTTCCAGAATGGTTTTAGCAGTCTGCAATCCCACCAACAATGGAGGAGTGTTCCTCTTTCTCCACATCCTCACCACCATCTGCTGTCACCTGAGTTTTTGATCTTAGCCATTCTCACTGGTGTGAGGTGAAATCTCAGGGTTGTTTTGATTTGCATTTCCCTTATGACTAAAGATGTTGAACATTTCTTTAGGTGTTTCTCAGCCATTCGGCATTCCTCAGCTGTGAATTCTTTGTTTAGCTCTGAACCCCATTTTTTAATAGGGTTATTTGTTTCCCTGCGGTCTAACTTCTTGAGTTCTTTGTATATTTTGGATATAAGGCCTCTATCTGTTGTAGGATTGGTAAAGATCTTTTCCCAATCTGTTGGTTGCCGTTTTGTCCTAACCACAGTGTCCTTTGCCTTACAGAAGCTTTGCAGTTTTATGAGATCCCATTTGTCGATTCTTGATCATAGAGCGTAAGCCATTGGTGTTTTGTTCAGGAAACTTTTTCCAGTGCCCATGTGTTCCAGATGCTTCCCTAGTTTTTCTTCTATTAGTGTGAGTGTGTCTGGTTTGATGTGGAGGTCCTTGATCCACTTGGACTTAAGCTTTGTACAGGGTGATAAGCATGGATCGATCTGCATTCTTCTACATGTTGCCCTCCAGTTGAACCAGCACCATTTGCTGAAAATGGTATCTTTTTTCCATTGGATGGTTTTGGCTCCTTTGTCAAAAATCAAGTGACCATAGGTGTGTGGGTTCATTTCTGGGTCTTCAATTCTATTCCATTGGTCTATCTGTCTGTCTCTGTACCAATACCATGCAGTTTTTATCACTATTGCTCTGTAATATTGCTTGAGTTCAGGAATAGTGATTCCCCCTGAAGTCCTTTTATTGTTGAGGATAGCTTTAGCTATCCTGGGTTTTTTGTTATTCCAGATGAATTTGCAAATTGTTCAGTCTAACTCTTTGAAGAATTAGATTGGTATTTTGATGGGGATTGCATTGAATCTGTAGATTGCTTTTGGTTAAATGGCCATTTTTACTATATTAATCCTGGCAATCCATGAGCATGGGAGATCTTTCCATCTTCTGAGGTCTTCTTCAATTTCTTTCCTCAGTGTCTTGAAGTTCTTATTGTACAGATCTTTTACTTGCTTGGTTAAAGTCACACCGAGGTACTTTATATTATTTGGGTCTATTATGAAGGGTGTCATTTCCCTAATTTCTTTCTCGGCTTGTTTCTCTTTTGTATAGAGGAAGGCAACTGATTTATTTGAGTTAATTTTATACCCAGCCATTTTCCTGAAGTTGTTTATCAGCTTTAGTAGTTTTCTGGTAAAACTTTTGGGATCACTTAAAAATACTACCATATCATCTGCAAATAGTGATATTTTGACCTCTTCTTTTCCGATCTGTATCCCCTTGATCTCCTTTTGTTGTCTGATTTCTCTGGCTAGAACTTCAAGAACTATATTGAATAAGTAGGGAGAGAGTGGGCAGCCTTGTCTAGTCCCTGATTTTAGTGGGATTGCTTCAAGTTTCTCTCCATTTAGTTTAATGTTAGCAATTGCTTTGCTGTATATGGCTTTTACTATGTTTAGGTATAGGCCTTGAATTCCTATTCTTTCCAGGACTTTTATCATGAAGGGGTGTTGAATTTTGTCAAATGCTTTCTCAGCATCTAATGAAATGATCATGTGGTTTTGTTCTTTCAGTTTGTTTATATAATGGATCACATTGATGGTTTTCCATATATTAAACCATCCCTGCATGCCTGGGATGAAGCCTACTTGATCATGGTGGATGATTGTTTTGATGTGCTCTTGAATTCGGTTTGCCAGAATTTTATTGAGTATTTTTGCGTCGATATTCATAAGGGAAATTGGTCTTAAGTTCTCATTCTTTGTTGTGTCTTTGTGTGGTTTAGGTATAAAAGTAATTGTGGCTTCATAGAAGGTATTCGGTAGTGATCCATCTGTTTCAATTTTGTGGAATAGTTTGGATAATATTGGTATGAGGTCTTCTATGAAGGTTTGATAGAGTTCTGCACTAAACCCGTCTGGACCTGGTCTCTTTTTGGTTGGGAGACCTTTAATGACTGCTTCTATTTCCTTAGGAGTTATGGGGTTGTTTAACTGGTTTATCTGTTCCTGATTTAACTTCGGTACCTGGTATCTGTCTAGGAAATTGTCCATTTCCTGAAGATTTCCAAGTTTTGTTGAATATAGTTTTTTATAGTAAGATCTGATGATTTTTTGAATTTCCTCTGAATCTGTAGTTATGTCTCCCTTTTCATTTCTGATTTTGTTAATTTGGACATACTCTCTGTGTCCTCTCGTTAGTCTGGCTAAGGGTTTATCTATCTTGTTGATTTTCTCAAAGAACCAACTTTTGGTTCTGTTGATTCTTTCTATGGTCCCTTTTGTTTCTACTTGGTTGATTTCAGCTCTGAGTTTGATTATTTCCTGCCTTCTGCTCTTCCTGGGTGTATTTGCTTCTTTTTGTTCTAGAGCTTTTAGGTGTGCTGTCAAGCTGCTGACATATGCTCTTTCCTGTTTCTTTCTGCAGGCACTCAGCGCTATGAGTTTTCCTCTTAGCACAGCTTTCATTGTGTCCCATAAGTTTGGGTATGTTGTACCGTTATTTTCATTAAATTCTAAAAAGTTTTTAATTTCTTTCTTTATTTCTTCCTTGACCAGGCTATCATTGAGTAGAGCATTGTTCAATTTCCACGTATATGTTGGCATTCTTCCCTTATTGTTATTGAAGACCAGTTTTAGGCCGTGGTGGTCCGATAGCACGCATGGGATTATTTCTATCTTTCTGTACCTGTTGAGGCCCGTTTTTTGACCAATTATATGGTCAATTTAGAGAAAGTACCATGAGGAGCTGAGAAGAAGGTATATCCTTTTGCTTTAGGATAGATTGTTCTATAAATATCCGTTAAGTCCATTTGGCTCATGACTTCTCTTAGTCTGTCTACATCTCTGTTTAATTTCTGTTTCCATGATCTGTCCATTGATGAGAGTGGGGTGTTGAAATCTCCCACTATTATTGTGTGAGGTGCAATGTGTGTTTTGAGCTTTAGTAAGGTTTCTTTTACGTATGTAGGTGCCCTTGTATTTGGGGCATAGATATTTAGGATTGAGAGTTCATCTTGGTGGATTTTTCCTTTGATGAATATGAAGTGTCCTTCCTTATCTTTTTTGATGACTTTTAGTTGGTAATTGATTTTATTTGATATTAGAATGGCTACTCCAGCTTGCTTCTTCTGACCATTTGCTTGGAAAGTTGTTTTCCAGCCTTTCACTCTGAGGTAGTGTCTGTCTTTGTCTCTGAGGTGTGTTTCCTGTAGGCAGCAGAATGCAGGGTCCTCGTTGCGTATCCAGTTTTTTAATCTATGTCTTTTTATTGGGGAGTTGAGGCCATTGATATTGAGAGATATTAAGGACTAGTGATTATTGCTTCCCGTTATATTCATATTTGGATGTGAGGTTATGTTTGTGTGCTTTCATTCTCTTTGTTTTGTTGCTAAGACGATTAGTTTCTTGCTTCTTCTAGGGTATAGCTTGCCTCCTTATGTTGGGCTTTACCATTTATTATCCTTTGTAGTGCTGGATTTGTAGAAAGATATTGTGTAAATTTGGTTTTGTCATGGAATATCTTGGTTTCTCCATCAATGTTAATTGAGAGTTTTGCTGGATACAGTAACCTGGGCTGGCATTTGTGTTCTCTTAGGGTCTGTATGACATCAGTCCAGGATCTTCTGGCCTTCATAGTTTCTGGCGAGAAGTCTGGTGTGATTCTGATAGGTCTGCCTTTATATGTTACTTGACCTTTTTCCCTTACTGCTTTTAATATTCTTTCTTTATTTTCTGCGTTTGGTGTTTTGACAATTATGTGACGGGAGGTGTTTCTTTTCTGGTCCAATCTATTTGGAGTTCTGTAGGCTTCTTGTATGTCTATGGGTATCTCTTTTTTTAGGTTAGGGAAGTTTTCTTCTATGATTTTGTTGAAGATATTTACTGGTCCTTTGAGCTGGGAGTCTTCACTCTCTTCTATACCTATTATCCTTAGGTTTGATCTTCTCATTGAGTCCTGGATTTCCTGTATGTTTTGGACCAGTAGCTTTTTCCGCTTTACATTATCTTTGACAGTTGAGTCAATGATTTCTATGGAATCTTCTGCTCCTGAGATTCTCTCTTCCATCTCTTGTATTCTGTTGGTGAAGCTTGTATCTACAGCTCCTTGTCTCTTCTTTTGGTTTTCTATATCCAGGGTTGTTTCCATGTGTTCTTTCTTGATTGCTTCTATTTCCATTTTTAATTCCTTCAACTGTTTGATTGTGTTTTCCTGGAATTCTTTCAGGGATTTTTGTGTCTCCTCTCTATGGGCTTCTACTTGTTTATTTATGTTTTTCTGGAATTCTTTCAGGGATTTTTGCGATTCCTTTCTGTAGGCTTCTACTTGTTTATTAATGTTTTCCTGTGTTTCTCTAAGGGAGTTCTTCACGTCTTTCTTGAAGTCCTCCAGCATCATGATCAATTATGATTTTGAAACTAGATCTTGCTTTTCTGGTGTGTTTGGATATTCCATGTTTATTTTGGTGGGAGAATTGGGCTCCGATGATGCCATGTAGTCTTGGTTTCTGTTGCTTGGGTTCCTGTGCTTGCCTCTCGCCATCAGGTTATCTCTAGTGTTACTTTGTTCTGCTATTTCTGACAGTGGCTAGACTGTCCTATAAGCTTGTGTGTCTGGAGTGCTGTAGACCTGTTTTCCTGTTTTCTTTCAGCCTGTTATGGGGATAGAGTGTTCTGCTTTCGGGCGTGTAGTTTTTCCTCTCTACAGGTCTTCAGCTGTTCCTGTGGGCCTGTGTCTTGAGTTCACCAGGCAGGTCACTTGCAGCAGAAAATTTGGTCTTACCTGTGGTCCTGAGGCTCAAGTTTGCTCGCGGGGTGCTGCCCTCGGGCTCTCTGTGGCTGCAGCAACCAGGAAGATCTGCGCCGCCCTTTCCGGGAGCTTCAGTGCATCAGGGTTCCAGATGGCCTTTGGTGTTTTCCTCTGGCGTCCGAGATGTGTGTGCAGAGAGCAGTCTCTTCTGGTTTCCCAGGCTTGTCTGCCTCTCTGAAGGTTTAGCTCTCCCTCCCACGGGATTTGGGTGCAGAGAACTGTTTATCCGGTCTGTTTCCTTCAGGTTCTGGCAGTGTCTCAGGCAGGGGTCCTGCCGCTCCTGGGCCCTCCCCCACGGGAGCCCAGAGGCCTTATACAGTTTCCTCTTGGGCCAGGGATTGGGCAGGGTTGGGCAGTGTTGGTGGTCTCTTCTGCTCTGCAGCCTCAGGCGTGCCCACCTGACCAGGCGGTGAGGTCCCTCTCCCACAGGGTCTGGGAGCAGCGAGCTGCTGCCAATCAATCCATTCTTATTGCCCTGTACAAAGCTTAAGACCAAGTGGATCAAGGACTTCCACATCAAACCAGATACACTCAAAGTAACAGAGGAAAAAGTGGGGCAGAGTCTCAAACACATGGGCACTTGGGAAATTTTCCTGAACAAAACACCAATGGCTTATGCTCTAAGATCAAGTGTTGACCAATGGAACCTCATAAAACTGCAAAGCTTCTGTAAGGCAAAGGACACTGTCATTAGGAAAAAATGGCAACCAACAGATTGGGAAAAGATCTTTACCAACACTACAACTGATAGATGAATATCCAAAATATACAAAGAACTTAAGAAGTTAGACTCCAGAGAGCCAAAAACCCTATTAAAAATCGATACAGAGCTAAACAAAGAATTTTCAGATGAGGAATATTGAATGCCTGAGAAGTAACTGAAGAAATGTTCAGCATCCTTAGTCATCAGAGAAATGCAAATCAAAACAACCCCGAGATT
Source organism: Rattus norvegicus (assembly GCF_021556685.1). NCBI lineage: Eukaryota > Metazoa > Chordata > Mammalia > Rodentia > Muridae > Rattus > Rattus norvegicus. The sequence continues at coordinate 16,156,508 of NC_141538.1, forward strand.
CTACCACCCACGAGTCAGAATGGTAAGATCAAAAACTCAGGTGACAACAGATGCTGGTGAGGATGTGGAGAAAGAGGAACACTCCTCCATTGTTGATGAGATTGCACACTGGTACAACCATTCTGGAAATCAGTCTGATGATTCCTCTGAAAATTGGACATTGCACCACCTGAGGACATGGCTGTACCTCTCCTGGGAATATAACCAAAAGATGCTCCAACATAGAATAAAGACACATCCCCCACTATGTTTATAGCAGCCTTATTTATAATATCCAGAAGCTGTAAAGAACCCAGGTGCCCTTCAACAGAGGAATAGATCCAGAAAATGTGGTGCCTGTACACAATGGAGTACTATGCAACTATCCAAAACAATGACTTCATGAAATTCATTGGCAAATGGATTGAAATAGAAAATATCATCCTGAATGAGGTGACCCAATCACAGAAAAACACACATGTTATGCACTCACTGATAAGTGGATATTAGCCCCAAAGCTCGAATTACCCAAGATACAATCCACAGACCATATGAAGCTTAAGAAAAAGGATGACTAAAGTTCAGATGCTTAACTCTTTTTCAAAACAGGGAACAATAATATTCATAGGAGGTGATATGGAGGCAAAGTTTGGAGCAGAGTCTGATGGAATGGCCATTCAGAGTCTGCCCCACATGTGCCCCGTTTACATACAGTAACTAAGACTAGATAAGACTGTGGAAGCTAAGAAGGGCATGCTGACAGGAACCTGATATAGATGTCTTCTGAGAGACACAAAGCATGTCAAATAGAGAGGCCAAAACTAGTAGCAAACCATTGAATTGAGAACGGGACCCTCATTGGAGGAATTAGAGAAAGGATTGAAAGAGCTGAAGGGACTTGCCACCCCATAAGAACAACAATGCCAACCAACTAGAGCTCCCAGGGACTCAACCACTACTCGAAAACTATACATGGACTGACCCATGGCTCCAGCTGCATAAGTAGCAGAGTAGGGCCTGGTTGGGCAGCAATGGAAGGAGACACACTTGGTCCTGCCAAGGTTGGACCTCCAGTACAGGGGAATGGGGGTTGGGTGGTGGAGGGGAAGGGGAAGTGAATGGGAAGGGGAACACCCTTATAGAAGATGGGGAGGAGGATGGGATAGGGGGTATATATCAGGGAAATCGGGAATCAGAAAGGTATTTGAAATGTAAATAAAAAAATATCCAATAAAAGGAAAAAAAAGAAAGAAAAGAACTAAGCATGTGAAGCACATGTGCGGCTTAGTCTTCCTATGGATCCGCTAACAATTGTAGGCTGTCTCTGACTCTATCGGTGCCATTGGCTCCCATTCCCTTAGTTGGCCTGCCCCATTAAGCCTCAGTAGAAGAGGATGTGCTTAGTTCTACTGTGACTGGGAGTCCCAGTGTGTGCAGTATCTGTGGGCGTGTGGTGGGGCTTCACTTTCTCTGGGGAAAAGAGGGTGGTAATGGAAGGAGAGTTTTGTAAAGGCAACTTGGAAGACAGGAGGGACGCGATGACTGGTATGTAAGGTGAATGAATAAACACACACACACACACACATGGCAATAAATAAACACTGATCTTGTGCTACAATGAGAAACGGCCATTCATCTTGCACAAACTGAGGTGAAAGTGTTCTCTGTTTCTCCTAAAGTAAGCAGTAAGCATTCTTTTATATAGAGAACACAGGAAAAGACTATTAGGGAAACATCTCTCTATTCACCTTCAGGATTTCAGCAAGGGGATGCCTTTAAAACAAGGAAAATCAAGGTTCCAGTTTCACAAGATTGTCTCATTGTACATCTCAAAACCCCAGCTGACTATGTCTTATATCATAAACCAAATTGCATCATGTACATGACCCTCTCAAATGCAAAAGTAGAACTAAGATATTCACTTGATTAGGTAGTTATGATGACACTATAGGGGAGCATGGCAGTTACATAGCAATCACTACAGTATGTAAACAAATATGTGTAAGGAGATAATGGAACTTCCAACACACATTAACCCATCATTATTTTCCTTTTGCCTCCAATGTATGCTAAGGAGGGCTTAAACAAAAACAGGGGAGGGTAATGTGAAGCCAGAAATGTGTAGAGTAAACTCTTCGTTTTAAATGATAGAAATTCTGTCACATAATTCAAAATTATGCACAGCTATAAAATTTCCTAAAATTTAATTATTGTTTTTTGCTTGAAACAGATATAAATGATAGATAATGAAATAAATACTCTCAAATAACTTGTATTGGCAAATGGAGTGTTTAAATTTGTTTTTACAATAACATACTAAAATAATGTCTTCACCAATCATTTAAAATTACACTTGAAAAATAAAAAGACATATTTGGAGTTATCGTATTTTCAACAATAATTCTAACATAAGATCAGGAGATTGCAACTTCAATTCCACGCAGAATCAGAAGTAGAGCCCTCACTTCCATAACCCCAGACTCCAAATTTAGGTGTTTGTTCCTTTCATGCTTGAAGGCACATGTCTCAGGAGAGCAGCAAGTGGACAGTGAACTAGTTCTGTGACTCAGCATTTATTCAGTTCTCCTCTTTGCTTCAACTTTACCATAAACTGAAGATTCTATTTTCATGCATTTTTCACAATTTCTGTTTACTACACATGGCTGTTCTAGTTGCTGACTAGCCCAAGTGTAGTGCAGATGTTTGAACCTTCAAGTGGCACACAATAAATAGTGTTGCCAATAAAACCAGGCAGCATTTTGAAAACTATGAGAGAATATATTTAGGTATGAGATCATTTCCTCAGTGTTCATTTTGACATGGCTTTAGTTAGCATTTAGATGCTTTTACAGTGTGCTTTTCATGTTATAGTTAAAAATTTTATGCAACTGCCCTGTATATTGCACAGTAGCTTTTAGTTTAGCCATAGAGCTTTTCATCCATCATCATCATAAAAATTCAGAAAAACTTTCAACACAGACAGTAGTCTCAGATTTATTAGGAGTCACTCCTGATTTAGGCTTCATGCCAATCCATGACAAACCCTACCTTGCTTTCTGCCAGAACAAATTTGGCAGCACTGCACATGTAAAATAAGCACAGACTAGAAATTCTGAATCTTAAGACTTATTTCCTTTAATTACAATGTCTCACTGCCCACCAAACTATTTCCAAGCACTTTGGTATTACACACACATACATGCTTTATTATTCATCACCCAATGACACTTGAGTTGTGTTAACTTAACTGCTGTCATGAGTGATGGTACTAGGGATTTTCGTGTAGGAAAGTCTGTGCAAACATGGGATGCTGATAACCAACTTAGAAACCTAGGGAAGTGGCATAGAGTGACTTTCTAAACTATTGGATCATTTCATTTAAAACTTCACCCCTTACCCATCCCACACCAGCAGTTCTTGAGAACATTACTTCCTGTGCCTACTGCCCACACTTGTTACAGCTGCTATTTGTGGTTGTCTCGCAGCTGTCTTTTGCCATCTGTGATGCTGTTATACTGGGCTAGAGCCGTGATTTGGACAATCATGATCCTAAATGTGATCATGCTGAATGCTGAAACCCAGATTTGAAGTATAGTATCTGAAAAATCAGCATCTTAGACACATAATTTGTGGGGAAGGGGACTTATTTAATAGACACTTGATTGTATTTTAAATGGGAATTTGGAAAAAATTAAAAATTGGGCAAATTCTTCATAGCCCACTTTATAAAATAAAAGACAATAATAACATACATATTTTTACAAATAAAAAGAGCTCAGAATAGCAGCGATATTGAATAGTAGTTATACACAGCCAGCCATATTCATAGATACTAAATAGAAAGCACGCATTCTTATTTAAAACTGTCTACATGCATACAGGCACGACATAAGAGTTTCCTATTTAGTTTTTTTATCTTCTGTGCTACATCTTTCTAATTTAAAGACACAAAAGTCAATGCTGACTTGCAGATACTCCCTAAACTTAGTAGACAAAAAACCCCAATATTTATGATTAATGATAGAATTGTAGAAATCTAGTCATATAAGCTCATAATTATTTACATACCATTTAATAGCACTGCTCTATTTCTCAAGTGAATCTTGCTCTAAAATATTGACAATTCTTCAAGTTTCTTCAAAGGGAGAAATTGACAGTACATACACCATATCTTTGGCAGTTTTTAATGTTGTAGCTTAACTATATAGATGGTTTTATTTTTATGCTCAGGACACATATGAGAAGTATGTCAATTATCTTCTCCAACTAGAAATAACCCTGTCACCATTTCCAGGGGGTGTTTTTCTGGTACCTAATGATCCCCTTTCTATGTTAAATTTATATTCATTTTTTTCTTTTAATTTGATTCCATATATGTGAAAAATATGCCCAATAGTATATATTATATACAGATTCCTTATTTATTTATCAGGGATGTCTAATACTACTGCAATAAATAAGGGTAAAGTAGGTTGTTGCTTTTATTTAGATTAATTTTAAATTAATCATACCATTGTAATTTCCTTTTACTGATTTTATTCTTTTTAATATTAAATAGTTGTAAAATGATTGAAACATTAATGTAAAATCATTTATGGATTTATATTAAATTAGTATATATAGAATAAAATAATGAATTCAAATAGAGTCATTTTCTATATTAGCTTGGGTAACTGTAGGGATAATCTCCTATGTAGTATGTTGAAGAATCATCTGTCTATAAAAATCTAATGCCCCACCATGCCACAGGGACACATGTTCTACTATGTTCATAGCAGTCTTATTTGTGAACCAGTCCAGATGTCCCATGACAGAAGAAGAGAAACAGAAAATGTGATTCATTTATACAATGGAATACTACTTAGCTATTAAGAATGAGGACATCCTGAGTTTTGCAGGTAAATGGATTGAACTATAAAATGTCATTCTCAGCATGGTAACTCAGACCCAAAAGGACATGCATGGTATGTTACCACTAATAAATGGATATTAGTCAAAAAAAGAAAAATACAGCATACCCAAGGTACAGTCCAAAAGGTCAACAGACTGAAGGGCCCAAGTGAGGACACCTGAGTTCTACTTGGAAGGGAGAAGAAAGCAACCACGAGAGGGAAGGGAGGGAGGAACAGGGGGAGGAAAAAGAGATAAGGGTGGGGGAGAGGGGAACATGATCTGGTATTGAGTGGGGACAAAGGACAGAAACCCCGAGGGCCAGCAGAAAGAATGAAAACAGGTGACCTTGAGAGGAAGAAGGTTGGGAAGGCCCTATAGAATGTACCATAGACCTGGGGAGTAAGAGACTCTCAGGACTCAAAGGAGAGTATGCTAGATGAAAGCCCCTATAGTGGTGGTGGGGGGAACAGGTTGACTCCACCTCCAGCAGGAAGACAGGGCATCAAGTGAAGGATTAGATTGCTATCCCACAGCCAAAGCTCTGACCCATAATTCTTCTTGTCTGAAAGAAATGCAGAGATGGAAATAGAGAAGAGCCTGACGAAAAAAAGGTTCCAGGAACAGGCCCAAAGTAGGTTGCAGCTCAAGGCAAGGCCTTAAGACCTAACATCATTACTGAAGCTATGGGACATTCAGAAAAAGGGACCTACCATGACTACTCTCCGAAAGATCAACAAGCAGCTGAAAGAGTCAGATGCAGATATGTGCACCCAACCAATGAAAAGAAGCTTCTGTTCCCTCTGGCTGAATTAAGGAAAATCTGGAGGAAGTTAAGAAGGAGGGAAACCCTGTAGGAGAAAAAGCAATCTCAATTAACCTGGACCCCTGAGATCTCTTAGACACTTAGATACCAACAAGTCAGCATACACCAGCTGAGATGAGCCCTCCAACACATATACAGCAGAGGACTCCCAGGTCTGGGTTTAATCAGAAAAGATTCACCTAATCCTCAAGAGATTGGAAGACTCAGGAAGTTTAGAAGTCTGGTGGGGTGGGTGGAGTGGGGACATCCTTGTGGAGGAGGGCAGTATGTGAAGATGGGATAGGGAGAAGGTATGCGATGTGGAACCCTTGGGGGATGGACCAGGAAGGGCATAAAATCTGGAGTGTAAAAATAAATAAATTTTTAAAAAAGCATGTTATCAATGACAAATGTATAATTAAAAAAACTAATGGTCAATAAGCTGAGGCAGTATTAGAAGACTAGATCTCCTGCTGGGACTTCTGGCTGAAAAACAGTGAGGCAGAGAGATTGGACACCTGGACTGAAAGGAGATATACTTATGAAACTGAGCAGTGGTAACAGCCATGTGGCACACACAGACTAGAATAAAGAGGTTATGTAAATTACAAGCTAGTTGAAGAACAAGCCCAAAATTATGGCCTAGGCTTTCTGTTTGTACGTCATACTTTCTTGTACTGCTCTGTGACATAAATTTTTGCTTATGAGGGGACATTTAATACATGTGTTTCCCTTGGGTATGAAGTACCTTTTTCTACAGTGTATCACTCTGTTTTTGTTGGTACTTTGGTTTGACTTATCTGAAGAACTACTAAACGTTTTGTATTATTTCTTACCGGTCACAACTGAAGTCACCAAGTAATGGCTGGATATTTTACCTAAAGGATTTGAACGAACAGTTTCTGCATCCTTGTTGGGGTTTTCTCTTTGTGCTGTTGCGTGCTTCTACTCCTCTAGAATACCTGACTTTGACTTAGCTTTTACTTCCTGATTATACCAAATCTCACGGTCAAACAAATTGTATATATTGAGTTCTCATCTACTTCAGAATCATGTGTACAGATAGAAATGAAACTTCAACTTGTTTTCCAGACTTCTAAACACAAATTTGGAGATGTGCAGTTCACACGGATACTCCCAGGACTTCTCACTTAAATTTTTGGAAGAGAGTTTTTCTCGGTTAGAATTGTCAGATCTTCAGACTACTACAGTAGTAAAACCTTACTACTAATTATATGTGACATACCTCCCTGGAATAGTCTCATTATTTTAGTTGATAAGCATTTTCACCTTATTGCAATATTTGATTAACTTCCAGATTCTAAGAAAGTATTCTCGTAATTTTGGAAGTGTTCTGTCGCCTTTCATAAAGGTCAGAAGTCATTATTCTGATGTTCTGAAGGTTCCTTCTTTACTTTTAGTTTTGATATTTTAGAGAGATAAAAAGGAGAAAAAAGAGGAGATGGGTTCAGCTTATTGGAAGATAAAATGGCAGGGAAATGGTACTGAAAAACAAAATGTTTCTGAAAGATCAAGACGAGAAAATACCATGTCTTTAATTCACTTTACTTCAACTACCTTACTATAGTCCTTATTGTGCATCATTGTTACCAGGACAAGATAAGGTCCTGATTCTCTTATAGGTCCTAGAAAAAATATTTATTCATGCTCAGCAAGAAACATTAATGCATGTAATACTGTTTTAGATTCTTTCTTTGTTTGCTTTAGAACATACTTTATAGAAGTTTAGAAGAGAATTGATGACACATAGACATAAACTTAGAATTTCTAGGAAATTAACTGAACCAAGTTGGATAACTATTATCAAAAGAAATGCATGATGGTTAAAAAATAATTCCATAGCAGAGTAAAATTTGAAAAATTCACAAAAAACAAATAAACAAAACAAAAAGCAAAACAGGGGTGAAGTGGAAACTTAAGAATTCTTTGGAAGGTCAGTTGTGTTGGATGGTGTTTTGCTGGAGCAAACATGTAAAGGAGTGTTTCCTGAAGTGAACACAGGTGGAAGTCTAAGGCAGACTCATGAAGGGATATTTTATTAAAACAGAAGAAAAAGGATGTTCTGCTAAAACAAAGACATAAAAAGACACATGACAAAGGATTTTTTCCTAACAACACACATATATTGGTCCCCATTAAATTGTGTAGTTGAGCTACATTTATTGGGATTCCATAGAGACATGCCAAAAAAACTTCTGGTGGTATCTGCAGTTTCTTGCCCCTTCCATAGACTCAAATTGATTGGCTATGTAATGTCAAACTGAGACAAGACATGTGCTGAGGCAAGACCCATGGAGGACATGTGATATTTGAAGGGATATAAATAGGATTCTCATGAATAGTGACGGAGGTTGAGCTCCACTTGCTGGTATAGCTAGCTGTGCAACATTTGTTGATCTCTCATCTTCACTGTTCTTAGCTTCACAGAGAGAGACACAGCCTAGAACTTTTGCTGGCAATTCTCCTGGTCTCTTCTGTTACCTCATGTGGAGGCTGAGGCCTGGCTGTCTCTGTTAGGCAGTGCCACTACTGCTGAGTTGTGTTTTCTATCCTGACTCTACCAAACTGGCCTGCTAAAGTGTTTATGAGTAGATTGAGTTACCACTACTAACCTATGAACTAAACTGCCAATTTCCAGACAACAAAAACAAGAGTTACTCCAAAGATCCTATCTAAACAGGTCCAATTTCCTTGTATCCTTTCTTTTCTACTACCTCTGGTGGGGGTGGACTAAAAGAGGTTAAAATGTTTAAAAATCATCATTAAAAATAAGGTTTAAAAAACTACACAGGACAAAATATTTTCTCTCTTTTGTAGGGATTTGTGAGCCTGATGAGAGTCCCCTCTATTTAAAAGCATGATTCTAGGTATGCTTAAAACAGAGGGCATTAGAAAATCTTACTTTCTTTGCCAGAATTCAGAAAAACCAGTACCTAGTTTAGATGTTAATATTTTCCCTATAAAACATTTTGCAATAGGCCTCCATTATCCACATTGTTCTCAGCATTTTTGTCTCCCAATGTCCTAGTAGAACATTGTATTAAGCCTATTAAGGATTAAGGATTTTCCTACTTCAAAATCTCAAAGTCTTCTAACAAATGAGTATGGTCAGGCCTATGAGAGCAATAGCCCATTCCTTAGTATTTACTTCTGTCTTCCCTAAATTCCCATCACTGTGCACAGGTACCATAACAAAGGCACTTGTAGATTAAAGAGTTTATTGGGCTTAGAGTTTCAGAGAGTGAATCCATAACCATAGAAGCAAGATGGCAGTAGACAGGCAGGAATGGCATGGCACTGGAATAGTATCTCAGATGTTTATATGTTGAGGCAACAACCATGAGGCAGAATGAGGAAGAAACAACTAACTGGGCTTTTGAAACCTTAGAGTTCATCCTCAGTGACAAACCTACTCCAACAAGGACCTTCTAATCATTACCAAACAATCTTATCAACTAGTGACAATATGACATATTCAAATACATGATTTACCAGGGCCTTTCTCATAAAAAACACCACGATAGCAATGACTTAAATACAAATTTAAACATGTTTCTATACTTTATATTGAATATAAAAAATATGAAAGCCAAGACAACTTGTCCTCTCACCAGTATTACTAATTTCATGGGAATGAACTCCAATACATAAAATAATGAAATCTCAGACAAAAAAATTGAAAAGCGTGATTATAAATATGGTCAAAGAAATCAAAGGGGACACAAATATACTTTTGAATGAATTCCAAATTAATATGAAAACTCAAAAATAATAAGAAAATTAGTGAAAATATGAAAAATTATATTCAATAAAATACTAAAGGTAATTAAAAACACTGATAAGAAAAATTTAACAAGTCAAAAATTAAATTATCATGAAATGTTTCATCCATAACATGGGTCAGGTGAGGGAGAGAATATAAGGCAAAGGATAGGAATATTCTAGAAACAATAACTCTATGAGAAAGTATGAAAGGAACAGTTAATAATTATTGGACAAAACAAACAAAACGAATTATAAAGTTTAAAAATTATGAAGTTTAAAAAGTGTGTGTGGTATATTGATTGAGGGTAGCCTACATAGACTTATAGGGATTAGTGGTGTTAGGAGGCATGATATCGTTGGAGGAAGTATGTAATTTTAGGCAAGGCTTTCTGGTTTCAGATGCTCAGTCATGGCCCAGTGTCATGCTCACTTCCTGCCGGCCTTAGATTCTGATGTAGAATTCTCAGCTCCTTCTCTGACACCATTTCTGGAAGGAGACAGTCATGCCTCCTGCCATGTAGACAATGAACTAAATCTCCGAACTATCAACCAGTCCCCAATTAAATGTGTACCTTTGTAAGAGTGACTGTGGTCATCATATCTCTTGACAGCAATAGAAACCTTGACTTAGACTGAATTTGGTACCCGCGACTGGGGTTGTGCTGAAATAATTTTGTTTGAAGGAATATGAAATACTTTAGGACTTTGGAACAGAAAAGTGATTAGACAAATTAAGTGGGCATTAATGTACCTTAGTTTGTGAGAGGATATCCCCATGGCCATCCCCATCTCTAGTTCAAGTCTCACAGGATGAAGTCAGACAAGGCAGTCTTCTGCTACATATGTGCCAGAGGCCATGGACCAGCCCATGTTTGCTCTTTGATTGATGGCTCTGTCTCTGGGAGCTTCGAGGGGTCCAGGTTAGTTGACACTGTTCGTCTTCTTGTGGTGTTGTTTATAGGTCATCCCTTCACTTCCATCAATCCTTCCGCTAACTTGTGCATAGGAGTCTCTGACCTCAGTTCGAGGCACTGGCTATAAATAGCTGCATCTGTCTCAGTCAGCTGCTGGTAGAGCCTCTTGGATTACAGCCATTCTAGACTTCTGTCTGCAAGCACAACACAATAACTGTAATGATGTTAGGTTTAGTGCCAGCCCATGGGATGGATCCAAAATTGGGTCGGTCACTGGTCAGCCATTGAATCAGTCTCTGCTCCATTTTTGTCCTTGCATTTCTTTTACATAGGAAAAAATTTGGGTCACAATTTTTGAAGATGGGTTGGTGTCCCCATCTCTCCACTGTGGGTTCTGTCTAACTACTGAAGGTGGTCTCTTTTGGTCCCATATTCCCACTGTTGGGCTTAAGTCCTCACAGCCTGCCACCCCAGGTCTCTGGAATGTTCTGGAGGTTCTTCGCAGCCCAAATCTGAGCAGCTCTATATTTCTATTATTTCTCCTGGCCCTTTGGACTTCTCTCCTGTAACCTACCATACCTCCTACCTGATCCTGACCGCAGTTTTCCTACATCTTCACTTATTCCACCACAGTCCCTCAGTCCCTCTGCCTCCCATGATTATTTTGTTCCTCCTTTTTGGAGCATCGTCACTTGGGGCTTCCTTCTTGTTTAACTGTATAATACCTGTGGGGTATGCCATGGGTATCCTGTACTTTTGGGCTAATAGCCACTTATCAGTGAGTACATACTATACATGTCCTTTGGGGTCTGGGTTAAATCATTCAGGTTATTTTCTACTTCCATTTACCTACAAAATTCATGATGTCTTCGTTTTTAATAGCTAAATAGTGTTCTATTGTGTAAATGAACCACCTTTTCTGTATTTATTATTTAGTTGAGGGGCATTTGGGATGCTTCCAGTTTCTGGCTGTTATGAGCATAGTGGAGCATGTTATGTGTCCTTGTGATGCTATGGGGCATCTATTGGATATACACTCAGGAGTGGTCTAGCTGGGCTTTCAAGTAGAACTATTTCCAATTTTCTGAGAAACAGCCAGATTGATGTCCAGAGTGGTTGTTCCAGTCTGCATTCCCACCAGCAGTAGAGGAGCGTTCTTCTGTCTCCACATCCTCGCCAGCATCTGCTGCCACTTGAGATTTTAATCTTAGCCATTCTGATTGGTGTAAGGTAGAATCTCGGGGTCATTTTGATTTGCATTTACCTAATGACTAAGAATGTTGAATGTTTCTTTAAGTGCTTCTCGGCCATTCAAGATTCCTCTTTTGAGGAAATTTGTACCCCATTGTTTCATTGGGTTATTTGTTTTTTTTTTAATTCTATCTTCTTGAGTTCTTTATATATTGTGGATATTAGCCATCTATGGAATGTAGGGATAGTTAAGATCTTTCTCCATCTGTAGGTTGCCGTTTTGTCCTACTGACAATGACCTTTGCCATATAGAAGCTTTGTAGTTTCAAGAGGTCCCATATGTCAAATGGCTTTCTGCTCAGAAAAATTTCCCCTGTGCCAACGCATTTGAGGCTATTTCCCACTTTCTCATTTATTAGATTAAGTGTATCTTGTTTTATGTTGAGGTCCTTGATCCACTTGGACTTGAGCTTTCTTTAGGGTGCTAAATACAGTTAAATTTACATTCTTCTACATGCAATCCACCAATTAGGCCATTTGTTGAAGATGCTTTTGTTTTCCCACCATATACCTTTGGCTTCTTTGTCAAAGATCAAGTTTCCATAGGTGTATAGGATCATTTGTGGGTCTACAATTCTATTCCACTGATTGATCTATATGTCTCTGTGCCAATACCATGTGTTTTGTTTTGTTTTTTTAAATCGCTATTGCCCTATAGTAGAGCTTGAGGTCCGGGATGGTGATTCTTCCAGAAGCTCTATAGTTCAAAAGTGCGTTGACTAGCCTTGGTCTTTTTGTTTTTCCATGTGAAGCTAAGAATTGCGCTTTCTATGTCTGAAGAATTGGATTGGAATTTTGTTAGGAATTAAATCATATCTATAGGTTGCTTTTGGTAAGATGGCTAATTTTACTATGTTACTCTTACCAATCAATGAGCATGGGGGATCTTTCCATCTTCTGAGGTCTTCTTCAATTTCTTTCTTCAGGGACTTGAAGTTCTTGTCACACATATATTTCACTACTTGTGTACAATTACAACATGATATTTCATATTATTTGTGGCTATTGAGAAGTATGGTTTTTCCTGTAATTTGTTTTGCAACCTGTTTATCATTTGCGTAATAGAAGGCTCCTGATTTCTTTGAGTTAATCTTATATCCAACCACTTTTTTGAAGTTATCAGTTCTGGTAGAATTTTTGAGGTTGCTTATGTATACTCTTTTTTTTTTCTCTTTTTTCTTTTTTCTTTTTTTTCTTTTCCTCTTTTTTTCTTTTTTTCGGAGCTGGGGACTGAACCCAGGGCCTTGCGGTTGCTAGGCAAGCGCTCTACCACTGAGCTTAATCCCCAACCCTGCTTATGTATACTCTTATATCATCTATAAATTATAATACTTTGATTTCTTCCTTTTCAATTTGTATACCCTTTATCTGCTTTAGTAGTCTTATTGCTGGGTCTAGAACTTCAAGTACTATTTTGAATAGGTAGGAAGAGAGTGGGCTGCCTTGCCTTGTCCCTGATTTTAATGGTATTGATTCAAGTCTCTCACCCTTTAGTTTGATGTTGATGATTGATTTGTTGCATATTGCTTTTCTTATGTTTAAATATGTGCCTTGAACTCCTAGTCTCTCCAAGATTTTTAACCTGAAGGATGTTGGATTTTGTCAAAGGCTTTTTCAGCATCCACTGGATATTCATCAAAGGAGAAATCCACTAAGATGAAGTCTCAATTTTAAACATCTACGTCCCAAACACAAGGGTACACACATTTGTAAAAGAAACGTTTCTTTCAGTTTTTTAAATAGTGGAAATAGTTGGTGGATTTTCATATATTGCATCATACTGGCATCACTGGGATGAAGTCTACTTAATCATGCTGAATGATGTTTTTGATGTGTTCTGGATTTCCTTTGGAAGTATTTTATTATTTTTTCATAAATGTTCATAGGAGAAATCAGTCTGAAGTTCTGTGTTTTTGTTGGGTCTTTGGTTTAGGTATCAGAGTAACTGTGGCCCGTAGAATGAATTAGATAGTATTCTTTCTGCTTCTATTCTGTGGAATTATTTGAAGAGTGCTATTATTAGCTCTTCTTTGAAGGTCTGGTAGAATTCTGCACTAAAACCATCTGGTCTTGGGCTTTTTTCCAAAAAAAAGTTTTTAATTTTTTTTTTCTTTACTTCTTCCCTAACCAAGTTATCATTGAGTAGAGAATTGTTCAGTTTCTATGGGTGTGTGGGCTTTCTGTTCTTTTCTTTTCTTCTCTTTCTTTTCTTCTCTTTCTTTTCTTTTCTTTTTTCTTAAGTCCAGTCTTAGTTCATGGTGATCTGTCCAAAGGGTTATTTCAGCCTTCTTGTATCTGCTAGGGTTTGGTTTTTTCCCAATATTATGGTTGGTTTTGGAGAACTCTCTGTGAGGTGCTGGGAAGAAGGTATATTCTTTTGGTTGGAGTTCTGTAGATATCTGTTATATCCATTTGGTTCATAATTTTTTTAGTTTCATTGTGTCTCTGTTTAGCTTCTGTTTTCATGACCTTTCCATGATCTTTCCATTGTGGAAGTCTTCCACTATTATTATGTGAGACATAATGAATTCTTTGAGGTTTAGTAAAGTTTCTTTTACAAATGTGTGTACCCTTGCCTTTGGGGCACATATATATTCAAAATTGAGACTTCATCTTAGTGGATTTATCCTTTGATGAATATGAAGCGTCTTTCCCCATCTGGTTTGATTACTATTGGTTGGAATTCCATTTTATTAGATATTAGAATGGCTACTCCAGATTCTTCTTGGAACCATTTGAGTGGAAAACTTTTTTCTAGCTTTTTACACTGAGGCAATGTCTATTTTGTTGCTGAGGTGTGTTTCTTGTATGTAGCAGAATGATGCACCAGTTAATGTAGCCAGTTTGTTAGCCTGTGTCTTTTTATTTGGGAAATTGAGTTCATTGTTGTTGAGAGATATTAATGACCACTGACTCTTAGTCCTTGTTATTTTGTTGTTGGAGGTAGTAGGGTGTGTGTGTGTGTGTGTGTGTGTGTGTGTGTGTGTGTGTGTGTGTGTTTCTTTTTGTGTGTTTGTTGTAAGATGAACAATTTCTCGTGTTTGCTTGGGTATAGTTACCTTCCTTGGGTTTAAGTTTTTTTTCTAGTATCCTCAGTAGGGTAGGATTAATAGAAAGATATTGTTGAAATTTTACTTTTGTCATGGGTTTTCTTGCTTTCTCCATCTATGGTTATTGAAGGTTTTGCTGGGTATTGTACACTGGTCTGGCATCTATGATCTCATAGGCTCTGCACGTCATCTGTCCAGAAGTAGGGTGCAACTGTGGTATGTCTGCATTTATTTTACTTGGCTTTTTTTCTTAATATTTTAATATACTTTCTATGTTCTGTACATTTAGTCTTTTGATTATTATGTGGTTGGAGGAATTTCTTTTCTGGTACAATATATTAGGCGTTCTGTAGACTTCTTGTATATTTATTTCTATCTTTTTCTTTAGGTTAGTTAATTTTTTTATGATGTTGTTGAAGATGTTTTCTGGCCTTCTGCACTTGGAATATTCCCCCTCTTCTACTCTACTATTATTAGGTTTGCTCTTTTCATGTGTCACAAATTTTCTGGATGTTTTAGTTCAGGAAATTTTCATACTTGGCATTATCAATATCTTCCATGGAATCCTCTACACCAGGGAGGCTGTCTTCTGTCTCTTGTATTCTGTTGGTGATACTTGCATCGGTAGTGCCTGTACTTCCCTAGGTTTTCCATTTCCATAGTTATCTCCAGTGTGATTTCTTCATTGTCTCTATTTCATATTTTAGGTCTTGGACCATTTTGTTCAAATCCTTCACTTGTATTTTCCTATATTTCTTTAAGGTGTTTATTTGTTTCCTCTTTAAGGGTTTCTACCTGCCTGTGTTTTCCAGAATTTTTTTAAGGGAATTACTTATGTCCTCCTTAATGGATTAGAGTTTGTTGTTGAAATATTTTGGTAAAAAATGAAGCTGCTCTCTGATCTTGTCTAAACAATTTGCCTCACACATAGTGGAATAGTTATAGATTAACAGCTTTGGCAGAAAACATTTCCAAACATTGGCCATGTTGTGTGACAATTTTGACTAGTCTTAGGCAGATCTATAATAAAAATGAGCAAGCTAAGCAAGGGAAAATGTGAAATGTAAAATTGGAGGAGAAAGTGAACACCTAGAATTCGTAAACAGGTTCACGAAAGACCAGTGTAACAAAGATAGTGGTGACCCCAGAACAAGACCCTAGCAATCTAAGCTTCCAAATTGTGAAAAGAAATTTTAAAAGGTGTAGTTCTAGCCATTATGTTGCACCCCTTTAATCACAGCGCTTGAAGGCAGAGGCTGGTAGTTTCTGAGTTCAAGGCCAGCCTCCTCTGTAGAGTAAGTTGCAGGGTAGTCAAACTTAGTAGTGAAGGAAACCAAGGAAGATTTCCATGTTCAAGTTCCAGGAAGCAGCAGAACTTGGCAGCTTCAGCCACATGGTGCTGGTTTTCAAGACAAGGAAGCAAGAAACAGATTACAGAATCTCCTTCCTTGACTAAGGAAAGCTTCTAAGAGCAAGCATATTTCAGGGGCTTCCCTGCATGGAACACCCAAAGAGTCTTTTGCGTAAAGCTGTGAATCTGAACCCTGGATTGCCTTGAAGACCCCAAAATGTTGTAAATGTCAGAATCATGTTGTATGATACCTACCCAGGAATTCTGCTAACAGGGAATGTGGAACCAGTCCAGGGGAAAGATGTATGTTGCATTCAATCAAAATGAAATAAGTTGGAGAGCTTCAATGCTTTGACATTATACATTGAAATACAGAGTTTGGAGTTTACCTAGCTGATTTTCAGTTTTTCATTGGTCCAAAGTTTCCACACTGTCCTCCTTTTTCCTTTCTTTACATCACTGTATGTTGCAGGTATGTGATCTGCTTTTCTTTTTTCTTTTATAGGGGATTATAGTTAAGAGATTGTATGAATCTCAGATGACATTTTCAACTTTAAAACATTGTTGAGATTGTGACAGACTATAGGAATCTGTGAGTTTGAACTGAATGCAACTTTGCAGTATGGTATGGCTGCCAGCTCATGGGCCCTGGAATGGAATGTGGTGGTTTGAATGAGGGTGGCTCCCATAGGCTTATAGGAAGTGACACTATTAGGAAGTATCTCCTTGTTGGAATAAAAAAAAACCTTGTTGGAGAACGTGTGTCATTGAGGCATTTTGGATTTCAGATGTGCAAGCCAGGTCCAATGCTATTCTTTCTTCTTGCTGTCTCTTAGTCTGGATAAAACTTGCAACCACTTTTCCAACACCATGCCAATTTGCATGCCACCATGCTTCCTGCATGATAATAATGGACTAAATCTCTGAACTGTAAGGATGTCCAATTAAATGTTTTTCTTTATAAGAGTTGCCATCATCATGGAATCTCTTCGCTGCAATAAAAACTGTAGTTAAGGCAGTATGCTAATAATGGAAAAATATTTTCAGAAATAAAAATCATTGCAGAGAATGTCTAAAACCAAGGAAAATTATGTCTATTATGTGAAGAAGGCAATTTTCATATCAAGTAGACAAAGACACAAAATAATTTCTTCATGTTTTACTGTACTTAAAGATTAAATATATAAAAGTAATAAAATATATTGAAGGCTTACATAGAGAAATGAGTCATGAGAGACCAATCATCTACAATAGCAATTTTCTCAAAGGAAAATTAAAAAAAACATAAAATCTAAAAAGATAGCAGTCAGTTTATTCTACTGTACCCAATGAACCTATCAGTCATAGCTGAAGAAAATTAAACTTTCAGGACAAACACAGAATAACTGGATTCAAGAAAAGCAGTAAAACTCTACAGTACATATATGATGGACTCTTTGCCTGAAAAGAAAGATAACCATACATAATACAACAGGAGAGTGAAACCTATGGTAAAGGATAGGTAAACCAATGAGTACTAGAAATCTGTAAAATAACACAGAACCAACAAAATGTCAGGAATTAATACACTTCATTTATTAATAACTTTGAAAATATTCAGGGATTCAATCCCCAATTAAAAGACACAGATGATTAGATTTGGTTATGAAATGTGTCCACTTTTTGATCTCATAAATAAAGATAGATGCACCTTTAGAGGAAAAGGATGAAATAATAAAATTTAAAGAAATCTAATCAGGGAATAATTGATTATAATATGTGCAAAAATAAACTTCAAAATAAAGTTAGAGTAGACTTTTTAATAGGGTCACTTTTCAATGAATGATATGTATTGTGTGAGAAAGATATTATAGTTGAAAAGATATATGTATTAAATATGGGACACTCAATTTCTTAAAATAAATGCTGCTAGATCTAAAGATACATAATTAAATTAACAAAATAATAGTGAACAACTTCAATACTCTACTCTTGCCAGTAGTCAGACTATCCTAGTAGTAAAGTTAGCAAAATGACTTGAGTTAATGGAATCATAGATTAAATGAATTTAACTGAATTCTACAGAGGAATTAATTCAAATACCACAGAACATACATATTTCTTAGGAGTATATTATAGGAATTTACAATAATTTATTCTGTTATGTGATCATAATGGATGGTGATGAAAATAAATTGTAAAAGAAAGTAAAGAATATATACAAACTCATGGGAATTAATAGTACACTATTTACAATGAATGGGTCATTAAGTAAATCAAGAAGCAAATAAAATAATTTCTACGGAAATGAAGACATAATATAGTAAAACCCATGAGATACAATAAAATCAGCCTCAAGAGGGATAGTTATAACTAAAAGTGCTTACAGTAAATAATTAGGGAAATATAAAATAAATAACCTAATGATGCACTGTAGAACATTGTAATGCCCTCAGAAAGATAAGCTCTAAATCAGAAGCTATATAGAAGTAATTAAATAGGATGGAAAATAATGAAATAAAGTTCCCATATTTATAGAGAATCAAAGAGTTGATTCTCTGAAAACATAAATATGACCAACAAATACTAGGCAAGACCAACCAACCAACACACAGACAAGACCCTGTATTGTTTTGTATGTCTCTAGGATATTCATGACTCTGTTCTAGGAATGGTATAGTACATATGGTCCTGGGTGTTTAGTTTCTGGATGGAATGTTTTCTCATGTGCAGGATATTCAATTGTCCCAGAAACATTGTGTAAAGCTGGTCTTTTTTTCTTTGTATTGTTTTTGGCTTTGTGAGAAATCACTTGACTGTTTTGGACAGGAGCTACTTTTAGTTCTTTGTTCCATTCATTTATGTATCTCCACTTTTCTGCTATGAATATAACACAGTTTGATTACATCAAAATAATTTATCTCTGGCAACCCTATAAACAATGGACATTATTGACTATGAGCCAGTGCTCATAGACAGAATTATCCTACCTCTGTCCTCGAGACATTTTCTGCCCCCAAAAAGTAAATCAATGAATATGCACAGGTAGCCTTGTGGAAGCATTTTACTACAGTTGGTCTGAGGTTAGAAAGAACTTACCAAAAAACAAAAACAAACAAACAAAACAAAACCCCAAATCATTTCATGGTTAAGCATGAACTTAAGATCTTAAGTACATGCATTCAATCAATAAAATATAATAATTTTTATCAGGATCTAGCCTTGAAACAGGATCAGAGTTCTCAACTGGAAACAGGGATATCTGGAAGGCACATAATAATTATACACAGACTATTTTTTGGGTACAAACTGACAGCAATTTTTCAAGGCTTAAAGTTACTCTCTTCTCCCTCTACCTACCCCCCCCCGACCCCCACCCCCCATCCCTGCTCTCTTTGTCGCTCTTGCCTACCGCTTGAGGCTCCACATACTTTGCATTCTCTTGCATAATCTGCTTTTCTCCTTTGCACTTTTCTTTTTTTAAAAGACACATGTATTCAGCGTCATGATCAGACTTTTACATTTAGCAATCAACAGCATGGGTGAAAAAGGTCTACAGTAAAACACTTCGTTGGAATGCTTTACTCTTTCCACAGAACAGAAACGAAAATAACCTGTTATACAATTAGTCACAGATACAGTTCTGGAGTTTTTGCCCACACACATGAGTATTGTCTAAAACATGTCTTCTTTGTAGCAGCTAGGCCCTGCCACCACTGTGCTTGGCTGCGTTCACAAATCTGTTGTAACCTGTAGCTTCCCTGTCACTTCTCTGTCTCTCCTCTCCTGCTAAGTTTGTTTCCTGCTGTAATTAGAACCTCCTGCCACTGCCATAGCTAATGCTGCTGCTGGAACCTCCATTATAGCCATCCCCACTGCCACCATATCCACCACCACTATGGCTGCCATCAAAGCCACCATGACCACTGAAGTTCCCTCCTCGACCAAAATTGTCATTGCCACCAAAACCACCCCCACTACCACCACCAAAGTTTCCCGGAACCACTTAGACCTCTCTGGCTGGACAAAGCACTAGCCACCTCTTGTTTCGACAGAGCCTTTCTTACTTTACAGTTGTGGCCATTCACAGTATGGTATTTCTGAATAACAATCTTATCCACAGAGTCATGGTCATCAAAGGTGACAAAAGGAAATCCCCTCTTTTTTCCGCTGCCTCTGTCAGTCATAATTTCAATCACTTCAATTTTCCCATACGGCTAAAAATAATCTCGTAGGTGATGTCCTTCAGTGTCTTCTTTAATACCATCAACAAAGATCTTCTTCACAGTTAAGTGGGCACCTGGTCTCTGAGAATCTTCTCTTGACACAGCTCTCTTAGGTTCCACAACTCTTCCATCCACCTTGTGTGGTCTTGTATTCATGGCAGCATCCACTTCCTCCACAGTGGCGTATGTAACAAACCCAAAGCCTCTGGATCTTTTGGTGTTTGGATCTCTCATTACCACACAGTCGGTGAGTGTTCCCCGTTGCTCAAAATGGCTTCTCAGACTCTCGTAGGTTGTTTCAAAGCTCAACCCTCCAAAGAAGAGCTTCCGTAGCTGTTCTGGCTCCTTCGAGAACTCTGACTTACACATGATGGCAGGGTGATGAGAGCGTTCAGCGATGTTTCCTCGGCAGCGTCAAAGAGCAGAAAGGAATAAGATAACGAATGTGTCCCGCGCTTTTCTTTTCCTGAACCCTACACTCACACACACCTCTGTTTGTTACCCTTTCACTCTCATACACACGATTCATACACACCTCTCACATGTCTTACACACAGCACATGCACTCTCCTTTCACTCACACACACAATCTTCATACACACTTCACATTCTCTTTCCACTCACTCTTCACATGCTCTTCTCATGCTCTCTCTGTTGCTCTTTCACTCGCTCTCTTGCCTTTCTCTTCCCCCAGTTTTTTATTGATACTTAAAAGCAGGTAGAAAAAAGACATTGTATGATCATTGCCAAATCAAATTCAAAAGAAGAACCACATCCTACAAAGAATTAAGAATTATAATTGTTCCCCAAAGTTTCAAGCTTCCCCTATCCCAGGTCTGTGGCCAAAATAATAATAATTGCAATCTTATCATTATTTCAACTTTAATTTTTGACTTATTATACCTCAGAACTCACAGCTCTGAGGTCAGCTACTTGTATTTTCCTGTGAAGCTCTAATGATAAATGGCATGGGCAAAGCTGCCAGATATTGAACAGAAAGAATCAAGTTAGCCCTTAACTCAGTAATTCTGCTAGCTTTCTGTTCCTTTACATTGCACACAATGACTCTCGTAAGAGTCCCAGTATTTTGACTTAGTTTTACTAGTATATAATTTTATGCATTCTATACTTCCTTATCCAGGAACCACTCTCAAAACGATATGCAAAACTTATTTCCTAACTTCAATAACTTTTTCCTTTCTTGGGGTCCCAATGTTGGCTCTAATTCATTTTCTAATAATTTCTTCAAACTTCCTTTGCAAGTCAAGCATTAATCTGGAACTACCATTGTGCAATTTTTACATTGTTTCCAAGATGAGAACACACAGCATGCAGCTGGGTCATTAGAGCTCTGCTGTGCTGTGCTCCTATGCCTCAATATCCAATGGTTTAAGAATCATTTACATCAAGGAACATATAGCTTCACAGAACTCACCAAAGCAGGAGAAAGATGTAGGACAGTTAGATACAATAGAATAAGTATGCACACCAAGGCCAACTAAAAAGCAGTCACACATGAATGAAATCTCTACAGTCATTGTCCAAGGCTAAGGTTAGGAGAAATGGGAACAACTGGGTTTTTTTGTTTATTTTTTATTTATTTTTTTTTAAAAAGAGCTGCATCAGGCTTATTTCAGATGGTGGGTCCCCTGAAGGGTTGTGTCTTCTCAGGTACTCAGAAGCCACCATTTTTTACAAGGAGCTGCTGCAGCTTTCTGAGATGTCTTCATCCTTGCCCACTGCTGGCAATTCCTGTCATGGTATGCTGTCACCAGCAAATTACTATTACTTATAAGCCCCAAATGGGTCAAATACTCCAACACAAAATACAAATCTATAATTTTTAGAATAAACCATCAGGGAAATTTCTTGGAGTTATGACTCAGTAAAGATTTGATATGATTCCCTGACCTCACTATGTGGAAAAAATAGGAAAAATCTGAACTCTTACAAAATATCGATCAGAAAATCTTTTCTTGTAAGAAAACTACTATTGACAAAATTAAAAGCAAGGAAATGTATGACAAAGACATATACAAACAACACATTGCATAAAAATACATGCATCAAAACTAGGTCCAGAGAAAGCGAATATAAAATTCCCAGATGAAAAATGGACAAAAGACTTTTCAGTGAAGAAAATACATAGATGAGAAATAAATTCATGGACTTATATTCACCTTCACTACCTAATATAAAACACAAACTGAGACCTATTAAGAAATAGAACTGCATGCCATTCATTATAAGTTTTAAAAGCAGGAGTAAACCGCACTTGACATTAAAATCAACCATCATCACTCATTAAGAACCACAGGTTAAGCTCAGTATGGCTCCATTTACATAGAATCTTCAAAGCCACTTCTTCCCAGTAGATAGGGCAGACAGAGAGCAGCAGGTGAGACAGCCCACTATCTGGCTCATGGTGAGAGCTTTGCAGGAATGGTTGGCACAGTTCTGGATGTTGGTTACTGTCATGGCTCTAGGAGAGCGAGACATGGGAGAATTGATAGAGCAGATGAGTGAGACAGATTACAGCCTTAACCAATAGCCAACTGTAAAGTTCACAGCCTCAGAAAATTTATGTTCTGAGGGTTAAGAAAGATCACATGGGTAAATTTCTCATGAGTTCAAGCTGTATAAACTCACAAGAACAAACTGCACATGGCAAAAATCATGTTTTTCCATAGAGGCATATAAAGGATTTTGTAAACATGTAATTGAATAACAGCAGCAAGAAATAAAGTGTAAACTGAAGTAAATTCACTTCTATCTGCTATACCTGGGAGAGACATGACAACATATTCCAAGAACAATTCCATGTTTTGAAGAAACTGAAACCACCTGGTTCTTGTCTTGTTTTAATTGGAGTGTTCTCTTAATCACTCAGAATTCTCCCCACATGACTTCAGTTATAGACCAAGTTCTAACATCACAATTTTTATTGTTTTTTTGAAGGCAGGATATCCAGAGAAGTTTGTATTTGATATTCTGTAGATAAATACAACTGTTATTTGATATATGTATATTGTATAAGGAAGAAAATTATAAAAATAATGAATAATATTTGCACAGTGCTCTGGCTAGAATATTATATTAATCAGAAATGTCTAGAAAATTGCCTGCAAAGAGACCCATATATTAGATGTTCTAGTATCTTGCAGATAATTTGCCCATATTGGCCTGTAATAGGAATTCAAATATTGGCCCAGTGCTGGCTGTACCACAGCGCTGGAACACAAAACTTACCTGCAGAGAGCTGGTCTGCCAGGCACACTCTCGCTCCTAAGCTCAGAGTCCACGGGTAGGAACCAATTTTCTCTCTCCTGACTGTCCAAAGAGATTCCTGGCCAGAATGCACAGGGCTCCAGAGCCATGGAAGAGCCTGAGATGGGACCCTTCCAATCTATATCTGCACCCAAGCTGGGATTGTCCCACAATCCTAGGACACAAAAGGTGCCAGTAGAGAGTGGTCTGCCAAGAGCGCACTCACCCCAAAAATCCCAGGCTCACAGGCTCACAAGGCCACAGGAGAGACAAGCTCCAACCGGAGACAATAAGAATAACTAATATCAAAGGTAATCAGAGGGCAAGAGCAACTGTACTTGCCAAGGAACCAAGAGTACTTGCCATCATCAGAACCCAGTTCTCCCAGCACAGCAAATACTGGATATACAACTCATCTGAAAAGCAAGATTTGTATTTAAAATCACATCTCATGATAATAATAGAGGACTTTAAGAAGGACATAAATAACTCTCTTAAACACAGGAGAACATAGGTAAACCAGTAGAAACCATTAAAAAGGAAACACAAATATCCCACCAAGAATTACAGGAAAACACAACCAAGCAGGTAAAGGAATTGAATGAAACCATCCAGGATGTAAAAATGGAAATAGAAACAATAAAAAAATCACAAAGGGAGATAACCCTGGAGATAGAAAACCTAGGAAAGAGATCAGGAATCACAGATGCAAGCATCACAGGTAGAATAGAAGAGATTAAAGCGAGAATCTCAGATGCATGAAATACCATAAAACACATTGACACAATGTGTCGAAGAAAATGCAAAAATCAAAAAGATCCTAACCCAAAACATCCAGGAAATCCAGGATACAATAAGAAGATCAAACCAAAGAATAATAGGTATAGAAGAGAGCAAAGATTCCCAACTTAAATGACCAGTAAATATCTTCAATAAAGTTATAGAAGAAATGTTACCTAACCTAAATAAAGATCCCCATGAATATATTGAAGCCTCAGAGCTCCAAACAGATTGGACTAGAGAAGAAATTCCTTCCATCACATAATAGTCAAAACAGCAAATGAACAAATCAAAGAAAGAATGCTAAAAGCTGTAAGGAAAAAAAGGTAAACTAATATATAAAGGCAGGTCTATCAGAATTACACCAGACTTCTAAATAGAGACTATGAAAGCTGGAAGGCAGATGTCATACAGACCCTAAGAGCACACCAATGCCATCCCTGGCTATTATATCCAGCAAAACTCTCAATTAACATAGATGAAGAAGTCATGATAGTCTATGATAAAAACCAAATTTACACAATATCTTTTCACAAATCCATCACTGCAAAGGATAATAGATGAAAAACTCCAACAAAAGAAGGTAAGCTACACTCTTACAAAAGCAAGAAAGTAATCTTCTTGCAACAGACACAAAATAAGATAGCCACACAAACACAATTCCACTTGTTTTCAACAAAAAGTCACAGGAAAATATCACTTTTCCCTAATATCTCAACATAATTGGATTCAATTCCTCAACAAAAAGACATAGACTAACAAACTGGATACAAAAATAGAAACCAGCATTTTGTTGCACACAGGAAATGCACCTCAGTGACAATGACAGCCACCACCTAAGAGTAAAAAACAGTCCCATAAACCTTAAAGAAATAGAAGCAGTCATTGAAAGTGTTACAATCAAAAGAAGTCCAGGACCAGATGGGTTTAATGCAGAATTCTATCAGAACTTCAAAGAAGACCTAATATCAATAATCTTCAAAGTATTCCACAAAATTGAAACAGAAAACACTACCCAATTTGTTCTTCAAAGCCACAATTAAGCTTATACCTAAACCAAACAAGCACCCTACAAAGAAAGAGGATATCAGGCTAATTTCCCTGATGAATATATGTGAAAAAATACTCAAATTCTCACAAACCAAATTCATGAACATATCAAAATCAACATTCATCATGATCAAGTAGGCTTCATCCCCAGGGTTGCAAGGTGGTTCAATATAAAGAAATCCATCAATGAAATCCACTATATAAACAAAATCAAGGAAAAAAGACATGATCATCCAGTTAAGTGCTGAGTAAGCATTTGACAAAATTTACCACCCCTTTATGATAAACATGTTGGACAATATCAGGAATCCACCACCACCATACCTTTAAATAGTAAATGAAATATATAGTTAACCCGTAGCCAACATCAAATTAAATAGAGAGAAAAATGAAGGAACCCCATTAAAATCAGGGACTAGACAAGGCTTCAGACTCTCTCCCTACTTATTGAATATAGAACTTGAATTCATAGCCATAGCAATTAGACAACAAAAATAGTTTGAAGAGATACAAATTGGAAAGAAAGAAGTCAAAATATCACTATTTGTAGACGATGTCATAATATAAGTAAGTGACCCCACAAATTCCACCAAAAAATTCCTAAAGCTGATAAGCAACTTCAGCAAGGTGGCTCGATATAAAATTAATTCAGGATGATATTTTCCACTTCCATCCATTTGCCTATGAATTTCATAAAGTCATTGTTTTTGATAGCTGAGTAATATTCCATTGTGCAGATGTACCACATTTTCTGTATCCATTTCTCTGTTGAAGGGCATCTGGTTCTTTCTAGCTTGTGGCTATGAGGTAACCCAATCACAGAAAAACACACATGTTATGCACTCATTGATAAGTGCATATTAACCCAAATGCTTGAATTACCCTAGATGCACAGAACATATGAAACTCAAGAAGGATGACCAAAATGCGAATGCTTCATTCCTTCTTTAAAAGGGGAACAAGAATACCCTTGGGAGGGAATAGGGAGGCAAAGTTTAGAGCAGAGGCAGAAGGAACACCCATTCAGAGCCTGCCCCACATGTGGCCCATACATATACAGCCACCATACTAGATAAGATGGATGAAGCAAAGAGGTGCAGGCTGACAGGAATCAGTTGCTGATCTCTCCTGAGGGCCATAGCCAGAGTACAGAAAATACAAAGGCAAACGCCATCATTAAACCACTGAACTGAGAACGGGACCCATGTTGAAGGAATCAGGGAAAGGACTGAAAGACCTTGAAGGGGCTTGAGACCCCATATGAACAACAATGCCAAGCAACCAGAGCTTCCAGGGATTAAGCCACTACCCAAAAACTATACATGGACTGACCCTGGGCTCCAACCTCTTAGGTAGCAATCAATAGCCTAGTGAGAGCACCAGTGGAAGGGGAAGCCCTTGGCCCTGCCAAGACTCAACCCCCAGTGAACGTGATTGTTGGGGGGAGGGAGGTAATGGGGGGAGGTTTGGGAGGGGAACACTCATAGACAAGGGGAGAAGGAGGAGTTAGGGGGATGTTGGCTCAGAAATCGGGAAAAGGAATAACAATCGAGATGTAAATAAGAAATACCCAAGTTAATAAAGATGAAAAAATTAATTCAAACAGATCAGTAACCTTCATCTCCTCTAAGGATTAACAGGATGAGAAAGAAATTAGTGAAATGATACCCTTCACAATATACACAAATAATATAAAATATCTTTGTGTGATTTTAAGCAAATAATTAAAATATCTGTATAACAAGAACTTCAAGTCTCTGAAGAAAGAAATTGAAGAAGATCTCAGAAGATGGAAAGACCTCCCATGCTCATGGATAGGCAGGATTAACATAGTAAAAATGTCCCATTTTACCAAAAGCAATCCACAGATGTGATGCAATATCCATCAAAATTCCAACTCACTTCTTCATAGAGTTAGAAAGAGCAATTTGCAAATTCATTTGGAATAACAGAAACCACAGGGTAGCAAAAACTATACTCAACAATAAAAGAACTTCTGAGGAAATCACCATTCTTGACCTCAAGCTGCATAATAGAGCAATAATGATAAAATTGCATGGTATTGGTACAGAAACAGGCAGGTAGATCAAGTGAATAGAAATGAACCCACAAATGTATGGTCACTTGAGTTTTGACAAAGGAGGGAAAACCATCCAATGGAAAGAAAGACAGCATTTTTAACAAATGGTGCTGGTTCAACTGGAGGCCAGCACGTAAAAGACTGCAAATTGACACATTCAAAAAGTCCAAGTGAATCAAAGGCCTCCACATAAAACCAGATTCACTGAAACTAATGCAAGAGAAAGTGGGGAAGAGCCACAGACACATAGGCATTGGGGAAAATTACCTGAACAGAACACCAGTGACTTAGGCTCTAAGAACAATAATTGAAAAGTAGGACCTCATAAAATTTCAAAGCTTATGTAAGGCAAAGTACACTGTTAATAGGACAAAACAGCAAACTACATATTTGCAAAAGGTCTTTATCAATCCTATATCTGATAGAGGACTAATATCTAATATAAACAAAGAAGTCAAGAATTTAGACTTCAGAGAAGCAAATAATCCTATTTAAAAAATAGGGTACAGAGCTAAACAAAGAATTCTCAACTGAAGAATAACAAATGGCTTAGAAGTACCTAAAGAAATGTTCAACATCATTTGTCATCAGGGAAATGCAAATCAAAACAATGCTGAGAGTCCACCTCACACCAGTCAAAATGGTTAAGTTCAAAATCTCCGATGACTGAAGATACTGTCGACAATGTGGACAAATAGGAACACTCTTCCATTGTTGGTGGGAATGCCAGCTGGTACAAACACTTTGGAAATCAGTCTGCTTGTTCCTCAGAAAACTGGACATAGTACTAACTGAGGACCCAGCTATACTATTCCTGGACATATACCCAAAAGATGCTCCAACATATAACAAGGACACATGTTTCACTATATTTATACCAGCCTTATTTATAATAGCTAGAAGCTAGAAAGAACCCTGATATCCTTTAATAGAGGAATAGATACAGAAAATGTGGTACATTTACACAATGGAGTACTACTCAGCTATCAAAAACAATTACTGCATTAAATTCATATGCAAAGAGATGGAATTAGAAAAATCATCCTGAGTGAGGTATCCCAGTCACAAAAGTATTCACATGGTATGCATTCACTTATAAATGGATATTAGCCCCAAAGCTTCGAATACCTAAGAAAAAATTCACAGATCATATGAAGCCCAAGAAGAAGGAAGACCAAAATGTGGATGCTTCATTTTTTCTTAGAAGGGAGAACAACATACCCACAGGAGGAAATACAAGGACAAAGAGTGGAGCAGGAACTGAAGAAAATGTCATCCAGAGACTGCCATACATGGGGATCCATCCCATATGCAGTTACCAAACTGATGTCAAAGAATGCTTGCTGACAGGAGCCAGATGTGGGTGTCTCCCGAGAGCCTCTGTCAGAGCCCTACTGATACAGATGAGGATGCTTGCAGCTAACCATTGGAGTGAACAGTTGGACTCTAATGGAGGAGTTAAAGACTGAAGGAGCTGAAGGGTTTTGCAACCCCATAGGAAGAACACCAATATCTATCAACCAGACCCCACCTAAGCTCCAAGGGACTAAATCACTGTCCAAGGAGTAAACATGGAGGGACCCATGACTCCAGCCACATATGTAGCAGAGGATGGCCTAGTCCAGTATCAATAGGAGGAAAAGCCCTTGGTCTTGTGAAGCCTCATTTCCCCAGTGTTGGGTATCCAGGTTGGTGTGGGTGGGTAGGTGTGGGAGCATCCCCATAGTGGCTTAGGGAGGGTGAAGGAGTATGGGAGAAGAGGATAACCTGTGAAATGTAAATACATAAAATATTCAAGAAAAATAAATTTTAAAAAAAGCAATACAAGTTTTGTGATGTCTTATTTAAATTAGTAGTCATTCTAATCCAGAGGAAAAATTTAACATAGTACTTTTTTCAGATGGAGGGATGAGTCTTTTACAATTTCAAAGTTCAGGCATAAACAGAGTCATTTGCAAATATAACAGTCTATCAATTTATGTAAATTTTAGCAGAATATGAAAACAAACTTTCTTAGAAAGAACTCATATGTAAAAGTTTCTTTATCAGTATTAATCATTAAAATATTTATTTGTTCTTATAACAATTTTTTGTAATTTGTTTGCCTATTTCATATAGCATATACATCCACAGACCCTTCTTCCCATTCCCTTGTTACCTCCCTTTCTTTTGCTCCTCCTCTTACTCACCCACTCTGCCTCACCACTCTAGAATCAAGCCTCCACAGGACCAAGGGCTTCACTTTCCACTGATGACAGATAAGGCCATCATCTGCTATCTATGTATCTGGAACCATGGCTCCCTCCATGTATCCTCTTAGGTTGGTGGTTTAGTCCCTGGGAGCTCTGGTTGTCAATATTGTTCTTCCTATAGGGTTACAATTCCATTGAGCTCTTTAATTCCTTCTTCTAGCACTTTCATTTGGGTCCCTGGACTCAGGTCAATGGTTGGCTCTGAGTATCTTCTTCTGTATTGGTCAGGTGCTGGTAGAAACATTCAGGGAACACCTATACTGGGTTTCTGTCAGCAAGCATTTCTTGGCATCAGAAGATGGGATAGATCCCTAGGTGGGGTGGCCTCTGCATGGCCTTTTCTTCAGTCTATGTTCCATTTCTTGCCCCTGTCTTTCCTTTAGGCAAGAACATTTCAGAGTTAAAATTTTGCAATGGGTGATGGCCCCTCCCTCAACTAAAGGCCATGCCTATCTTCTGGAAGTGGTCTCTACAGGCTGTATCTCTCCTTTATTGGGTATTTCAGCTAAAGTTATCCCATGGGGTCCTGGAAGCCTCTTGTTTCCCTGGCACCTGGGACTTTCTAATTGCTACTCCCAGTTCGCCATCTCCCATTGCTACATGTTTCTATTCAATTTCCTTATCCTCTGCATTTCTCTCCTGTTCCTTCCAATACTAGATCCTACCACCCCCTTTTTTACCCTCTCCTTCCACTTTCCCTTCCAGATCCCTCCCTCCTTCTACCTCCTACGATTATTTTGTTCCTTGTTCTATGTAAGATTGAAAGATTCATACCTTGGTCTTCCCTCTTCTTAAGTTCCATATGGTTTGTATACTGTATTGGGGGTCACCTGAGATTTTGGGCTGATATCCATTAATCACATGGTACATACCATGTATGTTCTTTTATGTTTGGATTACCTCACTAAGGATGATATAGTCTAGTTCGATACACTGACCTACAAATTTCATGAAGTCATTATTTTTAATAGGTGAGTAGTTCCACTGTATAAATGTACATTTTCTGTATCCATTTTTCTGTTGAGGGACATCTATGTTGTTTCCAGCTTCTGGTTATTATAATTAGACTGCTATAAACATAGTGGAGCATATGCCCTTATTATATGTTGGAG
This sequence comes from Rattus norvegicus, assembly GCF_021556685.1. Classification (NCBI taxonomy): domain Eukaryota; kingdom Metazoa; phylum Chordata; class Mammalia; order Rodentia; family Muridae; genus Rattus; species Rattus norvegicus. Next base: position 16,187,280 of record NC_141538.1, read on the forward strand.
AATATTTTGGGTATATGCCCAGTAGTGGTATAACTGGATCTTCAGGTGGAACTATTTCCAATTTCCTGAGGAACCTCCAGATTGATTTCCAAAGAGGTTTTAACAGCTTGCCCTCCCCCCAGCAATGGAGGGGTGCTCCTGTTTCTCCCCATCCTTGCCAGCATCTGCTGTCACCTGAGTTTTTGATCTTAGCCATTCTAACTGGTGTAAGGTGAAATCTCAGGGTTCTTTTGATTTGCATTTCCCTGAAGAATAGGGGTGTTGAACATTTAAATACTTCTAAGCCATTTATTATTCCTCAGTTGTGAATTCTTTGTTTAGTTCTGTATCCCATTTTCTAATAGGGTTATTTGTTTCTCTGGAGTCTAACATTTTGAGTTCTTTGCACATTTTGAACATTAGTCCTTTATCAGGTACAGGGTTAGAAAAGATCTTTTCCCAATCCATGAGTTGTCGTTTTGTCCAATTGTCGGTGTTCTTTGCCTTACAGAAGCTTTCAATTTTATGAGGTCCTAATAGTCAATTGTTTTTCTTAGAGCATGAGCTATTGGTATTCTGTTCAGGTAATATTTCGCTGTGTCTATGGTTTGAGGGTCTTTCTTACTTTCTCTTCTATTAGATTCAGTATAAACGGTTTTATGTGGAGGTCCTTGATCCACTTGGACTTGAGCTTTATACAAGGAGAAAATAATGAATCAATTTACATTCTTTTACATGCTGACTGCCACTTGAACCAGCATCATTTGTTGAAAATGTTGTCCTTTTTCCACTGGATAATTTTGGCTTCTTTGTCAAAGACCAAATGCCAAAAGGTGTGTGGGTTTATCACTGAGTATTGAGTGAAATAAAATTGAATACCAAGTAATGCTAATATATTAACAATTCATTATATATTCTAAAAAATTTTGTGAAATTTGATAGTTTCCTTTATTTACCATGTAGGTTGTTCTTCATCCAATGTCTTTAATTGACCTAGAGATGGATCAGATTTTTGTTGAAGGTTCCACTGTTTTCAGATACAGAATGTTTTCAGGTTGAGGTTGAATATATTTCAATCTCAAGGACAATTTTATATAGTCAAATAGAATTAGACAAGCTGTAAATCTCAAGTTACCATGTGGAGTAGAATTGAGAGTAGAAGAGGGTAGTGGAAATGATGCTCATTGAGATAACTTGGTGCGGTATTCTACGAGACACAGGATATACACACAGCCACATGGTTGAGAGAGAGCTTTAGAGAAAGAGTATGGAAACCAAAATTAATGGAGAAAGAAAGTTTAGAACAAAGATAAAAAGATTAAACCAAGTATCTATGTTTTTAATCACTCAGAAAAGTTAGTAAATTTATAAAACATCAAAGCTAAATAATATAAGTAGGGGTTGGGAACTCTGGGAAGGAAAAATAAAACATCTTCTTAAAGTGATAATTATTACATCTATTTTTTAGTGGCTTAAAGGAAGCTGGCCTTCCAAGGATGGTTCTGACATCCTTAATGGTGGTCCTTTGGCCAGATTACAGACCAGCCAAATAGGATTCAACCCCACATTGATGGAAATTCATTCATTGCTACAATATTTCTTCCTCTGAAAAGGAAGACATAAAATTATTAAGGAATAAGACTATTTTTAAGATAAAGAGGTAGAGGTTAGCCTAAATGAGGTGGTAGGTTATTTGACATCTCAGAATTTAATGGAAGTGTCTGGCTCTGCAGGTATCCCCATCTCCATTTTGCTTATGTGAAAGACACCTTCCTCCCAAACTTATTAGTTTAACAGCCAGGATCACACTCCCTAGATATCATGCTTAAATCAATGAGCTTATATCTAGGCATTATTTTTCACTAATGCTTTTCTTGATTAAAATATGCTGCCAAGATATAGGATACTGTTTCCTTGCCTTCAGTAAGCACTGTAGCAGTCATGAAGACACCACTACTGTTGAAAACTAGATATTGAATAACAGTTTCAGTTTTTGTCTCATTAAAAGTCATCTGTGTGGTTCCTCACATTGCAATTTTAGCCTCTGGAACAGTTATCAAATTGCCTAAAAATAGACCCTGAATTTATCAGTCTCAAGACCAACCTTGGTGGCCAAAGAACAATAAGAATTAACCCAATAGATGAATGAGCCCAATAGATGTTAGCCTAGTACTAGTAATGCTGGTAATTTTGTTTTTCTTTTATTTTGCACTTTTACTTCTCATATTCGTATCATGTCTCCAGTCTAGGAATGCTCTTTCTCCTTATACTTGAATATTGTACAAAGAATTAATTTTTAAAGACTTTTTTTGCAAGTCTACCATGATTATATCCATTGTGATGTGAAGTCCTGATTTCCAATCAATCAATCAATCAATCAGCTTGCTGGTTTAAAAGAATATAAGAGGGACTATAGTTTATAAATAACATGAGCATATTTCTTTGTTCTGAAGTTCAGGATGTCCAAGATTGGACTGGAAGATTCAGTGTTCAGTGAAGACTGTGTCCTGATTTGTGCAGTCCCTTCTTGCTTTGTTCTTCCACAGTATGAGGCACAAGAGAGCTGGCTCTGGGTTCTTACAAAGTTTTGTAACATAAAATCTTCACTTTTGAGCTCTAGGGTTTCAACATTTGAACATATATTTGGACAGTAGGAAACACCTATCTGCCTGTCTTGAAAGATAGGACTGAAGAATTAGAGATGACTCCTCCTGTGTAGACAACTCTGTAGGCTTACAGTTTACATAATAAAACTAATAACTTCCTCTAAAATCCAGGTCAGTTGCATGTAGCTACTATAAATCTTTGGTGTCTTTGATCATAATGCAGTGATATCTGGCCCTCTTTTGAAAGTTCTTTCAGAATTGGGGATCTGAACCAGTACAAATATGATGATGCTGTGACACCATGCCTTTTCTTCCTCTTCCTCTTCCTCCTCCTCCTCTTCTTCTTCTTCTTCTTCTTCTTCTTCTTCTTCTTCTTCTTCTTCTTCTTCTTCTTCTTCTTCTTCTTCTTCTTCTTCTTCCTTCTTCTTCTTCTTCTTCTTCTTCTTCTTCTTCTTCTTCTTCTTCTTCTTCTTCTTCTTCTTCTTCTTCTCCTTCCTCTCTTCTCTCTCTCTCTCTCTCTCTCTCATGTCTGTGGTGTGTGTGTGTGTGTGTGTGTGTGTGTGTGTGTGTGTGTGTGTGCGTGTGTGGTACTGTTATGATTAGCAATGGTTATTTCTTGACTAAAATGTTCCCCTCTTCATCAGTACCCAGGCAAATATAAGCCTCCAAGCAATAAATGCTTAGAGCCATCATGTTCTTTGAAGTCCTGTATAATTGAATATTCTCCCATATTAATATTTTAATGAATCTTAATACAACATATAATTTATGTAAGATTTCCATAGCACATATCTGAATTAACCATAAAAGAATTTAAAAGGTGCAAAGCTGGAACAGCTAGATCAGACTTGTCAAGTTCAGTTTTCCTCTGACACTCTAATTATGACATAGCATAACATAAACTCTTTCAAAATAAAAGGAAAATAAAATTACCAGCATTACTAGTACTAAGCTAACATCTATTGGGCTCATCCATCTCATTGGGCTCATTCTCGTTTGCCTTTGGCCACCAAGGCTGGTCTTGAGAATGATGAATTAAGGGTCTATTTTTAAGCACTTTGATAACTGTTGCAGCAGCTAAAATTGCAATGTGAGGAACCACACAGTGGCATTTAATGAGACAAAAACTGTAACTGTTATTCAATATCCAGTTTTCAACAATAGTGATGTCTTCATGACTGCTACAGTGCTTACTGAAGGCAAGGTAACAGTATCCTATATCTTGGCAGCATATTTTAATCAAGAAAAGCATTAGTGAAAAATAATGCCTAGATATAAGCTCATTGATTTAAGCATGATATCTACTACATGAACTATTACAAAATACTACATGGTCATACTTCTTCATAGAATGTTTGTGATTGTTAAGTGAGATGGTACATGTGCAGTACCTGGTATGATGCAGTCACATTTTATCTTTGTGCTAAATTGAAGGTCAATAGTTTTACTGTTCTCAGTAAATACTATCTTTGCTTTTAAATGAAAATAGAATTAGTTAACTATGTATGAGTGTATCAGGACCTATCTAAGAAAAGCTAAAGGTACACAGTGATTTTTCTGGACATGGCAACTTTGTTTTACATGGGTGTGATAGATAATTCTGAATTGCAAGGCTTTCAGAAATCTCAATTCATGGTTGATTCTTCTCACTGATATGCCTTTCCTGCCATTATTAAATGAATATAACAATTTCTTGGCATTAACCTACTCCGTTCAGCAGATTTTGTGCAGATCAACAAAGATTTACTATTTACCACTATATAACATATTACTGATGTTATACAGACAAATAGATGAGTTCATAATATTTAATGATGGTTTTTTAAAAGTTCTTAAATTTTTACTAATCATTATTGAGCTGTTTAAAATAAAGACTGAAATAAAAAATAAAATTAAAAATAAAAGCTGCAATCAGGACTCTGTGAGTCTTCATAGGTCATGAGCTAATTGTACTAGATAGAAAGAAAACAGATTTATGATTTAGGAATACGTTCCTTTAGGCTGTAAAACAATTAATTAGAGGACACAAACTGGGATTGAGTGATTTATTGTACATTGAAGGACGGAAGATAAAATATTGACTGGACTTCTTTATACTAAGCTTCAGTGTTAACTGAGACATAAGAAATATAGTTTTAGCTCTCAGTGAAACTGTGGAGCTAATGACAGATTATGTATGTCTAGTTAGATTACTTATCTTAATGAACACACATGTTGTAAATTCCTTATTCAATTTATGATTTGAATTTTTGTTTGAACCTGTAGTGAACTTTTGGTGCTTGAAATACCATGTGATCACGTGTCCTGGGCAAGTATTAAAACTAGGAATGATGACAATGAGAGGGTGTAGAAGAAGAATAGAAAGAAAGTAGAAGCAAAATCGAAGTGTTACAGAGATGAGGAGCTGAGCAGATGATGACAAAGAAGGCAATAGAATTAAGTAGGCAGGAGGAAAAAAAGACTAAGAAGAGAAGGACCTGCAGGAGAGCAGAAAGCAGCAGGCAGGCTTTTCTTAAAATGAGACAGATTTCTTAATTCATTTAGCAATGAAAGAGTAAAATCTTTCTTTTTCTATTCAATAAACTTTGAGACTTAATTTTCATCCAGAATTTCATCTTTCTGCACTGATACTTGGGCTCCATTTGTATATGTAAGTATATTAATATGTATGTAAGTACATAAGTATGAGACAAGTGGCTGGACCCAACAAGAATGTACGAATGTATATAAATGTATGTTTGTGTCCATGTATATATGCCTGTGTAAAACTGATTCTTTCTGGGAGAGCAACATTCAGTAGCTGACAGGGAATTAGTGAAGTCCAATCTTGGGGCTCAACTGCTAAGGTCCTACAGGGAAAAGATCAAACATCAGCTTTATTTAATTCCCTGCTGTTAAACAATTGAGTATTAATTGTCAGAGACCTGTAGCTTCTACTACAAGAAAAATTTAGAAATCAAGACTTCTGGCCTTTCTAAATACTCAGTAAAGCAGCTTCTGGTCTCTGAGTAATTTAGGATTAAGATGGAAAATTATCAAGCATAAAATTATAAAGTAAGCAAGAGTTAAGTTTTCTAGCCTTATTCAAGCACAGAGATTTATAAATTAAATAATGGAGAAACAAGGAGTTAAGTTTTAGTGGACTTGAAGCACAGAACTTTGATAGTCAATGAAGAGCTGTGTTGTAGCACTTATTGAAGAAAAATAGTCATGAAGAATTGATAGTCAACATTTTTAGTGCTTATTTAAGCACAGGGCATTAGACAAAGCAGAGTGTTCTAAAGTCTAATGAAAGATAGAGAGTCATGAAGTAAAAAAGAAATAAGTAGTTTTCACCCATAGAATAAGGAAGAGAGTGTTTAGAGTTTACAAACCCATCAACTTCAGCATCCAGCATAGTTAAAGTGATAAAAAGGCCAAAGATCATCAATCCTTTGACCTGCATCTATCCTACATCTGTGCCCATTTCAGTTCTTTCCCCAAAGGCTGGGCAGAGGCATCTAGTAAGTCTGTGTGTGTAAGTTTCTGTTTTTGTGTTTCTGTTTGCCTCAGAGAGGTCGACAGAGGTTAGTGGAAGATCTCTTTGAACTGGAGTTACAAGCTGAGCTGCCCAGCAAGGGCATCCTCTGAGCCCAGAAATTTACTTTTCTCTATAGCTCCCAGGTGATAGCTAGTACTTCTCAATGAAAGAAGGCTATAATATGTGTTGTTTAAAATGTGTATGTTGAATGAGCCTCATTCAGTAATGAGTGATAGTGTTTTTGCCATGAGTTCAATGTTAATAAAGCAGTTACAGCAAGTTAAATGAGATATTTAAGAATAGGCACACATAAAGCTGTGAATGTTGATTAATTGATACAAACATAACCACAGAGTTGGAGAACTGTAGCTGTCATTGTTTCCAGTGACTTTTTCAAGCATAGCTATGATGAAAAGTGAGATTCGTGTGTGTGTGTGTGTGTGTGTGTGTGTGTGTGTGTGTGTGTGTGTGTGTATTACCGGTCAATTATAAGACCTTCGATTATTTTGATTTTTAAGTGACCAAAAATTAGCAATTTTCCAAAGCAAAACAAAATTATAAAGAGCTGATTCACACTTGATTTCTAGACATCTGCATGGGAAGATTCCTGTGATATTGGTCCTCACTAAGCAGGGAATTTTCTGCCTTCATTTCTGAATAAAAGGCCAGAGAAATGCACTCTTGTTCTGCAGAATATTAAATCAGAAACACTAGCTCAGGCTGATCTGCTTCACCGTGGCCATTCTATAGCTTCTTAGAAAATACAGGGTTGATCTCACATACTGAAAATGTTTAGACATCACTGCAATTTTGCAAGAGGGGGTATATAATACTTTATTTAGAAGAATAAAATTAATGTGTTTGATGTTAATGACTCACAATTGTTTCTAGAATTATTTAAAGTGTTAACACCACTATCTGTGAAATAAATTCCAAAGTGTGGGAGCCAGGTGTGGTGCTATTCCACTTAAGTCCCAGAGAACTCCTGGAGACATGTGATTCCCATGAAACCAAGTCCAGTTTGAACTACATAGTGAATTCCAGGCCAGTCTGACATACATAGATACCTAAGTTAGAGCTTTACCGCTGTGAATAGACACCATGACTAAAGTAACTTTTATAAGGACAACATCTAATTGGGGCTAGCTTACAGATTCAGAGGTTCCATTCATCAGGGTGGAAAAGTGGCATGTCTAGGCAGGCATGGTGCAGGAGGAACTGAGAGTTCTACCTTTTCATCTGAAGGCAGGAGAAAGACTATCTTCCAGGCAGCTTGGACAAGGTTATCATGCCCAGAGTGACACACCTACTCCAAGGCCACACCTACTAAATACCACTCCCTAGGCCAAGCATATACAAACCATCATTATAGACGTACCCTGTGTCAAGAGAGAGAACAAGAGTGAGAGGAAGATTAAGATAAATAGGAGAGAAAGAGAGAGAGAGAGAGAGAGAGAGAGAGAGAGAGAGAGAGAGAGAGAGAGAGATTGGTGAACATTTCTTGTTTCTATGTTTAGAAGTATCCATTAATGTTTGGGCCAATCCATTTGAAAAATTAAAAGAATTATGATTATACCCATTGATTTCATATCAGTTGTCCGTCAATTAAAATCTATTACTTTGTTAAAATTTTTCATGAATTATGAAGTATTATAAATTTATATTCAATAGGTTTTATCTGCATTATGAAATTAATTTCATAAGATAAATTTCATATTTCATACTTCATCTGTTACTTTCTCATTTTATTAAAATTGTTTTAGTTTTAAAATTATATTAGTTGCAATATATTTAATAATCAATATTTAATTACAAAAGAATTCTAGGAATAATATTTTCCTTTATCCTATAATGGATTTCAGTTATTCTGGCTAACAAAATTTTCAAGTTTTTGTGAATTTGACTTTTTCTTCTAGGTCATGAAATTGCAATTCAGAGTAATTGTCGATCTTTAAAAAGTTAGCTATTCAGCAAACCACCGAATTGAGAATAGGATCCCCTTGGGGGGAATTAGAGGAAGGATTGAAACAGTTGAAGGAGCTTGCAGCCCCATAAGAACAACAATGCCAACCAACCAGAGCTTCCAGGGACTAAACCACTACTGAAAGACTATACATGGACTGACCCAGGGCTCCAACTGCGTATGTAGAGGAGAATAGCCTTGTTGGGGCACCAGTGGAGGGGGGAGCCCTTCGTCCTGACAAGGTTGGACCCCTAGTGCAGGGGAATATACAAGGGGGATACCTGGGGCTTATGGAGAGGAAACCAGGAAGGGGAATAACCTTTGAAATGTAAGTAAAAGCATATATAGTTAAAAAAAAACCAGTTAGCTATTATTTAGGAATTGATATCTTCATATTTTACCATTTATTTCTAAGTTATTACAAAATTTGTAATGTTTTCAGATTAATTTCATTTTATTTAAATGTTCTTGTAGAATAATATATATGTATTTTAAAATATTGACAACTGTATGTTGAAAAATAAATGATTAGTGAGAAAGGTAATTTAATGTTGGATATTTGGAAATACATATTCAGATACTTCATCAAACACTAAGATAGCAAATATTTTATTTTTATATGCTTTTAGAAAATAGGTTCAATTTTATTCTGAAGAACATTTATGTTAGCTGGATCTGCTAATCACTTCTTCAATTCTTGTACTTGAGGAACAGAGGTAAGTGAGTTCAAGGCCAGACTGATCTACATGTGAAATTCCAGGTTGCCAACATTTTTAGACCTTGTCTCAAAAACAAATAAACAGAAAAATACTGTTATGTTTGCTCAGGTAATTAATCTATATGCTTTTGTGAGCTTATATTTACAAATTCAATTATATTTCTTATTCAAACATTTAAAAATGTATTTCATGTTCTGCTCAGATATTTTCTTTGAGATTTGTTAACAGATATTGAGTCCTTTTCTCTAAAATTCATTTTTGATATACTTTTTAATTTCAAATTTTCTACTATAATTGGGCTTTATCTTATGACTGCATATACTGAAACAGAATAGTAGCTCACAGTGGAAATGCCAACACGTTGGGCACTTCATCACTCTGTTGTGAAATAAAGCTGTGACAAAATCATCTTATAATTTGAACTGACAATAGATGAAGGTCAATGATAGTTATGAAAATATAGAGCTTGTCAGTGTATGAATATGAACAAGTATATTCCTTTCTTTTGTCACTTCACAGTCCATAACAGTGTTACCTGTGCATAGTTAATAGACACAGTACGTGACACAGAATGTGTGACAAGCTCGTACGGTAATCTGTGAATAACCATGAATGACAGCAACAATTTGATCAATGAAAAATGCAAATGATTTTTAAGTCAAAGTTGCTATGCATTTAATATTTACTATTAAAATATGTTTAAACCAAATGAAATATTTTATTCTAAAAAGAAATATTAATTTGTAGCATTCACAATTGAATCTTAAATCAAGAAACAGTATTCTGATCTCATTTTGTACCTTATTTGTCTGATTAAACTTGATGACTTACATACTAAATTTATATAATCAGTTACTAACCTCTGAGATTCTTAGGCTTGTTTTCCTAAGGAAAGAATGATGGCCACATGTTCTTGAGTATCCAGATCATGAAATATCTTATTGTTCTATATTCTCCAGTCTCCCCACTATCTGTTTTGATGTTGTGGTTTGAAATGCTTGGCACACTGGAAGTGGCACAATTAAGAGATGTGGACTTGTAGGGATAAGTGTGGACTTGTTAGAGGAAGCATATCACTGTGTAAGCAGACTTGGATATACCTGGTGTTCAAGCTCCACCCAATGTGGAGGAGTCCTCTCCTGGCTGCCTTCAGACCAAGATATAGAACTATTATCTCCTTCAGTACCAAGTCTTCCTACAAGATTCCATGTTTCTTGCCATAATGATAATGAACTGAACCTTTGAAACAGTAATCTAGCCCCAATTAAATATTTGCCTCTCTAAGAGTTGCGTTGCTCATGATGTTTCTTCATAGCAATAGAAACAGAAGTCTAGGGCTCTGTCAGAATTATTGAATAGAATATCTTTTGCATCCATTTATTTACATTTAAGCCAGATGGAATTGGAGCTCAAGAGCAGCCGCACAAAGGACTCATGCTTAACTTACAACATCTACATAAGACAGCTCACATTTCCTATATGACCAGTCCTGAGAGATTCTTTATCTTCTGCCCTCTGTGAGAATCTGCACTCACATGTGCACACATGCACACACCTATGAACACACCCATGCACACACTCAAGCACACACAAAGAAACAAAAATATTTATAAAGATGATATTGAACAGTAAGACTACTGAATTACCAATTATGTTGATTTCAGTTTATAGATATTATGTCAAAATGTTTATGTTAGAAATTATTTTTGCAAATACTCCTTCCAACAGGAAAAAGGAAGAAGTAATAACCTGCTGAATTCTTGTCTGAATGCAATGATACCCAAGTTGTAATAATTTGATTAATGGTGTGTCAAGTTTGCTGTGGTGCAAAGGAGATATATATTCCATAGAAACTGCTGTGTCAATTGTTATTCTGTTGACAGGCTAGCAATGTGTGAACTGATCTTCTTCCTCTGATTCTATATAGGGGCAGCACTCAGTCAGGAGGAAACAATCACTCTCCGGTGAGAGATGGTTACCATTTCAAGACATACCTCCTTGCAAGCCAAGACACATCTATACTTGAAAGCACATATTTAGCTAGTGTACTTGTGTTTCTTATAGTAGCCCATTGTAAGTGATCAGAATTTGTTCAACATCACAATTTCAAATCTAAGTATCAACTGTATTTTTATTCATAAGGTGGTAATATTCTATCATAAGTTTAATATCTAAGTAAAAATAAACAGTTTCCATTTCTTACAGGCAAAAGAATATTTTCCCTTCAAACATTCTTATTTTCCTAAGTGAAATAACTAGAACGACTCCCTTGCACAGTTACCATTTTGTTTAATTATATTCATACTCCACAGTTCTGCAGATTCCCCTGGAGTAACACTAAGGAATCTGTATTAATCACTAAAGAGAACCAAGAAATAGCTTTCTCTCCAAAGTAATCACAATAACATGAGAAATGATACCCTGAAGATCATTCCCTATGAAGTAACTAAAAATGAAATTTCATGCACTGCAGGCTTGCTATATGATGACTGATTTTTATTTAAAATAAATAAGTAAAACAGAATTGAAAACTAGAAAGCAGGGCTCCCACAGTCTAAACCCAGAACTTCTTGAAATCCTTTAAAATAGTAACAAGATGATGATATACTATGTTTACTTAATATCTGGATATCTCGCACCACCTAAGTATAAAACGTAAGCATTTACCAATGATCTTTCCCTGTGTGTTCTAAGAAATTGTATCCCAGTCTAGTCTAATGTCCTGATGTCTCACAGATGTGGAATCTATTTAATTTGTCAGCAACTGATATCCTCCTATGGGTTTAAATTGATATAATTATCAGAAATATTTGAGATATCCTTATTATCTTAGTAAATATTAAAAAAAAACAATTACTTTTAGAACAAGTGCTCCATATATTTACCATTTTGTATGGACCACATCTGGGAACAGTCTTCTCATGCAACCTTATGAGAGCAATGCTAACAACATGAATCCCCATTTTTTTCAGATATTGAAAGAGATTCAGAGGAATAGTCTGCCCATGAGTGATAGGGCAGTGGATTGGGTCTTCAAGTTCCTTGCTACTGAAATGCGTGCTTCTTAGACATGTACTTGTGAGTTCTAATTCATGATGGTGGAAATAGTGCAGACTCACAATGAACTCACATTTGTCAAGAGTCTTATCAGACGGCAATACTGTTGCACAATAATGTGAAATCTTGTTGCACTATACAATTCTAAACAATGAATAACATTCCTTCAGAGGTGAGGTGCGAGAAGATGCACAGTAAACACACTATTGACCTCACATGATAGCGTTCTGAAGAGACCTTTCCCTGATGACCTACTCTGCTTCGTCTACTACCTAGTGGAATTGCTTTTTGATGACATAATTGCAATGATTTGTTGGGTTTATCTTGTCCAATGCATTTGTATATTCACTCATATGTTTTTGGACTTTCGTAGCTTTCTGCTTTCCTGAGCTTTTGAGCAGCTCAATTCTTAGGAAACTGTGCTAACCCAAAACAGAGTCATCTTTGTACAGCAGCCACACCCTATCCTACTTCTCCATCAGTGATGTACTTAGAAGGCACCTCGTTAGACTAGTGATTCTGACAATAATAAATTGATAATTGATCATTTAAAATTATCATTTATATATTTGCTATCAATTATATAATTGATAAATTTAAATAAGAATAAATTTATAATTTATTTCTATTGTACATATTTGTTTGCTTAGTGAAAATATTCAATTTCAAGGTTGCATACAGAATTACATTTGCATACCATTCTTTGCAAAGAATATTTTAAATCAAAGAGGTTTAAGTGTGAGAGTAGGAAATTAATAAATGTAATTGTGAGGTAGTATTAAAGTAAGTAAAGAGATCTTTTTAAAATATTTTTAATAAAATCTGGCCATATCTTTCACAAACATTAGCTGAGAGAGAATCACAGAGCTAAATGCATAATGATCAGCCATTAAACTTGAAAATGACAGCAAAGTAGAAAGATCAAAGTAATATTATATTTGATATTTTTAGATAGAAAAGCAATAACATGATACCTAAAGGTAAAACCTGGTAAGTTAGACTTCAAGATAAGAGAACAATTTTGTAAAAAAGAAACATCAACCTTACGTACAGACAGGTATTTTCCTGAAACATATGTGAGAAATTACTAGTTCCAAAAATAAAAGACAATCTTATATTTCAATAATATGAAATCTCAAACCCATCTCAAAAAAGCCTACTAAATGCTTTATCAGTGATGATACAGTGTCAAGTACACACACACACACACACACACACACACACACACACACACACTCCTCCATATGAGGCTTGAGTGCAGATAAAAGGCCAATATTTGCACAATGAAGCATTCAAAACACAGAAACCATCAGGTGCTGGCAAGGATTGGGGTCACAAAGTTCTGTTCCTTGCTGTGAAGAGAATTTGTAGTGCTTCAGAGCCTCTGGAAGACAAATGAGCAGTATCCTATAAAAAATAAGCAAGCATATATTTATCTTGCTGTTTACCCAAAGGAACTAAAATCTTCTGCCCACACTAAAATCTGTGCATTAACAAAGTTAGTGGCCAATTTATTTAGCATGTTAAAATTTATAAGTAATCAAGATGTCACCTAGAAAGTGAAAATACCGTCTGAGGCACATTCTGCAGGGAAATATGGTTCAGTTATAAAAGGAAATGTCCTATAAAGTCACAAGGAGAGAAATAGGAATCTAGGAGCAGACAGCTGAATATACACATTACCTTGATGCTTAAAAAAAACTATTGTTTCAACTAGTTAGCATTCTAGAAAAGACAATGACACAAACTGCAATAAAACAATTCTTGTCAGTGGTTTGAGTATGTCTTAGTAAGAGTTTTATTGCTGTGAAAAGACACAATGGCTGAGGTATTTCTTATAAAAGAAAACATTTAATTTAAGGCTGTCTTAACTGTTTCAGAGGTTCAGTCCATTATTGTTAAGTTAGGATGCATGACAGCATCCAGGCAGACATGGTGTGGAGAAGGAGCTGAAAGTTCTTGATCTTCATCCTCAGGCAGAAAGAAGACGACGTATTTCACACTTTGTGTAGCTTGTAGCTTGAACTTTTAAGCCCTCAAACCCTTGCCTGTTAAGTGACACATTTCTTCTAAGAAGGCAACACACCTCCTCCAATAAGGCCACACTGAAAAATGCCACTCTCCTTGGTCAAACATCTGTGGGGACCAAACTTATTAAAACCTACTGAATATTATTTAAAATAAATGAATAGAGCCTAAATGATTTGGGACCAAAAAAAATACTTTGTATGGTAGAGCAGTGAGGAACACATATCATACAGCTCAAAACTCTTGAGATATAAAACTATTGTTGGACACCTATAGACGTATAAACTACATTGTACCAGTATTTGCTTATCAATTAAGATAAATGCATGTATGACAAGGAGTTTTTCTCAAAAATCTGCTCTAAACATGAATACACTAATCTAAAATGCTTTATGAACCATAGGCAATACAGACTAGAGGGAAAAAAGGATTGGGAGAGTTAGAGGCAAACAGGTCAACGGGGAAAACAAATGTGGTCTTGTTCCCAGAAAATATGTATGGAGGAACAACTGAAGGTGGTATCTAAAGTGAATATGAGAAAGGTCAGGAATTTAGGGTCTTATAACACATTCAACCCAGCTGAATCCCAGCTTAGAACCCCCATCTAAACTGACATTGTTTGCAATAAAACTATTGTTTTCTCTTTCTCTGTGGCTGGCATTCTGTCTTTCCTTGGCATTTTATTATTTGTCTACCCCACCGAATGAGTTCAGGATCACTTGTCTGATCCCAGGACCTTAAAAACAAATTTTTAGGGTTCTCGCCGAGAATTTGAAAAGACCAAATTGAAGTTGGTATATCTAACTGAAAATTGCCTCCAAGGAGTGACCACGATTATCTGACACTCCTAATGCCCTTTCTGAAAAAGGAAACACCACCACCACAAGCACAACCACAACAAGTATGGTCAGAACTCTTCGCAAGCAGTAGAAAGAGTAGGGGATATAGCTCTACTGGACTATCACATGTGGATCTCTTGTGTCTAGACAGTAATTTCTTGAGAAAGATTAGGTCAGGGACCCAGAGTGGCTTTATCTGTTTATCTGAAACTTACAACATTATTAAAAGCTTGTCCATTTTCTTCCTTAGAGCACTCAAAAGGTACAAATATTCTGCCTTAAGGAATTTGTCAACAAAACCATAACTCATGGGTTAAACTTTGCTGCCTTCAGGCTCCATCGTAGGTATAGCATGTGAACTCAGGGGGAATGGAAGGAAAATATCAATATGGTTTCTTTTAGCTCAACTGTGTGCAGATCAAATCCCTTTTCACACACATGTCACTTTTTTAGACCAGGTTCTCACCTGTCCCCATTGTGTATGACGAACTCTTTGTTGGCTTTCAAAGGTCACTGGGCTGTGGAGACTCCCAAGATGGTGGGAGAAAGGGGGAAAAAAAGGCAAGATAGTTAATTGAACTTAACTATTAATGATACTGGGTGGCAGAAGGTTTGTTTAAACATGCATAGGTTCCTACCTTCAATATCCAGCATACAACAGGGAGTCAGTCCATGGAGAAATTAAAGAAGACTGTGGCCTCACGATCATGCCTTACTGGTCTCTATGACTAAACCTAGAATACATGTGAATTTGCACCGCCCAGAGAAAGCAGAGATTCCTGCTTAGATGTGAAGAAAGGATTCTCAATTACTAAACAAGCTGCTGCCAGCTTCAAGGGAAGCATCACCAGGATTGGGAAGGGGCTGGGAATTATGGGTCCACTTGGTCCTCGGTGTTTTTTTTGCCTGTAATCTCCAAGCTTGTTTTTCTTTAACTGAAATAGGATGTCTTTCCCTCTTTGATGCCTGCTTTATTTTTGTCCCATTGTGCACTGATGATCATATTTTCATTTTCTCTTTTTAGTTACCCTGACATACAGGAGCCAAGAAAAAAGAACACTGCATATTCTGTAGATATAGTAAAATTGTAATGTGACTTTCCTAAGCAAGACAGTCTGACTGGTATTCTTTTTAAATGAAAAGTTTACTGTGACAGTTTATCATGGTTTCTGACAAGTTGCAAACATAAGAAAAGTGGGCCTAATAGGATGTCCAAGGAAATATTGGAAATTTAACCCCAGAGGGAACTGGAAACTTTTGTAATGTATATAATAATGAGAACTTAATTAACTTCCTTGATATGTGAGATATGATATTTAGTATTTACTTCAGAATGAGTTTCTTTGTCTGTTTTGGTTGTTTGTAAGTTTTAAAATGGTGGATCATTTACCAGCAGGAAAATGATTTAATGATAATTCAATGATATAAAATGCAAACTTAATTAAGATTTAACCATATTAAAAAGTTATCCAGGCCACAGAATATTAAAGTGACCTGTCAGTAAGATCAAATAATCGAAATGGGCTAACCCTTTCATCAAGGTCACTAATGAAGAAGAAGATTTAGGTATTTACTCTCAAGTCAGTAAATGAGTAACTCATCTGATAATATTTCTCACTGTTATTTATAGGAAAAGGCTCTGGAGAAGCATTCAAAGAAAATCTGGAAGATGTTACAATGTACCTTTATTTGCCTAACAGACGGGTAGCTCCTCAGCACAGCTTCCCTAGGCTATGTCCTTGGTAGGACTTAGGGCTTCTCTTCCCATTCGTGACCAACAAGGCCATCCTCTACTACATATGCAGATGGAGCCATAGGTCTGTCCATGTGTACTCTTTGGGTAGTGGTTTAGTCCCTGGGAGGTCTGGTTGGTTGATATTGTTGTTCTTATGGGGTTGCAATGCATTCATTTCTGCAGGATCAAAAGAACAAGAAGAATTCAGTGCTGGGCTCTGAAGTGCCTTCGCCATGTCTGGACATATGTGGTGATTCCCTCTGTTTCTCACCTGACAAGACTAAGAGGGAGCTTATTATCTAGTTTAACTGTATATCCTGTTCTTGATGCTACTTTTCACCTTAGACACCATTCTTGTAGCCAGTCCAGCCTGGTCTGTAAGTTGCCCTCACAATTCCAACCCTTGTCAACTTGACACATAGTCATACCTCCTGTGTCATGCTTACTTTCCAAATGAGATGATAACCAGATCATAACTATGCCTAATTATTATAACTATCCCTTGTATAATAAAAAATTCATTATAAAATTAGGCAATGTGTATTTATGTAAATATCTCAAATTTAAATATAATAACTTTGTATTCTTTTAATTGATGTTAAATCACATGATGCATTTAGGAAAGAAAACACAAATATCTGTTTAAACACATTCTTAACAAAGTATGACAAAAACATTCTTGTTAATTATGATTATTGTTTCAGTAACTAGTCATGTGGCTTAGCTTATACTCATATACTCATTCTGTATTTTCTCCACTTTCAAAAGTATTTCTACAATCCCTGGCTCATTTCCTGGAGGAGTAACCCATACTTATCACTGAAGTGTCTATTCCCTTTGTCACCCTGCATGGAATAGGTTCCTATACTTTCTCATTGACATTAATCACAGGACAGGATAGCAACAATAGATAAACTAAGGTATCTCTTGAAATCTACACCACATAATCTTTCTTACCTCCATTGTGGAGAAGCCATCCAATTTCCCTTTGGTAATTAGAGTCTATCACTCTTCTTAATACTCTATTCCTCTCTTAGCTTGTGAGGTTAAGGATATTAGAAGCCCAAGTGGCCAGAGGGAAATCTGTGATTCCAGTGCAATGGGATGTCCATTGTGGTTCTCCCAGACCCCTTCTTGAACCAAAACTAGGCTATCAGAATTTAATACCATGGGAACAGGAAGAAAATTGTTTCTAGTGGGTTGCTAGGGATAACAAAAGTAAATGGAACCATTCCTTTTCCACCCATTTATTTCTGTATCTGTACATCTATACCTCATATTAGATGCTGATTAACAACACATTCCATCATCTGGACAACTCAGCTCCAGAATTCCATGTTACTGCCGCCTAATTGACATTGTTATACTGTCTTCAAAAAGCCATTCTATTCCATTGATCTACCTGCCTGTCTGGGTAAAAATACCATGCAGATTTTGCACTATTGATCTGTACTACAGCTTGAGGTCAGGGATAGTGATTCCACCAGAAGTTCTTTAATTGTTGAGAATAGTTTTAGCTCTCTTGAATTTTTCTGTTGAATTTGCAAATAACTCTTTCTAACTCTATGAAGAATTGAGTTAGAATTTTGATGGGGACTACTTTGAATCAGTAGATTGCTTTCAGCAAGATGGTTATTTTTACTAATTTAATCCTGCCAATCCATGAGCCCGGGACATACTTCCATTTTCTGAGATCTTCAATTTCTTTCTTTAGAGACTTGAAGTTCTTGTCATAAAAATCTTTCATTTGCTTGGTTAGAGTCATATGAAGGTATTTTATATTTGTGACTATTGTGAAGGCTGTCATTTCCCTAATTTCTTTCTCAGCCTGCTTATCCTTTGAGTAGAGGAAGGTTACTGATTTGTATGAGTTAATTTTATATCTAGGCAATTTGCCAGAGTAGTTTGTCAGGTATAGGTGTTCTCTGGTGGAATTTTTGCGTTCACATAAATATACTATCATAGTATCTGTAATTAGTGATATTTTGACTTTTTCCTTTCCAATTTGTATCCCTTTGACCTCCTTTTGTTGTCTCATTGCTCTAGCTAGGATTTCAAGTGCTGTATTGAATAGGTAGGGAGAGAGTGGGAAGCCTTGTCTAGTCCCTGATTTTAGTGGGATTGCTTTATGTTTCTCTCCATTTACTTTGAGGTTGGCTACTGGTTTGCTGTATATTGTGCTTATTATGTAAAGGTACTGAGGTAGAGTTTCTGATATTTTCCAAAATGTTTACCATGAAAGGGTGTTAAATTTTGTCACATGCTTTCTCAGCATCTAATGAGATGATCATGTGCTTTTTTTTCTATGAGTTTGTTTATATAGTGGGTTACGTTGATGGATTTTCAAATATTGAACCATGCTTACATCCTTGGGATGAAGCCTAATTGGTCATATGGATGACTCTTTTGATGTGTTCTTGGATTTCATTTGCAAGAATGTTATTGAGTATTTTTGCATCAATATTCATTAGGGAAATTGATCTGATGCTCCAACATACACAAAGACACGTGCTCCACTATGCTCACAGCAGCCTTATTTATAATATCCAGAAGCTGGAAAGAACCCAGATGTCCTTCATCAGAGGAATAGATACGGAAAATTTCCAAAATGGAGTACTACTCAGCTATTAAAAAGAATGATTACATGAAATTCTTAGGCAAATGGATGGAATTAGAAAATATCATGCTGAGTGAGGTAATCCAGTCACAAAAGAACAGACATGGTATGCATTCACTGAAAAGTGGATATTAGCACAAAAGCTCAGAATACCCACCTTACAACTCACAATCCACATGAAGCTCAAGAAGAAGGAAGACCAAGGAATGGATGCTTCAGCCCATTTTAGAAGGGGAAAGAAAATACTCAAGGGAGGAAATCCAAAGATAAAGTGTGGAGTAGGGGTTAAAAGAAAAGTCATCCAGAGACTGCCCCATCTGGGGATCCATCCCGTATCCAGATATTATATCCAGACACTATTTTAGGTGCCAAGAGGTATTTACAGACGGGGCCTGATATATCTGTTTCCTGAGAGGCTCTACCAGAGTCTGACAAATACAGAGGCAGATGCTCACAGCCAATCAATAGAGTGAAGGAGCTGAATGGGTTTGTAACCCATAGGAAGAACAACAGTGTCAACCAACCAGACCCTCCAGAGCTCCCAGGAACTCAACCACCAACCAAAGAGTGCACATGGAGAGACTCATGGCTCCAGCTGCATATGTAGCAGAAGATGGCCTTGTTGGACATCAATCAGAGGAGAAGCCCTTGGTCCTGCCAAGGCTTGATGCCCCAGTGTTGGAGAATGTCAGGGCCGGGAGGCAGAAATATGTGGTGGGGAACACCCTCATAGAAACAGGAGGAGAGAGGATGGGATAGAGGGTTTCAGTAGGGAAAAAAAGAAAAAGAAAATAGCATTTGAAATGTACATTAATCAAATATCCATAAAAGAAGAGGGGAATTCCACCGTTCTATCAGGACAGCTCTTTGAAGATGGTAAGGAATATGGTGTCATTAATACATTTCATGATCATGGACTGACTGTTATACTTCTCTGGTGGCTCTGGGGGCAAAATGAATTTCTTTGTCAAGAAATACTGTATAGAACACCATGCTATAGAACAATGTATTTTATATGGTCATTTATAGTGGTTTTGGCAGAAGGCTTATTTGCAGGAAAGGTGAATATATAACCAAAATAAGTATCTACACAAATAATGACAAAACTCTGCCCTTTCCAAAGACATGGTCTAATGTATTTGACCTGCCATCAAGCCACTGATTTGTCACCCTGGGGAATGATGCCATACCTGGGGCCCAGTGTTGGGAGATCTGGCAATTTCAGCTGTAGCAATGCCAGACTGAACAAGTAGCATTCCATGTCATCAAACATATGCATAAGTCCTATCTCTGCCATCATGGTCACATTGTTCATAGGCCCACTGAGCAATGACAGAAATGGCTGAAGAAAGAGGCTGTCAACAGAAGGGATAATTATATTTACCTGATTTACTCTTTGTCTGCTAAAGTGATCTTTGGTGAGCATTTATATGAGACACCAATATCTTCACATTCTTCACACATTTGGAGAGATCTACCCCCTTATTTCTTACCCAAATGTCTTTCTTACCAATTTTCCAATCATGTTCTTTACAAGTCCTTGACTGTCCAGACAATCTATCAGCTACATTCAGTGAAAGTGAACAATCACACAAATGGCCAGCTCTCCTTCCAAACAAAATATATGACCATGTATACTGTATAAAGTTTTGTTCACTGTGAAGATTTACTTTTGCTGGTGTCATTTAGGGTTGTGTCAGAAAGGGTTTATTTTAATGCTGCAGCTGTCAACTTTTGGGTGTTGTCTGCATCATATGCAGACCCATTGGTAAATAAAGCCTTAGTCTTCTCTTTCTTAGTCAGTGCTCATAGGGCATATTACTTTAGTCTATAGGTTCATGCTTATCAGCAGAGAGAATTGTAACAGGAGTAGGAATCTAACACACTTGGGCAACTTTTTCATATAAATTCAGGCCTGCTTAGATTCTATCATACATATACCACTTTCATTTTATAATGCATTGCTGTTCTGTACATCCTATTTTATGCCTTGTTGGGTCAAATAGCACCCTATTTATGGTGGACTGCTCAGATCTGTTGGTAATTTGGTGGCCCACTTGTCAAATTCTCAGTTTCCATTAAGGTTGAATCACATGCCAAGATCTGTCTTTCAAAGGGAGAATAGTTTTCTGCAGATAATGTTAGAGCCTTGCTCCTAAACATCAAAGATCTTTTCTGTGATTCACCTACAAGAACCTGGCAAACTCTCCAAACAGTATCCCTATCTGCCAATGACACTTTCAACATTATCAGCTTTGCTGGATAATGTGGTCTAAGCTGTAGCACAGCCTGAACAAGAGCCTGGATATGTTTAAGAGCCACCTACCATTCCAGGTCCCACACAAAGCAAGCAGCTTTCTAAATGAGTTGTAATATGGCCTGGTATAACACAACCGAATGAGGAATGTGCTTTTCCCAGAATCCAAATAAGTCCATTAAACACCATGCTACTTTGGTTGTGGGAGGAGTCAGGTACAATAATTCATCCTTCATCTTAGAATGAATATATCCACTGGACTTCCAAGGAATTAACTGAGGTAGATGACCTTTAAATTTTTGTAGGATTTATTTCCTATTTTCTGATGTACAGATATTTTAGCAATGAGTTCAATGTGGCTGCCACTTTCCTATTCATATCATCCAATTGGCATAATATTATCAATAGACACCACCAATATGATATTTTGTGAAAAGAAAGATGATCATGATAACTTCTAGCTAAGTTACAATACAGTGATGGAGAGTCAATACATCCTTGAAATAAAACTCTCAAATACACTGCAGGCCTTACCAACTGAAATCAGATTACTTCTGATGGACAGTCTCTGAGAAAATAAAGGGCTGGTGCTAGATCAATACCTGTGTACCATGTACCATGAGATGAGTTAATTTGCTCAAGTGAGGACATCATTTCTAATACAGCAGGTGCAATTGGAGTCACTACTTGATTGAGTTTTCAAAAGTCAACTGTTATTCTCCACAATCTATCCGTCTTTTGCACTGACCAGATAGGAGAATTAAAGGGTTATGTGGTGTGAATCACCACACTTGTATCTTTCAAGATCTTGATGATGGCACTAATTTCTGCAGTTCCTCCAGGGATGTGATAATGATTTTTGATTCACTATTTTCCTTGGCAAAGGTAACTCTAAAGACTTCCATTTAGCCTTTTAAACTATAGTGGCCCTCATTCCACATGTCAGGGAATCAACATGGTAATTTTCTGAGTCACACATCAGCCAAATCTCCATTAAATTCACAATAAGCTCCTACCTACTTTAACTGGAGGGGCACTGTGTTTCTCATGATATCTTCTAATCAGCGTCAATTCAGAACTTGAATCCATTATACCCTGGAATGCTTGATTGTTTCCTCTCCCTCTCATCCCCATATACAGTAATTTGTGGAAAAGGTTGAATGACCACCTAGGGAAGGACTGGAAAAAAGGCTAACAGTAAAACTTTTCAGTAGATTATCAAAGTCCTGGATGTCATTTCATTCAAGGGATTCTTGGTCTGCAAACTTGCTCAAGTCTGGAAATTTATTTGTATGCCTAGAGTTCCTTTTCTTATGATCGAATGAATCTGTCTTTCATTTGTTTGGGCATGTTAAGCTTATTCAGATAAAATAAACTCAGTAGAATTTTCATCTATTTCATGACTGTAGACACCATGATTGATTAGCAAGCACAAAAGTACATTTTAGATATTGTTTTGTCTGCTGCCAATTATGACAACTATAGTTACATGGTCTTTAATGATTAAGTTCTGCTACTTGGCTGCTGCTTTCTTACAGACTAATTAAACATATTGCATTTAATTCATCTAGTGGAGTAACAGCATCTCCAAACCTAAGATCTGACACAATGAAAATGGTGAAAACAATTGGCATTTTCTTTGAGATATATTTACCCCAAATTACTAGGTATTCCTCATCTTGCTCAAATGTAACTACAAACATACCAAAATACTGTACGCGAGTCATGATCAGCACACAAT
This sequence comes from Rattus norvegicus, assembly GCF_021556685.1. Classification (NCBI taxonomy): domain Eukaryota; kingdom Metazoa; phylum Chordata; class Mammalia; order Rodentia; family Muridae; genus Rattus; species Rattus norvegicus. Next base: position 16,210,341 of record NC_141538.1, read on the forward strand.
ACACTTAACTACTGGTTCTCATATATTAGACCTTTGGTGATCATGTTTGTGCTTGCCTAGTGCATACAGCAAGTGCACTGTCAGAATTGTTATGCATGATTTGGTACCCACTTAGAAACAGAGATACTCTTCAATGGCTAACACTAAAGTTGGGATGTTTTGTGTTTCTTCTATTAATTCTGGTTCTGTTAATTTACTACCGTATTTTATTTATAATCTTAAATTTAACACATACACACATGCACACGCACATGCACATACAACACATGTATATGTGTACGAGTATGTATCTGTGTCTGTGTCTGTGTCTATGTCTGTGTATGTATATGTACCTCCCTTCTAGGTGCCTGCTTAGCCTTAAGTCTTGTTTTAGGTCTTTAGAAAACTATTTGTCACCCTAAGGGACATACTGTCTTGCCTAGCATTTTCCTTCAGAGTAAGTCTCATGAAAGATTAATTTCTCAGACAACGATGAAAAAGGCAATATTAGAGGGGGTGAGGATTTTAGCATACATTCTGCTGAGTGTAGAGAAACTATTTCCTCAGGTGAGAAAAACTCTTAAGAATCTAAGGTTTCAAAGTTCTCAGCTCCAATATGCTCCTCCTATGCATCACCATTTAAAGATAAATAACCCTATTCTTTACCAATTACCATTCTTACTTTAACTGCCAATAACCTCTGAGGTTGGAATTTGAACTTTGTTAACTGTAGGTGTCAGCAAATTTGAAAGCCTAGTCCAGATACTAATAAAAGTCATCCTTTTACTTCAGTTGCTCTAAAAAAAAAAGAAAAAAAGAAAGAAAGAAAGAAAGAAAGAAAGAAAGAAAGGAAGGAAGGAAGGTAGGTAGGAAGGAAGAAAGGAAGGAGGGAAGAAAGAAAGAAAGAAAGAAAGAAAGAAAGAAAGAAAGAAAGAAAGAAAGAAAGAAAGAGCGAGCCTTTCCTGGAACCCAAGTCTGTATTAGTCAGGGTTCTCTAGAGTAACAGAATAACACTGTGTCTATTGTGCACCATTAGGAAGAGGAGACAAAACACCACTGGGCTCAGGAAACAGCAAAACTTTTTATTAGTCCCATCACACAAACCAAGTCCCTGGTTGATCAGGGGTGCCAGACAAGTACTGGGGATCTTTGTTTCTTCTGGCAGCCAGTTTCTTCTGGATTTATACTGGTAAGGGCTGAAACAGAGTTTATGAGAATAAAGACCACAAACATCTAAGCCAAGTTACACGTATTATTTTTACCAATCAGAACTCAGGGATTCGGGATTTCTTAAGTGTTTCATTATTGTACACTGTACAGCTAATCTAACAATGGGCGCTTATGAACAGAAGGTCCAAGAACACAGTTGTTTTTCAATCCAGGAACCTAGATGTCTCTGGTCTTCAGTATATGTTAAAATTCTGAAGAATTAGATTCTAATGCCAGTGAAGAAATGAATTGCTAGAGGGGCCAAGAACAAGCAGGCAAAAGAGAGTGGCTTTCTTCAAAAGAAAAAAGTTTGTCCTTTGCAAAGACTTCCAGCAGAGTTTTTGACCCATATTAGAGACTGGTATTTCCACCTCAAAAGATTTACATTGTGCCTTCCCACCTTAAATATCCAGATTAGAAATGGATTTCTCCACTTAAAAAGATTTATCTAATCCCAAAGCCTTCAGACCTATGCCCAGTCATTTTTAGGTTTCAGTTAATTTCAAATGAAGTAAGGTTGGCAACTGAGAGCAGACTTCACATTGACTGAAGATTTTTTTGTTGTTTCTCTTCCATCTTGTTGCAGATTGTCCAAATTTATTCCAAGATTCCTCCAGAGTTACCACTCAGCTGCTTCTCAACACTGAAGAGAACTAAATCCACAGACACTCAAGAGATTAAGAAAATTCCTGATTTTCTTTTGTCAGCAAGAATAGCTCCCAATTCCCAGGAGTATTTTTCTTGCAAGAGATAGTTGGAACATTTGGATCACCTATGTTAAAAGCCTTCATCTTAGTAGGGCACAAGAAACAGTCACATGTACGTATCTGGAGCAGCATCATTTTATGTTTATATATGTCCATGTAGAACAGAATCCATCTGATATGGCCCCAGAAGCTCAACTCATAGATATCCACTCTACTGGACAAACAATATCTGGATATTTCCTAAGCAGCTGGAGTAGCCATCATTCAATGCCCAATAGGAGGCAGTGTAGATCTCAGAGAGAGCATGTTTAGGAAAATTTAGAGGGACATAGATGGATACAGACAAAGAAAAAGTGAGCTTCCAAAGATGACAGTTTCTTGTTCGCAGAGATATTGCAAAGAAGAAATGGTAAAAGAATGACCACCAATGCCCCCACTACAGGAAATGACATCTTTAGAGAGAAAAGGCATGAGTACATTTCTTGTGCTGATATATGCTAGATTACTTGACTAAGGCATAGAAATCTGTATATATTTACTAGATTTTATTATGGTTCAAAGTCAAGTTCTAAGAATTTTGACAGATATAAATTATTTTTATCTACAAACATGTTCACTTCTGGATTTTCTATCTTACTTCATTTCCCTGTGTGATGTTTTCTTCATCACCAAACTGTCTGAAGTGCTCCACCTTAAATTGTCTAGGAATGCCAATTCCTACGCTTTTCCACGCTCAGTTCATCACTCGCTCCCTTAGCACAAAGTCCTGTGGGCTTTGTTAGAACTCGTTGAATCTATATACCAATTTCAGAAGAACTACAGTGAACCATCATTTTTATTTCTATCCTGTAATGATATAGTTCTATACTTCCTAAAGCTAATTGTTCCTCCTGGCAATCCATTGTAGCTTAAAACAATAAGTGGAAATTTTGTATACATCAGTTTTCACTGCAAATGTAAAACACTCTTTTAAAGTCCGCTTCTACTTAATGAATTTTCCAGTGGCCTTAGGCACTTATCTTTTACACATTATTGAACTCTTTTATATTCACCAGAAGCATTTTGTCTATTACATGCGTTATCTTATGCATGATCATGGTTTCTAGAGATAAAGCAATCAGCTTTGTAGTATTTGTACTATTTCTATTTTTCAAAATTTTTGCAAAGTTAGTTTGTGGAAAAGAGGACTGAGTATGAAGTATCATGCCTTTCCCTTAACTTAAAGATAGTTGTTTTGCCCTTCAAAACAGAATACCTTCCTTTTATTCTAAATGGTGATTTAGAAATCACCTTTGCAAATAAAGGAAACTTTTGCATGACTGTTTTGATTTATCATTTACTCAGTATTGTTATCAAAAATGAAATTCTATTTTCTTCAATTTTTGTTCTGTATACCTTAGGGCATGCAAGTAATTTTCAGTGTTTAGTTTTTCAATATGGAGACTGTGACTAATTGACTTTCATGTATGATTCAGCTTTGCATTCTTCATTGTATAACATTTGATTATAAGACTGTATGTATCAGATACATCCTCATAGCAGTTGATTATAAGGCTATTGTGATGGTTTGTATATTCTTGGCCCAGGGATTGGCACCATTAGGGCATAGTCTTGTTGGAGTAGGTGTGTCACTGTGTATGTGGGCTAAAGATCCTCGTCTTAGCTGCCTGGAAGTAGTCTTCTAGCAGCCTTCAGGTGAAGATTCAGAATTGTCAACTCATCCTACACCATGCCTGCCTGGATGCTGCCATGCTCCTGCCTTGATATTACTGGACTGGACCTTTGAACCTGTAAGCCAGCCCCAGTTAAATGTCCTTATAAGAATCACTTTGGTCATGGTGTCTGTTCACAGCAGTAAAACACTAAGACAGCTATCATTCCATTATATTATCATCAATTTCTGCCTGAAAATGTATGTAGCTCAGTGGTAAATTGCTTGCTTCAGCATTGAATTGTGTTCTAGAGGTCAAGAGACAATTGTGCTTACAATACCCCACACAGGAAAATGTGCTATAAAGTAAATACTATCCATTTATTTTAAGTGTTGTGCTTATTGAATATCAGTGTTTGTCCCTTCTCTCCTTTTTCCTTCTCTCTAACCTTTATTTCAGGCCATGCCTCCTTTCTGTCCACTTCTCTCCCACTCACATATTTCTCTCTCTGTTTTCTTCCCATCTCTATCTCCATGTCCCCTTTTCTACATCTTCCTCTCCCTCTTTCTCTCTCTCCTTCTACTTAAATCCAGTAACTTGAGGTGCTGGGCTGCAAGATGATGAATATGCTCTGGTTTCACCAGTGCACACTGCCTGAATGGTGCAAGGAAGATTTGCCCTCCCTAACTCACTCTACATTACCCTGTGAACATCTTCCATTGATTTCCCAAAAGTTAAATTTATAATAAGTTAATAAGCTTATCCAAATAAACAAATGGTTTTCAGTTCAGATACTGAGAGAGGTTTTTATTAAGCCAAAATTAAAACCCAGTCATATACATTGTGGTTTAGGAAAACTTTAGAGATACAAAAAAGTGAATCTAATTCCACAGGGTTTATTTTTCAAGTAATTCTCCAGGTAATTGCAGTCATGCATCTTAACTTTCCTTTCCCAGTGCAGCCTTCACAGGAAGGACTTTTCAGAAGCAGTGTTGAACTTGAGCATGTTCTGTGCATGCTGCCACAGAGTCTGTGAGCTCTTGTGATGTCTGAAAGACACTGCTTCCTTGGAGCTGTCCATCACCTCTGGCTCTTACAATCTTACTGTTTACAAATAGTGTTTATAAAGAAAGAACAAAATATCTGCAGTAAAATATGTTAATTAATGACAAGATCTGGAAGGCAAAGGAATACAAAAAATAATTTAGCAGGATTTCAGATGAGATCAATGGCTACACATTGTCAATGATACAGAGCATTAAAAGAATTTCTAAATGCAGTGCACAGTGTTCAAAAAATATCAAAACCAGAAGCACCAGATACTTAAACATTAAAAATACTGAAGTGTAGGAGTCTTTGTTAGTATCTTCTCCATAGATAGCAAGGAGTTTTCACATCATCCTTTAAATGGCCCCCAATTTCAGTTGTCACTCCCAATACTATCACCCTCCACTCTCTATACCTAACCCCTCTTGTTCTCATCCCCCCTCCCTCCAGTCCACCTGGGAAATCTATTGTATGAGCCCTTTCCAGGGATATTCATACACCACCCCCATTGAGCCCTTCTTGTTACCTACCTTTTTAGTTACTAGCACTCTTGAAGGGATATGATCAAGACTGTCCAATGAGAGCACTGCATTTTCACATCACAATTATTTGTGAACTGTACGTTAACTTTGCCCTGAACATTTTATGTTATTTTTACTGCTACTGTTTTTGATTTTTAAAACAGGAGAATTTGTAGTTTTTATTTCATTACATAACCCATTATATAACATTCATTTAAAAAGTGCCAAACGCTATGTAATTTACTCTCATTCTTAACTTTGAAATGCTATACAGGAAAGATACTGAATTTGATAACATTTCAATATTTGACAACAAATAATATTTAAAATAATATTTAAAATAAAATTTATAAAGGAATATTGAACCTACTCATTTCTTTATTTCATGTGTTTGCTTAATTCTGGAATAGGGCATAAATAAGAAGTCACCACAGTGGCAAAGGACAGTATTCCTGGAGCATGATGCCTGCCCCGAAACATCTAACCTACATCAGAGATAGTTGTCAGCAAAGGTAGTCAGTAAGATAACTTTTCCCACAGTTATTCAGATGTACTTATAAGGTCATAGCCTGTGTTGGTAGGAAGTCAGTTACAACAGTGTCCTTAGAAAGATTGAGGATTGTTTTGCGGCCTGAAGGGAAATGTGGGTGGCCGGGCAGGAGTTTAACATATAAACTGAAACGGACAAATAATTTCAAACAAGAGAACACTCTTGGGCACATCTTTTCTTTTCTTTGGTCAATATGAGTGGGTTTTGTTGTTGTTGTTGTTGTTGTTGTTGTTTACTTGCTTGGTTTTCACTAAGTCAAGGTCATAAACATCTCAAGGTCACACACATAATTCACCTTAGAAAAAAGGAGAATGGAGAATAAAATTCAAGCTAACTAGCTTTCCTGTAAACTGGATGTCTAGTTATAATCAGTATTCACATTTCTTTCAGAAAAACTTTAAAAACTTAGAAATTCATTGAAACTAGAATTTTGTCGCTTAAATATTTTTTCTTTCTAATAATATTTTTATAAATAGATGTCTGCAATGAAAACCTATTTAAACCAAACTATATATAATTTTTGAATAATAGTATACATAAATAAAACCATATGATGCTATATAACTTTAATTTTTATAACTTTATTCCAAAAAAAAGTGTTTTCGTATGGTCATATCCCACCGTTGGCTACACGGTGAATTCTAGGCCTTTCTGAGCTACAAAGAAATACCCTGTTTTAAACAAACAGATTTTTAAAAAGATTTAAAAAGGAAAAGAAATTTTCAAATATAGGACTCAGAGTGATTAAAGAAAAGCAATTTATACATTTCGTATACAGATATTTAATAGTGTTAATCATGGTTCTTAATTTGAGCATAATGTGGTATAGGATATGAATTATGTGGCAAATGACTTGATTTTATAGACACAGCCTTATTAGAGCATATTATTTTTATTAATAACTTACTATTATGAATTTTATTCGTTGAAATTATCTGACACTTGGTATTATGAACATACCTTGCTTTTGATTTTACTATAGGATATAAAATTCAGTCTGTTCTACTTCATCTTGTCGATCGTGACATCTACAAATTCTATCTTCCCTTTCCCAGTACAGTATCCACAATAAGAATTTTTCATAAGTAGTTTTCAGGGTACTTAATTTCTGTAATAACTGCCTTGAGAAATATGCTGTTGCCCTAATAACTTCTCCTCCCTCTAGTCACAAATGAGGCAATAACTTTTTGAAACACACTGTGAGGTTTGCCTTATTTTTCTTAATTTCACATATCAAAAATGCCCTTGTATTTACTATCCTTTGTGATACAGAACTAATACATTTCAAATGGTCTGGTGTCAACAACTAGAGCCGGAATTAAATGACATAAAATCAGCTACTGTCTTAGGGCTTCTACTGCTGTGATGAGACAGGATGAACAAGGCAAGTCTTACAAAGAACAACATTTAATTGAGCCTGGCTTATAGGATCTGAGATTCTCAGTCTACCAGTAAAGGTGGGAAGCCAGGCAGGTATGGCACTGAAGGAGCTGAGAATTCTACATCTTTGTTCTGAAGTCAAACAGAAGACTGACTTCCAGGCAGCTAGGAAAATGGTCTCAAAGCCCACCCCAACAGTGACACACTTCCTCCAACAAGGACACACTTCCTCCAACAAGGCCACACCTTCTAATAATGCAACTCCCTGGGCCATGAGTATTTAACCCACTAGACCAAGTTTACTGCTTAGTTATTTAACCTTGCTCTCACACACCCTAATGGTTATGGAATGTCCCCATTCTTACTGAGCCATCTCTTTCATAGTTCAGTCAATCCCCCAAACAAGATAACAGATGCTCAATGTCTTTAGATAATTCAATGAAATAATGAGGAGGCATTATAATGCCTGTTCTATTTATATTGCTCAACAGGTTACTCCCCCACCCACGCCCCAAACACACACACACACACACACACACACACACACACACACACACACACACACACACACACACAGAGAACTAAGTACATGTAACAACTGCGAAGAGAAGAAGCAGATTTCACAAAGTAAATATTCAGGGCAAGCTAATTGATTAACTTTTGTTCAGTAATGTTTATTGTACCTTTATTACAGCATCACTCACTTTTTTAGTTAGATGTTTTGGAATATTAAAATGGTTGACTCACAAAAAAAAATGACCTAGTACAGTCACTTGTTTAAATATGAACTTTTCTGGGTATTATGTCCTTTATCATTTTGATTTAATTTTTGTTTGTCTACAGTATTACAAATTTTCATGTTGCAAAATAGGACAAGCTTGCAAATTACAAAAAAATATGAGTAGATAAAAATTTAAGTGGAAAGAGAATGTTCTTCTTAGAAAGAATTTTGCCTCAGAATATTTATGTTTTTCTTACCACAAAACAGAAACATCTAAAGGCTAATTTAACTACTCATAAAACAAGCCTCAGTGTATGCATGTATTTTCTCTAACAGGAAAGAAGATATTATAAAGAGTCACTGTGTCCCTGCTACTAGTTACCAGAAATTTAAATTGATGGATCCCAAAGAATTTTTAAAATTTCCAGGAATGTTATGCTTGGAGATAGGAAAAACTGAAACCTTGCTGACAGACAAAAAGATGTTTGTCTCCTGGAAAGAGACAAGATTAGAGAAAAATACTGGCCACATTTTATACCTCTTTGTAGACAGACTAGAGCAATGACTGATAAGTATTTGGTGGGACCATAGCTTGACCAGAGTTATTTTATGATGTATACCTCATGACCTTTATTTGAATCCAAGTTTCATGCCAGGACCCCAAAGACTGACTTGGGGTGTCGCTCAACCTCATTGTTTGTTTCCATTTTAATGGAGCTACATTGACTGCACTACGTCTTACTAAAATTGTCTCTTTTATTTTTGAACAGATCACAGGTGGCTTAGACTAGCTCCTTAACAGTACCAAGGCTCCAGCTTCCTCCTTAAAACACTGCAACTGTGCTAACTTCAAAGAGTATTTTTTTCTCATGAGCTAAAATGTACCTGATTTTATAACAGTTTCCTAAAAACATTCTTGATCTCTACAAAAATTTAACTAAAAGCTTGGATAAGAAAAGAGTTTCATCAGCATCTGAGAAGCATGGCATAGGAGAGTACAATCAAATGCTGCTAACTTTTATGTTCTGCTGTGTAAAACATATGTGGCCTGACTGCTCCAAAGGCATACTGAGGAGGTTTTGGAGAATATGAGACTATGATTGATGTATCGAAGTACAGGGACAGTCATCCGGCAGCTGATGGGAGCATATGCAGAGAATCACAGCCAACTATTAGGCAGAGCTTGGGGAGTCCTTCAGAAGAGAGGAAGGAAGAATTGTAGGAGCTGAAGAGGTCAAGGATATCACAAGAAAACCCCCCAAAAATGAACAAAACTCAGCTAAAAAAAGCTCACAGAGCTTGAACTGACAATCAGGGAGACTGCATGGGCCTAACCTAGTCCCTGTGCATGTAAGTTTTTGTTGTCTACTTGTATGACTTCTAACAATGGAAGAAGGGGCCGTCTATGATTCTTCTGCTTGCATTTGAGACCCCTTTTTCTACTAAGTTTCCTCATTAAGCTTTAATATAAGGGAGTTGCCTAGGTTTATCGCAACATGATATGCTATGTTGATATCCCTGGGATGCCTGCCTGTCCCACGCGCGACTTTTCGCTGGCAAGGAGCACGCGGACATTAGAAATCCTTACTGTGACCACTTTATTAATCTTAGAAGAGGAAAAGCCACGCCGCGCCAACATGGGGTGCTTATAAAACCCTCGTGCAGTACACCCACACCTGATTGGTTGTTACCCATGATCTCATAAGGCACGCCCCGGAGTGGGCAAAGACCTGGCACGAAGGCACTCTTGCACATGCGCACAGTTAACTACCTGAAAGGGGGGCCGGCTGGCGCGGCAAAAGTTGGCGCCATCTTGTAATGGCGGAGTCTATCCTGCCCTACCACGTGGGGCGCAGTGGAAGCCAGTGCCATCTAGTGGTGGCGAACGTATTGTGGCCCTCTACATCTCACCCTTATAATTTATATAATTTTATAGCAGAAATGATCACCCTATCGCGTGTAATGAGGAAACCTCAGGGATGTGTAAGGGCTGATCAAAGGAACACTGAGTCTCTCTCAATCTCAGTGTAATGGATCCACAGATCCATGGGGTGCAGGAGCAGAGAACTCAGATACAGAGAGTATCCCTCTCCTCCCAGTGCAATGGACCCACAGATCCATTGGGTGCAGGAGCAGGGAACTCAGATACAGAGTAAATCCTGAACAAGATAACCAAATTCAAGGTGAGGCCCTTTGTACAATGGCCACAAGTGCTTGAGTGATAACGGCCTTGTCACGTTACTGTTGAGATCTGAGTTTGTAAACCAACCATGGTATGAATACTGATCCACAGCATAGGGCTGCATCAAACAGAGCCACTCCCGATAAGTAGTGGGCACCTCATATGGTCCTCCTCAGCTGTTACCACCAAGGACCGTAGTCAAGCTGTTCTTATAATAAAATTTAGAATTCCCAATTGTTAGTAACTACTCTAGAAAGTTCACCCACTGTACTTGTCTAACAATAGATTGGGGGAGGATAACTCCAGACACTGCAGACACAATGTCTGCAGCAGTAATGGCTGCTACAGTAGCAGCGAAAGTGTCAAGGTCTTTTCTAGGACAGTTCAGGATCAGTCATTCTTCTCTGGAACAACCAGCAGACAATGGAACCATTTCTGAGATCTGTATAACCAGGAAAGAGTTCTCCAGTCACTGTAGCTTTACACAGGTAGCTTTCTGTGAAGCTACAGTCTGTAAAATGACAACACCAGTTACCAGTTAAGGCAGCAAGAGTCACCAGGGAAATGAAGGGACAGGGGTAACAGCTGGAGTCCACTCTTCTCCAGGAAGCAGCAGTGTACAGAGTCTGATTGTAGGCCACAGTGGGACGGGAACACACGCAGCGGTAACACTGACTGTAGCAACGGCAAAATCTCTGTGGTGACAAAGGATGAAGGGGAATCTTCTATCTTCCTCTCAGGGCAGAGGAATGACTCCAGGGACCCGAACCAGGAGAGCTGAATAACCAGGATCAGCAAGTCTCAGCAACCACCCAGGCAGCTGGCACACTCCTGTAGCATCCTGTAGAAAAAACACAAACATTCCCTCTTCCCCATATAAAATATCTGGACAGGAACATGTCAATAAGTGGATCTCTCTATTTCACCTAGGCAGAAGTATGCCTAGTTGTAGGGTGCCATAAACTTTGGCATCCAAATTTTTAAAATTGAAATAAAAGGAACATTATTTAGCATACAGGGATAACTCCCCCTTTTTATTTATTAAGATATAGTAAAGATATTATTTATTAAGGTAAGTCCTCGAGGATTAAGTTGAGGACACTGAGCACTTGTATTTATAAATTGACTTGTATACCAAATTATTGTCTCTAGCATAATTGTATTGAATATATAAAGAATGAGATTTTTTTCACTAATTGTTCTTATGTAAGGCCTATAATCTGTCTGGAATCTTGACCTCCCTTGTTAAGGAGCCCAGGCAATCCAGTTTGAGTTCTTAAATGTCCTATAAAGGAACAGTATTTAGTGCTCTTAACCACTAATCCATTTTTCTAGCACCTCACAATCTTTATTTACCTAAACATAAGCATTAATTAGAAATGTCAAATCTTGTAAATATTGTCCAGATTTAGTCTTACTAGAAATCTCTGAGCTGGCAGGGTGAGGCTGGGAGTTGAAAGTAAACAAATGGAGTCTTCCTCTTTTCGTGAGGGTGTGTTATCAACTCTATTACCATTTTTAAAGAGCTGGGTCTACGGTTATGTTTAGTTGTCTGAGCCAGAGCACTGAAGGGACAGTGAGTTGTCAGACATTTACACTGAAATCACTCACTGATTTCATGTAGAAAACTTGCCTCTAATAAAGCATTAAGTAATTGAAATCAATTGTAAACCACAAGCCACACATTGGCTATCAGTATATGAATAGAAAGCTTGATTTTTTAACATTTTAAAAACAGCGGCTAAAGCATGGAATTAAATAATCTGTGTTGAAGCAATAGAAACTCAAGAGAATAAACAAGTGATCTAATCATATATGTAGCCTTTTCATTAGATGAACCACCTATAAATACAGTAAGCGCATTTCCTATGGGTTGTACGCACAAATATACAGGAAGTACAAAAGCATGTAAAGAGTAAAATTATCAATTTTGTCTGAAAAATTTGTATATGTAATAGGCCAAATATCAGTATTTAGTAGTAACCAATTAACTGTTGTTTGGAATAAGATATGTTTTACCAGGTTTCTATTTAAAATACTTCCATGACTCTAGTCCACAACTCTGTACTAACACAGCTGAAGCTTTATCTCCAATGTGCATAACAAAGACCTAAGTCCTCTGGTAAGGTGAGGTACTTAGCCAATTAACATATCTTTAGAAGCTTAAAATTAGCTTCAAATATTCTTATCCAGAGTAGTGTAACAGCTACTCCCCAAATATTAAAGCTCATTTTGAGGGCAAAGGTTTGTAATAAAAATTTCCATATACATTGAAAGATTTAAGTTCTAACTTCTTACACTGAAGAAGCAACAAAATTACCTAATATGAGGCTGTTAGCCATTCTTAATGATATCACTTTATGGGCTCTCTAAAACTATAAGCAAGCTCACGAAATGAAAACTCACAATTGTTATGACGAAAACAAATTGTATGAAATCAATCCTCTAAATCTGTCTTGAAATGGCAGTTGGAGTAAGGAAACTGGCTGTAATGCTCTCACGAGTTCTAAAACCTCATCAATCTTTATAAATCCTGTAACAATCTCTACCTGTTTGATTTTTCCTTAATTAAAAATAAGTTTGAGTTAGTCAATGTAACACTGGCGATCCTAAATCACAATCTTTAAGTTCTCTCTGTAACACCAGAACACAGCCACGAGGTCACCTGAGTTCTGAGTACGTGACTAGGCAGCTGTTCTCCAGGCAGTGGAAATTAGCATTAGAATACAGATAACTTCAGGGCAAGCCACAACTTTGGAAAGCAATACTCAACCTCCAACAAACAATCTAGTCTCCAAGGCACCCCAGGTCTATCTATTATGTTACAAAATTTGACTGTCAATTCTTACATTTGGACGCACAATTATTCATTTGTTTCTTTTTGAAAGGAGTTAAAACCAAGTCAAGGTGGGCACGACCGGCAGATAAAGGTTTTACCATTTTTTCTTTTGAACATGAAACATAAAACTTTTAGACAACAAGAAACAAAAACCACAGACATACACTGACAGACAAGGGGACATCCTGGTGCACCAGAGACAAACAATAGACAAAGAGGGGAAAAAGCCAGATGGTGTTCACGGCGACTATCCACTCGAGTGGAGCTGATATGGGCGATGGATTGTCTCAATTCCTGGACTAGTCCACCAACGTGTTGAAACCCAATTCTGTAAGATACTGAGAGATATTATCTGAGCAGTACGATCGACATTCGCCAATGGTATGGAAGTGAAACACAGTCCTGAATATTTTTACTCACAACCCAATTACATTAACTCTATCAGGCTGTGCACGGGCACTGAGATGTCCTTTTGTTTGATTCTCCTGAATAAATTTTCAGGCGGTCTGTCTCTATCAAATCTGATCAGTATGACTCTGTAAAGCTGTCTCATCAGCGCCCGGACGCCGCGGCGTCCCCAGAGCCAGCGCGGGAGCTTAATTACACCTTTCATAAGCACTAAGACAAAGTTTTTTTCCCAAAATACTGTGTTCCTTTTACCTCCTCCCTTCTCACCCGGGGCGTTTATTCCCCAATCTTTCACTTCCAAATTGGAAGGGTCTGGTGCTTGAGATCGATCAGTTCGTTGTAACTTTTCACTATCCTCTGTTTCTGACGATTTTCGCCCTTCCCCCAACACTCTCCGCTTTGCTGTTACAGCTGGGCAGTTCCCACGCGACCTCTGACACCGTTTGGCGGTAGCTAGAAACTTAAAGGTCAATAGAAACAACTCGCGACCTCTGACACCGTTTGGCAGTAGCTAGAAACTTAAAGGTCAATAGAAACAACTCGAGGGTTGCCAGAGCAACCATAGCGGCACGTGCCGAGTCCGGCAGGGGATTGAGCTGGAGCAGATCAGGGCTAAACATTGTCTCTCGGAGTTCTTTTTACCTGCATTCCACAGCTTCTGGATTTCTTCCGTGAAACAGAGGCTTCCTCTTGGCACTGGTGATGATGTAGCTTTCTGTGTCCCGGGTTTCAGCACCAAATGTCCCGCGCGCGACTTTTCGCCGGCAAGGAGCACGCGGACATTAGAAATCCTTACTGTGACCACTTTATTAATCTTAGAAGAGGAAAAGCCATGCCGCGCCAACATGGGGCGCTTATAAAACCCTCGTGCAGCACACCCACACCTGATTGATTGTTACCCATGATCTCATAAGGCACGCCCCGGAGTGGGCAAAGACCTGGCACGAAGGCACTCTTGCACATGCGCACAGTTAACTACCTGAAAGGGGGGCCGGCTGGCGCGGCGAAGGTTGGCGCCATCTTGTAATGGCGGAGTCTATCCTGCCCTACCACGTGGGGCGCAGTGGAAGACAGCGCCATCTAGTGGTGGCGAACGTATTGTGGCCCTCTACACCTGCCCTCTTCTGAAGGGAAAAAGAGCAAGAGTGGAACTAGAGGAAAGAGGAGGTAAGAAGGAAGGGTAGGGAGGAGACAAAGGAGAGAAAATGTAGTCAGGATAAAATTATGTGAGAGAGGGGTTGGGGATTTAGCTCAGTGGTAGAGCGCTTGCTTAGGAAGCGCAAGGCCCTGGGTTCGGTCCCCAGCTCCGGAAAAAAAAAAAAAGAAAGAAAAAAAAATATGTGAGAGAAGAATAAATTTTTAAGAAATGGTACAGGAGAAGAAAGAGAGCTCCTGGTTTAATTACTTCATGGATTCAGATATTTTCTCATTGCATAGCATGGGTCTCATTGTCATAACCTGTCCTTCCTGCTCTGATAGAGGGTCATGTCTCCATTCACCAGAGTAGATCCAATTTGAAATCTTGCCTCTCTGACAGAACCAGCAGCTGAGAGGAACTTGTCAGGAGACATATGGGACAACTCTTTTCAGTTTACACCAAATATACATTCATAACTCTCCCTGGAGTTCTGATCCTGAAGATGTCCTTCAGAAGTCATTTCCCCTGTGTTCGTGTTGTGAGAGGCAGAATTGAGAGAATCTGTGTGGTTAGTTCATTCACCAATACAATTGATCTGTGTGGTTAATTCCTACATGGTCATAAGGTGAGCAGGCACACAGCTATTTTTTTCTTTTGAGATAATAAATGCCATCCAAAGACCAAAATGACTTCTTAAAAGCAAGGACTACACTTTAAAAGATAGGAAATATTTTTTCATAATGTTTGGACTTTACTGTCCTTTCCTAGAAAATGTGTCATTCATAAGTGAAAAGCAAGATAGATTAATTACTCACAATTATTGATCCTGGTAGAGATATGGTCATAAATACAGGTTTAAAAAAAGTAATATGAAAAGGAAATTGCAAGCCATTAGGGATGTGAAAATTTTCATTTATTTCATCTGCAAAGGCCTATTTTAACAAGCAACTTAGAGTTATCCTAAAACTTTCACCCATAGGATGTATAGTTGATATAAAAAATTTGACATTATACTTTGTGTATCATCTCATAAGCTGTGGAGGCACTTTGCCTCACTTTCGCTCAGTTGGTAGAGCATGAGACTCTTAATCTCAGGGTCATGGTTCCCAGCCCCATGTTGGACGCCATCTATTGCATGTCTTTAAAAAGAAACCCATGCTAAACCTGGCTATGAGACAGTTTTTACGGTCTTGCTCATCCCCATGGCCATCCCCAAGCATCCATCTTGCCCTGATTCCTACAGCCATCCTGCTGCCAAGTCAAAAACCTTGCTCCCAAGGTAGCTCTCTCAGTCTCCACTACTCTATTGTCTAGATATGAAATTCCTAGCTACTTGTGGTTGCTTTAGGCCACTTTGTGTGTGTGTGTGTGTGTGTGTGTGTGTGTGTGTGTGTCCCAAAATAATTTTATCATTGAGTGAGCCTTACAGACTGCATTTAAATAAGTCAAGGTAGCTACACATTATTAGTTGCTATCATCTCATGGGACTACCCCTGTATACATGGTTTGTCATTGACAGTACTGTCATTATGCAGCGAATGACTGTGTATTACCCTCATGATGAGGTCAAAGACTTGAAAGTCCATTTAAGGAATAGTCTTACATGAACGATGGTACTTGGAAGTGATCTCAAGGGGCCAGGACCACTGCAGTCTAGGGAGCATCATCAACTGGGCACAGTGCTAGTTTCCTATACATGGCAATAGTTTCTTTTAGTTTCCCTTTTGCCCCTAACTTTTCCTTCTAGATGCCACCCAAGACACCAAGGTCATCACAAAGCTAGGTTGTGATGATGCCAGCTTCACTGTTAGTCTGCCCACTTGCCCACCTCTGGGCTCTGTTGTATTCCCCACTTGTCCCTCACCAGCCACTGCTGCTCCAACAGAAGATCAACCTCTTCCTTTTCTCTCCAGTACTGATTTTCTCAGTCCTATAGCCTCTTCTCCATCTCCAGCTTGATGTCTATGCCTTGCTGTTCCAGCAGCTCTTTCTGAGCATAGTTCCAGTCCACAAGCACAGAGGGAGGTCCTGGGGGTGAGAGAACCCCATGTTCTCATCCCAGTCATGCTTGCTCTGGTTTATTGAATCGGAAAACATGTTTTTTGCCCATTACAATCCTGTTTCCTGACTTCAACACCAGTGGTTCTGTTACAAGCTTCCCATTGACATATTTCTTAGCTCCTTTACAAGGCTCCAATGTGACCATCACTTCTCCATCAGGCTGAGGGATGCTGTGGAAGAGACAGTGCTGCTCCTGGATGAACTGGCCAGTCAGCTTGACGGCCATATCTACCTGGTCAACTCTGGTGATACCATCTTTGATATGGTTGGGAAGACATTCAGACATCATGGCGTCTTCATTCAGATTTACCAGGTGGGTAGTCTCTTTTGGAGAGAAGATACCCACAGTACTGCTATCCTCCAGATAGCCATACCCATCTCAGTCAGCAATGCTTCTCTCTTCATTCTCAGAGCTTCCGTCCCATGACACTTCTCCTCCCAAGTCTCATTCAGCTTAGCTAAAATCTTTTCTGTTTCCTGAAATCTCTCCATGGCTTCCTCAGGCCTAATCTGGGATTTAGTTCTGGGTGACAATGAGGACTCCAGCTTTCCATTATGTGGAGGAGATGAGTGAAGTTGGGTCAGGGGGAGATGATGCAGTGGGCAGAACACCTCCAGGACTCCCTTCTTCCATCTTTAGACTTCCTAGAGAGCTGAAAGTCCCTGAGCCATCAACAGTTCCTGCAACTAGGAACCTCCTTCCGTGGCTCCCAGATCAGCCAGGCATTGGGGTCCTCACTGATGACAGCAGTGCATCACATCTGCTTGGTGTGGTCTGATTACTTCAGAGTGCTGAGTGTCTCCTCATAATTGATGTCAGCAGACCTCAGGGCTGCAATCATTGCTATGCCTGAGTTCTCACCCAACTTCTTCTTGAGCAGCCAGGTAAGCAGAGTCTCTATAAGGGATGAAATCTAACTTTTGCTTCTGTGAGTGCAAGTCTGCCAGGGCTGAGATCACCTTCCCAAGAATAATCAGGGACTTACTGATATTTGCACCTTTCTTTAGATACATCCCTCAACTCCTGAGGAGTCAGCCCGCTCGCTCCTGGCAAGGTGCACCAAGCTGATCTTACTGTCCTTTTCTGAATCCAGGCCAGTAAGCTGGTCATGGAAGCACTGGATAAAGATGACAGTAAAGATGGCATGGGTACAGCTGCTGGTCTCATTAATGTTGGTGGCAGCCACAATTTTTGCTGTATTTCCACAGTCCATGAGGTCAACTATGTCTGCATAGGAAGTCACAGCCAATTTAAACAGGTCTTGTACCTATGGGTCCAGGATGGAGTATTCGCAGACTTACAGAGATTCCCGAATATCTTGGGGTTCAAGAGGTTTCATACTTGCTCTCAATAGAGCTCATATAGTAGAAAAGTTGAGCACTCTGGTTTACTCAAGAGAAGACGTGTTGTAGAAGATGTTAATATACAAATTAAATCCATGACACCATCCCATGTTATCTCCAGCACCATAGGGCCACATAGCATTTGTGGGGTATTTTCATCTCAATCAGCAAAATGTTTCCACCCATCAAGTTAAACTCTCAATTTCTAAGCCATGCTGCTATTCTGGCTATTCTCTGGGCCCTGTGGCAACCTCTCCACCTCCATGACTAGCCCCATCAATGGCCATGTATCTAATTCCCAAGGCAAGTCATTGCCATGCCATTCCCATAGAGAAACTACCTATCTTGAAGCTGTTTTGCTTCAGACTCTACTCACATTCCCAGCATCCACCCCCTGTGGTTATAGTCACAACTCTCAGTAACCCATTAAAATCAAAACTCAGTAAGCTTGTAATTTATCAGTCAGATTTATATCAGTAAATTCTCACTCTACAAAATGTGCACACAATAAACTTAGAGCCAATTGATACTGATATAAACTGCCTACCTACATAAGACAAATTATCCTATAATTATCCACCCCTTATATGATTTTCATAGCTCCCCGTGGGTATGTAAAGCCACAAGGGAGTGGGTCATCCTTCTCCATCGTCATTTCTTCCTCCTCCTTCTCTTTGTCCTTATAAAAACTTTGCCCCCCTCTTTCTTTTTCACTGCCTAATCAAAGGCCTTGCCTTATCTTGTGCTTGCCCTCACCTGCATATAGCACACGTATATCAGTCCACACCTGCATCAAACCACAAAGAGGTCTTTGCAGAGCTGAGATATAATGCCCTGCTGCACCTGTTCCTGCTGCCCCATCATGGTGTAGGACTTCCCAGCCCCCCTCTGCCCATATGCAAAGATTCGCACATTGTAGCATTCAAAAGAGTGGAGCAGCATCTCTTCTCCTGTGTCTGGATACACCTGCTGTTGAGATGCAAACTGTGGATCCTCCAAAGTACGTGATAGTAAGAATAGTCAAGGGAGAAGCTTTTGGAGGCATCCTTGCTCTGTTTGGGATTAATGATGGAGGTGGTGTTGCCTTGCATGCTGACCACACACTTGGCATCCTGATTGGTCTCACAGGCATTAAAGGGCCGTACCCTCACTACTACTTTCACAGAGGCATCAGTCATAGCTTCAAAATCTCCTACTCTCCTCAGCTGGTGTCCTGGCCCCAGATTCGCTGAACTGTATCAGTTCTGGCTGCCACGGGTCCTCTTATGGGAAGCCCCATCCTACACTTGGGGCCTGGCTACACCAGCAGCAAAAGAACAAACTTCCTGGGATGCCTAAGACCAGCTAGGGAGAGATAAGGGGTTAGGGGGTATTTCAGGGATGTCCCCACCCCTTGCTGGGTCTGTGGGGAGGGGGTGACAGCAAAAGTAGCGTTAGAGGTCAGTGCCAGCCACTCCTTCATCTTTCCCTCTGTCCTCTCTTCCCCCTCTCTTCCTGTTCTGCCCAGAAAATACCACCTCCATATTTTCGGCCAGTTATTGGCTTTCTGTCATCTTTATCAGCCACTCAAATAACTAGAAGAAATTTCTCTACAATTTTCTTTTTTAATTAATTAATTTTATCCTACTTGGTTGTTATATTTGTGAGGATGGCTATGTAGTACCTGTATGTCTTGTCCCAGCAGAGACCAGAAGAGGGCATCAGATCCCTTGGAACTCTCACAGTAGACAATTGCAACTTGGATTTGCATGCTAGAAATGGAACTTTAGTCTATTGGAAGAGCAATCAGAGCCCTTAAGCACTGAGTAATCACTTCTATCCTCTTTTATCTAAATTTCACATGTTATAATGACTTGTATGTAACAGTAGAATATGGTCTAGATGGCAGTGATCTAGTTCTCATAGACAGGTCTCAAGACTCTTAGTGGTGGCCCCAGAACCTCTTCTCCACTGGGGGCAGAGTGTTTTTCTGAAGAATTGATTTTTTCTGCTGGAGGCTGTAAAGTGTTGGTGTGAATCCTCTTTCTCACCCCAGAAATATCATACACACTTGCACATGTGTCGTAAAGGTACATAAATACACCCTGGAATCCTAGGGAATTTCTTAAAGGATCCCTTCCTCATTAAAAAAAAATCCATCATTATAGTCAAGTAATGATATCATAGTATATGGTTATGTAATAAATAAAATATGAGCTTATCATAAGTTAGGATTGCATACTTAATCAACTAAAGAAATAAAAAACATGCCAATTTGTAACAGGACACATTTTTTTCTCTAGATTGGAAAACTTGCTTAAGAGTAGAAAATAGTTAATAAAAACAAATATGTGAAAATCAGTACACATCGAGTGTAATTGAATGGCCCATTGCTATTTTCTCTTCCACGGAAACAATGGAACAAATTTGTAGAGATATTCAAGCACAGTGCAGAATGATGGCTAACTTAACACAAAGAATCAAACGTAACAGTCACGCACAGGCTATGAAAGCATCAAAAGTATGAACACCACAGTTTGTTTATTTAATAGGTATAAATTGTAGAAATATATGGACATAATTTACATTAAAAAACATGCTTACTCGGTATTATCCTACCAATGTCATTATGAAACATTTACTTCCCTGTTCAACATAAATAAAACACATTCATGGGATTCTATCAACAATAGTAATTTCTTTAAAACAGCTTCTCACGAATCTCAGGTCTCAAACTCATTAAGTAGCTAAGGAAGATTGATAATTTAACAATTTACATCTACGATTGCAAGTATATAACATTATGTTCAGTTTATGTAATGGTAAGATTGAGCTCAAGGCCAGGCATGTGCTAGGTAAACACTCTACTAATACATCCCAGGCTTTCAGCAATGTTAAGAGTATTTAATGACAAATGATGTTGATTAACTCACATGAGTTTTCCGGGAGAGATGATCAGGAGTTCCTTTGGGTAAAATGTAAATTAGCAATAAGAGATGAAACCATGTGCACATACAGATAGTAGCTATCAATAAATCCTTTAAAATGATAAAAATTTAAATTTGTAACCTAAAATATATTTTAAAATATTCAAAAATTAAATTGTTAGGAAAATTAACTTTGATAAGAAACATGTTTCTTAAAATTTACTTTTTCAAATATTGTACTACAAGTCTCTGTGGCAGGCATTAAACCACAAGGTATAATAACAATCACCATTATCTACTTTCAAAATGTCCTCATTACTCCATCAAAGAAACTTTATGCTCATTAAATAGTAGCACTTCATCCGTCCCTCCTACTAATCCTTCCTATAAATATGATCATGCCCCTATTTCATGTTGCTGTTATATTCAGTTTAAGGCTTTTTTGTATTTACTTTATTTCACTTTGAATACTACAGTAGCTTTATTTACCTTTGCTGTGATACATACCCAACTTCATATTTTATAATGAGTTCTTCTACTGAATAGCTACGCCACATTTTGATTATCTACATCTCCGGTGAGTCACCTGTTTATTATTTCTGCCTTTAAGTCTTATGAGCAGGAATCTATGAATATTTTGTACAATTTTTTGAGTCCTGTTTTCATTTCCTTACAGCATATAATGTAGAAATCACCAAACTTTGTCTTCCGTGTATCAGTAAAAAGAATGCCAATACCCGAACGTCCCTGTCAATATTTTCTTTTTTTTAAATTTTTTTCCCTTTTCTTCAACATTTTTAATGAACAAAAAGTATTACAGTCACTCTAGTGGTTTTGAAATAGAATAACACAGTGTTTTTATTTGCATTTTTCTGTTAACAAATGTGATGGTTGTTTTTTGATAATCAACTTGACTAGCTTGAGAGACGGGTATAGCTATTAAAGGGTACCTCTAGATGTGCTTGTTACATTATTTCTGTACAGATTGCCATGTGGTATAGAAGCAGGTGAAACATCCATCCCAAATGTAAGCAGCACTATTTATAGTCTGGAACCCAGAATAATGCAGTGGGAGAAGTGAAATGGGTGCATTCCTTGTGCCTGCATCTCATCTGACCATCAGAACCGAGCCATCTTCACCATCATTTCAAAGAGACTCTCTCCATGGATCTTCATTCCCAGAATTGAACTGCATCATTTGGTCTCTTTTCTGAGCTTCTAGATTCTTTAACTGGGCAGATACAAGTCCACTCCTTCTCCTGGTTGTTGGTGGTCTATCACGTAAACCAATCCAACAAATCTCTTTTGGAAGTGATATATTTGTGACAAGAGAATCATAGTTCAGATAAATTACAACACTGAACATCTTTTGACTGTGTGAAAAGTGTTTGGATATCATTGTAAAGAAATTTCTTTTCAATATTTTTGCTAAACTCAAAACAGTGTTTCAATACACATTCATTATATATTTTGACATGAGACCATTCTTATTAATTAGGAAGAAAGAAGAATGACAATAATTTGTTCAAAAAGGAAGCTGACATTTAGTCCATTTCAGTATTAGGTTTATTGGAATGAGATGGTCTCAAGGCCCTTACTGGCCTGGAGGTGAGACAGAAAGTATTAAACAGAGACAGTACAACATATAGGGATATAAGCGTGGAGCCTTGGAGGAAAGGCAATATTTGCTTCATATGAATGAAAATTAAGTTGGGCACATTGGCATATAATTTTAACCCCAGCACTGGGGAAACAGAGACATGCAGCTCTCACTGAGTTTGAGGCCAGTCTGATCTACATAGCAAGTTTCAGAACAGTAAGAGTTACATAGTGAGATACTGTCTACAAACAAACAAGTAAGAAAACAACAACAACCAAAAAGAATGAAAATCAGACAGAGATATAGGAAGCAAGAGAGAGGAAGGACAGAGACAGAGAGATAGAAAGAGACAGAGGCATTACTAGAGAAATGGTGGGTAAATTTGAGAAGAATCTCTTCAGAGAGCAGCCTTCAGTGAAATCTCCTCAGAAGTCTTCCAGAGGATTCGGTACTCACCCCCAGAACAAAGAAAATATCAGATACCCTTTTAGAAGTAGTGTGGAATTTTACATCACAATTTTTTTCAACAGAACAATTATGACAAAAATCAGTGAAGAACAGGTTGACAGTTGTCATTATGAGAATTCTGACAGAAACCTGGTTACATCTGTGTCTTTCTGTAATTTCAGAATAAATGGAATAACAATAAATCCATAAGGGTTAGCAATTTCAATGACATCAACTGATATGAAAAAAGCCTAAGTCAGCCTGGCTCAAGAGGATGAAAAGTATTTTATTACAATCTAAAATACTAATATTAGCTTTCATATCACATAGTAAATATATCGGTGTGCACTTTTTGTTTCAATATAAATACAGGTTAAAGAGGCTGCATCAAATCTCAATGAATTTCTTAAGGGAGCTGAGAAAGAGTCTCTATTGTTTAGAAAAAAAGCATCAGAACCAGTGTTGTGAGGCAGCAATGATAGGAACTGTTGGAGTCAAAGCTTAGAATGAAGCTGCGGAGTTCAACTGTGAGATGAAAGTTCACACCAGGTCCAGAGCAGGGAATAGGTCTGGGTCAGAAAACAGGTCAAGAACAGGAATGAGGTGGCAGTTGCATGTTAAGGTGAGTAAGCAGGTGGATGGGCAGGCATATGACTAAGCTGGGTCAACTGCTGGTGACCAAGACAAGCTAGAAGTCTTTATCCTTGAAGGGCACATCAGGGATCATGTAATAGGCGGGTGTGGAACTGTGTCATCATGGAGAAAGGGGCTTATCACTTCGATCAGCCTAGGCAAGGTAGTTACACTTTTACTTTGCTGTGATGTGTCCAATAAATTCTGGGACTTGGCATCCCTGACAGGATTTATTTTAATACTTTTGTGACCCTATAGTTTTAATTCACTGCAAGTCATTTATCAGTTCTGGGTGGTTTGGGAACTCAACCAGAGGCTATATCATCCTTCTCCCTCCAAATGAAGTTAAAAGCTGTTTTCAAAATGGAGTCTTCTAGGCTCAAGCATAACCTGAAAAAGCAATCTTTTATACAATATGGAGTAGCGTGATGTACTATAGCCTGATTTCAACAGTCAAGTCAAAGCACAGTCCACAATTAAACCCATTGCAGAGAGAGATGCAGGGAAGCATGGCCTGATGCAGTCTAGAGGTGATCTAAAGGTGCAGACTAATGCCCTAACACTTATAACACACCATTTGCAACAGCCTTCTCCAAGTCTGTTGATCTTCTTTCCTGTGCCTTGTGTTCCTTAGTGTACACACAGAAATATTACATTTAATTTTGATGAAATAAAATAATTTGCTTTATAGTTTAACTTACAGTTTTCAGAAGATATAAAAATCTGTTGTTAAAACCAATGTCAAAAAGTTTAAATAATATTTTGTATAAAAATCTCAGAAGCTTTAGTTTTCATGCTTATATTGGTTTACTTTTTAATAATTTATAGACATCCAGTTTGTCCAACTTTTCTGGAGTAGTTATGACCCAAAACATGGTTCAGTGGTATCTGCATCAGTGGTATCTGCATCATTGATTGAACACTTCTGAAATTAAATCCTCACAAGAGAATTTTAAAATTTGCTGCACCTTCATTATAAGTTAGTGAATGTCTTCTGAGCTCATGGTTGGGTAGTAGAAAATTAAAAACAGAACTTGATTATCTAGAGGAGCAGCCTTGAAATAGCTTGCGGGCATCTTCTAAGTTAATGAGATACCTTTGACCTTGCACTGCTACTGTGAAATAAATGGAACTGAATAGGGAGGCAGACATGAATCCTTTCTTGATGACCTCTCCTCTTATATTAGTTATTATGTTCTTCTGAGCAGAACATTGCAGTGAATTCCTATGAAACTGGCAGCCATTTGGAGAAGATAAGCACTTATTTCCTGGGTATGGTGCTATTTAACAAGCGCTTTATCTGATTTTATTTTCACTTTCAATATTTACTCATCTTTTCTCCCAGTTGGAGAAAGGGAAGGCCTAGCACTTAAGAGCATTTTTCCCCCTCTGGCAGAAGATCCATGTTTAGTTCCCAGCACCCACCTGGTGACTCACAAAAGTCTATAATCCAGTTCCAGAGGATTCACCATGCTCTTCTTGATTCCACATGCTCCAGGCATACATGCAGTGTACAATACAGGTTGGCAAAACACACAGGGCACAATCCTGAAGGCAGGACCTGATGCAGTGGCCATAGAGTTGTGCTGATTACTGGATTGCTGCCCCAGGCTTGTTCAGCTTGCCTTCCTATAGAACCCAGAACTACCAGCCCCCAAATGGCACTACTCACAATGGACCCTCATTGGCTTACTCATTGAGAAAGTGCCTTGTAGCTGGTTGTCTGGGGCATTTCTTCAACTGAGTCTTGGTTAACACAAAACCAGCCAGTGTACACAGCAACGAAATAATCAAAATCGCATGGTGGAAACTAAGTATGATAATGGTGATGGCACTGTTAATATATTTCATCCTAGAAAGAGAAAGGGATGGCTGAGGACTCTTGGAATTCTCTGAGTGTGCATAAATTCTGTAAGGCTACCTGAAAGAGAGGCTTGCTGCAGCTTAACTGGGGTTAAATCATGTGTACTATTGTGAGCTTTCCATTGATGCAGACATTTTTAAGTCATCATGCTTCTTTAAACAATTCTTTACTCACTATCCTCTAAGTAAACCAGGAAAATGATGGGTTCACAAATCTGAATTTGGATGGAATCATTGATTTGTTGGGCAATCTGGGTTATTATTCATTTATTTGTGCCTTCCCAGGAAATATCACGCAAAAGAGAGTTTGTTACACTCATTAGAATTAACAAAGAGGATGGAGGGAGGGAGAGAGAGAGAGAGAGAAGGGGGGGAACAAAGTGCAAGGTTTAAATCATTTTAGGCCATGAGGTGTCATATGCAAAGTCCTTAGACTGGCCTGTTCCTACACAGTGTGATCTTTCACTTGTTTGTAACAATGAGTAACCATTCTGAAAAAAGTAATGACTATTGTTTTCTTGTGCCAATGTTTTCTTCATAACAAAACTAAACTTCAACAGTATATAATGACGTGGATAATTTATTTCATTTTCTTTAAACTTAAGGTTCATTCTTTGTTTCATCCAGTAAGCAGAAGAAAACCTAAACCAAACTACTGGAGAGAACATATTACTACAGCTTACTTTTACATTTTTATATGTGCTGTGGATGTAGCCTATAATGCTGCATAGGTCCAAAAGTCAATGCATTGTTGACAAATACGTCTGGATTGTTCTATTTCATATTCCTTGCACTTTTAGGATTCTGTGAAATAAACTTTGAAATTGTTCCAACTTTTATGGATCCTGAGTTCAGAATTTTAAAAATTTCTTTTCATGTTGCATTTCAATGTGAAGATGTACTCCAGTATCTTCAGGGATTACTGACACTTTTTAAAATGTATTCACTTTACATTCCAACCAGTGTCCTCCAGCACAGTCCCCCCTTCCAAAGCCCATTCACCTCTGAGAGGGCGGAGACCTCCCTGGGTATGCCCCTACACTGGCATATCATGACTGCAAGACTAGGTTCATCCTCTACCACTGAGCCAGATAACAGCCCTGTCAGTGCACAGATTCTGCAAACAGACTATAGCTTTAGAGATAGCTCCTGCTTCAATTTTTGGAGGATCTACATGAAGACTGAGCTGCACATGTGATACATGAGTGTTTGTGGACAGAGGCCTGTGTATGCTCTTTGGTTGGTGGTTCAGTCTCCGAAAGCCCCCAAGGTTCCAGATTGGTTGGCTCCCTTGATCTTCATGTGGAGTTCCTATCCCCTTCAGGCCCTCAATTATTCTCCCAACTCTTCTGTAACAGTGCCCCCAGCTTTGTCCAATGTTTAGCTGTGGGTATTTATATGAGTTTCAGTCAGCTGTTGCACCCAACAGTTATGATAGGCCCCTAGCTGGAAGCATAATGGAGTATCATGAATAGTATGAGGAATTGGGGCTTGCTCATGGGACGAGTCTCAGTTTGGGCCAGCTATTGGTTGGCCATTCCTTCAGTCTCTGCTCCATCTGCATTTCTTGTAGACAGGATACATTTTGGGTGGAAAGTGTTTTGGGTGCATTAGTATTCCTGCCTGGCTACAGGAGGTGGCCTCAAGTTCAGAATCCCCACTGTTGCAAGTCTCAGGTAAGGTCATTTCCATTTATTCCTGGGAGCCTCTCTCACTTTAGGTCTCTGGCACATCCTTAAGATGTCCCTACACCCCAACCCAGCCAAAGGCAGATTTCCGTTCATACTCCTTGCTCTCTGGCTCTCTCCATTCTCTCTCCACACCTGATGTTTATCTTCACCAGCCCCTTCCCCTCCCCATCCTGTCTTCCACCCCATTCCTTCCCTGCATCTGCCTCCTGTGACTATTTTATTCCCCATTCTAAGTGAGATTTGAGCCTTCCTTCTTGTTTAATGTCTTTAGGTCTGTGGAGTGTACTGTGGGTTTTCTGTATATTATGGCTAATATCCAGTTATAAGTGCTTACATACACTGCTTGACTGAATCTTTCTTTGGCTGTATCTGTTCAGTTGAATCTGTAAATGACTATTGTGTAGCATTCTTCCTGAAGAGATATAGACAAATGTCTATTCATCCTATATAGGAAAGTAATGACAGACCAAAATATGGAAACTAACACAATCTAAATTGTTGACCCAATGAGCCTTATTGGGATTACTAATAGGGATATGGTGACAGGTTACTTATAGAAACAGAAATTACTCAAAAATCATTGTATTACCAAAAACCAACCCCAAACAGGTAACAGTTCACAAAACCGGGGAACATGTCACAGCTTGAAGGTAGGTCAACAGACTATCCTGGTTCTTTTCTGATAGGTCAGTAGATCTCAGGTTCTTCTAGGCAGTTGGTCTTGTCTCTGCTTCTTCCAGGCTGCTCAGCCTGAGCCTCTGAGCCTGCGAGTCTCTTCTAAGCTCCTCAATTTGTCTGAGAATCCTCTTTCAGCTCGTTCTTTTCTGAGACTCATTCTTAGCTTTGGTTATTGTTTATATATTTTTGGCAACGACAAGGCCTAGTGAATATGGTCAATTTCAGGGGCTTCCTGAATATATTTTGAGTTGTTTACTCTGTTCTAATAATCTTTCCTTCAGGACAGAGTTTTTTCCCCTGCTATTACATTAGTGGCTCTTAACCTTCCAAATGCTGCAACCCTTTAATACAGTTCCTAATGTTGTGATGATTTTTTCATTAGGACTTTATAACTGCAATTTTGCTACTGATATGAATCATACTATAAATATCTGCTATGCAGTATATCTGATATGTGACTCCTGTGAAATGACTCCCAAACTGAGAAATGCTATCCTAAAAAATTGTAAGTGTCCAGTGCTAAATATCCAGTTGTCTCACTTCCCTTTTGCATCTTTTGCATCATACCTCTTAAAATTTCCATCTCAATCTCAGAGGAAACTGCTATACAACTATTACATTTCTCATTTTGGTTATTTACAGTAACAGAATTTTCTGTCTATTGTTAAAATTCTACTACCAAACTGTTCTTGCAGAGCACCTGAATATTTTCTATACTAATATATCAATGCACATTGATTATAATTTTATAATGTAATAGCTAATTAAGAGATATAATAGGTAAAATATTTATTCTATATTTTCTCTCTGCCATGTTTCTATGAATTTTTTAAGATGTGGGTTTGCTCTAAAGCCTTTGCTAGCCTGGAACTCATTATGTATCACAGGCTGGCCTTGCACTGAAGTGAGTTCTCCTGCCTACAGTTCCACTGCACTAAAATTAAAAGCATGGACTACCAGGTTTTAAAATTCCTTATGTAAGCAGTCTGATGTTTGCTTTTTCTCTTTAGGGAATGGTTTCTCTTCAGTATGCTATGTATATTTATTTAAGACATAACTCCTTGGTGAAAATAGTTCAGGAAGATACATTTTCAGTATTAGAGTTTATGTGCAGCTGACTAGGAGTTGGGCTATATTTTAGACCTGATGCATTGTATATGGGACAAGGTTCATCATCCTGTCTTCTCTCATGTTTGAGGCCTTTCTAAAAAGCCCTTCTCAGAAATTCTCGTATATCATGTGCCCTTTCAGCTCAAATATCTTATTTCATCAGACTCCTCTTTATCCACTTAAAATATAGGTATGGAGATATTCAATAACTGTGCTTTTAAACCTTAGACTCCTAGTAGTATATATACCAGTTTTGTGAAATCTTAAAATACATGTTAGAAAAGAAGCTGAAAGTCACACATGTACTGTTACACAAATAACGTTGCAAGTGACAAAGTGTAAGTTATAGACACAGATAGAAGGTTCAAATATAAACCCATATTGGCCACTCTGACCAGGCTGGCAAGACGAAAGTCACCTAAGCACAGAACCTAACCACATCAACCCTGGGATGGCTGGAAGAAAGACACCAGAGCTCCTGCTGTGGATACCACTACAGTGGACAGAGGTGTGAAGAAGAGCTGGGAAGATGGGATACACACTGAAGAAATGGAAGAGAAAGCAGAGTGAACCTGGAAGACTTAATGGCAATGAAGAACAGGAAGATATGAGTGTGGTGCTCTTCCAAGCTTCTGCCAAGGTCCATGTCTAGGTTCCTGTTCCTGCTGCAGCTGAGTCTGTGGTGGTTTCTGTGTCCCAAGAATTACCACCAAAGGTAAGTAGATATCTGTGGTCTGGGCTGTCACTGAAGACAATGTGGATATCTGACGGCCATGCTGCCATGGGCTGATCTGAGTATCTGAGTGGCATGTACTGCCACCAGAGGCCATGGGGACATGTGGGTCTAGGCATGCTTGTGAGGACCATTTCTGGGTCAATGATATTATGTGAATCAGGGTCTATGTTGATGTTCCATACTCATATTAACCACCAAAGGTTACACAGATGTCACTGTTCTGGACTGCCGCCTGAGGAACTGACCCGGGCAAGCTTCCCTTTTGTCTGGACAGTAGAGGAGAGCTGACTGTGGTGGCAGTGAGTAAGTACAAGAGAACTGGCCTCACCCCTTGTCTGTCATGAAGTGATGTGGGTAGAAAGAGATGCTCTCCTCGCCCTGTTGCCACCTGTAGCAGCCCTGAGGTAAAGATGCAGGAGAGCTGATCCTGCCCCTTGCAGGCTACAGCAGCTGAGATCCTGGGGAGAGCCTGCCCTGGGATGGACTCAGGAAAGCTGGTCATCTGATCAACTCAGCTGCCTCCAAGGCCCAGATTCAAGATTTAAGTTGGCCTACTTCAACATTTACCCTATCTGTAATCTTCTGGAACACATGGAAGGGCTTGTTCTGCAGATAAAAGCTGCAGGATCTTCATGACACAGGGGAACAACAAGGTATCAGAGAAGAGTCCCCTTGAGGATCCAGAATTGAAAATGTAGCAAAATACAAAGACCTTGAGCCAGTCCAATGACTCATTATAATGAACATTGGCAAGTACAGGTTGTGGACAAAGGAGGATACTGTGAGGTACTGTGACATACTATAGCTTACATGACAAGTTGTTTTGAACCTTATTTTATTTTATTTTATTTTGTGGAGGGTTGCAAGGTTGAAGGATAGATAAAAGGAATGAGCAGATTAATAGGATTGGGGAACATGGTGTGAAATTCACAAGAATCTAGAGTTTTGAAGAAGGTTCAAATACATTTATTTCAACTTTTTCATCCTTTTGCATTAAAATTTATAGAATTATTAGACAGTATACTACTTACAATTTACTACAATTTGTGTCTGTAAATAGATGGTCTCTGCTTTGTGTTATACACAATATATTAATATTAATACAGCAGTATTGATGGATCCTAACAGTCCTAACATATTCTACTCAAATATAGAAGTTAGTGGTAATTTTTATTTGATCTATATTAAAATGTAAAAAATTCAATTAGGTCTTTCTTACATCCTCAGTGGAAAAAATTTGGGCTGATTTCTTTTAAGTTTGAAAGAAAGGAGTAGCACAGATAGTCTTCTAAACAATCTAAAGCTAGTCTAAACCTGGGTTTATGTATACTATCAAGATGACCATTTGCAGTGGATTTCATTGAGGAATGTGAGGGTTTGAGATTGGATCAATTATTCTCTACAGGTTGCTCCTGTTTTGATTTAATTGTAATCAAGTAAATGTGTTTTCAAAGAAGGACCAGCTTATTATTCTGTCTCACAGTATCCATTATTTTGGTTTATATAATTTTATTTAATGTAGTTTATTTAAATTTAAACTTTTAAATTAAAAAGAATAGATTGTAGTGATTATTCTTTTAAATTATACATAAAATAAAAACAGTATAC
This sequence comes from Rattus norvegicus, assembly GCF_021556685.1. Taxonomy (NCBI): domain Eukaryota; kingdom Metazoa; phylum Chordata; class Mammalia; order Rodentia; family Muridae; genus Rattus; species Rattus norvegicus. Next base: position 16,241,351 of record NC_141538.1, read on the forward strand.
TAAATTAAAATCTAAAAGTATATGGCAAGGTAAAAAAGAAGAAAGCAAAATCAAAAGGCCAGGTTGAATAAAGAACTTTTCATGGGACTGAGGAGAGAATTGAACTGTAATAAATAGAATACAAATGGGATGATAGGAAATATTTTCTCATTCAAACCACAATATATATTAATGGTGGTCTTGTGATGGAGTCCAGGCATCTGGAGTTTGGTTATTGCTAGTGTTTCTTGGTGTAAAGATCTCATTTTATTTTTGTTTAATAAGTGTTTAGCTCTCTGTTTGTTATTACCCAAACATGTCAGGTTCTCTAAGAGTTAAATGATGCTAAGACTTAATTGCAGTGAAACTCCAAAGGATATTGACTAATTCAACAACTGTTAATATAAAAAGTAATAAAACCAATTGGTATAATGAATGAATTAGCATTCTTCTACCAAAGTTATAAAGAGTAATCATGTGAATTCCCAAATCATGTTGAAAGTTGCTTCTGGTAAAGAAATCCATTAGCATAATTGCATTTCAGGGTAAGGCTTCAACCTTTGGCTATGTATCTCAGAAAGTTTCTCACTTCCTACCTTCTTAGTAGGTATGTCTAGACTTCAGGCCACAGGGAAATTCTCTTTTTTCCATGGAAATTCCATCCTATTTTTTGTGTCATTCCTAAAGCTCTTCCTCCTCCTTCTTTCTAATTCATTGGGAATTTCATGCTTGTGTAATTTGTGTTTTAACCATTTCTATTCCCTACAAGCCCTGTCGCTACACTTCCACGCTCCTGGAATTACCACCCCTCCATTTATGTTCTCCTTCCAACTTAATGTTTAGTTTTTATTTTAATAATTCGTTGATTCCAAACTTAGTACTACACAATCATGCATGGGTGTGAAATTATCTTCTGGAGCATGCTTGGCCTACTAGGGAATACACCCTAAAAAGACAAATGCTCTTTTATCGAGAAGCCATCAACAGCTTATATCTCTTCAACTTGGGGTGGAGCCCCACGAGTCCTCCCTTATCATATTAGGACATTAGAAAACTTGACCCTGACATGTTTTTTAAGGGTGTTCCTGCTGAGTGGAACAGGCATATCCAGAAGACACAGGTTCACAGCTGTTTATCCAAACCTCTGGCTCTTATAATCTCTCCAGCCCCTTTTATTCAGTGTTCCCTAAGCTTTTGGGAGAGAGAGTGTGTGTGATATAGATATCCCATTTACTGCCAAACGGTCAACTAATAATTATTTTTAGCACTTTGACAAGTTCTGAGTTGTATTAACTGTTACTCATTTCAAAAAAGTAATTTCTCTTATGAGGACAGAGAACTGGCCTAATCAATGGCTATAGAGATAAGGACTGAGAAGGCAGTTTGAAACTACCGTTTGTATTATGATCACTCATGAATTCTACATCTTTCTTGCTGTAAAAAATGAAAGGGTGTATGAGATTGTTGCTTTGAATTATTGCTAATATGATTTTATAACTTTAGTAAAACACTAATTAGGGCTTTCTCCTAGGACATCTACTACATATGGATGTTCTAGTTCAGCTTTGCAGTATGAGCATGAGTGTTCTCTTCTGGTACAGACATTGAACATAATCAGAAATCTTAGTCTCACAATATTCCTTCCACTATTTCACCAGGGAGTATATCTTGTCATGCAATTGCTATAGTTAGAAATATTAACAGATAAATAAAACTGTTGATTGCTTTTCTCCTGCAACAGTTTGGTTGGCACCTGCCTGTGTTATGAAAACTAGTTATCAGAGAAGAAGAGACCATATCAGTACCAGTTTGTTATTCTATATAGAGTCATGAAAGTGTGTCTTCAGCCATAGTGTTTTACCACCAACTTCTGGTAGAAAGCCAAGAAAATGACAAGATGCTATATTGTTTGAAGAATCTGTGGAGTTCTACAACCAACAGCCTGAAGAAAGGTGGTCCACTCCTTTATTAGAATTTTAGTTCATTATCTATGTTTTATTAGACAAGTAGTAACTTCAGGCATTTACATTTATTTATCCATCTATTATCTATGTAACTACATATGTGTTCTACATATATGTAAGTATGTATTGTGTGTGTGTTTGTGTGTATGTGTGTGTATCTGAGACACAATGTCTCACTTCCTTGGAACTTCTAAAGTAAGCTAGGCAACTGGAGAACCAAGCTATTCCCACACCTTTGAATATTTCCAAAACCACGGGGTTGGAATTAGACAAGCATCTCTCAGGCTTGGAAAATAGGTACTGTACTGACTAAGCAATATCTCCACATCCTTCCCATTAAAAAGAGACCAGGTGAATTTAATTAAAAGAAAGTACTTCTTAATTCCTAACAATTTTGATTGAAGGTAAAAGAATGTATTAGCAGTAATTCAAAGTAATCTCATATCACAACACTGATTTTTTTAGAGCTAATAAGATGAAGAATCTACAAGAGATTCCAAAACAAAATTCTGTGTAATTTCTCCTCTCAAGTTTTACATGTGCTGAAACTATAGCCTCTGTTCATATTTCCAAATTATCATAAGTGTTTAAAAGTGAAATATTAGCATTTTAAAAATTTCTTAAATTTTTGTTTAAGAATTTACTAAGAAGCAGTTAATATAAAGAAACATTTGCAAACTTTAGAATTGTTTGGGATTCTAATTTGAAATACTATAAAGCAGTAAAGGAAAAAGGTCAGTGACATATAAAGGCAGACCTATAAAAATTACACCAGACTTCTCATCAGAGACAGTGGAAGCCAGAAGATCCTGGACAGATGTCACACAGACCCTAAGAGAACACAAATGACAGCCCAAGTTACTGTATCCAGCAAAACTCTCAATTAACATAGATGGAGAAACCAAGATATTCCATGACAAAACCAAATTTACACAATATCTTTCTACAAATCCAGCCCTACAAAGGATAATAGATGGAAAACTCCAACACAAGGAAAGACACTACACCATACAGAAAGCAAGAATATAATTTAGTGTAATGAAACCAAAAGAGAGACAAACATAATTCTGCCTTTAACAATGAAAATAACAGGAAGCAAAAATCACTATTTCTTAATAGCTCTCAATATCAACAGACTCAATTTCCCAATAAAAAGGCATAGACTAACAGACTGGATACATAAAGAAGATAAAGCATTTTGCTCCATGCAGGAAACACACCACAGAGACAAAGAGAGACACTACCTCAGAGTAAATGACTAGAAAACAACTTTGCAAGCAAATGGCCTGAAGAAACAAGCTGGAGAACCCATTCTAATATCAAATAAAATTGACTTTCTACAAAAAGTCATTAAAAACGATAAGAAAGGATGCTTCATATTCATCAAAGGAAAATTCCACCAAGATGAACTCTCAATCCTAAATATATATGTTCCAAATGCAAAGGCATCTACATTAATAAACGAAACCTTACTGAAGCTCATAGCACAGATTGCACCTCACACGATAATAGTAGGAGATTTCCACACTCCTCTCTCATCAATGGACAGACCACAGAAACAGAAATTATATATATATTTTTTGGTTTGTTTGTTCTCTCTTTTTTTTTATTAACTTGAGTATTTCTTATATACATTTCAAGTGTTATTCCGTTTCCCGGTTTCCGGGCAAACATCCCCCTCCCCCCTCCCCTTCCTTATGGGTGTTCCCCTCCCAACCCTCCCCCCATTGCCGCCCTCCCGGCATAGTCTAGTTCACTGGGGGTTCAGTCTTAGCAGGACCCAGGGCTTCCCCTTCCACTGGTGCTCTTACTAGGATATTAATTGCTACCTATGGGGTCAGAGTCCAGGGTCAGTCCATGTATAGTCTTTAGGTAGTGGCTTAGTCCCTGGAAGCTCTGGTTGCTTGACATTGTTGTACTTTTGGGGTCCCGAGCCCCTTCAAGCTCTTCCAGTTCTTTCTCTGATTCCTTCAACGGGGGACCTATTCTCAGTTTAGTGGTTTGCTGCTGGCATTCGCCTCTGTATTTGCTGTATTCTGGCTGTGTCTCTCAGGAGCAATCTACATCCGGCTCCTGTCTGTCTGCACTTCTTTGCTTCATCCATCTTGTCTAATTGGGAGGCTGTATATGTATGGGCCACATATGGGGCAGGCTCTGAATGAGTGTTCCTTCAGTCTCTGTTTTAATCTTTGCCTCTCCTTTCCCTGCCAAGGGTATTCTTTTTCCTCATTTAAAGAAGGAGTGAAGCATTCACATTTTGATCATCCGTCTTGAGTTTCGTTTGTTCTAGGGATCTAGGGTAATTCAAGCATTTTGGCTAATAGCCACTTATCAATGAGTGCATACCATGTATGTCTTTCTGTGATTGGGATAGCTCACTCAGGATGATATTTTCCAGTTCCAACCATTTGCCTACGAATTTCATAAACTCGTTGTTTTTGATAGCTGAGTAATATTCCATTGTGTAGATGTACCACATTTTCTGTATCCATTCCTCTGTTGAAGGGTATCTGGGTTCTTTCCAGTTTCTGGCTATTATAAATAAGGCTGCGAAGAACATAGTGGAGCACGTGTCTCTTTTGTATGTTGAGGAATCTTTTGGGTATATGCCCAAGTGAGGTATAGCTGGATCCTAGGCAGTTCAATGTCCAATTCTCTGAGGAACCTCCAGACTGATTTCCAGAATGGTTGTACCAGTCAGCAATCCCACCAACAATGGAGGAGTGTTCCTCTTTCTCCACATCCTCGCCAGCATCTGCTGTCACCTGAGTTTTTGATCTTAGCCATTCTCACTGGTGTGAGGTGAAATCTCAGGGTTGTTTTGATTTGCATTTCCCTTATGACTAAAGATGTTGAACATTTCTTTAGGTGTTTCTCAGCCATTCGGCATTCCTCAGCTGTGAATTCTTTGTTTAGCTCTGAAACCCATTTTTTAATAGGGTTATTTGTTTCCCTGCGGTCTAACTTCTTGAGTTCTTTGTATATTTTGGATATAAGGCCTCTATCTGTTGTAGGATTGGTAAAGATCTTTTCCCAATCTGTTGGTTGCCGTTTTGTCCTAACCACAGTGTCCTTTGCCTTACAGAAGCTTTGCAGTTTTATGAGATCCCATTTGTCGATTCTTGATCTTAGAGCATAAGCCATTGGTGTTTTGTTCAGAAAATTTTTTCCAGTGCCCATGTGTTCCAGATGCTTCCCTAGTTTTTCTTCTATTAGTTTGAGTGTGTGTGGTTTGATGTGGAGGTCCTTGATCCACTTGGACTTAAGCTTTGTAAGGGTGATAAGCATGAATCGATCTGCATTCTTCTACATGTTGCCCTCCAGTTGAACCAGCACCATTTGCTGAAAATGCTATCTTTTTTCCATTGGATGGTTTTGGCTCCTTTGTCAAAAATCAAGTGACCATAGGTGTGTGGGTTCATTTCTGGGTCTTCAATTCTATTCCATTGGTCTATCTGTCTGTTTCTGTACCAATACCATGCAGTTTTTATCACTATTGCTCTGTAATACTGCTTGAGTTCAGGGATAGTAATTCCCCCTGAAGTCCTTTTATTGTTGAGGATAGCTTTAGCTATCCTGGGTTTTTTGTTATTCCATATGAATTTGCAAATTGTTCTGTCTAACACTTTGAAGAATTGGATTGGTATTTTGATGGGGATTGCATTGAATCTGTAGATTGCTTTTGGTAAAATGGCCATTTTTACTATATTAATCCTGCCAATCCATGAGCATGGGAGATCTTTCCATCTTCTGAGGTCTTCTTCAATTTCTTTCCTCAGTGTCTTGAAGTTATTATTGTACAGATCTTTTACTTGCTTGTTTAAAGTCACGCCGAGGTACTTTATATTATTTGGGTCTATTATGAAGGGTGTCGTTTCCCTAATTTCTTTCTCGGCTTGTTTCTCTTTTGTATAGAGGAAGGCAACTGACTTATTTGAGTTAATTTTATACCCAGCCACTTTGCTGAAGTTGTTTATCAGCTTTAGTAGTTCTCTGGTGGAACTTTTGGGATCACTTAAATATACTATCATGTCATCTGCAAATAGTGATATTTTGACCTCTTCTTTTCCGATCTGTATCCCCTTGATCTCCTTTTGTTGTCTGATTGCTCTGGCTAGAACTTCAAGAACTATATTGAATAAGTAGGGAGAGAGTGGGCAGCCTTGTCTAGTCCCTGATTTTAGTGGGATTGCTTCAAGTTTCTCTCCATTTAGTTTAATGTTAGCACCTGGTTTGCTGTACATGGATTTTACTATGTTTAGTTATGGGCCTTGAATTCCTATTCTTTCCAGGACTTTTATCATAAAGGGGTGTTGAATTTGGTCAAATGCTTTCTCAGCATCTAATGAAATGATCATGTGGTTCTGTTCTTTCAGTTTGTTTATATAATGGATCACATTGGTAGTTTTCCGTATATTAAACCATCCCTGCATGCCTGGGATGAAGCCTACTTGATCATGGTGGATGATTGTTTTGATGTGCTCTTGAATTCGGTTTGCCAGAATTTTATTGAGTATTTTTGCGTCGATATTCATAAGGGAAATTGGTCTGAAGTTCTCTTCTTTGTTGTGTCTTTGTGTGGTTTAGGTATAAGAGTAATTGTGGCTTCGTAGAAGGAATTCGGTAGTGCTCCATCTGTTTCAATTTTGTGGAATAGTTTGGATAATATTGGTATGAGGTCTTCTATGAAGGTTTGAAAGAATTCTGCACTAAACCCGTCTGGACCTGGGCTCTTTTTGGTTGGGAGACCTTTAATGACTGCTTCTATTTCCTTAGGAGTTATGGGGTTGTTTAACTGGTTTATCTGTTCCTGATTTAACTTCGATACCTGGTATCTCTCTAGGAAATTGTCCATTTCCTGAAGATTTTCAAGTTTTGTTGAATATAGGTTTTTTATAGTAAGATCTGATGATTTTTTGAATTTCCTCTGAATCTGTAGTTATGTCTCCCTTTTCATTTCTGATTTTGTTAATTTGGACGCACTCTCTGTGTCCTCTCGTTAGTCTGGCTAAGGGTTTATCTATCTTGTTGATTTTCTCAAAGAACCAACTTTTGGTTCTGTTGATTCTTTCTATGGTCCTTTTTGTTTCTACTTGGTTGATTTCAGCTCTGAGTTTGATTATTTCCTGCCTTCTACTCCTCCTGGGTGTATTTGCTTCTTTTTGTTCTAGAGCTTTTAGGTTTGCTGTCAAGCTGCTGACATATGCTCTTTCCTGTTTCTTTCTGCAGGCACTCAGCTCTATGAGTTTTCCTCTTAGCACAGCTTTCATTGTGTCCCATAAGTTTGGGTATGTTGTACCTTCATTTTCATTAAATTCTAAAAAGTTTTTAATTTCTTTCTTTATTTCTTCCCTGACCAGGTTATCATTGAGTAGAGCATTGTTCAATTTCCACGTATATGTGGGCATTCTTCCCTTATTGTTATTGAAGACCAGTTTTAGGCCATGGTGGTCCGATAGCACGCATGGGATTATTTCTATCTTTCTGTACCTGTTGAGGCCCGTTTTTTGACCAATTATATGGTCAATTTTGGAGAAAGTACCATGAGGACCTGAGAAGAAGGTATATCCTTTTGCTTTAGGATAGAATGTTCTATAAATATCCGTTAAGTCCATTTGGCTCATGACTTCTCTTAGTCTGTCGACATCACTGTTTAATTTCTGTTTCCATGATCTGTCCATTGATGAGAGTGGGGTGTTGAAATCTCCCACTATTATTGTGTGAGGTGCAATGTGTGTTTTGAGCTTTAGTAAGGTTTCTTTTACGTATGTAGGTGCCCTTTTATTTGGGGCATAGATATTTAGGATTGAGAGTTCATCTTGGTGGATTTTTCCTTTGATGAATATGAAGTGTCCTTCCTTATCTTTTTTGATGACTTTTAGTTGGAAATTGATTTTATTTGATATTAGAATGGCGACTCCAGCTTGCTTCTTCTGACCATTTGCTTGGAAAGTTGTTTTCCTGCCTTTCACTCTGAGGTAGTGTCTGTCTTTGTCTCTGAGGTGTGTTTCCTGTAGGCAGCAGAATGCAGGGTCCTCATTGCGTATCCAGTTTGTTAATCTATGTCTTTTTATTGGGGAGTTGAGGCCATTGATATTGAGAGATATTAAGGAATAGTGATTATTGCTTCCCGTTATATTCATATTTGGATGTGAGGTTATGTTTGTGTGCTTTCATTCTCTTTGTTTTGTTGCCAAGACGATTAGTTTCTTGCTTCTTCTAGGGTATAGCATGCCTCCTTATGTTGGGCTTTACCATTTATTATCCTTTGTAGTACTGGATTTGTAGAAAGGTATTGTGTAAATTTGGTTTTGTCATGGAATATCTTGGTTTCTCCATCAATGTTAATTGAGAGTTTTGCTGGATACAGTAACCTGGGCTGGCATTTGTGTTCTCTTAGGGTCTGTATGACATCAGTCCAGGATCTTCTGGCCTTCATAGTTTCTGGCGAGAAGTCTGGTGTGATTCTGATAGTTCTCCTGTAACAGAGACATAGAGAAACTAACAGAAGTTATGAACCAAACATTTATAAAATATTTATAGAACATTCCATCCTACATCAAAAGTATATACCTTCTTCTCAGCACCTCATGGTACCTTCTCCAAAATTGACCATATAATCGGTCACAAAACAGGCCTCTACATATACAGGATAGAAATAATCCCATGAATCCTGTCAGATCACTACATACTAAGACTGGTCCTCAATAACAACAATGACAGAAAGCCCACGTATACATAGCAGTTGAACAATGACAACAAAAAGGACTATACAAAGAATCAACAAAACCAGGAGCTGATTCTTTGAGAAAATCAACAAGATAGATAAACCCTTAACCACACTAACCAGAGGTCACAGCGAGTATATTCAAATTAACAAAATCAGAAATGAAAAGGGAAATATAACAACAGAATCAGAAGAAATTAAAAAGAATCATCAGATCCTACTACAAAATAATATATTCAACAAAACTGGAAAATGTGGAGGAAATGGACAATTTTCTAGACAGATACCACATACCTAAGTTAAATCAGGAAATAATAAACAATTTAAACAACCCCATAACTCCTAAAGAATTAGAAGCAGTTATTAAAAGTCTCCCAACCAAAAAGAGCCCAGGACAAAATGGTTTTGCTGCAGAATTCTATCAGACCATCATAGAAGACCTCAAAGAAATACTGTCCAAACTATTCCATAAAATTGAAACAGACAGAGCACTACCAAATTCCTTCTATGAAGCCACAATTCCTCTTATACCAAAACCACACACAGACCCAACAAAGAAAAAGAACTTCAGATCAATTTCCCTTATGAACATTGACACAATAAAATTTACCCAATAAAATATTTACCCAATAAAATTCTGGCAAACTGAGTCCAAGAACACATGAAAACAATCATCCATAATGATCAAGTAGGCTTCATTCCAGGAATGCGGGGATGGTTTAATATATGAAAATCCATCAATGTAATCCACTTTATAAACAAACTCAAAGAGAAGAACCACATGATCATTTCATTAGATGCTGAGAAAGCATTTGACAAATTTCAACACCCCTTCATAATAAAAGTCCTGGAAAGATCAAGAATTCAAGGTCCATATCTAAACATAGTAAAAGCAATATAGAGCAAACCAGTAATAACATCAAATGAAATGGAGAGAAACTTGAAGCAATCCCACTAAAATCAAAACTAGACAACTCTCTCCCTATTTATTCAATATCTTGCTATAAGTCCTAGCCAGAGCAATCAGACAGCAAAAGGAGGTCCAAAGGATACAAATTGGAAGTGAAGAAATCAAAATATCACTATTTGCAGATGATATGATAGTGTACTTAAGTGATCCCAAAAGTTCCTCCAGAGAACTACTTAACCTGATAACTTCAGCAAAGTGTCAGGCTATAAAATTAACTCAAACAAATCAATAACCTTACTCTATTCAAAGGATAAACATGCTGAGAAAGAAATTAGGGAAATGAAACCCTTCACAATAGTCCAAAATAATACAAAATATCTTGGTGTGACTTTAATCAAACAAGTGAAAGATCTGTATGAAAAGAAATTGAAGTCTCTGAAGAAAGAAATTGAGGAAGTTCTCAGAAGATGGAAAGATCTTAAATGCTCATGGATTGGCAGGATTAATATAGTAAAGATGGTCAACCTGATAGCGAGAGGCAAGCACAGGAATCCAAGCAACAGAAACCAAGAATACATGGCATCATCGGAGCCCAATTTTCCCACTAAAGCCAACACTGAATATCCAAACACACCAAAAAAGCAAGATCTTAATTTTAAATCACATTTAATCATAATGATGGAGGACATCAAGAAAGACATAAAGAAACACTTAGAGAAACACAGGAAAACATAAATAAACAAGTAGAAGCCTGTAGAGAGGAATCACAAAAATCCCTGAAAGAATTCCAGGAAAACACAATCAAACAGGTGAAGGAATTAAAAATGGAAATAGAAGAATAAAGAAAGCACAAAGGGAGACAACCCTGGATATAGAAAACCAAAGGAAGAAACAAGGAGCCACAGATACAAGCATAACCAACAGAATACAAGAGATAGAAGAGAGAATCTCAGGAGCAGAAGATTCCATAGAAATCATTGACTCAACTGTCAAAGATAATGTAAAGTGGAAAAAGCTACTGGTCCAAAACATACAGGAAATCCAGGACCCAATGAGAAGATCAAACCTAAGGACAATAGGTATAGAAGAGAGTGAAGACTCCCAGCTCAAAGGGCCAATAAATATCTTCAACAAAATCATAGAAGAAAACTTCCCTAACCTAAAGACAGAGATGCCCATAAACATACAAGAAGCCTACAGAATTCCAAATAGATTGGTCTTGCTCCTCCTGTGACATAATAGTCAAAACACCAAGTCCACAAAACAAATAAAGAATATTAAAAGCAGTAAGGAAAAAAGGTCAAGTAACATATAAAGGCAGACCTTTCAGAATTACACCAGACTTCTCACCTGAGACTATGAAAGCTAGAAGATCCTGGACAGATACCATGCAGACCCTAAGAGAACACAAATGCCACTGCAGGTTACTGTATCCAGCAAAACTCTCAATAAACACAGATGGAGAAACCAAGATATTCTGTGTTAAAACCAAATTTACACAATATCTTTCTACACATCCAGCCCTACAAAGGATAATAAATGGTAAAGCCCAACATAAGGAGGCAAGCTACAACCTGGAAAAAGCAAGAAACTAATTGTCTTGGCAACAAAACAAAGAGAAGAAAAGCACACAAACATAATCTCCCATCTAAATATGAATAAAACAGAAAGCAACCATCATTATTCCTTAATATCTGTCAACATCAATGGAAACAGTTCCCCAATAAAAAGACACAGATTAACAAACTGGATACGCAATGAGGACCATGCATTCTGCTACTACACGAAACATAACTCAGAGACAAAGACAAACACTACCTCAGAGTGAAAGGCTGGAAAACAACTTTCTAAGCAAATGGTCTGAAGAAGCAAGCTGGAGTAGCCATTCTAATATCAGATAAAATCGATTTTCGACCAAAAGTCATCAAAAAAGATAAGGAAGGACACTTCATATTCATCAAAGGAAAAATCCACCAAGATGAACTCTCAATCCTAAATATCTATGCTCCAAGTACAAGGGCACCTACATACATAAAAGAAACCTTACTAAAGCTCAAAACACACATTGCACCTCACACAATAATAGTAGGAGATTTCAACACCCCACTCTCATCAATGGACAGATCATGGAAACAGAAATTAAACAGAGATGTAGACAGACTAAGAGATGTCATGAACCAAATGGACTTAACAGATATTGATAGAACATTCTATCCCAAAACATAAGGATATACCTTCTTCTCAGAACCTCATGGTACTTTCTCCAAAATTCACCATATAATTGTTCATAAAACAGGCCTCAAAAGATACAGAAAGACAGAAATAATCCCATGTGTCCTATCAGAGCACCACAGACAATGAGGGAGGAACGCCGCATATACATGGAAGTTGAACAATGCTCTACTCAATGATAGCCTGGTCAAGGAAAAATAAAGAAATTAAAGACTTCTTACAGTTTAATGAAAATGAAGGTACAACATACCCAAACTTATGGGACACAGTGAAAGCTGTGAGTGCCTGCAGAAAGAAACAGGAGAGAGCATATATCAGCAGCTTGAAAGCACACCTAAAAGCTCTAGAAGAAAAGGAATCAAATACACCCAGGAAGAGTAGAAGGCTGGAAATTATCAAACTCAGAACTGAAATCAACCAAGTAGAAACAAAAAGGACCATACAAAGAATCAACAGAACCAAAAGTTGGTTCTTTGAGAAAATCAACAAGATAGGTAAACCCTTAGTCAGACTAATGAGAGGACACAGAGACTGTGTACAAATTAACAAAATCAGAAATGAAAGGGAGACATAACTACAGATTCAGAGGAAATTAAAAAATCATCCGATCCTACTACCAAAGCCTATATTCAACAAAACTTGAAAATCTGCAGGAAATGGACAATTTCCTAGACAGATGTCCAGGTACAGAAGTTAAATCAGGAACAGATAAACCAGTTAAACAACCCCATACTCCTAACGAAATAGAAGCAGTCATTAAATGTCTCCCAAACAAAAAGGCCCAGGTCCAGACGGGTTTAGTGCAGAATTCTATCAGACCTTCATAGAAGACCTCATACCAATATTATCCAAACTATTCCCCAAAATTGAAACAGATGGCGCACTACTGAATTCCTTCTATAAAGCCACAATTACTCTTATACCTAACCACACAAAGACCCAACAAAGAAAGAGAACTTCAGACCAATTTCCCTCATGAATATCGATGCAAAAATACTCAATAAAATTCTGGCAAACCGAATTCAAGAGCACATCAAAACAATCATCCAACATGATCAAGTAGGCTTCATCCCTGGCATGCAGGGATGGTTTAATATTCAGAAAACCATCAACATAATCCATTATATAAACAAACTGAAAGAATAAAACCACATGAGCATTTCATTAGATGCTGAGAAAGCATTTGACAAAATTCCACACACCTTCATGATAAAAGTCCTGGAAATAATAGGAATTCAAGGCCCATTCCTAAACATAGTAAAAGCCATATACAGCAAACTAACATTAAAGTAAATGGAGCGAAACTTGAAGCAATCCCACTGAAATCAGGGACTAGACAAGACTGCCAACTCTCTCCCTATTTATTCAAGATAGATCTGGAAGTTCTAGCCAGAACTATCAGACAACAAAAGTAGATCAAGGGGATACAGATTGGAAAAGAAGAAGTCAAAATATCACTATTTGCAGATGATATGATAGTTTATTTAAGTGATCCCAAAAGTTCCACGAGCGAACTACGAAAGGTGATAAACAACTTCAGCAAAGGGTCTGGGTATAAAATTAACTCAAATAAATCAGTAGCTTTCCTCTACACAAAAGAGAAACAAGCCAAGAAAGAAATTGGGGAAAGGACACCCTTCATAATAGTCCCAAATAATATAAAATACCTCGGTGTGACTTTAACCAAGCAAGTGAAAGATCTGTATGATAAGAACTTCAATCCTCTGAAGAAAGAAATTGAAGAAGACCTCAGAAGACAGAAAGGTCTCCCATGCTCATGGATTGGCAGAATTAATATAGTAAAAATGGCCATTTTACAAAAAGTGATCTACAGATTCAATACAATCCCCATCAAAATACCAATCCAATTCTTCAGAGAGTTAGACAGAACAATTTGCAAATTCATCTGGAATAACAAAAAACTCATTGTAGCTAAAACTCTCCTCAACAATAAAAGGACTTCAGGGGGAATCACTATCCCTGAACTCAAGCAGTATAATAGAGCAATATTGATAAAAAGTGCACGGTATTGGTACAGAGACAGACAGATAGACCAATGGAATAGAATTGAAGACCTAGAAATGAAGTCACACACTTATGGTCACTTGATTTTTGACAAAGGAGTCAAAACCATCCAATGGAGAAAAGATCGCATTTTCAGCAAATGGTGCTGGTTCAACTGGAGGTCAGTATGTAGAAGAATGCATATCGATCCATGCTTATCACCTTGTACAAAGCTTAAGTCCAAGTGGATCAAGGACCTCCACATCAAACCAGATACACTCAAACTAATAGAAGAAAAAGTGGGGAAGCATCTCGAACACATGGACACTGGAGAAAATTTCCTGAACAAAACAGCAATGGCTTATGCTCTAAGATCAAGAATTGACAAATTTGATCTCATAAAATTGCAAAGCTTCTGTAAGGCAAAGGACACTGTGGTTAGGACAAAATGACAACCAACAGATTGGGAAAAGATCTTTACCAATCCTACAACAGATAGAGGGCTTATATCCAAAATATACAAAGAACTCAAGAAGTTAGACTGCAGGGAAAAAAATAACCCTATTAAAAAATGGGGTTCAGAAGCTAAACAAAGAATTCACAGCTGAGGAATGCCAAATGACTGTGAAACATCTAAAGAAATGTTCAACATCTTTAGTTATAAGGGAAATGCAAATCAAAACAACCCTCAGATTTCACCTCATACCAGTGAGAATCGCTAAGATCAAAAACTCAGGTGGCAACAAATGCTGGCAAGGATGTGAAGAAAGAGGAACACTCCTCCATTGTTGGTGGGATTGCAGACTGGTACAACCATTCTGGAAATCAGTCTGGAGGTTCCTAAGAAAATTGGACATTGAACTACTTGAGGTATACCCAGCTATACCTCTCTTGGGCATATACCCAAAAGATGCTCCAACATGTAATAAAGACACAAGCTCCCCTATATTCATAGCAGCCTTATTTATAATAGCCAGAAACTGGAAAGAACCCAGATGCCCTTCAACAGAGGAATGGATACAGAAAATATGGTATGTCTACACAATGGAATATTACTCAGTTATCAAAAAGAATGACTTTATGAAATCCATAGGCCAATGGGTGGAACTGGAAAATATCATCCTGAGTGAAGTAACCCAATCACAGAAAAACACACATGTTATGTACTCATTGATAAGTGGCTATTACCCCAAATTCTCGAATTACCTTAGGTGCACAGAATACATGAAACTCAAGAAGGATGACCAAATGCAAATGCTTCACTTCTTCTTTAAAAAGGGAACAAGAATACCCATGGCAGGGAATAGGGAGTCAAAGTTTAGAAAGGGAGTCAAAGTTTAGAACAGGGGCAGAAGGAACACCCAATCAGAGCCTGTCCCTCATGTGTCCCACATATATACAGCCACCAAACTAGATAAGATGGATGAAGCAAAGAAGTGCAGGGCGACAGGAACTGGATGTAGATCTCTTCTGAGAGACAGATCCAGAATACAGCAAATACATAGGCGAATGCCAGCAGCAAACCACTTAACTGAGAATGCAACCGCTGGTTGAAGGACTCAGAGAAAGGACTGGAAGAGCTTGAGGGGCTCAAGACCCCATATGAACAATAATGCCAACCAACCAGATCTTCCAAGTTACTAAGCCACTACCCAAAGACTATACGTGGACTGACCCTGGGCTCCAACCTCATAGGTAGCAATGAATAGCCTAGTAAGAGCACCAGTGGAAGGGGCAGCCCTTGGTCTTGTCAAGACTGAACCCCCAGTTAATGTGATTCTTGTAGGAAGGTGGTAATGGGGGGAGGATGGGGAGAGGCACAGCGAAAGAGCAGGGTAGGCGGAGGGGTTAGCAGGATGTTTGCCCGGAAACTGGGAAAGGGAATAACAATCGAATGTAAATAAGAAATACCCAAGTTAATAAAGATGAAAAAAAAAGTAAAGAAAATTTCAAAACAGGTCACTTATAGGTGTATGTTATACATGTGTGTGTGTGTGTGTGTGTGTATTATATATACATAAAATAGATATATGATATATGATGTGTGTGTGTCAAGGAAATCTATTCATATTCAGGTTCAGAGTTAATCACTATTCATAATGAAAAAATAACAATAGTTGAATCTATATCACAGGCTGGATCTTTGTGCATTTACAGTTGTAACGCCTAATTTGGATAACTACTGCCTTTTTAGACAGGTAATGCATTATGAATACCATGATACTTTCCCCATTGTATATCATTGGTCTAATGTTTTTGAGGCAGGATAGATGGACAGCAAAGATCATGAGGACATGAGAAGAAAGAGGGACTATTTCCTCTGTAGTCTAGTTGAAGCATCTTCCAGCTGAAAGCCAAGGACAGTTTATATTTGCCATAAAGATTGTTTACACAGAAATTATATTCATTTAATATTCATATTTTATGTAAACGAATATGGCCTTAGCCTGTGTGACCTTCAGCATGGCCTTACTGCTTTCCATGATACTTTCTAGGAACCTCAGATTAAGACTAGTGAGATACACAATGAAGAGATCCTACCTTCCTTTGTGATTGTGAATGTTAGTTTGACCTTATCAGTTGTAATCCTCTCAGACGCACAGGAAACATCCTGTGATAGCAGTGAAATGCTTTAACAGGCATTTAAAACCAGGATCATAACTTAAAATATCACACAACTGCTACTTGCCACCATTGTGAAAACCATGAACAGAGATGATATGAGATACCACTGCTCATTCATTCTTGATTGTCACAATGTTCTGATTGAGATCCTACCTACTTCCCTGTGTCTGGTTCAGCTGGCAGAAAAAGGCAATAAAGTAAAACTCGGAAGAGACAAATATTTGCCAAGCTCAATTATTTCAAATATTAGCCTTCTTATTTATATATCCGTATCTCAAATTACAAGGTAAGATTTTATTAAAGTATTTTATTGATGATGAATAATGATCTAATTTTCAGTTGGTGATATACTTTAAATCTGGGATTATTTGTGTTCTTATATTCAAAATTTTATTGCTTTCATTATTTAAAGGACTCACCCTTACATAAATTTTTAGTTATTCTTCATGTATAATTTTTACCCATATCTAATCTACTAGGTATTTTATATTTAGTGCTAGTAAGATTTTTAAAAATATTTTCATAAGAATGTCATTGAAATAAACATACTATTTTATTTTAGGAGTATATAATATATATGAGATAGGTGATAATAATACTAAAGGACCACTTGATTTTAGTTAAGATAATCACTTACTTATATTCCTTTTGTGCAAAGTTAGAGAAATATCATACTCTTCACTCTGACACATTAGCATACATTTTGCTGTTAAGTAACAACTCACTGTATATTATAACATAAACTATTTTTATTTATGATTGAATTCATTATTGAGCGTACGTTCAACAACTATTTTTGAAGATGATATTTTATGTATAAACCCAGAGTTATGAAACATTACAGACCAAGTACCAGTCTATTTAATCCAGATTTATGCAGAAAGCTCCTTCCAGAGTTCATATTTCAGACAAGAACATTCTCTGTACAGACCATATGCTGAGCAACATGCATTTAAATGCTGTGGTGAAAAGAACAAATGTACCTTTTCGAATGCTCTGAGCTTCTGTGACCTACTTGATTGTGTTTGCTGTTTATTTATGAAGTTAATAAAATAGAATATTTTCACTCTATACACAAGCTATGGTACTAAATCTTTTGGTAATTTCATTCAGGAATTCATCTTTACAATTCAAATATCAAGTCCCTCCTTTTATAAAAGTGAAAGAAAGAAGAGAAAAATAATTTAAAAAAAAAGAAGAAAAAAAGGAAAAGAAAGTCTTCTTGTTCTGTCTTATCTGCTGAAAATGTGACCGTTTTCAGTCTGGGATTAGGAGCACTGATGGGGGCTTCCCTCCCCTGTATTCTGCCTTTGTGACTAGAACAGGACAACATACTTTCTTAGCCTCTCTGAGGTCACATAATCACCTCTTCTAATTTCACAATATCATAGACTCACTCCTCCTCTTCCTATCCTTACTCATAAATCACTTTCCTTTTCTATCTTACATTATTCTTTCCAATTACCTTTTTTAAAAGTGTACCATGTAGTCATTATAACTACATTAGAGTGAGATGGCCTGGAGAGATGGCTCAGTGGTTAAGAGCACTGACTGGACTTCCAGAGGTCTTGAATTCAAATCCTAGAAACCACATGGTGGCTTATAACCCTCTGTAATGAGATTTGATGCCTTCTTCTGGTGTGTCTGAAGACAGATACAGTGTACTTATATTTAATAAATAAATAAATCTTTTTTTTTAAAAAGAAAGAAATGAGGAGTATGAGAATCTATGTCACAAAAGGCTGCACACTGCCCTGCACCCAAATCCCCAGGGGAAGAGAGCTGAACTCCCAGAAGTGCTGGCAGTCCTGAAACCTCAGGGGAGAGCACCACTTCTTCCCACTTCTGCTCATATTCCTGTCCCAAGAGGAACTTGCATAATGGCCTCTGGGTAAAGGAACATAGGAGCTGTCAGCAGCAGGAACCTGCTGGTTTCTGCCTGCATCCAGAACTGAACTCAACCACTCCCGCAGCTCCCTATACCCAAATCTCATGGGCCAAATCTCATGGGCGAGAGAGCTGGACCCTAGGAAGTACAGACAATCCTGAGAACTTGGAGGAGACAACTACTTTCTGCTCACATTCCTGACCCAAGAGGAAACTGCCTAGTGCCATCTTGGTACAGGGACCTAGGAGCAGTCAGGGACAGGACCCTTCTGGTTTCTGCTTGCGTCAAGAGCTGAAAGCCAGTCCCAGGAGTGCTTCTCTACCTGAGAGCAAAGGTAAGACCAACTTTTCTGCTCCAATCCACCTGCCTGGTGGCCTCAGGACTCACAAAGGCAGAATTCCTCTGGTACAGGACATTTCTGGGTTCTGCCTGTTCCAGGAACTGAGTTGAACTGGTTCCCCTGCTACCTGCACCCAAATACCATGGGGAGAGAGCTGGACCCTCAGAAGTTTGGAAAATCCTGAGACCTCAGGGGAGACTGCCACTTCTGCTCATATTCTTGTCCCAAAAGGAACCTGCACAGTGGCCTCTGGATATAGGAGTATAGGATCAATCAGCAGCAAGGACCAGCTAGTTTCTGCCTGAGCCCTGACCTGAACTGAATCAGTCCCACAACTCCCTGTACGAAAATCCTGTTGGGGAGAGAGTTGGGACCTGAGAATTGCAGATAATCCTGAGAACTCAGAGGGGACAACTACTGTCTGCCCACTTTCCTGACCCAAGATGCAATGACCTAATACCATTTGTGCCCTTTATGCACATCAGTCAGAGGCAGGACACTTCCACTTTCTCCCTGCTCCAAGAGCTGAATGCCAGTAGCCAGGAATACCAACGTACCTAAAAAAAGAGATAAGACCAATTCTTCTGTACCAAGCAACACACCTGGAGGCTTCAGATCACACAAACCCAAGAGCACCTCATTGTTCCCAGATTCACCTGAGAGAAATCAGGTTTACAGGGTGCTGATGCACAGGCCTACAGGAGGTGCAAGTTACTGTCAGAGACAGCAAGACTAGCTAAAACCACAGATAACGTGATGGCTGGAGATAGAAAACCTAGGAAAGAGATCAGGAGTCATAGATGCAAGCATCACCAACAGAATACAGGAGACAGAAAAGAGAATCTCAGGCACAGAAGATAACATAGAAAACATTGACACAACCATCAAAAATATTGTAATACACAAAAGGTCCTAACCCAAAACATCCAGAAAATCCAATACACAATGAGAAGATCAAACTTAAGGATAATAGGTATAGAAGAGAGTGAACACTTCCAAATTAAAGGGCCAGTAAATATCTTCAACAAAATTATAGAGGAAACCTTCCCTAACCTAAAGAAAGAGATGCCCATAAACATGCAAAAATCCTATAGAACTCCAAATAGAATTGGACAGGAAAAGAAATTCATCCTGTCACATAATAGTCAAAACACCAAATGCACAAAATAAAGAATAATAAAAGCATTAAGGGAAAAAGGTCAAGTAACATATAAAGGCAGACCTATCAAAATTACACCAGACTTCTCACCAGAGATTATGGAAGTCAGAAAATCCTAGGCACATGTTATACAGACCTTAAAAGAACAAAAATGACAAACCAGGCTACTATATCCAGCAAAGGTATCACGATGGAGACACCAAGATATTAATTGACAAAACCAATATTACGCAATATCTTTCTGTAAATCCAGACCTACAAAGGATAATAGATGGAAAACTCCACCCTAGAAAAAGCAAGAAAGTAATTTTCTTGCAATGAAACAAAATGAAGAGAAATAGACAAGCATAATTCAACCACAAACAATGAAAATGACAGGAGTCAAATTCCTTAATATCTCTTAACATCAATGGACTCACTTCATCCATAAAAAGACATAGATTAACAGACTGGATAAGGGGACCCATCATTTTGCTGCATACAGGAAACACACTTGAGAGACAAGGACAGAAACTACCTCAGATTAAAAGGCTGGAAAACAACTTTCCGAGCAAATGGTCTGAAGAAAAAGGGTGGAGTATCCATTCTAATATTGAATAAAATCAACTTTCAACAAAAAGGTATCAAAAAAGATAAGGAAGGATACTTTATATTCAATAAAGGAAAAATCCAGCAAGATGAACTCTCAATCCTAAATATCTATGCTCCAAATGCAAGGGAACCTACATTCATAAAAGAAACCTTACTAAAGCTCAAAGCATACATTGTATCTCACACAATAAGAATAGGAGATTTTAACACTGCACTCTCATCATTGGACGGATCATAGAAACAGAAATTAAGCAGAGACATAGAGAAGCTAACAGGAGTTATGTAGCAATTGTATTTAAGAGATATTTATAGAATATTCCATCCTAAAACAAAATAATAGGCCTTCTTCTCAGCACTTCATAGAACCTTCTCCGAAAGTGACTACATAATTGGCCACGAACCAGGTCTCAAAAATACAAGAAGATTGATATACTCCCATGCATCCTATGGGATCACTATGAACTAAGGCTGGTCTTCAATGACATCAAAAATTACCAAAACCCACATATACATAAAAGTTGAACAATGCTGTACTCAATGATAACTTGGTCAAGGATGAAATGAAGAAAGAAATTAAAGACATTTTAGAATTTAATGAAAATTGAGGTACAACATATCCAAACTTATTAAACACAAGCAAAGCAGTGCTAAGAGGAAAACTCATAGCTCTGAGTGCCTTCAAAAATTAACACGACACGACAGAGAGCAGAGGTAAGACCAACTTTTCTGCTCCAAGTGAACCACATGTTGGATCAGGACACACAAAAGCAGAAGTCCTCAGAAACCAGGCACTTCTGGTTTTTGGCTATGACCCAAACCTCTCTGATCTTGGTCCACAGCTCCCTGCTCCCAAATTGCGTGGGAGAGAGAACTGAACACTCAGAAGTAGTTACAATCAAGAGGCTGCAGGCCAGGATAGACTGCCATTTCTGCCCACATTTGCCGACAACCCTGGCCCAAGAGGAAACTGCATAGTGCCTCTGGACACAGGAATGCAGGAGCCCCATGGTCCAGATTTGTGCCCGGATTTGAACTGAACTGGTCAAATAGCTCCCTGCAACCAAATCCTATTAGGGGGAGAGCTAGACCATCAGAGGTGCAGACACTCCTGTGAAAGCAGATTAGACTACTCTCTGCCTACATTCCTGACTCAATAGGAAAAGTTCTTTTGCCATTTGTGGCCCCTGCTCACAGGGAGCTAGGAGAAATAGAGGAACCCTTCTGGTTCCTGCCCTCATGGAGAACTGAAAGCCAAGTGGCCAGGAGTGACTACACACCTGAAAGCAGAACATTCTGTTCCCATAACTGGCTGAAAGAAAACAGAAAAATAGGTCTCCAAGGAATGCTGGCACACAATCCCACAGGATGGTCAAACCACCATCAGAAACAGCAAGACAAGGTAACACCAGAGAAAACCTGATAGCAAGAGGCAAGCACAGGAACCCAAGCAACAGAAACCAAGACTACTTGGCATCATCAGAGCCCAATTCTCCCAGCAAAGCAAACACTGGATATATAAACACACCAGAAAAGCAAGATCAAGATTTAAGATCACATTTTAACATGATAATGGAGGATTTTAAGAAGGTCATAAATAACTCCCTTAAGGAAATACAGGACAACACAAGTAAACAAGTAGAAGCCCTTAAAGAGAAAACACAAAATGTCTTAAAGAACTACTGGAAAAAACAACCAAACAGGATAAGGAAATAAACAAAAGTATCCAGGAGTTAAAAAGGAAATAGAAACACTAAAGAAAGCACAAAGGGAGTCAACCCTGGAGATAGAAAACCTAGAGCAGAGATCAGGAGTCATAGATGTGAGCATCACCAACAGAATACAAGAGATAGAAGAGAGAATCTCAGGAGCAGAAGATACCTTAGAAAACATTGACACAACTGTCAAAGGTAATAGAAAATGGAGAAAGCTCCTAGCCTAAAACATACAGGAAATGTAGGAAACAATGAAAAGGTCAAACCTAAGGATAATAGGTATAGAAGAGAGTGAAGACTCCCAAATTAAAGGGCCAGTAAATAATTTCAACAAAACTGTAGAAGAAAACTTCCCTAACCTAAAGAAAGATATGTCTATGAACATACAAGTAGCCTACAGAACTCCAAATAGATTGGACCAGAAAGGAAACAGCTCCTGTCACATAATAGTCAAACACCAAATGCAAAAAACAAAGAAAGATTATTAAAAGCAGTAAGGGAAAAAGGACAAGTAACAAATAAACACAGACCTATCAGAATAGAACCAGACTTCTCAACAGAGACTATGAAAGCCAGAAGATCATGGACAGAGGTCATACAGACCCTAAGAGAACAAAAATGTCAGCCCAAGCAACAGTATCTGGCAAAACTATCAATTAAGATTGAAGAGGAAACCAAGATATTCCATGACGAAACCAAATTTACACAATATCTTTCTACAAATCCAACCCTACAAAGCATAATAAATGGCAAAGCCCAACACAAGGAGGTAAGCTACATCCTAGAAAAAGCAAGAAAGTAATATTTTTGGAACAAAGCCAAAAGAAGAAAAGCACAATAAACATAATCCCACCTCCATATATAAAAATAACAGGAAGCAACAATCACTATTTCTTAATGTGTCAATATCAATGGACCCAATTCCCCAAGAAAAGACACAGATTAACAAACTGGATACATAAAGAGAAACCAGCATTTTGCTGCCCACAGGAAATACACTTCAGAGACAAAAAAAGACACTACCTCAGTGTATGAGACTGGAAAAACATTTTCCAATCAAATGGTTGGAAGAAACAAGGTGGAGTAGCCATTCTAAAATTGAATAAAATTGACTTTCAACCAAAAGTCATCAAATAAGATAAGAAAGGACACTTTATATTTATCAAAGGAAAATCCATCAAGATGAACTCTCAATCTTAAATATCCATGCTCCAAATACAAGGGCACTTACACACATAAAAGAAATTTTACTGTAGCTCAAAAACACATTGTACCTCACGCAATAATATTAGGAGATTTCAACACCCCACTCTCATCAATGGATGGATCATGGAAACAGAAATTAGACAGTGACATGGAGAGACTAACAGAAGTTATGAAACAAATGGACTTAGCAGATATTTATGGAGCATTCCATCATAAAACAAAAGTATCTACCTTCTCCTCAGCACCTCGTGGAACCATCTCCAAAATTGACCATATAATGGGTCACAAAACAGGCCTCTACAGATACAGAAAGATGGAAATTATCCCATACATCCTATCAGACCACCACAGAATATGAGTGGTCTTCAATAACAACAATAAGGAAAGAATGCCCACATATACATGGAAATTGAACAATGATCTACTCAATGATAAATTGGTAAAGGAAGGAATAAAGAAAGAAATTGAAGACTTCTTAGAATTTAATAAAAATGAAGGTATAACATACCCAAACTTATGGGACACAATGAAGGCTGTGCTAAGAGGAAAACTCATAGCTCTGAGTGCCTGTAGAAAGAAACAGGCACCATACATCAGCAACTTAACAGCACAGCTAAAAGCTCTTGAACAAAAAGAAGCAAATATACCCAGGAAGAGTAGAAGGCAGGAAATAAACTCAGGGCTGAAAGCAACCAAGTAGAAACAAAAAGGACTATAGAAAGAATCAACAGATCCAAAAGCTGGTTCTTTGAGAAAAAATCAACAAGATAGATAAACCCTTAGCCAGACTAACCAGAGGGCACAGAGAGTATGTCCAAATTATCAAAATCAGAAATGAAAAGGGAGACATAACAACAGAATCAGAGGAAATCCAAAAATCATCGGATCTTACTACGAAATCTGATATTCAAGAAAACTTGAAAAGGTGGAGGAAATGGACAATTTTCTAGACAAATACAGTTACCAAAGTTAAATCAGGAACAAGTAAACCATGTAAACAAACCCATAACTCCTAAAGAAATAGAAGCAGTCATTAAAGGTCTCCCAACCAAAAAGAGGCCAGGTCCAGATGGGTTTAGTGCAGAATTCTATCAGACCTTCATAGAAGACCTCATACCAATATTATCCAAACTATTCCACAAAATAGAAATAGATGTCGGACTACCCAATTCCTTCTATTAAGTCACAATTACTCTTATACCTAAGGCACACAAAGACCCAATAGAGAAAGAGAACTTCAGATCCATTTCCCTTATGAATATTGATGCAAATATACTCAATAAAATTCTTGTAAACCAAAATGAAGAACACATGAAAACAATCATCCATCATGATCAAGTAGACTTCATCCTAGGGACACAGGGAATGGATCGATACATGGAAATCATCAATGCAATCCACTCTATAAACAAACTCAAAGATAAAAACCACATGAGCATTTCATTAGATGCAGAAAAAGCATTTGACAAAATTCAACAACACTTCATGATAAAAGTCCTGGAAAGAACAGGAATTCAAGACCTATATCTAAACACAGTAAAAGCCATATACTGCAAACCAGTAGCTAATATTAAACTAAATGGAGAGAAACTTGAAGCAATCGCACTAAAATCAGGAACTAGACAAGGATGCCCACTCTCTCCCTACTTATTCAATATTGTTCTCAAATTCCTAGCCAGAGCAATCGTACAAAAAAAGGAGGTCAAAGGGTTACAAATTGGAAAGGAAGAAGTCAAAATATCACTATTTGCAGATGACATAATAGTATACGTATATGACCCCAAAAGTTCCACCAGAGAACTACTAAGCCTAATAAAAAACTTCAGCAAAGTGGCTGGGCATAAAATTTACTCAGTAAATAAATCAGTAGTCTTCCTCTACACTAAAGGTAAACAGACTGAGAAAGAAATTAGGGAAATGACACCCTTCATAATAGTCACAAATAATATAAAATACCGTGGCATGACTTTAACCAAGCAAGTGAAAGATCTGTATGATAAGATATTCAAATCTCTGGAGAAAGAAATTGAAGAAAGTCTCAGAAGATGGAAAGATCTCCCATGCTCATGGATTGGCAGGATTAATACAGTAAAAATGGCCATTTTACCAAAGGCAAACTATAGATTCAATGCAATCCCCATCAAAATTTCAATCCAATTTTGCATAGAGGTAGAAAGACCCAAAAATGAACCCACATACCTATGGTCACATGATTTTCAACGAAGGGGCCAAAATCATCCAATGAAAAAAAGATAGCATTTTCAACAAATGGTGATGGTTCAAAAGGAGGTCAGCACGTAGAAGAATGCAAATCAATCCATTCTTATTACCATGTACAAAGCTCAAGTAGAAGTGGATCTAGGACCTCTACTTAAAACCAAACACACTCAAACATATAGAAGAAAATGTGGGGAGGAATCTTGAATACATGGGCACAGAAGAAATTTTCCTGAACAGAACATCAATGGCTTATGCTTTAATATCAAGAATGGACAAATGGAATCTCATAAAGCTGCAAGCTTATGTAAGGCAAAGGACACTGTCCTTAGGACAAAACAGCACCCAACAGATTTGGAAAAGATTTTTACCAATTCTACTACTGATAGAGAGCTAATATCCAAAATATACAAAGAACTCATGAAGTTAGAATCTAAAGAGCCAAATAACCCTATTTAAAAATGGGGACAGAGCTAAACCAAAAATTCAAAGCTGAGGAATGTGGAATGGCTGATAAGTGTTTAACATCCTTAGTCATCAGGGAAATGCAAATCAAAACAACCATGAGATTCTACCTCTCACCAGTCAGAGAGACAGAGCCAGAACATGTCAAATACAGAGGCGAATGCCAGCAGCAAACCACTGAACTGAGAATGGGACCCCCATTGGAGGTATTAGAGAAAGGACTGAAAGAGCTGAAGGGGCTTGCAACCCCATAATAACAACAATGCCAACCAAACAGAGCTTCCAGGAATTAAACCACTACCCAAAGACTATACATGGGCTGACTCTCGGCTCCAACTGCATAGGTAGCAGTGAATTGCCTTGTTGGGGCACCAGTGGAAGGGGAAGCCCTTGATCCTGCCAAGGCTGGACCCCCAGTGTAGGGAGTTATTGGTGGGACAGTAATGGCTGGAGGATGAGGAGGGGAACACCCATGTAGAAGGGGAGAGGAAGGGGTTAGGGTGCTGATGGACAGGAAACCAGGAAACGGAATATCATTTGAAGTATAAGTAAGAAATACACAATTTAATAAAAA
The DNA here is from genome assembly GCF_021556685.1 of Rattus norvegicus. Classification (NCBI taxonomy): domain Eukaryota; kingdom Metazoa; phylum Chordata; class Mammalia; order Rodentia; family Muridae; genus Rattus; species Rattus norvegicus. The sequence continues at coordinate 16,267,944 of NC_141538.1, forward strand.
TAGAAGAAAAATATTTCAAAAAAATTAATAGTAGAGCGCAATCATTAGGAGATTTACAGCACACCTAAAAGATCTAGAACAAAAAGAAACAAATATACCCAAGAGGTTTAGAAGGTAGGAAATAATCAAACTCAGGGCTGAAATCAACCAAGTAGAAGGAAAAAGGACTATACAAAGAATAAACAAAATCAGGATCTGGTTCTTTGAGAAAATCAACAAAATAATAACCCCTTAGCCAGGGAGCACAGAGAATATAACTAAATTAATAAAATCAGAAATGAAAAGGGAGACATAACAACAGAATCTGAGGGAATTTAAAAAATCATCAGATCCTACTACAAAAGTTATAGTCAACAAAACTGGAAAATCTGGAGGAAAGTTACAATTTTCTAGACAAATACCAGGTACCAAAATTAAATCAGGATCAGATAAGCCATCTAAATAATCACATAACTCCAAAAGAAATAGAAGCAGTTATTAAAAGTCTCCCAACCAAAAATAGGCCAGGACCAGATAGGTTTAGCGCAGGATTCTATCAAACCTTCATAGAAGACCTCATACCAATACTGTCCAAATTATTCCACAGAATAAAAACAAATTGAGCACTACCCAATTCCTTCTATGGAGTTACAATTGCTCTTCTACCTAAACCACACAAAGGTCTAACTAAGAAAGAGAACTTCAGATCAATTACCGTTATGAATACTGACTCAAAAATATTCAATAAAATTCTATAAAATTATTGCAAACCGATTCCAAGAACACATTGCTTTGATCATCCATCATGATCAAGTAGGCTTCATCCCAGGGATGCAGGGAGGATTCAATATAAAGAAATCAATCAACGTAATCCACTAGGTAAACAAACTCAAAGAAAAACACCACATGGTAATTTTATTAGACGCTGAGAAAGCATTTGACAAAATTTACCACCCCTTCATGATAAAAGTCTTGGAAAGATAAGGAATTCAAGGCCCATACCTAAACATAATAAAAGCAATATACAGCAAACAAGTAGCCAACATTAAATTTAATGGAGAAAAACTTGAAGCAGTCTCCCTAAAATCAAGGACTAGACAAGGCTACACACTCTCTTCCTACTTATTCTGTATAGTACTTGAACTCCTAACCAGAGCAATCAGACAACAAAAGAAGATCTAAAGGATACAAAGTGAAAATGAAATAGTCAAAATATTACTATTTGCAGATGATATAATAGTATACTCAAGTGGCCTCAAAAGTTTTACCACAGAACTACTAAGTTTGATAAAAAAAAAAAAACTTCAGCAAAATTGCTGAGTATAAAATCAACTGAAACAAATCAGTAGCCTTCCTCTACTCAAAGGATAAACAGGCAGGGAAAGAAATTAGGGAAATGATACTCTTCACAAGAGTCCCAAATAACATAGAATATCTTGATGTGACTCTAACCAAGCAAGTGAAATGTCTGTATGACAGAAACTTCAAATCTCTGAAGACAGAATTTGAAGAAGACCTCAGAAGATGGAAAGATCTCCCATGCTCATGGATTGGCAGGATTAATATAGTAAAAATGACCACTTTGCCAAAAACAATCTACAGATTCAATGCAATCCCCATTAAACTTCCAACTTGTGTCTCATAGAGGTAAAAGGAAAAATTTGCAAATTCATTTGGAATAAGAAAAAATGCAGGATAATAAAAACTTTCCTCAGTAATAAAAGAACTTCTGTGGGAGTTACCATCTATGATCTCAAGAGGTATTACAGAGGAATAGTGATAAAAACTGTACAGTATTAGTACAGAGACAGGAAGTTAGATCAGTGGAATAGAATTGAAGACCCAGAACTGAATCCACACACCTATGGTCACTTCATCTTTGACAAAGTATCTAAAACCATCCAATGGTAAAAGACAACATTTTCAACAAATGGTGCTGCTTCAAGTGGAAGTCAGCCTGGAGAAAAATGCAAAACGATCCATTCTTATCACCCTGTACAAAGCTTAAGTCCAAGTGGATCAAGGACCTCCACATCAAACCAGATACACTCAAACTAATAGAAGAAAAATTGGGGAAGAGTCTCAAACACATGGGCACTGGGGAAAAATTCCTGAACAAAACAGCAATGGCTTATGCTCTAAGATCAAGAATCGACAAATGGGATCTCATAAAACTGCAAAGCTTCTGTAAGGCAAAGGACACTGTCATTAGGACAAAACAGCAACCTCCAGATTTGGAAAAGATCTTTACCAATCCTACATCTGATAGAGGGTTAATATCCAAAATACACAAAGAACTCAAGAAGTTAGACTCCAGAGAGTCAAATAACCCTATTAAAAATCTGGAGCACTGAGCTAAACAAAGAATTCTCAGCTGAGGAATATTGAATGACTGAGAAGTACCTAAAGAAATGCTCAACATCCTTAGTCATCAGGGAAATGCAAATCAAAACATCCTTGAGATTCCACCTCACACCAGTCAGAATGGCTATGATCAAAAACTCAGTTGACAACTGATGCTGGTGAAGATGTTGAAAAAGATGAAGACTCCTCCATTGTTATTGGGATTGCAAACTGCTACGACCAGTCTGGAAACCGGTCAGGAGGTTCCTCAGAAAATTGGACATTCCACTACCTGAGGACCCAGCTATACCTCTCCTGGGCATATACCCAAATGATGCTCCAACATACAACAAAGACACATGCTCCACTATGTTCATAGCAGCCTTATTTATAACAGCCAGAAGCTGGAAAGAACCCAGATGCCCTTCAATAGAGGAATGTATACAGCAGATGTGATATTTCTATACAATGTAGTACTATTCATCTATCAAAAACAATGACACCATGAAAATTAATAGGCAAATGGAATGAACTAGAAAATATCATCCTGAGCAAGGTAACCCAATCACAGAAAAACACACATGGTATGCACTCACTGATAAGTGGATATTAGCCCAAAAGCTGGAATTACCCAGATACATTCCACAGACTGCATGAAGCTCAAGAAGACCAAATATGGATGCTTCACTGCTTCTTAAAAGTGAGAACAAAAATATTCATAGGAGGGGTTATGGGGCAAACTTTGGAGCAGAGACTGAAAAATGACCATTCAGAACCTACCCCACATGGGTATACAGCCCATATATATATATATATATATATATATATATATATATATATATATATATATATATATATATATATATACAGCCACCAAAAGTAGTTAAGATTGATGAAGCCAAGAAGTACAAGCTGACAGGAGTTCGATATAGTTGTCTCCTGAGAGACACAGTCAGAGCATGTGAAATACAGAGGCAAATGCTAGCAACAACAAACCATTGAACTGAGAATGGGACCCCTTTTGGAGGAATTAGAGAAAGGATTTAAAGAACTAAATGGACTTGCAACCCCTTAAGAACAAAAATGCCAACCAACCAGAGTTCCCAGGGATTAAATCACTACCCAAAGACTATACATGGACTGACCCATGGCTCCAGCTGCATATGTAGCAGAGGATGGCCTTGTTGAACACCAATGGAACAAGAAGCCTTTGGTCCTGCCATGGCCGGACTCCCCAGTCTGGGTAGTGGGGTGGGAAAAGCAGTGGTTGCGGAAGGGAACACCCTTATGGTAGAAGGGGAGGAGGATGGGAGAGGGGGCTTATGGATCGAAAACAGAGAAAGGTAATAAAATTTGAGATGCAAATTGAAAAATCCAATTAAAAATAAAAAATTTAAAAAAGAGAATTGAAAATGATTTAATCATATTTTAATCTTGAAATATAAAAATTAAAATAAAGATGAAAAACTGTTATGGTTCAAAAAGGAAAATGCTGCACTCCACTGACAATCTGCCATCCAAATTTCCATTAGTTTCACTGTGAAATCATTCTTTTTCAAATGTTTTAAGGGGATGTATGGCATGAAATGCTACATTATAAGAAATATAGGGTAATATAGGTATAGGAAAAATAGATTAATATGGTTATCTCAAGTTAAGCACAGTTATTATATCACATATAAATGTGCTAAATTTTTCATTACACACATACACACACACACACACACACACATATATATATATATTTATATATTTAAGCAAACAAGAATTTGTTTTTCATTGTAATCTGGGGCCTGTTGGGAATTATTTGAAGCTCTCAGCTTCAGTCTACTCATCTGATTGGTGTTGGATTTGGGACTTTTCTACTTTTCTCTTTCTTTAGGAAAGAACAGCTAAAGAGTACATACTCTCATATAAAGTGTCAGAAGGAAAAGAAAAAACAACCCATAAGCATGTTGACATTATCAAGTGCCCTGAGTGGGTTTAAGAGAAGAGTACTTGAAGTTGGGAGTGAGAAATATTGGGAGTATTCAGGAGTATTCAGGAGAGGCACTAGGGGATGGATTTCTTCAAAACACACATTATTTATAAAATGCACACACACACACACACACACACACACACACACACACACACACACACACCTCAAGCAATAAATGTTCGTAACTTCTCAAATTATATAGTCCAGGAATAAACCTTGTGTACAGGCTTAAGCAGTCTTCTGTTTGAAGACTGTTTTACAGTGTGATTGCAGAACATTATAGACATGGCTTTGGTGAGTTTCCTCCCCCACAATCAACTACCTTTGTACCATTGTCCCTACAGTTGCTAAATCAGGACAAACATACTCTCTTCCCAATGAAACAGTTTTAGTTTGGAGTGAAGCTGACTGGGGCACTGGTAATACAGTTACAATACTTGGGAGCTTCCGTTGCAGTAGGTAGGTTATCGATTCTTCTATTAAAAAGTTGTTAGCCACAGTTGATATGCTGTATTGTTCAATATCAGCATATTTTATCCAGTTATATAGGGGATGTTAGTTCTTATGGGGTAGTTGCTTAGCCAAGTTGTCCTGTAGCTCCCTCTGGAAACAACACAAAAACTGCAAAAATTGTTAGACATATTTATTTACCTTTGTCAGACATTTTCAAAGAAAGGGAGCAAAGTAAGGAAAACTGGGATAAAACATCTTCTACTAGATAGGGAGATATTGCTTTATGATCATCAGGTATGAGCTTTTCCATGGATTACCTTTTCCTTTTAGTCACCAGGTTCTAGAGATACTTATAAGTATGTATTCCAGTTTTTAAACATAATTGTTTTGTTTTTATGTGGATTTAATGTGTACTCATTGTATTCACCCCTGCTGCTGAATTTATGTTATAAATTCACCCTCCTGAATTTATGTTGTCCCCTATACTTCTGCTTTTATAACCCGTGAGTATAATTATTATTTACCATATGCTCATGGATATGGCATCCTGGGGAGCATGCCAAAACTAACAAGGGTCTGACCAGAAAAGAAAACTCATTCTCCTTTGCCCAGTGGCCATCAACTCAATGGAAATGTTATAATTACATAACATTAAAACTGAATACAGGAGGAACAATATCCCCATTCTTTTAGGTTAGCACACTATTTGAATGACATGCTATTTGACTGAACAAAAATTGCAAATCCTTATGTCATTTTCAATTTTTTAACATTTTCTTAGCACCATACATGTTTTATGTAAATTAAATTCCCTAATTATTTTCCTAATTAACGTGAATAAACAGTTTAATGTAATGAACTCCTGTTTATTTTACCATATTTGCCTTTTAAATTTTCTTAACACAATTCACCTATAAATAAAGGCATGTAAATTAACTGCCTATAAGTACACAATAAATAGTAAATATTAAGGTCCAGAATATATGTGAAGTAATGAATGTATTGTGTTCAAATTAAATATATATTTAAAACATTAACTTCAGTATTATGGACTTCAGCATATTTGAATAAACCTTCAAAGTTAAATTTAGCATGCTGGCAAGAATGCTGTCAGTAAGGGCTTGTTGTGTAAGCACGCAGACTTAACTACCGATTTCTAGTACTCATATAAAAAACTGGATACTGTCTGTGATCCCAGTGCTGGGAGGTGGAAATGCATAATTCTTGGACTGAGAGGCATGGCAAGTTAAACTAAACAGAAAGAGTTCACTAAGACACCCTGTTTAAGGACAGTAAGGTGGGGGGCAATTGAAAGAGCCCAGGCCTTCCTTTTTTTAAGCAAAAGTATCTTGCAGCAATTTCCTTTGAAGTGAAACATCACCCCATGCTGCCCTGTGGCTCATTAAAGCTCAGGAAGTTCTAAATTGAAACAGTCCATCCTGGAGAGAGGTTTGGTAAAACTGAGGAAATAAGCAAATCACAGGTCTCTGGAAGTCACTGAGACTGACCAGATTCACTAATGTGACCTAAGATACATGGAAAACTGAGGAGAGGAAAGCTTCCAAACGGCCTCACTGCCTAAAAACCTTGCAGAGAGCTCCAGGTTCACAGCTTTCTAAAGCCATCACTGCACTGGGGTATACTTTTTGGAGATACAATTGTTTTTGAGTTATTTATGTTTTTATAAACAATCCTTCACCCCTACACTCCTGTGAGTAACCTGAATAAACTCATTCCTTCAGCACACTGAACTGTGATACAATCATTACTTTTATCTTTCACTAGTACCTACCAGGAGTAAATTTGTATACATGTCATTTCTCTATACGAAATATTCCACCAACACACACATATGCACACACACATGAACATATATATATATGTAGATATGTAGATATATAGTATGTATATAATGTAACAAAATATAAATATATTTGATATATACTTATTAATATAAATAATAAAATAAATACAATATATAACTATAAAATTAATAACCAGCATAATAAACTTCAGTTTGGATAATCATTTCATAAACATATTTACATTTACTGGGAAACATTTTTCTATAGCAAATTTAATTAATATTTGATTGTACAAGAAGGTTCGAGACAGAATAAAACTTCTATTTTTGGTGTGAATGCTCCAGAGAGTCCAAAATAATTTGTCTTAATTACTTTTATATAGCTATTATAAAATATTATGATCAAGATAAATTTAAAGGAAAAATTAATTTGAGGCTTAACATTGAAAAAAAAAGTTGCAAAAATAAAGGTTAATCTATAGTTGCCAGGTTGGGGAGCCTGGTAGCAAGCAGACAGACATGGCTCTGGAATAGTAGTTGAGAGCTTACATTCCATGAGCAGTAGGCAGAAAGAGTTAACTGCGTCTGGATGAGCTTTTGAAACCCCAAGGTCAACTCTCAGTGATATACCTCCTCAATGACCCTGCACCTTCTAATCTTTCCCAAACATTTTCAGCAACAAGGGAACAAATATTCACATATACAAGTCTATGAGTACCATTTTCACTCAATCCACCACATCATTTAACAATTAATCACTAAACCATTTATGCATATCTGAGCTATTTATATCTATATTTCTTATATAAATTAATAAATTCATTTTAAAATATGTTAATTTACTTTAAAAAACAGTATTGTAGATATTGCCTAATGAAACAATATTGATTCGTAAAAAAATTTATTCTCATAATTGTCCATTAAATATTTTAAGAATAAAACTTTAAGAATAAAATATTGTACATATTATTGCTGGACAGTAGCATAAAATCAGTGTGGTGATTCTCTTTGCATTATTCTAACCATCTTCTCCCAAAGAGCAAAGGAAAGCATGGAAATAGATGGGCCCAGTTGAGAAATAAAAGGGAACCACAAGAGTGGAAGGAAAATAAAACAGCGTCATGAGTGACGGTGATCAAAATACATGTTGTGATTGTAATAAAGTGCTTTAATACAGATTATTATTTTATATTATTAATATCTGCTAATAAAATATGTATTGGTCTTTAGAGAACAAAATCTATTTCCATAACAGTGAGAAAAGTGGCAGCACTGATTTTTAAATTGCTAACTACTCTATAACATGTATTAATAAAACCTTTCTTATCCAGCATGTCTCTATAAGGCCTTACTGTGTAGTTACAGCCAAGTTTCAGATAAATAGTATGTAGGAATCCTTTTTTTTTTTTTTATTAACTTGAGTATTTCTTATATACATTTCGAGTGTTATTCCCTTTCCCGGTATCCGGGCAAACATCCCCCTCCCTCCTCCCCTTCCTTATGGGTGTTCCCCTCCCAACCCTCCCCCCATTGCCGCCCTCCCCCCCACCAGTTAAGTTCACTGGGGGTTCAGTCTTAGCAGGACCCAGGGCTTCTCCTTCCACTGGTGCTCTTACTAGGATATTCATTGCTACCTATGAGGTCAGAGTCCAGGGTCAGTCCATGTATAGTCTTTGGGTAGTGGCTTAGTCCCTGGAAGCTCTGGTTGCTTAGCATTGTTGTACATATGGGGTCTCGAGCCCCTTCAAGATCTTCCAGTTCTTTCTCTGATTCCTTCAACGGGGGTCCTATTCTCAGTTCAGTGGTTTGCTGCTGGCATTCGCCTCTGTATTTGCTGTATTCTGGCTGTGTCTCTCAGGAGCGATCTACATCCGGCTCCTGTCGGACTGCACTTCTTTGCTTCACCCATCTTGTCTAATTGGGTGGCTGTATATGTATGGGCCATTGTGGGGCAGGCTCTGAATGGGTGTTCCTTCAGTCTCTGTTTTAATCTTTGCCTCTCTCTTCCCTGCCAAGGGTATTCTTGTTCCCCTTTAAAGAAGGAGTGAAGCATTCACATTTTGATCATCTGTCTTGAGTTTCATTTGTTCTAGGTATCTAGGGTAATTCAAGCATTTGGGCTAATAGCCACTTATCAATGAGTGCATACCATGTATGTCTTTCTGTGATTGGGTAAGCTCACTCAGGATGATGTTTTCAGGTCCAACCATTTGCCTACGAATTTCATAAACTCGTTGTTTTTGATAGCTGAGTAATATTCCATTGTGTAGATGTACCACATTTTCTGTATCCATTCCTCTGTTGAAGGGCATCTGGGTTCTTTCCAGCTTCTGGCTATTATAAATAAGGCTGCAATGAACATAGTGGAGCACGTGTCTTTTTTATATGTTGGGGCATCTTTTGGGTATATGCCCAAGAGAGGTATAGCTGGATCCTCAGGCAGTTCAATGTCCAATTTTCTGAGGATCCTCCAGACTGATTTCCAGAATGGTTGTACCAGTTTGCAATCCCACCAACAATGGAGGAATGTTCCTCTTTCTCCACATCCTCGCCAGCATCTGTTGTCCCCTGAGTTTTTGATCATAGCCATTCTCACTGGTGTGAGGTGAAATCTCAGGGTTGTTTTGATTTGCATTTCCCTTATGACTAAAGATGTTGAACATTTCTTTAGGTGTTTCTCAGCCATTCGGCATTCCTCAGCTGTGAATTCATTTTTTTTTTTTTTTTGGTTCTTTTTTTCGGAGCTGGGGACCGAACCCAGGGCCTTGCGCTTCCTAGGTAAGCGCTCTACCACTGAGCCAAATCCCCAGCCCCTCAGCTGTGAATTCTTTGCTTAGCTCTGAACCCCATTTTTTAATAGGGTTATTTGGTTCCCTGCGGTCTAACTTCTTGAGTTCTTTGTATATTTTGGATATAAGGCCTCTATCTGTTGTAGGATTGGTAAAGATCTTTTCCCAATCTGTTGGTTGCCGTTTTGTCCTAACCACAGTGTCCTTTGCCTTACAGAAGCTTTGCAGTTTTATGAGATCCCATTTGTCGATTCTTGATCTTAGAGCGTAAGCCATTGGTGTTTTGTTTAGGAAATTTTTTCCAGTGCCCATGTGTTCCAGATGCTTCCCTAGTTTTTCTTCTATTAGTGTGAGTGTGTCTGGTTTGATGTGGAGGTCCTTGATCCACTTGGACTTAAGCTTTGTACAGGGTGATAAGCATGGATCGATCTGCATTCTTCTACATGTTGACCTCCAGTTGAACCAGCACCATTTGCTGAAAATGCTATCTTTTTTCCATTGGATGGTTTTGGCTCCTTTGTCAAAAATCAAGTGACCATAGGTGTGTGGGTTCATTTCTGGGTCTTCAATTCTATTCCATTGTTCTATCTGTCTGTCTCTGTACCAATACCATGCAGTTTTTATCACTATTGCTCTGTAATACTGCTTGAGTTCAGGGATAGTGATTCCCCCTGAAGTCCTTTTACTGTTGAGGATAGCTTTAGCTATCCTGGGTTTTTTGTTATTCCATATGAATTTGCAAATTGTTCTGTGTAACTCTTTGAAGAATTGGATTGGTATTTTGATGGGGATTGCATTGAATCTGTAGATTGCTTTTGGTAAAATGGCCATTTTTACTATATTAATCCTGCCAATCCATGAGCATGGGAGATCTTTCCATCTTCTGAGGTCTTCTTCAATTTCCTTCTTCAGTGTCTTGAAGTTCTTATTGTACAGATCTTTTACTTGCTTTGTTAAAGTTACACCGAGGTACTTTATATTATTTGGGTCTATTATGAAGGGTGTCGTTTCCCTAATTTCTTTCTCGGCTTGTTTCTCTTTTGTATAGAGGAAGGCAACTGATTTATTTGAGTTAATTTTATACCCAGCCACTTTGCTGAAGTTGTCTATCAGCTTTAGTAGTTCTCTGGTGGAACATTTGGGATCACTTAAATATACTATCATGTCATCTGCAAATAGTGATATTTTGACTTCTTCTTTTCCGATCTGTATCCCCTTGACCTCCTTTTGTTGTCTGATTGCTCTGGCTAGAACTTCAAGAACTATATTGAATAAGTAGGGAGAGAGTGGGCAGCCTTGTCTAGTCCCTGATTTTAGTGGGATTGCTTCAAGTTTTTCTCCATTTAGTTTAATGTTAGCAACTGGTTTGCTGTAAATGGCTTTTACTATGTTCAGGTATGGGCCTTGAATTCCTATTCTTTCCAGGACTTTTATCATGAAGGGGTGTTGAATTTTGTCAAATACTTTCTCAGCGTCTAATGAAATGATCATGTGGTTTTTATCTTTCAGTTTGTTTATATAATGGATCACGTTGATGGTTTTCCGTATATTAAACCATCCCTGCATGCCTGGGATGAAGCCTACTTGGTCATGTTGGATGATTGTTTTGATGTGCTCTTGGATTCGGTTTGCCAGAATTTTGTTGAGTATTTTTGCGTCGATATTCATAAGGGAAATTGGTCTGAAGTTCTCTGTCTTTGTTGTGTCTTTGTGTGGTTTAGGTATAAGAGTAATTGTGGCTTCGTAGAAGGAATTCGGTAGGGCTCCATCTGTTTCAATTTTGTGGAATAGTTTGGATAATATTGGTATGAGGTCTTCTATGAAGGTTTGATAGAATTCTGCACTAAACCCGTCTGGACCTGGTCTCTTTTTGGTTGGGAGACCTTTAATGACTGCTTCTATTTCCTTAGGAGTTATGGGGTTGTTTAACTGGTTTATCTGTTCCTGATTTAACTTCGGTACCTGGTATCTGTCTAGGATATTGTCCATTTCCTGAAGATTTTCAAGTTTTGTTGAATATAGGTTTTTATAGTAAGATCTGATGATTTTTTGAATTTCCTCTGAATCTGTTGTTATGTCTCCCTTTTCATTTCTGATTTTGTTAATTTGGACATACTCTCTGTGTCCTCTTGTTAGTCTGGCTAAGGGTTTATCTATCTTGTTGATTTTCTCAAAGAACCAACTTTTGCTTCTGTTGATTCTTTCTATGGTCCTTTTTGTTTCTACTTGGTTGATTTCTGCTCTGAGTTTGATTATTTCCTGCCTTGTACTCCTCCTGGGTGTATTTGCTTCTTTTTGTTCTAGAGCTTTTAGGTGTGCTATCAAGCTGCTGACATATGCTCTTTCCTGGTTCTTTCTGCAGGCACTCAGCGCTATGAGTTTTCCTCTTAGCACAGCTTTCATTGTGTCCCATAAGTTTGGGTATGTTGTACCTTCATTTTCATTAAATTCTAAAAAGTTTTTAATTTCTTTCTTTATTTCTTCCTTGACCAGGTTATCATTGAGTAGAGCATTGTTCAATATCCAAGTATATGTGGGCATTCTTCCTTGATTTTTATTGACGACCAGTTTTAGGCCGTGGTGGTCTGATAGCACGCATGGGATTATTTCTATCTTTCTGTACCTGTTGAGGCCCGTTTTTTGACCAATTATATGGTCAATTTTGGAGAAAGTACCATGAGGAGCTGAGAAGAAGGTATATCCTTTTGTTTTAGGATAGAATGTTCTATAAATATCCGTTAAGTCCATTTGGCTCATGACTTCTCTTAGTCTGTCTACATCTCTGTTTAATTTCTGTTTCCATGATCTGTCCATTGATGAGAGTGGGGTGTTGAAATCTCCCACTATTATTGTGTGAGGTGCAATGTGTGTTTTGAGCTTTAGTAAGGTTTCTTTTACATATGTAGGTGCCCTTGTATTTGGGGCATAGATATTTAGGATTGAGAGTTCATCTTGGTGGATTTTTCCTTTGATGAATATGAAGTGTCCTTCCTTATCTTTTTTGATGACTTTTAGTTGAAAATTGATTTTATTTGATATTAGAATGGCTACTCCATCTTGCTTCTTCTGACCATTTGCTTGGAAAATTGTTTTCTAGCCTTTCACTCTGAGGTAATGTCTGTCTTTGTCTCTGAGGTGTGTTTCCTGTAGGGAGCAGAATGCAGGGTCCTCGTTTCGTATCCAGTTTGTTAATCTATGTCTTTTTATTGGGGAGTTGAGGCCATTGATGTTGAGAGATATTAAGGAATAGTGATTATTGCTTCCCGTTATATTCATATTTGGATGTGAGGTTATGTTTGTGTGCTTTCATTCTCTTTGTTTTGTTGCCAAGACGATTAGTTTCTTGCTTCTTCTAGGGTATGGCTTGCCTCCTTATGTTGGGCTTTACCATTTTTTATCCTTTGTAGTGCTGGATTTGTAGAAAGATATTGTGTAAATTTGGTTTTGTCATGGAATATCTTGGTTTCTCCATCTATATTGAGAGTTTTGCTGGATACAGTAACCTGGGCTGGCATTTGTGTTCTCTTAGGGTCTGTATGACATCAGTCCAGGATCTTCTGGCCTTCATAGTTTCTGGCGAGAAGTCTGGTGTGATTCTGATAGGTCTGCCTTTATATGTTACTTGACCTTTTTCCCTTACTGCTTTTAATATTCTTTCTTTATTTTGTGCGTTTGGTGTTTTGACTATTATGTGACGGGAGGTGTTTCTTTTCTGGTCCAATCTATTTGGAGTTCTGTAGGCTTCTTGTATGCCTATGGGTATCTCTTTTTTTAGGTTAGGGAAGTTTTCTTCTATGATTTTGTTGAAGATATTTACTGGTCCTTTGAGCTGGGAGTCTTCACTCTCTTCTATACCTATTATCCTTATGTTTGATCTTCTCATTGAGTCCTGGATTTCCTGTATGTTTTGGACCAGTACCTTTTTCTGCTTTACATTATCTTTGACAGTTGATCAATGATTTCTATGGAATCTTCTGCTCCTGAGATTCTCTCTTCCATCTCTTGTATTCTGTTGGTGAAGCTTGTATCTACAGCTCCTTGTCTCTTCTTTTGGTTTTCTATATCCAGGGTTGTTTCCATGTGTTCTTTCTTGATTGCTTCTATTTCCATTTTTAATTCCTTCAACTGTTTGATTGTGTTTTCCTGGAATTCTTTCAGGGATTTTTGTGATTCCTCTCTGTAGGCTTCTACTTGTTCTCTAAGGGAGTTCTTCACGTCTTTCTTGAAGTCCTCCAGCATCATGATCAAATATGATTTTGAAACTAGATCTTGCTTTTCTGGTGTGTTTGGATATTCCATGTTTGTTTTGGTGGGAGAATTGGGCTCCGATGATGCCATGTAGTCTTGGTTTCTGTTGCTTGTGTTCTTGCGCTTGCCTCTCGCCATCAGATTATCTCTAGTTTTACTTTGTTCTGCTATTTCTGACAGTGGCTAGACTGCCCTATAAGCCTGTGTGTCAAGAGTGCTGTAGACCTGTTTTCCTCTCTTTCAGTCAGTTTTGGGGACAGAGTGTTCTGCTTTCGGGCATGTAGTTTTTCCTCTCTACATGTCTTCAGCTGTTCCTGTGTGCCTGTGTCTTGAGTTCACCAGGCAGCTTTCTTGCAGCAGAAAAGTTGGTCTTACCTGTGGTCCCGAGGCTCAAGTTCGCTCGTGGGGTGCTGCCCATGGGCTCTCTGCAGTGGCAGCAACCAGGAAGACCTGTGCTGCCCCTTCTGGGAACTTCAGTGCACCAGGGTTCCAGATGGCCTTTGGTGTTTTCCTCTGGCATCCGAGATGTGTGCACAGAGAGCAGTCTCTTCTGGTTTCCCAGGCTTGTCTGCCTCTCTGAAGGTTTAGCTCTCCCTCCCACCGGATTTGGGTGCAGAGAACTGTTTATCCGGTCTGTTTCCTTCAGGTTCTGGCGGTGTCTCAGGCAGGGGTCCTGCTGCTCCTGGGCCCTCCCCCACGGGAGCCCCGAGGCCTTATACAGTTTCCTCTTGGACCAGGGATGTGGGCAGGGGTGGGCAATGTTGGTGGTCTCTTCTGCTCTGCAGCCTCAGGATTGCCCACCTGACCAGGCGGTGAGGTCTCTTTCCCAAGGGGTCTGGGAGCAGAGAGCTGCTGCGGGCCGGGATCCGTGGGCGTGGGACCTCCGGCAAACACAGGACGTGCCCGGTCCTAGATGAACTCTGCCTCTGTGTGTCCCGATCTCACCAGGCAGCTCTCTTGCAGCGGACAAGTTGGTCTTACCTGTGGTCCCGAGGCTCAAGTTTGCTCGCTGGGTGCTGCCCAAGGGCTCTCTCTGGCGGCAGCAACCAGGAAGCGGAATCCTTAAATTAAAACAGAGTGAATTCTCCACTGAAATCACGCTAGGCTGCTTTTGGCTGAAGTAGGTAATAGCTGTGCCCTGTGGATTTATACTTTGATGAAAGACATGCATTCCACTGGTGTTCTCCAGATAATTAGGAATGTTTCTTGTTTTGTTTTTAAAAACCCTAAAATTCAATATAGAGTACTTTTTTCTCATATCACTTTCGAACCTGAAACTATCAAATGGACCCATTACACTCTAATATAACAAACAAATCACTCACGTATAATGTTTCTATTCTGGAGCATGAACAATTATTTTTTTTGTTTATTTCTGTATATATATATATATATATATATATATATATATATATATATATATATGGATTGATTACGCTAATGGCAATACTCTACTATGGATCTACATTCCCATATTTTAGATATTTCGTTGTTAAAAAATATTATTCTTATTTATGAAGCATCTTGGTATTTTCAAACATATATGATTTTGGTTCTGATTTATTTAGGGCATACAGCTTAAAAATCTCAGAGCAGACAGATCTGTGACATAGTAGCACATTGTCACTAACAGCCACCCACCTCCAGTGCTGGAGAATCTTCCTTTCCATATCTAAATCATTTCTTCCCATTTCTTAAATCATCCTTGATAAATACCATCCCATCTCATTTACTTGAAAACTTTTGGGGAAGTGTGTTAAGCACACATTTTAATAATGAAGCAGATTGTTTTAAATTATATTTTTAATTATTTTTGAAATTTCATATGAATGTTGCAGTTTTATCATTCTCCCTTGAACTGCATTTATCTACCCCACTTGTCAAATTAATAGAAGCTCTTGCTCGTTTTCTCTCTCTCTAACTCGATCTATCTATCTATCTATCTATCTATCTATCTATCTATCTATGTATCTATCTATCTCTGTCTCTGTCTCTCTCACTCTGTGTGAGTATGTGTGTGTGTGTGTGTGTGTGTGTGTGTGTGCGTGCATGTGTGTGTGTGTGTGTGTCTAAAATTTGTTGAGTTTACTAATGTTGCTTATATTAGAGTTGACCTTTTGAGATCAAATAGCCTAAGGGGCTCATTCTTGGAGAAAACTGATTCTTCTTCCTCCAGCAAGAATTTCCTATAGCTCTTATTAGATGACAAATATTTGAACATAATTTTTATAAAATCATTACCAATCTTCTCAAGAAATCTTCCATATGAAATGATTGCCCAGTTCTTGGTAGTTCACATGGTTTTTAAACAATGTAAGTCTAGATGGAATGATAAATTTTTCTACAAAAACCATTAAATTACAATTTCTACAATCAAAATCTAATTAAACAAATGAAATTTAGGAATGTGGAAAAAAGACCAGTCAAATGATTCACTTAATTTCTGAGCATTCATTAAGGCATTTGTGTAAACCAAGGTTCTCTGGTGTGGAGGATTGAAATATTTGTATAAAAGTATGTCATGACAGGACACATAAAGAATTTTGAATTCAAACTGTAAATTTTATGGTGTTTGTTAGAAAAATCTGATTTTTAGTGTTTCTTTATGATAATAACAGGTTCTTTTTAAAGGAATTTTGAGAAGTCTTAGGAGGATCATTGCAGTCTCAAAACTCTTTGAGGCCTACTTTCTGAACTAAATGGAATGAACAGAATTTTCATATACAAAGTGTATGAAGTTATTCTGGTATTTCAGGAAAAAATGCAGTACAATTCAAAACATTCCAGAAAAAAATGCTATTTCTATGAAATGATATGTCACCAAAAATTAATCAGGCAAGTATACCTACTGAATACACAGGATTTTTATTCCTAAAGCAAAGGGTTACTCAGTCTCTCTCTGAGTTGACAGGGACAGCCCTCAAATTTTTACAAATTATCTAACTTGAAACTATTGTTATTGGCAAACAATGCATAATGTTTGAGAATAGGATTCAACCTTGATCACATACATTCATTTTAAACTAATCTTAAGTAGGAGAGGAATATTTTTAATGTTGTCAGTTATGGGTCTGTCTGTTCCTTTAAGCCCAAGCCTATAAAAACAATCAAAAATCTCCTCTAGAGCGGATTGGATAGTGGAAAGATAGTGAAGTAGGTATTGTCTTTAGCAGTGCCACAAAGGTACACTCAACACAGAGAACACACACATACCCTACGTCCAGATTCTCCAGAAGCAGTTGGGATGTCAGGGAAGATAAAGGCCTTCCAACATAAAAGGAACATAGCCACACAGCCCTGAAGTTCAGATTCATTCGTATAGAGCCAGGATAGCATAAGAAGACAAACCAAGCTATAGTAATACTGTAGAGGTAGACCTTCTAACTAGATCATGCATTATAGTAGCACTCATACCCAGGGAATAAAGTAGAACAAGGTAAAAAACACTGATTATCAGGTAGTACTTATTCGCCAAGCATGACTTTACTTGCTACCTGAAACAGAATGACACAGAAACTGCTAAAAATAATGGTTAATGGGTCATTAGCCTTAACAACCTACTGACTGCTACCCAAGCTTCCGTAAAATCTTGCTTGCTTGCTCATCCAACCTTGTGATTTTAGAATATGAAATCACAGTGCAAACTGGACCCTGAACAAGGAAGGCCTTTCAGGAGCTGTCCTGCTGTCAGTCCACCAGTGATATCTCCTCTCTTTCGCATTCTCATTGGTGTTAGAACACTTATTTTAGAAAGATTTCCTCAATAGGAGAACTCATTATAAATAACACACTATTTGCTCTCTGGGAAAAGGAATGGTGAACACCTTGTTGCTGGCTCGTGAGGAGCTGGGAAATTTCCCTTTCTAAGGGTTTAATGACAAGAAAGATCCTGTTCTTCCACCTTCATTCTCCCCCGTGCCCTTGGGACAGCTTGTTCTCTTATGCTGCATCAGGAGATGACACAGAAATCTCTATATAACTTGTTAAATATGGATTTTCCTTTGTTAATCTAAGAAAAAGGACAGCATATTCCATAAGTTGAAAATGGAAGAGTACTTGTATTTAAAGTCTCCCCAAATTAGCATGGAAGAAACGAAATACTTATCTCAGTTTCCTGGCGTTCATTAGACTCTGGACACAGCTCAACCCTCAAACTAAAGCCTGTGTAGGTTGGGGTAGAGGGCAATACTACCCCTCTGTCCATATTTGGCAAGATTTCATGCCCTTGGACTAATTATTTTCCACCATAAGACTGCAGAAAATATTGCTCAATTCTTTAGGGATAATTACTTTTTTAAAGTTATAGAAAGTTTAAAAATTAAAAAAAAATGTTAAAGTTGTATGAACGTAAATCATTGATCTTATGATTTTCTGGAATTTTCAAGAAAAGGCTTTAGGCAGCAAATTTGTTATGCTTCTATTGACACAACTCAGTGACATTCTTACTTAGACATTTGATAACTTGCCAATCCCCAGATCAATTAGTAGTCTCTTCAATGTTTAAACTCTAAGTATCGTTTTATCTGACAAATTAAAAAATGTTGCTTTTCCACCAAATCATTTATTTATACTTAAATAGTTAGCACAAACCCAATCATACTGAATTAAACAAAGTATTATACATTTTGCATAATAAGTTCAAATTAATACGCCCATTAAAGTTGTTTCAGGAGCTTGACAGTGTCACTGTGAACTCGTTTTGTTTCACTGCTTTCTCCTTTGGTAAAACTCCGATGGGTGCACATGGGCATCACAGAACATTAACAAACAAGATCAGTGAGCACTACAGGAAGTAAACACAGGAGTCTTTGCTGATATTAGAGTCTACCCCCTTTCCTCAACAGGAGCATACCTCTTCAGCCACAGACTGTGGGAAGTTACAAAGGACATCCTGCATAAGTGCAGTGTCAATCAAGCTACACATCTTTCTCTTACTCAGCAGTCAGTTGTCCACCCTGTGTCCCATGCATCACGCCAGTCAGCTTGCATCACAGTATTAAAACAACTAGAGCAAAATTTGACAAAAGGAAAGGTTTATTTTGGCTCATAGTCAACAAAAACAATTGATCATAGACTGAAGCCTATAAATCTTGAACCAAAAGAAATCTTTCCTCCTTTTAGGTTAGTTGTCCTCAATGCTTTGCTGCATAGACATCCTCCATTTATATCCACAGCTAAGTAGCAGTTCACCTTGCAACAGCCTAAGAATTAAGCTGTATTTAGAGATAGTCAGCTGACTGAGAAATTCAAATAGAATATTCAGTCTTTGCGTCTTTGCAGCCTTCCAGCTAGAATTTTCAGATCCATTGAATAACATGTCTTTGCTTTGTTTTAAGATCCCTTGCAATTACAATGTCTGGAACACTGACTATTATGACTAGGAAAAAAACAGATGTAACTCAACTTCTGATTGAACTGGAGGTATGCATTAAGGATTTACATAAAACTTTCTCTAGGTTTGTAGGGAATTGGCATAAGAGAGCAATTTTTCTCACACTATTCTATTTTCATATATGGATAAAATTTATCTAAGCAAGACAAAATACAGCTATTGGAATGAGGATTCTTATCTTAAACTCAAAAAAAATAAAGTGAATTTGCCCTTGTAGTGAAAAATTAAGTTTATATAAAAATACAGAATTGTACATTAATTTTCTATCTAGGTAGAATTTGTTCAAAAAGATATTGAGGATAGTTGCTCACAGTATGGAGAGTGTGACTGGAGATAGGATATGGCTGTGTTCTGAAGCGTGTTTATAGACATATATTCTGGTGTTTAGCAATTAATTACACATAAGAGATAAACTGTGCAGAAATATAGCTGGAATGGAACGCTCAATACTTAGGGCATTGGGTACAATATGTAAACTCAAGGGACATTTAATAGATGAAGGGATGGCTGTGGGGACTTAAAAAAGAAGAGTGTTATTATTTGCCTTGATTTTAAAATTTCAGAGAAGAATGTGCATAAAAACTCTATGGGAATGACGAATTTGGGAGGCAGTGGTGGTATATCAGGTGAACTCAGATGATTTTACGAGTATCAAAGTGATATTTGGTCCAAAAGTCTTTCATGGTCCCCATCAACAAATTTCCACTTAAGGAAGGGGCCTACCGAATCTGAATGGGGAATTTCTTTGAGAAGACTGTTGAGAATAGATGGGTTGATAGAGTGAATGTCTGGGTATTTCAGAGCTTCACATGCATCACTGTAAAACCCATCTCTATAACAACTGATGGGCAGCAAGCTACACAGATCTTTATATCATGCAGACATCAAGGAAACTTCCTCTAATTCTACTCTAACTGCACTCTTCTCAGAATAGAAACACCATTCACAGTAGTCTTAAATGTCTGTAATCTCATTTTTCCTATTTGTTGAATGTACTTTCAAGGTCTATTTGACATCTCCAAAGGAGTTGCTGAGAAGGACTGAATTCTTCAATTATGTTGTCGCAAAATGTGATGAGAGAAGACTGAGGGCAGGAACATGGGTACTAGACACAACAAGGAAAACATATTCACCTTTGATTCCAGATATTACTAATTGTGGACTCAGCATGAAATGATGTATGCTAAAACAATGGGTAAATGGATTAAATAATTAATAAAAAGTATGTAATGTGAAAATAGACAGTGGGTAATAAATAATTGCCCGATGTATTCTGATGTGCTATCACCTGGTTTATTTTAAGCCAGAGACTTTATTGTAACAGAGACTCAAGGCAAATAACTCAAACAAGTAACTTAGTACAGTTTCACCAGGAGCCAAGATGGTAATTCTCTGCCTGCATTCCTGGAGGCCTGCTGCCACCCAGGACAAGCAGGTGAGATGAAATTCCCATAATCGAATCCCTTGCCCAGTGGTTCCTCCAACAAGCACAGGAGCCATAAGATGTGTCCTGTCCCTTCTGTGTTCTAGCTTCTGATCCATGTCTCTACTTGCAATCCTGGAGGTCTGCAGATATCAGGAACAACCAGCTCTACCTGAAGTCCCAGAGGCCTGCTGCCATTAGGGACAACCAGCTCTATTCCCTGGTGACCAAGCATTCAAACATATAAGCCTACAGATATCATCTTATTCAAACCACCATAAAAGCATAAAAAGTAATAATTTTAATTATTCAATATATTAAATTAGTAAATATATTTAAGTAGTAAATATACAACCCAGTCAGAAGTTCATTCTGTTCAGGTATGTTTCCCATAAAGAAAAAAATTAGACAGATGAGCATTTATAATTTTATAAACTAAAATTAAGTTAAATGTCTGTTCTGTGAGCAGGATCATATTAATTGCTATAAAGCGAATATGAACTTACTGTAAAATTATGTAAATTTACTATATAATAATTTAAAGTTAACATATTTAGTGTTTTATAAAACATATTAACTTAGTCGAGAAACGACTAGCTCACATACAGCACATTTTAACTGTTTTCTTTAAAACAAGATTAAAGAAACTGAGATCAGTTGTGTCCAAACAGTAAAAGAATACAACGTTCTGCATAATTCAAATAGAAGAAAGTAAGTTGTTCTGTGTAATTCTCCAATAAGATGATGTTAGGGATAAGAAATTATTTGGTACAAGGCAATGTTCTCCTGAAGAAACTTTAAAAGAGATGAAATGGATTTTAACACAAAATTTCAGTTTGTGGTTTACATATGAAAAAAATCAACATAATAAAACTGCATTACTTTCCCCCAGTCATATCTTGTAACTTAAAATTATCAACAGTATACAGAGTTACTAGACACTATTTTATAATTTTAATCTAAGCAACTATTTTAATTACTTTCAATAGTATAGATACTTAAACATCATTCAGCTTATTCACTCACTGTGGTCTGAACAAAGATAATTACGGAAAAATGGATCTGTTCTTTCAGCAGAAAGTTATAAACATTTGCTGTTAAATTATTGGAAATGATAGGTTTCCTGTAAGTTAGGCATACAGAATGAAATTATGTTAAGCATAGATAACCTAGAAACGTGCTAGGCTCAGTTATCATAAATGTAAAGATGTTAATGTGCTACTGTGTTCTCTGCTCCGGGTGTCTGGGTACCACCAATATATTGCTGGAGAAGGCAGGGCAAAGTCCAGAACAGGGAGTCCACTGCCCGTGTTTTTTTTTTTTTTTTCAGGTACCACTATGTTCCAGACCAAAAGGGGAAAGCAGGGTCTGGGATGATTACTGGGGTTCCAAGATCTCTCAAGGTGCATGATCGCCACTAGAATACCAGCCCTGAAAGAGAGTCATGAACAGGTTCCATATTTCCCCTTAGGGGGTCTTCAGGCAAGGCAGAAAGGAGAGCCAGAGACAAGTAGGATTGGTTCCTTTGGGAGCAAGTGTTGAGTCCTGGAGAGATAGGATTCATGACTCTTTTCTTTTCTTTTCTTTTCTTCTCTTTTCTTTTCTTTTCTTTTCTTTTCTTTTCTTTTCTTTTCTTTTCTTTCCTTTCCTTTCCTTTCCTTTTCTTTTCTCTCTTCTCTTTTTTTCGTTTTTTTCTTCTTCCTTTTTCTCCTCCTCCTCCTCCTCCTCCTAATCCTCCTCCTCCTCCTAATCCTCCTCCTCTTCCTCCTCTTCCTCCTCTTCCTCCTCTTCCTCCTCCTCCTCCTCTTCTTCCTCCTCCTCCTCCTCCTCCTCCTCCTCCTCCTCCTCCTCCTCCTCCTCCTCCTCCTCCTCCTCCTCTTCTTCTTCTTCTTCTTCTTCTTCTTCTTCTTCTTCTTCTTCTTCTTCTTCTTCTTCTTCTTCTTTTTTGATAAACACCTTTCCATGGGCACTCTCTAGTGAAGCAAGCAGCTCATTGACATGATCTTAGCTTGTTTATAGCTCATTATTGGAGATAGATATGGATGCATATACTCTATTCGGGGTGAATCAGAATTATGTACATTTGGGGGAAGGGCATGAAGATATCCAGGAAGGGAAGGTCATAGGCTAAAAGCTAAGACTATCTAGACATCTGTTTAGCACAGAGAAGAACCCCAGATGCTATGCTATGTGACTGAGTGCCCAGTTGACGGTAATCTTAGCTGATGGTCATAGTTATATGTTCCAGAGCAGGCATTGGACACTTGGAGGTGGCAGCTCCATCACACTCTGGAGGGCTCAGATCTCTGAGATTCTGGGGTTCGAGTATGCCCCACTTCTCAAGTTCTTATGCCTGTCTGGTAGTGCAGTCCCACATGCCCTACAGTAGAGTACCTGTTTAATTCTATGTGAATAAAAAAGGATTTTATTCAAGCCTAATGGCATGTTGCTCATAATACACTTTGTTCATTTGTCTTTAATCATATCATTATATTTAATATTAATACAGGTTGAAGGAACATATGTGATGCCCATCTTCTTGTTAAGTTACATGCACAGGTTCGAACAAAAATTTAATCACAAACTGAATTGAAAACTCAGGAAAAAAATTATTTAACACAAATATGACATTATTAAAATACCAAGTAATGCTTGTTTAAGAGTTTTCAGAGGAATTTACTTACATGATAACCATTATTATGCATTCTATGGAAGAAATAACTAAGCATTTGTTATGTCACAAAAGTAACTATATTCCTTTGTTTTCCCTTGGCATTGCTATTCCTGAGAATAAGGGATTAGTATCAGATTTGCCTTATTTCCTTCAATAGCATAATTTAGGAAGAAAATAAACTATGCATTTGTTTTTCAAATATCAGGTAAATGGATACTAAGAGCCTTGGTCTCTAAAAGAAATGAAAATTAACTAGGAATGTCTACCATACTCAGGCTTCCTCTCTGGTCCTAAAAAGTCACTGCTGGAACCATGCCAGAGAGGCAGAGATCAGGACTAAGAAAGTTAAGACTGCGGGAGCTGGGAATGGTCCCATTTTGCATAACCTCCACAGTCTGGAGGACTTCATACTCAGATTAGCCCTGTGCTGCTCCCATCAAAAAGCTCTTGATACTTGCATCTTTTAACTTTTGTTTTATAATCAAAATGATCATATGTCTGAGCCCAGGAGGCACCTGCAATATACATTCAGTTGCTGAAGTCCCCTTCATATATTGCATTTGTAAAATATCATGAGCAATAAATGGCTGGCTCACAGGGCATGGAGTTATATGGGAACTTAGGGAAGGGCAAGATGAGCATATCATGATTAAGCAGATGGTGAAACTGACAGGTGATGGATTTTGCTATAACAGTAACCTCATTCACACACTGAAAGGAGATACTGACATTTTAAGTAAGATGCTCATATTGTTTTCTATTCAATTCATTTACTGGCTTAATTATTTATGCTAAAAAGTATAATAGATGACGTGAAAAGAAATATTGATGTACCAATGCTTTTAACCCTCTTCAGCATTTTCCATTAAATTGGCTTAACAAAGGTAGAAGAGCTTCAAAGGATTCACATACAGCAATAATTCATATTTTAAGTTGAGTATGTTTTGTGTCCTTAGTTATGATGAGAATGAAACATGAGTATACAACTATGATATGCAAACGATATGATTATAGTCATTCTACATATAAGTTCAGTGTTTTTACATTGTCTTTAGGAAAGTTGACATTTTATAATATAAAGACTAACAGTAAAATAAAATACATTACTTGAATACTTTAAAATGTTTCATGAATTATACATAATAATAGGTTTATTTATATTTTCATCTTATTACCTTCTCTTGCACCCTCCCACGTGGGGCTGGGGTAATTCTGGAACAATGGGAAAAGGCCTGGACCAAGAGTAGAAGACCAAAATGTAGATGTTTCATTCCTTCTTAGAAGAGAGAACAAAATACTCACGGGAGGAAATAGAGGAACAAAGAGTGAAGCAGAGACTGAAGAAAAAGTCATCCATAGACTGCTCCACCTGCAAATCCATCCCATGCAGCCACCAAACCCCAGTCACTATTTTTGATACCAAGAAGTGCTTGCTCACAGGAGCCAGATATGGGTGTCTCCTGAGAGTCTCTGCCAGAGCCCTTCTGATACAGATGAGGATGGTTGCAGTTAACTATTGGACTGAACAAGGGGACCCCAATGGAGGAGATTAGAGAAAAGACTGAAGAGCTGAATAGGTTTGCAATACTATAGGAAGAACAGCAATATTAACCAACCAGACCCCACCAGAGCTCCCAGGGACTAAACCACCAACCAATGAGTACACATAGAGGGACCCACGAATCCAGCCCCATATGTAGCAGAGGGTGGTATTGTCCAGCATCAATAGGAGGAAAAGCTCTTGGTCCTGTGAAGGCTCGTTTCCCCAATGTAGGGTAATGCAAAGTGTTAAAGTTGGAATGGGTGGGTGGGAGTGGGAGCATCCTTATAGAAGCAGGGGGAGGGGTTATGGGAAAGGAGATAACATTTGAAATGTAAATACATAAAATAGCCAAGAAAAATAAAACTTAAAAAAAGTGAAAAAAAAAATAAAAAAGAAAAGAGTGGAGTGGAGGCATGTCCAAACCCTGGAAATCTCATTCTGAGGCAAGAACAGGATCTCTCCCTCCTTGCCCTGGCATGCATATGCCAGCCCATTCAGTCCTTTTAACCCACCTTTGCCCCTAGGAGAAAGTCATGGAGCCAAAGGAACAGGGTAGACTCTTTTGCTTTTGGTTATTTCTCTCTGTGCTTATGAGGCAACCTCAACACCCTGGCTCTGACCAATGAAGCACATTCACCTCAAAGACCCCTAATAACTTTCCATTTAAATAGTCTTTGTTCTCTCAATGAAATGAGCTGCCTCAATAAAGTGTGCCTCCAAGGTTCTTGCTTGTAGTCACTCACCACCTTAAGTCTCCATTCCCCATAGAGTTTTCTGCCTCACTCTGCCTCCTAGAACTCCCAGGCTTGTGACTCCAAAGGTGAGCAAGGGAGGAGAGGAATGACAGTTAGCATTGTAAATGTGGGCCTCCTGAAGAGACTGCAAGGACTCACAGAGGAAGGTGTGCAATTCACCCAGGATGGAACATCTACGTGCTCTGTCCATTCTTGCCCCTCTGATATGAGAGCTGACAGTTTGTCTTTTCCTTCTTTCTCATACTTCTGGATTTATGCAGTCACATGGGACTAGATACAGTGAGTAGGTAACTATTACCTGGTTGAGGCCACTCCTCAGCATCTGTAGATGTCCCTAAACCCTCTGCCCAGACCCTGAGAGCCCACTTAGATGTCAGTTATAACCTCCCATGTTTTTCTCTCCTTGAAAAAAATTGGTTATGCAACGACCAGTTAAGATCCATAAGTGCAGTCACTGTTTTTTCCTGAAAATTGTAGATAGGCAAAATCTGTGACTTTGGGGATCCCTTTGGAGCTGCATAGCTCCTGGGAACATTCCATTCTGACCCTTGGGTACTTCTACATTTTCTTCTATCATAAGACATACTGCATCACATCATAAAGAGTCCCAAATTAGAGGTGATAGACTTGTTTCACAACGTATGGCATTAAACTTATCCAAAGGGAAGCCACCTCCTTTTAGAAAGAGATTCTTTAGGCAGATCCCTGGATGGTGACATGTGATCCCTATGACTGATATGAGGACTCAGGTTGCTTATCTTGCCTACTACTGAGAAAGTCAAGAAGGAAGGCCTCAGTCCCTCTGCTTTCTGCCCCCTATAGCTGTTGTCCACTAATGCCTGGGTCTCTATAAATCAGGGCCCACCAAAGATACTTCATAACCCTATCAGATGACACTGATATTGATGAGTGTCCAGAAGACAATCTCACTGTAGATCTAGCAACTCAAGAAAGGGTCATAAAGGAGTTATGCAAAACAATAGCTTCATCAGTTTCTGTAGCATACCCTGCCTCTACTCAATCTGCCTGTAACCTACCTGCTTTCATATGCTACATTGCAGAACATTGCTCCCACCCTCCCTCCCTCCACCACCCAGAAGCTCATCAACTTCAGGGTCTCTGTTTCTGATCTGAAAGTCCAGACACTCCTGGTTAATGTCCACACCACCAAAGCTAAGCCTCTAAAATTGTACCTTTACCAGACTGGAGATTTAAAAGAGCTCAGACAGGCAGTCAAGAAGGATAGCATCCATGTCACTTGCATAAATCCCTCCCTCCAAAGTCAGACACTGTCTTATTTAGGGTTTTACTGTTGTAAACTGACACTATGACCAAAGCAAGTCTCATAAGGACAACATTTAATTGGAACTGGCTTACAGGTTCAGAGGTTTAGTCTCGTATCATCAAGGCTGGAGCACGACACTAGCCAGGCAAGTATGGCACAGGCTGAAGTGAGAATTCTCTTTCTTCATCTGAAGGCTGTTAGCAGAATACTGGCTTCCAGGAAGTTAGGATGAGAGTCTTAAAGCCCATACCCACAGTGACATACCTCCAACAAGGCCACAACCTACCCCAACATGCCACACCTAATAGTGACACTCCCTGGGCTGAGCATATAGAAACCATCACAGACAGTTTAAACATACCTCAAGATTGACAAGACATCTATGACTCATCTCTATCACTCTCACTTTTCTTACAATGGGGACAAAAGCCAGAAAGAGACTCTCTCTGACTTTAGTGTTAGAACTAAAATGAGCTTAGAAAAAAAAAAATCCTGACCCTGCAGCCAGAGGCTACCTTGTTAAAAACTTAATCTGGGAAGGTATGACCACTGAGTACAGATCACCTGCTGAGACCTCAAAATGAAGTCTATAATAAATGGATCATGGCCAACCAGGACATTCAGACAGCATCACATCAGGCTGCTTTCATTATTCAGGCCTTTGCATCAGCAATAAAAACAGAGGGGTTTAATTTAAGCATGACAAAAGAGACACTAGAACAGCAAGTTCCCAAGGAGAGCCTTCTCCACTAGAAACGCTACCGCCCCCAAGACAGTCTGTCCTTGATGTCATAAAGGCTTTCACTGGAGGAGAGATTTTTTTTCATCATGACAAGGATGGAAAGCCACTAGAGCCTTAAAACTTAATATGAGGCAGCACTTAGCACTCATAATAAGATAGAAAACTACTTTATTTCAAGCATCTCAGAAAGCTCCCACCAGAAGATAACCATGAAAATAGGTGAGAAACCATTCAAATGCCTTATTGATACTAAAGCAGATGAAACAATGAGACCACATTATTGGGAACTAATTCTTAGACTTTAGTTTACAGGAATAGAAGAATGCTCTCATACCTTTACCACAAAGAAATAAAAAGATATAAATGGGAGGACCCTGATGGGTCTACAGGAATGATGAATACTCCTGTAGCCAACATCATCACCAATATTCTGGGGGCTGAGGAACTAACACTCACTAGTCAGCCAAAAGAAAATTACAAGAGAGTGGATGATATTACCCATGATAATAATTATCCTCATAAAAAATATAAAAACCCTCCCCCAGGTTACCTTCAATTGTAAAGGTCACTTAAATATAAACCCTTTCTGCCTCAACTCACTGTAAGAAAAGCTTGTCTAGTTTAAACAGTGACCTTCTTCAAGGGAGAAACTTGAAGCACTCACACAGTTTATAAAAGAAAATGTCCACTCCAATATATTCATCCTTCCCATGGCCCAGGAAATGCCCCTGTGTTTGCTATTAAAGCATACTCATGAGGATGGAGTCTACTACCAGACTTAAGGGCAAGTAATAAAACCATGTTGGTT
Organism: Rattus norvegicus; assembly: GCF_021556685.1. Lineage (NCBI taxonomy): Eukaryota > Metazoa > Chordata > Mammalia > Rodentia > Muridae > Rattus > Rattus norvegicus. The sequence goes on from NC_141538.1 coordinate 16,296,163, forward strand.
TTGGGCTCCCCCTGTATTAGTGAGGGTTTTATTGCTGTTGACAGACACCATGATCAATGCAAGGTTTATAAAGGCAAGCATTTAATTTGGGCTGGCTTACAGGTACAGAGGTTCAATCCATTATCATCAAGGTGGGAGCATGGTAGCACCCAGGCAGGCATGGTGCAGGAGTAGCTGAGAGTCCTACATCTTCATCCAAAGGAATCCAGGAACCAACTGAGCATCCTCAGGCAGCTAGGAGGAGTGTCTCCAAGCCCCAACCCCCAAAGTAACACACTTCTTTCAACAAGGCCACACCTTCTAATAGTGCCACTCCCTGGGCCAAGAATATGCAAACCATCACACCTCCAAAGGGTGCTATCCCCTCATTACCACCCTCCCTGTCAATCAATGTTCGTCTCTTAGCAATAGATATTAAAGGCTGCTTTTTACTCTATTCCTCTCAGCCCATAGGATTGCCAATTCTTTGCGTTGTCAATAACTCCCACTAACAACTCTGTGCCAGACTTGCAACACGAGTCTATCATACTCCTTCAAGGGAAGAAGAACAGTCCCACCACGGCCAGGAGGCCATTGTCACAGCATTAAAGTCCTACTTAGATACAGGTATCCATATGTATCGCTATATGTATGATAACATAGTGCGGGAAGACTCTTCAACCTCCCTCTTCCAACTTAAAGACTAATACCCTTCCTTGTCTTTCCTAGGATTTTAAATAGCTCCTCACAAAATAAATCTGTTCTGCCCATTACATCTTGGGAATTGAAATTTCTCTTACTTCAATATGCTCTCTTAAACCTACCCTTACCTTTCGTCAAACCATTATCTCTTGCCTCCCTCCAAAGCAGTTTTGTGGAGCCTTAATTGCCTTTGACTAAGGTTTTGAGCCTTTCCCTCCTCACCAATCCACTACAGCCTCTTTCTGAACTCCTGAGAAGGGGAAAAAAAGCTTCCCATTATGTCTCTCTTCTGAGGAAATTGAGGCTTTAGATGCCATTAATGCAACCCTAAAAGAAATGGCGTTCATTAGGTATGATCTAACAATTTCCATACAAATTTTTAACTCCTCCAATACTCTCATAGGAGCATTCTATCATCCCCAGGAAATGATGGAATGGCTCTATAGTCTGTGGTCAGTGCACCCAGAATTCTGAAGTTTTGCAATTCTGATGCACTTGCAGTTATGATTAAAATTTTCAAGGATAAAACCTTAGACTGTACTTTTCCTTCTCTAATATTAAATGGTTACTCCAAAATCACTTTTACTTTGTTATTAGCCTAACAGGATTTCCCAAGACAAATTGATGATCATTACCATAATAAAAGCTTCTGCCCTTCCTCTGTTTTAGTGGCTAGCCCCAGATCTTTTAAGAAAAAATAAAAGGAAAAAAATAAAAGCCCATTACCTGGGTGCCCTCAGTATTTACTGCTATAGCAAAGGGAAAAGCCATTGCAATTACTGCTCCTGGAGAAATTCTCCCATTATCCAATTCATAGTGTTGCCCCATTACCTCCCGTACCACATACATACACACATACACAACTGTAAGGAACTATGTGCTATTTGGTTCTCAAAGAAGTCAATGGCCTTCTAACCTTTTCCAGTGTGTTTGAAGGTTATTTTTCTGCCTTGTTTATCAAGATCCTTTGTTAAATTTGACACGAATCCAGTTTTCCCTCTGCTCATCCATGCCTCTAGCTACTTACAGTGGAGAGCCACCCCATCTACATCCAATATGTCATATCTTACAATCCTCTGCCAGGTACCGTATCTGAGGGATATGCCCTCACCGACTGAACATCCTCTACAGGAGTATTCAGAGCCTGTCAAGCAAGCAGATCAATCCCATTCATGCATATACACAATTCTAAAAGAACTTTCACACTTGTTTTCCCCACATCCTATAGGCTCAACTTCAGATGATAATAAAAACATTCTCCTCTTGTATATCCCAGCTTTATAATCATCAGTCATTAACCACTGATATCTCAAATCCAAAGCCCTCTATCAAATTGATGTCACTCATATTCTCTATTTTGGCTACCAAAAATATATCTTTGTCACTATTGACAAATGTGCACATTTCATATGAGCTACAGCCCAAACAAGAGAAAGCTAAAAAAAAAAGTAATTCACCATGTGTTCTTCACCTTTCTTATCATGGGAATTCCTCAACAAATGTTGACCCTACTCTTAGTAGCCTCCAATTCAAAGCTTTCTCACAATGGGAAATTGCCCATCAGTAGAGGACCTCTTATAATATCCAGGAATCATAGAAAGAACCCACCAAACTTTAAAAGCCCAACTTACAAAAGGAAGAATAATTGCCTACCCCCCACATATATACAATTAGTAATGACCTTAACCACTCTAAATATATTTAATATTTACAAAAAGGTCAAACATCCTATCTCCCTCCCCTGACACATACCAGGAGTAGCATCCCATTCTGGTATGATAATGTGATCTCTTACTTGCACTATGGAAGAGACTGTACCTCTCCTCATGACTAGAAGAAGTTTTGTTTATATCTTTCCACTGGAACACGGGGGGATGTGGAAGTGAACTTTATAAAGGACAAAGTCTGTCTGGCACCCAAACAGGAACCCTGGGAGATGAAGAGTGGGTGAGTGGAAATTCCCAAGGGAAGTGGATAATACTAGTTCTCAGAGAAAGTGTGATCAATTGAAGATTTTGAATGAGATCTTGAAGAGTAAGCAGCTGACTTGCTCTGACAAAAATTCAATACTTCTTATGAGAAAGTTTATGGACTAATTTCATGGATGTTAGCAGGCAAAGTTTGGGATGCTGTGCAATGCTGGCACAGAGGAAGGAATTCGAGAAAGAGCTTCCGTTGTACTTCTTCCTAGTAGTCACATTTTTCTTGAACTGCTCTAGTGGTTCTGTGCTAGATTCGCAGCTTTGGCCTACATTGTTAGTTAGCAAGTTTGGTGGGGTGAGGGTTGTGGTGAGCTGAGAGGGGTGACTGACTCTCTAACAGCATCCCTGGAAAACTCAGAGGGTAGAGCTGCCTCTGTAGGTAAGGAGAAGAAAAAAGGTCGAGCCAGCAGATAAATGCAAGGCTCCCTTCTGCCCTAATCTGATAGACTTTGAAAAGGAAAGTAAAGGGAAATCACCACTACTGTATCTCTAACGCATTTGATAGAAATACATTTGAAACTAATGTACATGAAACAATGGCATGGCCAGTTCTGCCACCAGCCTCCAATCCCTAGGGGAGAGAAAGACAAGGAATAAGCATTCAATACACCTCTCCAATGCTTCATCATCATGAGGCAAAGGTGAATCTGTCAGCAGCAGTGGAATCTGTACCTTCATATCTAGTAATCTTACATCCTCCCTCCTGTGGAAAGTGATCCCCAGAGAGGACATGGGAACCTTACTCTATGGAAGTGCTACAAACATATAGGATGGCAGTTGCTGAAAATGGGCTACACTCTCCCTTTATTGAGTATATGTTTGAATCCATGACCTCTATTCTGAATACCTCACTGGACTAGGGTATAGTCTCAAGACTATTGTGAGATATATATTTTTGAGGGGTCAATTTCTAGAATGGAAGGTGGAATTTTATGATGAGCCTGAGATTCATAGACTTTTTTGTAATACAAGCCTCATGAAAACACTGTGTGCCTGCTCAGCCTGCAGGCTACTTCTGCCTTTGAGACCACTGTAGCCTGGGCATATCAACCCCCAAGCCCTTTGTGCTAAATCATCATGGCAAATAGATGTCACTGGCATTCCTGAAATTGTGTACTTAATGTGTTCATGTCTGCAAGAATTTCTTCTCTTCTTACATTTTTGCTGTAGCACAACCCAATGAAATCATCAAGATGATGATTGCCATTGTGAGAATGATCATAATGGTCTTTGGTGTTCCTTATGCCCTAAAGACCTTTGTCTCTGTTGGCAAGGAAGGACTGGGATATCTCCCACTTAACTGGAATTCTGCATAATCCTCAAGGCCAAGCAGTCACTGAATGGGCCCACTCCTCTCTCAAAAGATAATTAGAGAGGGGGGATGTGAGGGACTTGTCCATTAGACAAATTAATGGAAACATTATTTATTATCAATTTTCTAAATTTTGACAGTGTCTTCTGAGCATATAAACACTGCAGGACTATGCTGCCAAGAATAACTCCTTTGTACCACTTACCAAAAGAAGAAAATATACCCATTTGGGTTCCTGGAAGATCCATCAAGCCCTAGACTGCTAGTGGTACAGAGAATCACTGGAGCCAGTGAGGACAGCTTTGTAGTACCTTTTACTGACTAAGTCATACAGAGAAGAGAGAAGACCACCAGTCATAGGACAGCACCCTCCTGATAGTTGACCTACAGGAGGAGGCCCACATTGATGATGACAATGCTGATGGTGAGGATGTCTCCAGTCAATCACCCCAGTGATCTGGGGAAGTCTCAAAGGTCTCATAAACCAGGTACAGAGAATGTCTCCAGAAGGACCAGAGACAGGACCATATATCCTTTTTCTACTCATGTGTGCTATTGTAGCAGCTATTTCTCAAGTGCATACCCAGCTACTATTATGGGCTGCCATTAGGGATCTACCCATTTTTCTCACTGTTAGTTGGGATTCCTGGTTGCCTATCATGTACAGAGGCAATCCAACAAAAGGAGAGAGCCAATTCCTCATCAACTCTACCCTAGCACTTCTATTCAGTGGGTCATTCAAGCTGGTCCTAGGAATGGTGTTTTTTTTTTTTGTTTTGTTTTGTTTTTTTGTCTAACAGAAGGTTTATGCCCAGAGGATTTCATCCTACTTGCTCGGGTAGTTACCAGGGGCTTCTCCACCTTGGTCCAGGCTCATCAAGTTGGTGGTGACCAGTGTGCTTTGTGTCCACCACCCTCAAATAGTAAATCCCAACAGATACCTATCTATATATGAGTCTATGTAAGGGATAAATGGGACATTTCCTATCCCTTGAAATGTCAAAGCTCAACAGTTGTGCACATAGGTGTTCCTCTTGGAAGTCCTTAGCATTGAAATAAAAACAAAAGGAGGACCTGTAGGGGCTGTGGAAGTCAATCTTGTGAAGGAAAAAGTGGGGTGGAGAGTGAAGCACTATAGGCTCCCATGAATCCTTGAAGAGTCTGCCATACATGGCATTAGATATAAAATGGCTCCTGGCACAGCACTGATGATTCTCCCCTTCTTCTGAGTTACCTCATCAGGCAGGGCATTCATTGGAACCCAGTGATAGTGTGGCGAGATATAATTCACTAAGGATTTAGGAGCTTGAGATTGGCTCAGACACTAATTGTAAGCTTATGGGCTAGGCAATAAACTCAGATCTGTACCCTGATGCTGGTTGGATTTCCTCGGATTCATCATGTGACTCCATTGCCTCTCACCTCCCTAGTCCACAGGACTAGCCAATGCCTATTTGGGTTCCAACCAGAAATGTCAAATATTGACCCACCTGCCAAAAAAAGTTGGCCTATCTCTTGCTGACTGGCCAAGGAGATGGAACCCTCAATGGGACAAGATTTTCTGGAGTAAATCCATGGATTGGTTGCTGCTTACCAGGCCATGTGCCACCTCCCCCAACTCCAAAGCCTCTCTGCCCTTCATGCTTATGGCTACCTTTGTTATTCTCCATTCTAACTCTGCTACTGCCCTCTCCTCTAGTCTTTCCACTACCCACCACTGAAAATTTTTTGAGTGAGAGAAACCTATTATGGACTCAACAAAGTTACGAGAACAGAAGGAATTTTCTCAAAAGGGTACCAGGAACTTTTGACTCCTCCAGACCCCATATTTCATTCAATTTCTAACATGATGAATAAGTAAAATTGCCAAAGTCACTACCAACTACATTCTGGTACAATAGCAAACAATTTCCAATGTAGAGACTGACGATTGTGATTATTTCTCTCCTTTATAAAACTAAAAAGAGGAGATATGAAGCCAGGGGAGTCATGGAGTCATGGGAACATGTCTGGAGCAAGAGCTGGTTTGAAGTTTGGCCAAACCCCAGAAATCTCATCTTGAAATTAACAGGAAAAGGATTTCTCCCCAGTCCTTCACTGAGCCTGCATATTCTATCCCATAGAGTCCTCCATCCTTGCCTTTCTGAGGAGTTCATGTAACCTGGCAACCAGGATGGACTCCCTTTTCTTATAATGTTATGTCCAGCAATATCTGAAATTCTATCCTATGCATGAGAAGTATCCTCAGCACTCTGGCCCTGCCATTGATGTATACTGTCTATGAAGTCCCCTACCTATTGCCTAAGTATTAAACAGCCTTTGTTCTCCCAATTAAGTGAAGTGTCATACTGAAGCCTACCTTCTTTGAGTCTGTTCTCACCAAACCTACTTGCTGCCTGAGGTCTCAGATGCCACTGTCTGGAACTGTGGTTGGCTCACCATTATGGCTGTGAAAGCAGGGACAGGACCAACACTCCCTCTCCTATGAATACCATTCTTCTTCCCAACTACTTCTACCAGTGTTTCTTTTTCACTTTGATTTCTTGTATATGTGCACCAAAGTGTTTTGTTAGGGCCATTCATGGGACAATGTATACCTTGTTACTTGCTACACCATTGAAGAAAATGTCTATCCTTCCATCATAAAAATCTTATCTGTGTATAAATCCTCAGAGAAGGATAAAGTTTCCTGAGAACCTCCCTGTTAAAGCAAGGTGTGGATGGGCCTAATCTTATGAGGATCTTATATGGTTAATTACCAATGCTATTAGTATAGGTATGCAGCAGACATATCATCCCCAGAAGCCTGCATTATACATTGTTACCCTCCCTTCCTCTACTAATTACATTATTTCTGCCCCTGCTAATACAATATTTCCTGAGCCTTTTATGAGGAAATATACATGTCTTACTTATTTTTTTATCTTTATTAAATTGGGTATTTACATTTCGATTGTTACTCCCCTTACCTGTTTCCGGGCCAACCTCCCCCTAACCCCTTACCTTCCCCTTCTCTATGGGTGTTCCCCTCCCCACCCTCCCTGCATTACCGCCCTCCCACCAACAGTCACTTTACTGGAGGTTCAGCCTTGAACCTCCACCTATTGCCCAAGGAGGACCAAGGGCTTCCCCTTCCACTGGTGCTCTTATTAGGCTATTTATTGCTACCTATGAGGTTGGAGCCCAGGGTACGTCCATGCATAGTCTTTGGGTAGTGGTTTCTTAGTCCTGGGAAGCTCTTGTTGGTTGGCCTTATTGTTCATATGGGGTCTCAAGCCCCTTCAAGCTCTTTCAGTCCTTTCTAAGATTCCTTCAATAGGGATCCCGTTCTCACTTCAGTGGTTTAATGATGCCATTCGCCTATGTATTTGCCATATTCTGGATGTGTCTCTCAGGAGATATCTACATCCAGTTCCTGTCAGCCTGCCCTTCTTTGCTTCATCCATCTTATCTAGTTTTGTGGCTGTATATGTATGGGCCACATGTGGGACAGGCTCTGAATGGGTGTTCCTTCTGCCTCTGTTCTAAACTTTGCCTCCCTATTCCCTCCCGAGGGTATTCTTGTTCCCCTTTTAAAGAAGGAGTGAAGCATTCACATTTTGGTCATCCTTCTTGAGTTTCATGTGTTCTGTGCATCTAGGGTAATTCGAGCATTTGGGCTAATATCCACTTGTCAACGAGTGCATACCATGTATGTTTTTCTGTGATTGGGTTACCTTATTCAGGTTGATATTTTCCAGTTCCATCCATTTGCCTATGAATTTCATAAAGTCATTGCTTTTGATAGCTGAGTAATATTCCATTGTGTAGATGTACCATATTTTCTGTATCCATTCCTCTTTTGAAGGGCATCTGGGTTCTTTCCAGCTTCTGGCTATTATAAATAAGGCTGCTATGAACATAGTGAAGCATGTGTCTTTGTTAAATGTTGGGGCATCTTTTGGGTATATGCCCAAGAGAGGTATAGCTGGGTCCTCAGATAGTTCAATGTCCAATTTTTTGAGGAATCTCCAGACTGATTTCCAGAATGGTTTTACCAGTCTGCAATCCCACCAACAATGGAGGAGTGTTCCTCTTTCTCCACAACCTCGCCAGCATTTGCTGTCACCTGAGTTTTTGAAATTAGCCATTCTCACTGGTGTGAGGTGAAATCCGGGGGTTGTTTTGATTTGCATTTCCCTTATGACTAAAGATGTTGAACATTTCTTTAGATGATTTTCAGCCATTCAGCATTGCTCAGCTGTGAATTCTTTGTTTAGCTCTGAATCCCATTTTTAATAGGGTTATTTGTCTTCCTGCAGTCTAACTTCTTGAGTTCTTTGTATATTTTGGATATAAGCCCTCTATCCATTGGAGGATTGGTAAAGATCTTTTGCCAATCTGTTGGCTGCCGTTTTGTCCTAACCACAGTGTCCTTTGCCTTACAGAAGGTTTGGAGTTTTATGAGATCCCATTCGTCGATTCTTGATCTTAGAGCATAAACCATTGGTGTTTTGTTCAGGAAATTTTCTCCAGTGCCCATGTGTTCGAGATTCTTCCCCACTCTTTCTTCTATTTGTTTGAGTGTATCTGGTTTGATGTGGAGGTCCTTGATCCATTTGGACTTAAGCTTTGTACAGGGTGATATGCATGGATCAATCTGTATTCTTCTACCTGCTGACCTCCAGTTGAACCAGCACCATTTGCTGAAAATGCTATCTTTTTTCCATTGGATGGTTTTGGCTCCTGTGTCAAAAATCAAGTGACCATAGGGGTGTGGGTTCATTTATGGGTCTTCAATTTTATTCCATTGGTCTATGTGTCTGTCTCTTTACTAACAATACCATGCAGTTTTTATCACTATTGCTCTGTAATACTGCTTGAGTTCAGGAATAGTGATTCCCCTGGAAGTCCTTTTATCGTTGAGGATAGTTTTAGCTATCCTGGCTTTTTTGTTATTCCAGATGAATTTGCAAATTGTTCTGTCTAACTCTTTGAAGAATTGGATTGGTATTTTGATGGGGATTGCATTGAATCTGTAGATCGCTTTTGGTAAAATGGGCATTTTTGCTACATTAATCCTGCCAATCCATGAGCATGGGAGATCTTTCCATTTTCTGAGATCTTCTTCTGAGATCAAAGAGTGACATTTTGATTTCTTCTTTTGCAATCTGTATCCCTTTAATCTCCTTTTGTTGTCTGATTGCTCTGGCTAGAACTTCAAGAACTATATTGAATAAGTAGGGAGAGAGTGGGCAGCCTTGTCTAGTCCCTGATTTTAGTCGGATTGCTTCAAGTTTCTCTCCATTTAGTTTAATGTTAGCAACTGGTTTGCTGTATATGGCTTTTACTATGTTTAGGTATGGGCTTTTAATTCCTATTCTTTCCAGGACTTTTTTTAATGAAAGAGTGTTTAATTTTGTTAAATGCTTTCTCAGCATCTAATGAAAAGATCAAGTTGTTTTTATCTTTCAGTTTGTTTATATAGTGGATTATGTTGTTGGTTTTCCATATATTAAACCATCCCTGCATGCCTGGGATGAAGACTACTTGATCATGGTGTTTGATTATTTTGATGTGCTCTTGGACTCGGTTTGCCAGAATTTTATTGAGTATTTTTGAGTCAATATTCATAAGGGAAATTGGTCTGAAGTTCTCTTTCTTTTTTTTTGTCTTTGTGTGGTTTAGGTATAAGAGAAATTGTGGCTTCATAGAAGGAATTCGGTAGTACTCCATTTGTTTCAATTTTGTGGAATAGTTTGGATAATATTGGTATGAGGTCTTCTATGAAGGTCTGATAGAATTCTGCACTGAACCCATCTGGACCTGGGCTCTTTTTGGTTGGGAGACCTTTAATGACTGCTTCTATTTCTTTAGAGGTATGGGGTTTTTTAAATGGTTTATCTGTTCCTGATTTAACTTCGGTACCTGGTATCTGTCTAGGAAATTGTCCATTTCCTGCAGATTTTCAAGTTTTGTTGAATATAGGCTTTTGTAGTAGGATCTGACGATTTTTTGAATTTCCTCTGGTTCTGTCGTTATGTCTCCCTTTTCATTTCTGATTTTATTAATTTGGACACACTCTCTGTATGTTTTCGTTAGTCTGGCTAAGGGTTTATCTATCTTGTTGATTTTCTCAAAGAACCAACTTTTGGTTCTGTTGATTCTTTCTATGGTCCTTTTTGTTTCTACTTGGTTGATTTCAGCTCTGAGTTTGATTTTTTCCTGCCTTCTACTCCTCCTGGGTGTATTTGCTTCTTTTTGTTCTAGAGCTTTTAGGTGTGCTGTCAAGCTGCTGATATATGCTCTCTCCTGTTTCTTTCTGCAGGCACTCAGAGCTATGAGTTTTCCTCTTAGCACAGCTTTCATTGTGTCCCATAAGTTTGGGTATTTTGTACCTTCATTTTCATTAAATTCTAAGAAGTTTTTAATTTCTTTCTTTATTTCTTCCTTGACCAGGTTATCATTGAGTAGAGCATTGTTCAATTTCCATGTATATGTGGGCATTCTGCCCTTATTGTTGTTGAAGTCCAGCTTTAGCCTGTGGTGGTCTGATAGGATGCATGGGATTGTTTCTATCTTTCTCTATCTATTGAGGCCTGTTTTATCACCAATTATATGATCAATTTTGGAGAAAGTACCATGAGGTGATGAGAAGAAGGTATATCCTTTTGTTTTAGGATAGAATGTTCTATAAATATCTGTTAAGTCCATTTGGTTCATGACTCTCTTAGTCTGTCTATGTCACTGTTTAATTTCTGTTTCCATGATCTGTCCATTGGTGAGTGTGGGGTGTTTACATCTCCTACTATTATTGTGTGAGGTGCAATGTGTACTTTGAGCTTTAGTAAGGTTTCTTTTCTGTATGTAGGTGCCCTTGTATTTGGAACATAGATATTTAGGATTGAGAGTTCATCTTGGTGGATTTTTCCTTTGATGAATATGAAGTGTCCTTCCTTATCTTTCTTGATGACTTTCTGTTGTAAATCGATTTTATTCGATATTAGAATGATTACTCCAGCTTGCTTCTTCAGACCATTTGCTGGAAAGGTGTTTTCCAGCCTTTCACTCTGAGGTAGTGTCTGTCTGTCTCTCTGAAGTGTGTTTCTTGTAGGCAGCAGAATGCAGTGTCATCATTGGGTATCCAGTTTGTTAATCTATGTCTCTTCATTGGGGAGTTGAGTCCATTGATGTCGAGAGATATTAAGGAATAGTGATTGTTGTGGGATTATATTTGTGTGCTTTTCTTCTCTTTGTTTTGTTGTCAAGGTGATTATTTTCTTGCTTTTTCTATGGTGTAGCTTGCCTCTTTATGTTGGACTTTACCATTTATTACCCTTTGTAGGGCTGGATTTGTAGAAAGATATTTCATAAATTTGGTTTTGTCATTGAATATCTTGGTTTCTCCATCCATGTTAATTGAAAGTTTTGCTGGATACAGTAACCTGCGCTGACATTTGTGTTCTCTTAAGGTCTGTATGACATCTGTCCAGGATCTTCTGGCTTTCATAGTCTCTGCTGAGAAGTCTGGTGTGATTCTGATAGGTCTGCCTTTATTTGTTACTTGACCTTTTTCCCTTACTGCTTTTAATATTCTTTCTTTGTTTTGTGCATTTGGTGTTTTGACTATTATGTGACGGGAGGAGTTTCTCTTCTGGTCCAATCTATTTTGAGTTCTGTAGGCTTCTTGTATGTTTATGGGCATCTCTTTCTTTAGGTTAGGGAAGTTTTCTTCTATGATTTTGTTGAAGATATTTACTGGTCCTTTGAGCTGGGAGTCTTCACTCGCTTCTATACCTACTATCCTTAGGTTTGATCTTCTCATTGAGTCCTGGATTTCCTGTATGTTTTGGACCAGTAGTTTTTTTCAGTTTTACGTTATCTTTGCCAGTTGTGTAGATGATTTCTATGGAATCTTCTGCTCCTGAAGTTCTCTCTTCTATCTCTTGTATTCTATTGGTGATGGTTGTATCTAAGGCTCCTTGTCTCTTCCTTTGGTTTTCTATATTCAGGGTTGTCTCCCTGTGTGCTTTCTTTATTGCTTCTATTTCCATTTTTAATTCCTTCACTTGTTGGTTGTGTTTTCCTGGAATTCTTTCAGGGATTTTTGTAATTCCTCTATATAGACTTCTACTTGTTTATTTATGTTTTCCTGCGTTTCTCTAACGTAGTTCTTAATGTCTTTCTTGAAGTCCTCGCTCATCATGATCAAATGTGATTTTACATCTATATCTTGCTTTTCTGGTGTGTTTGAATATTCACTGTTTACTTTGGTGGGAGAATTGGGCTCTGATGATGCCATGTAGTCTTGGTTCCTCTTGCTTGTGTTCCTGCTCTTCCCTTTTGCCATCAGGTTGTCTCTGGTGTTACCTTGTTGTGCTATTTCTGACAGTGGCTAGACCGTCCTATAGGCCTATGTGTCAGGAGTGCTGTAGACTCGTTTTCCTGTTTTCTTTCAGCCAGTTATGGGAACATAGTGTTCTGCTTTCAGGTGTGTAGTCTTTCCTGTCTACTGTTCTTCAGCTGTTCCTATGGGCGTGTGTCCTGATTCCACCAGGTAGGTCATTTGGAGCAGAAAATTTGGTCTCACCTGTGGTCCCGTGGCTGAAGTTGCTCCTGGGGTCTGCTTTTGAGCTCTCCATGAGGGCAGCAACCAGGAGGGCCTGCACCACCTTTTCCAGGGCCCCCATGCACAGGGTTCCCAGATGGCATTAGGTGTTTTCCTCTGGAGTCAGAAATGTGGGCAGAGTGTAGTCTCTTCTGGCTTCCCAGGCATGTCTGCCCCTCTGAAGGTTTAGCTCTCCCTCCCACGGGATTTGCATGAAGGGAGCTGTTCTATATGTCTTATTTATGACTAGCCTCTCATAGTCAAGAATTCCCTATATTTCAACAAGACTTATCTCTGCAGTCGTCACTGAAAACTGAATAAAAGTATTAACTGTTCAAAACTGACACCTAAACAATTTGGTCATAAACACAATTATATAGTAAACAATTTCACTAATGTATATATGCTTAGTAAAATAATAGTTCCAACTCCATCACTGGAACCTATGATCCCCCAAGACATGGGTGTTTGATTGGATTTATACAATATCTTAACTGCATCCTGTGTAGCAAGTCTCAAATATAACATCGAAGTTGTTACTTACTCTAATGAGATACTTGCCACCATTTCTCTACTGGGCTAATCTTGTATGGTTATTTTATATTATGTCACAAAGTTTCTACAGCTCAGTAAAACTGATGTTCACAGTTTCTTTCAGGAACTTGATCAGTGTCCTTTGATATAGGAAAGTCAGTCAATATGAGGACTCTCATACTGTTTCCAGCTTTATTTCTTGTTGTACTGCAACTAAGTCATGTGTCTTCACAAATAATAGTACTTACTAGTTGGTTCTGGTAATCAACCAACATCTGGGTATTGTGCTATATTGTCTTGTGGGTAATAGTGGTTTCCTTGCTCAACAACTCAAAGAAAAATAGCCAAGCCTTATCACCGGGTTATTTATTTAATAATGTATTGATTCTGAGAGCAGCATCCACATAACATACTTTTGTTCATTTTGTAAAACTTTGTTTGATGGTTATCATACTGAATATCATGTTTACTTATGTTTTTTTCATATACTGTTTTAATGAACCCTGCTCTTTTCCCATTCTCCAACTCTCCTCTTAAACTTCACTGCTTCAGTGTTCATCTTTCCCCTGTAATAGCACAAACTAATCTTAAATTCTTTAATATTAAATATAAAAAATTTAAAATTGTGACAAATACATACAAAATATGTTTTATGTTGTATGGGTTTTTTTTTTCTAGTCTTAACTGGACTTACTGGTAATAAAAAGAGGAGGAATCACAGAAAAAGGACAAACCATAAGTCCATACTGAAGCTGAGAACCATGCTGGTGGTAAGCAATCTATGATGTCACAGAGTTTGCAGAGAATAATTTTTGAGGCTGAATAAAGTAAACAGAGATGGTTGGTGTTACCAAGTAATAAGAAGCATTAGGTTCTGACATAGTACCAACAAAGACATGTGGGAGGCAGGCAGTTGTTATTTAAAAAATGTGAGAAAGAGTTTTTATAAGATCATCACAGTCCAAATACAAAGAAATAACAAAGCTCATAAAAGTAAGCTTATGGTCCTCACATTAACAGAGTAAAGGCTATCATTTTCCTTGTTATGGGCAGAAAACTATTGTTGAAAAGATTCAAAAACATTCATGAGAAAATATCTTAGAATAATAGATATTATGAAAGATTACATGAAAGAAATGTTTCTATAAAGCACCTCAAGCTGCTATCATTATAAAAGGGATCCAGTCATTTTTTTCTTTCTAGGATACAAAAAGCAATATCAGTTACCATCAATTCTACTCAGTGTTGCTTTGGATATAAAGAAAAATCCTCCACAGCACAAGGTATATGGTACAAAAAGAAATGATAAAATTAGTGGTAGAAAACAATTTAAGCCATTTGTCTAATAGAAGGTTTACATCAAATAAACAGAAGAAATATTTCACAAATTACAGTGAGTATATATTTAACAAAAATGAACAGTCATTTTATTAGAAACAATGTAGGATAAAACGTGAAAAGATGTTCACTAGTACTAGATGTCAGGAGATTTAGCATACAGTCCTAGAAATTTAGCCACATTGGTAGAGATGGAACCTCATTTAGAGCAGAAAGTTTGACTGATCTCAGTAGCAGTGCCTCTTATATGTTCATTCAAAGCTATCATGTCCACTTTTAACTTTCGTAGATTCTCACTGAACTCTATGCATTGTGAGCAATTGTGCCATGCTGTGTTACAAATTTGTAACACATGTAGGAACAAAAGGCATACACATTGCACCCAACTGCTATGCTCACATAAATGCCCACCTGGAATTGATTTATAAAATACACCTTCAAAGAAGAAAGAGTATAGACCTTTCTGATGGTAGCTGTAGAGGATTAAACCAAATGTGAAACCCTGCAGTGTAGAGCCCATGACAAAACATGTCACAATATGCCAAGTTGATCGTGTCCCAGCTATCACAGAAGGACTGCTTACCGTAGAACATCAAGAGAAAAATGAAAGAGACAAGAGACTAGAATCAGTGAATGGAAAAACAAAACAATAGCTAATATTTAAAAACAAAAGTTAAAAGATGTTAATTAAGCACACTTACAACTTAAATCCATTTGTATGAAAAAATAACAGATACGTGTGCTAGAATTACATAAGATATAAACTAGAGAATAAAATCCAAAGTCCAAAATCAGAAAAATAACATTTAAATGACTAGAATAAACATATATGACACACTCTATCTATCTATCTATTTATCTATCTGTCTGTCTGTCTGTCTGTCTATCTATCTATCTATTATATAAAACAGAAAAGTAATGAATATATACACTCTATATCTGTGTCTGTGTATGTATGTTAGTGTTAGTGTTAGAGTGTGTGTGTGTGTGTGTGTGTGTGTGTGTTTTAGTTATATTTCTGTTACTAGTGATAAAATATTGTGGCCAATGTACCTCATAAAAGCAAAAGTTTATTAATGCTATGTTTCCTGAAGTAGAGTTTTTGTCATGTAATTGTTATGTGGTAGTGTAGCATGAAATAATAAAAAAAGATATCATCCTACACTACTTCCAGCCAGCTACTCTCTAATGTGGTGGTCCTGAAATCTTTCCACTCAACTTGCTAAGTTTCCGGCGGGTGGCTACTACAGGGATCAAATTCTGTGGCTGGCTGGGATGCCTTGCCATTGTGCCTTTCTCTGGAACTCAGTTGAGTCACAGCATAAAGGAAAACAACATACAAACTTAGTTTAAAATAAACAGCTAACTCAATCACTGGATGCAACTACTAACATCCTAATTAGTAAGCCATACTAGATTAAATCCTCAGGTGGTGGATCCTAGTGGATCCACCATTTAACTGGGGAGTCCTAGAGTTTGCTACATCTTCTACCCCCAACTCTGTCTCCTTCCAAAAAGCTGCAAGTCTCTTTTCTCCTTCTCTTTTCACCCCTCTGACCTATAAGTCCCACCTACTCCCTCGCCCAGTGATTGGTTCCCTGAAATTTTTATTCATTAGAAAAGGTCCTTGCCACATGTTAGCAAGAACAGGTAGCTAAAATATCATATGGTTAATCACAAGAAAAAAGCAGAGGGGACAACTGTAACCTGAGTAGAGCTGTAAACCTTAACCATCATAACTACCCACAGTGATGTACATCCTCTGGAAAGGTTGAACCTCCCCATAACCTCACCAAAGAATAGCACTGAATGGGAAACAAACTTTTCAAATATTTGAAACTAAGGATTCATTCTCAGTTCAAACTGCCACATTTTATTACATGGGTCCATAGATTTCATGGGATTCTGATCATAATACATGATACATGATCAATAATGATGCATATAGTCCAACTTTAAAATCATAATACTCCTTAAAAAAACTCAGTACCATATAAAAGTGCAAAGTCCCTTCTGATCCACAAGTGAATCTTTTAACTGCAACCTATGTAAAATAAAAAAAGCAAATTACATATAATCGTACAGAAAAGATGAATGGGGGTATAGTGAGGAAATACTGGACTAGAGTAAGATAGACATTCAGCTGGGCGAACACCAAATCCTGTAGTTTATTTTTATGGCTGGAACTTTAGTATCACTGGGTTTATTCAAGTGGTTTTACCCCTACATCTTTACTACATACAACAAATATCTCTATCTTGGCCTTGTCTTACTCCTTGTGTGCAATGTCCCTTGTTAAATGCCTTAGGGCTGTGCATCTCTAACATCTTGAGGTATTTATTAAAACCTAGGCTTCAAGCAACAGTCATTTACATAGGGAATCTCTTGCTATAGCCTGCCTGGCATTAGTGGTTCCTTGAAATCACAGAGCATGAATTTATTAGCTCTTCCTTTCATATCTTTCATGCCTTCAAGGTTATAGCAGCCCTCTTTTAAGAGCATGAATCTCCTTAGTTATTATAATATTTTTTTTGCATTGCATTCCTTGTGTGGTTTGAATGAAAATGTGGCCCTATCCCATGCACTTGTATGCTCAGTCCCTAGTTGATGAACTATTTGGAAAAGATTAAGAGTTATGATCTTGTTGAAGGAGGTATGGCCTTGTTGAAGGAAATATGTAACTGGGAGTGGGATTTGAAGTTTTAAAAGCCCATACTGTACCCAGTACCTTTCTTTTGGCCAGTCTTCTTGTAGAATAGGATGTACAGCTCTTAGCTACTGCTCTAGTAGTATGTGCACCACCATTCTACCTGTCATAATGGACTTTATAAATGCTTTCTTTTTTCTTCTATAAGTTGCCTTAGTCACGGGCAGTGAGGGAGAGCTAGCCATTTTGGTGGGGCATGGAAAGCAGGTTCCAAAGGTAAGGGAATGAGACTAGGAGAGCGAGCCCTGCCCATTGCCTACTGTAGCACATGGGTGAGGGGCAGTGTTGAAGAGCTGCCACTGGTACCATGCATGCAGAAAAGATGGCTCTGATGGTGTGAGAGCAAGAAACCTGGTTATGCTCCTTGCCTGGGTCAAGCAGCAGAGATGGCTCTGGTGGCACTGGTCCAGGAGAGTAAGTGGGCTGACCACCCAGGTCAAGATCCAATGCTTTGAGTTGGCCCACCCTAACAAGAACTACTGGAGTGCATGAAGGGACTGTCCTGTAGAACTAAAGGTGCAGAATCTCCATGACACAGGACAATAATAGAATTTCCAGGAGGAGTTCAGTGAGGATCCAACATTGATAGTGGAGCAGAAGCCGTAGGCCTTGAACCAAAACAATAATTCATTGCAGCAAATATTTGCAAGTAAAGCTGTTTGGACATATGGGTTTGGATACACTATGGCACACTGTAGCTTCCATTACAATACATTTTTTCTTATTTATTTATTTATTTATTTATCTATTTATTTATTTATTTACTTACTTACTGATTTTTGGTGCAAGGGCAGTAGGCAGGTTTGGAGTAGTGAGATGAGTGGGATTGGGGTGCACAATGTGAAATTACTAAAGAATTACTAAAAACTGTTTAAAAGGCAAATGAATCCTACAGAAAAGAAAGTGTGGACATAGTTTTAAACTCATTAGCATAAAGAAAGACTTTCTGAACACAACACTGATAGCACAGGCACTAAGAACAATTAATAAAAGAGACCACATAAAACTCCAAAGCTTCTGTATGACAAAGAACACCATCATTTAGAAAAAGTGACAAGATACCAAATTAAAAAAAAATATTTATAGTTTGGCCTAATGCTGCTTGTATTCTAATGTTAATTTTGTTTCCCCCAAACTTCTTATACAAGTGTCTGCAGAAAGACTTTGAGAAACTCGGCCCCCAGTTGGTTGTGATTGGTAAATAAAGATGCCAGCAGCTAATGGCTGGGAAGAACAGGAAGACGTGGTACTTGAGGATTCTAGGGCTTGAGACCAGGAGAATAGAAGGAGGAAAGATCCTCCATGCCAGAAGAGTATGGGAGAAGGAGATATCAAGCCTGAGAAGAATGCAGGACAGAGAGGCATGGCTGCCATGTGAAGGAGCCAGAAGAACTTGGCCCAGAGCAGAGCCCAGTTGGGCAGCCCTCTGGGTCCAGAGCAACCAAGAAAAAATACAGAGTTTAGTAATCTATAACTTGAGATTATTAGCATGAGGTGGATTAATCACATGAAGGTTAGACAGTGGCCTAGCTATTGTGATGGTTACACTATATTAAAATATAAAGTCTGTGCATGTGTCTTTCATTTGGGAACATGAACCATTGAGGTGGGTACTAAACCTACCAATGGGATTTATTTAATAAGTATTAATTCAACAAATACTGTTACTGACTATGCATCCAATAGAAGGCTAATATCTGAAACATATTAAAAACTAAAAAGCTGTCGATGAAGAAAAGAAATTACACAATTAAGAATGGAAATCAGAGGGCTAGTAATATCCAAAATACATAAGGAACCCAAGAAGCTAACCACCAAGAAACCAAAGAACCCAATAAAAAAAAGTGAGGTATAGAGCTAAACAGAATTCAAAACAGAGGAGTCTCTCATGGCTGGGAAGCACTTAAAGAAACATTCAAAGTCCTCAGTCATCAGGGAAATGAAAATCAAAATGACCCCAAGATTCCACCTTATACCAATCAGAATGGCTAAAATAAAAAACTCAGGTGACAACACATGCTGGCAAGAATGTAGAGAAAGAGGAACACTCATCATTCATTGCTGGTGGGATTGAAAACTGGTAAAACCACACTGGAAATCATTCTTCAGGTTCCTCAGAAAATTGGAAATAGTTCTACCTGAAGACCCAACTATATCACTCCTGGGCATAGACCTAAAAAATGACCCACCATATCCGGGGGCATGTGCTTCACTATGTTCAGAGCAGCCTTACAAGTGGTGATAGCCAGAAGCTAGAAACAACCAGACTTCACACAACTGAAGGATGAATACAGAGAATGTGGTTCATTACACAGTGGAATACTATTCAGCTATTAAGAATGAGGACATTATGAGTTTGCAGGCAAATGGATGATCAGCCATCATCAGAGAGGCTACTTCCTGCATTAAGGTGGAAAGAAATATAGAGCCATATAACTAAACAATGTGCAAAGAGTGAGAGACTTTAAAACACTCAGTCCTAAATGGAATTTCTTCACCAAATTACTCCCTTGAGGGATAAGAGAATTATATGGGTCAGCAGTAGAAGTATTGTAAGGGCCAGTGAGGATGAAAGACACCAAGTAAATAGTGCCTTTTAGATGCAAGCAGGACTAAATGGGCATAGGAACCTACAGATTGTGGCAGCACATACAGGGTCTGCACAGTTCTAACTCATATAGGATCTTAGCACTGATAGGTAACATGTAGATAAGTCCCATTCCTAACTCAGAAGCTATCTGTGATTGATAACTGCTCATAAAGGAAAAAAAATCTATAGAGACTCACTGGGTATACAAATCACATTTAAGAGCATGCATCATGACTATAACAACATACACAACAACAGATGGCCAACAACAAAAAACTTAGTGATATTTTGTCTCCTTTCTTAAATGACTTGTAATGCTTTATCTGGCATTGTTTTATAGTTATAGGGTTTTTTATCTATATATTATGGCTTACAGTTTTGTTTTATGGGATTTCTGTGAGCAAATGTATCTCGTAAATCTACATGTGGTTTTGGTACTTTTTTTTGAGTCTTAGTTTGTTTGTTTGCTTGTTTTGTCCTATTTTTGGTTTTATTTTGTCATTATTCTCATTCTTATTATTATTTAGAAGCCTGTGATACACATGAGTGTTTCCTCCCTTAGGATGTCCAAATGCCACTGTACACTGGACTGGAAGAACGAAGCAGAGTCTGGGGTCTGGAGGGTCCCTGTCAAGCTGGGAGTGCGTACAAGGGTAGAGAAGGTCTTCTCCGAGGATTTGAATGAAACAGCTCTGTTGGGCAATCTTACCTTGATTCAGGGTGAAATGGAGCTATATATGAACCTTGATGAGTGGAAATGAGTTTTAAGTGTGATTGTAAAATTATTGGTTAGACTTTAAAGTACTGTGAATGCCTCATTTGTATGGAGAGGCATTTCAGGAATCCTAGATATTTTTTGGTTGGTTTATTATAGGGAAAGAAGAAGTTGAACTTGTTAGTCTGGTAAGGACTACTTTACCTTCCCCAGGTAGAGGATATGGGGTTTAGGATCCCCAGACAAGGTCATGGAAGGGGAAGCCCTGATGCTACAGTCCTCCATTTCACACTGAGCTTAGAGGAGCTATCCAGACACGGTAGACAACAAGCAGTGTTTCCCCCACAGATGCCGGTTTGTCTTTCAATAACAGAGAGAAAAGCAGGGTGTGGACTTGAATGCATAGGGAGTTGTAGAAGATCTGGAAGAAACTGAAAGACAGAAAACTATAATCAGAATATATTATATGAACAAATTATATTTTCAATTAAAAATAGGAAAAGTAAAAGAGAACAAAAACAAAGCAAAATGTGAGACAGAGTCATAGTCCCTTCCTTGGCCCAAAGAGACCATTGTATGAAACTCTAAATTTGCTATTAAGAGTCCAAAATTTTGTAGATACTAGTACCACAGGATGTCTGTCCAAGAAATTTGAGTTCATAAAGTTAAGCCAGGTACATGGATGGTTTAATGTACCTGAACTTGTTGTAGTCTAAATGAATCCTTTACAAAGACCAGATATGTCACATAAAGCTGCAAGTTTTGGAGTTTGTCCTATTGGTGTTTTATCTTGGCTTACTCTATTTTCTGACTATGTCTCTATATAAATTCCCTTTCTATTACTGTGATATAACATTCCCAAGGCAACTAATAGAAAACAAAATGGTTTGGGCTTGTTTCTAGGTAGTTGGAGTCCATGGTGACAGAACAAAAGCATGAGAGCAGTATTGGGAAGTGAAGGGCTTACATCCTGAATTATGACGATAAATTAGAAAGAATGGGTTACAGTAGGGTGAGGTCTTATGCTCTCAAAGCCCCTTCTCAGGTCATACTTCCTTCAGCATGGTCCCAACTTACAGATGGCCCATCAGGTGGGGACCAAGTATTCAATGACTCAAATTATGAAGGATTTCTCATTAAAACTATCAGGTTCAATGCCTGATCCCCCACAGGCATATGGCCATATCATTAATAAAATTTTATTTAGTTCCTATTCAAAAGTTCCAATAGTCTTTCATAGTCTTTTTTTTAAAGTCTGTATGAAAGATCTATTTCATAATTCATTGTCCTTAAGAAAACTGACTTCTTTACATTTAACTTTTCTTATCTGTATAAAAAATTATAAACACAAAGTACAATTATATTATAACATGTGCCTATTTCCTCAGATTCTGTTGTTATGTCTTCCCTTACATTTCTGATTTTGTTAACTTGGATACACTCTCTGTGACCTCTGGTTAGTCTGGGTAAGGGTATATCTATCTTGTTGATTTTCTCAAAAAAACAGCTCTTAGTTTTGTTGATTCTTTGTATAGTCCTTTCGTTTCTACGTCACTGATATCAGCCCTGAGTTTGATTATTTCCTGCCTTCTATTCCTCTTGGGTTTATTTATTTCTTTTTGTTCTAGAGCTTTTAGGTGTGCTGTCCAGCTGCTGACATATGCTCTCTCCTGTTTCTTTTTGCAGGCCCTCAGAGCTATGAGTTTTCCTCTTAGTACCACTTTCATTGTGTCCCATAAGTGTGGGTATGTTGTATCTTCATTTTCATTAAATTCTTAGAAATCTTTAATTTCCTTGACCAAGTTGTCGTTGAGTAGAGCATTGTTCAATTTCCATGTATATGTGGACGTTCTGTCATTATTGTTGTTATTGAAGACCAGTCTTAGTGTGTGGTGATCTGATATGATGCATGGGATTATTTCTATCTTCCTGTATCTGTTGAGGCCTGTTTTGTGACCGATTATATGTTCAGTTTTGGAAAAGGTTCCATGAGGTGTTGAGAAGAAGGTATATCCTTTTGTTTTAGGATGGAATGTTCTATAAATATCTGTTAATTGATTTGGTTCATAACTTCTGCTAGTTTCTCTACATCTCTGTTTAATTTATGTTTCCATGATCTGTCCATTGATGAGAGTGGGGTGTTGAAATCTCCTACTATTATTGTGTGAGGTGCAATGTGTGCTTTAGTAAGGTTTCTTTTATGAATGGAGGTGCTCTTGCACTAAGAGCATAGATATTTAGGACTGAGAGTTCATCTTGGTGGATTTTTCCTTTGATGAATATGAAGTGTCCTTCCTTATCTTTTTTAATGACTTTTGGTTGAAAGTCAATTTTATTTGATATCAGAATGGCAACTCCAGCTTTTTTCTTCAACCCAATTGCTTGGAAAGTTGTTTTCCAGCCATTTACTCTTAGGGAGTGTCTGTCTTTGTCTCTGAGGTGTATTTCCTGCATGCAGCAAAATACTGGGTCCTCTTTACATATCCAGTCTGTTAGTCTATGACTTTTTATTGGGGAATTGAGTCTGTTGATGTTGAGAGATAATAAGGAATAGTGGTTTCGCTTCCTGTTACTTTCATTATTAGAGGTGGAATTATGATTGTCTCTCTTTTGGTTTCATTGCAAGGAAGTTATATTCTTGCTTTCTATATGGTGTAGTTTCTCTCCTTGTGTTGGAGTTTCCCATCTATTATCCTTTGTAGTGCTGGATTTGTAGAAAGATATTACATAAATTTGGTTTTGTCATGGAATATTTTGTTTTTTTCTATCTATGTTAATAGAAAGTTTTGCAAAATACAGTAACTTGGGCTGGCATTTGTGTTCTCTTAGGGTCTATATGACACCTTTCCAGGATCTTTTGGCTTTCATAGTTTCTGGTGAGAATTCTGGTGTAATTCTTATAGGTATGCCATTCTGTGTCACTTGACCTTTTTCCCTTACTGCTTTTGATATTCTTTGTTTTGTGCACTTGGTGTTTAAACTATTAAGTGATGGGAAGAATTTCTCTTCTGATCCAATCTATTTAAAGTTCTGGAGGCTTCTTGTATATTTATGCACATGTTTTTCTTTAGATTAGGGAAGTTTTCTTTTATAATTTTGTTGAATATATTTACTGGCCCTTTAAGTTGGGAGTCTTCACTTTCCTCTATATCTATTATCCTTAAGTTTAATCTTCTCATTGTGTCCTGGATTTCCTGTATTATTTGGGCTAGGAGCTTTTTCTCCGCTTTACATTATCTTTGGAAGTTGCATCGATGTTTTCTTTTTTTTGTTTGTTTGTTTTTTTAAATTTAGAGAATACTTTATTAGTTTTTGTAATCAAACCCACGTAGATAACACCTTACATATTTAATACAGTGCGTTACCCCTGTACAAATGGAAAAAACTTAAGTTCAACATTTCTAGACCAATATGGCTGTTAATTTCTGTACAGTGCCAACTCAACACAGTAAACGGGGATACTTTTTTCCAAAGTTGACAGCACAGCTAAAGTTTCCAAAAATTCAAGTTATATATCTGTATATATATATTTATATTTATATAAAAAGACCAATAATAGCAGTGTGTTATGCATCAACAGCAGCAACAGCTTTTCCAGGTTCTGCAGTCATCTGAACAAACTGTAGAGACATCCAGCACACTCCATTAAAAAAAAAAGTAAAAAAACAAAACCCGAGAAAACAGCACAGTTCTGTTACTCTTGCGGTACCTGGCACCATTTTTTTTTTAAATTAGCTTCTCAATCATCATCTGGAAAGAAAACATTCTGAGCAACATCATTAAAAACAGCTCTGATAAAGCACGGTCACTAGTACGTATCATAAAGCAGGTACAAGCTATTTTACATCCACAGAGGTATGATACAGTACTGTCCTACATCTATAATACTAGAGGATACAATTTAAAAGGCATTATTTGAGACTTGATTCTACTTTTCCAGCAGAGGGCCCAAAGGATGGTTTGACACAGCTTTGTAAAGAAACACACTCTAGACAGGATTTCCTTTCACTAGTGGCACAGTTCTAAGGATTCATTCTCTCCATGAATGTCAGCTAAAACCGTTATTAAAAAAATGAAATATCCCTAAAACAAAACCGTATAACCACCGGATTCACATGAAGATGACCTAGTGGAGACAAGCTGGACCTCACCTTACCTACAAGCTATCAAATCTGTTATGTTTAAACAGTGAGACCTTCAAGGAAGGAGATGCCAAGTAGTGCTTCAAAGCTTCGGACCACAATCAAACACAGCATCCTTTTCAACAGAAGCAGAAGCTCATCTGAATATGCTCAAGGATGCTGACATCAACATTTAATCATCTCCTTACTCATCCAGGAAGAAGGGGAGATCAGTTACTACTGTACTTTATTGTGTTCAACAAATCACCATGTTACAAAAATAGCAAGCTGCCATAATAAAAAGTAAGGCTCCTCTATCCAGCACCAGATAGCATCATTTTACTTTCAAGCCTAGAAATTGCACACTTGTATATAAACCAACCGAAGATGAGGATTGATAGTTCATCTTGGTGGATTTTTCCTTTGATGAATATGAAGTGTCCTTCCTTATATTTTTTGATGACTTTTAATTGAAAATTGATTTTATTTGATATTAGAATGGCTACTCCAGCTTGCTTCTTCTGACCCTTTGCTTGGAAAGTTGTTTTCCAGCCTTTCACTCTGAGGTAATGTCTGTCTTTGTCTCTGAGGTGTGTTTCCTGTAGGCAGCAGAATGCAGGGTCCTTGTTGCGTATCCAGTTTGTTAATCTATGCCTTTTTATTGGGGAGTTGAGGCCATTGATGTTGAGAGATATTAAGGAATAGTGATTATTGCTTCCTGTTATATTCATATTTGGATGTGAGGTTATGTTTGTGTGCTTTCATTCTCTTTGTTTTGTTGCCAAGACGATTAGTTTCTTGCTTCTTCTAGGGTATAGCTTGCCTCCTTATGTTGGGCTTTACCCTTTATTATCCTTTGTAGTGCTGGATTTGTAGAAAGATATTGTGTAAATTTGGTTTTGTCATGGAATATCTTGGTTTCTCCATCTATGTTAATTGAGAGTTTTGCAGGATACAGTAACCTGGGCTGGCATTTGTGTTCTCTTAGGGTCTGTATGACATCTGTCCAGGATCTTCTGGCCTTCATAGTTTCTGGCAAAAAGTCTGGTGTGATTCTGATAGGTCTGCCTTTATATGTTACTTGACCTTTTCCCCTTACTTCTTTTATTATTCTTTCTTTATTTTGTGTGTTTTGTGTTTTGACTATTATGTGACGGGAGGTGTTTCTTTTCTGGTCCAATCTATTTGAAGTTCTGTAGGCTTCTTGTATGCCTATGGGTATCTCTTTTTTTAGGTTAGGGAAGTTTTCTTCTGTGATTTTGTTGAAGATATTTACTGGTCCTTTGAGCTGGGAGTCTTCACTCTCTTCTATACCTATTATCCTTAGGTTTGATCTTCTCATTGAGTCCTGGATTTCCTGTATGTTTTGGACCAGTACCTTTTTCTGCTTTACATTATCTTTGACAGTTGAGTCAATGATTTCTATGGAATCTTCTGCTCCCGAGATTCTCTCTTCTATCTCTTGTATTCTGTTGGTGAAGCTTGTATCTACAGCTCCTTGTCTTTTCTTTTGATTTTCTATGTCCACGGTTGTTTCCATGTGTTCTTTCTTGATTGCTTCTATTTCCATTTTTAATTCCTTCAACTGTTTGATTATGTTTTCCTGGAATTCTTTCAGGGATTTTTGTGTCTCCTCTCTATGGGTTTCTACTTGTTTATTTATGTTTTCCTGGAATTCTTTCAGGCATTTTTGCGATTCCTCTCTGTAGGCTTCTACTTGTTCTCTAAGGGAGTTCTCCACGTCTTTCTTGAAGTCCTCCAGCATCATGATCAAATACTATTTTGAAACTAGATCTTGCTTTTCTGGTGTGTTTGGATATTCCATGTTTATTTTGGTGGGAGAATTGGGCTCCGATGATGCCATTTAGTCTTGGTTTCTGTTGCTTGGGTTCCTGCGCTTGCCTCTTGCCATCAGATTATCTCTAGTGTTACTTTGTTCTGCTATTTCTGACAGTGGCTAGACTGTCCTATAAGCCTGTGTGTCAGGAGTGCCGTAGACCTGTTTTCCTGTTTTCTTTCAGCCAGTTATGGGGACAGAGTGTTCTGCTTTCGGGCGTGTAGTTTTTCCTCTCTACAGGTCTTCAGCTGTTCCTGTGGGCCTGTGTCTTGAGTTCACCAGGCAGGTCTCTTGCAGGGGAAAAGTTGGTCCTACCTGTGGTTCCAAGGCTCAAGTTTGCTCGTGGGGTACTGCCTAAGTCCTCTCCACGGCGGCAGCAACCGGGAAGATCTGCGCCGCTCTTTCCGGGAGCCTCCGTGCACCAGGGTTCCAGATGGCATTTGGTGTTTTCCTCTGGCGTCTGGACGTGCGCAGAGTGCAGTCTCTTCTGGCCTCCCAGGCGCGCCCGCCTCTCTGAAGGTTCAGCTCTCCCTCCCACGGGATTTGGGTGCAGAGAACTGTTTATCCGGTCTGTTTCCTTCAGGTTCCGGCGGTATCTCAGGCGCAGGGGTCCTGCCGCTCCTGGGCCCTCCCCTACGGGAACCCAGAGGCCTTATACAGTTGCCTCTTGGGCCAGGGATGTGGGTAGGGGTGGGCAGTGTTGGTGGTCTCCTCCGCTCTGCAGCCTCAGGAGTGCCCACCTGACCAGGCGGTGAGGTCTCTCTCCCACGGGGTTTGGGAGCAGAGAGCTCAGTCTTTCATAGTCTTAACACTGTTCAACATCCAAAGTCTCTTCTGAAACCCTAGAAGATCTCTTAATTATAAACCACTGTACCACCAAAAAAATTTACATATTTCCAATATATACTGGCACAGATAAAGATTAACATTTTAAAATGAAGGAATATGGGAATAGGAAGGTGTGATGGTTTGCATATGCTTGGCACAGGGAGTGGCACTATTAGAAGGTGTGACCTTGTTGGAGGAAGTGTGTCACTGTGGGGGTGGGCTTGGAGACCGTTGGAAAGGCTCAGTCTGTTCCTGGCTTTATTCAGATGAATATGTAGAACTCAGCTCCTCCTGCACCATGCCTGCCTGGATGCTGCTGTGCTCCCACCTTGATAATGGACTGAACCTCTGAACCTGTAAGCCAGCCCCAATTAAATGTTGTCCTTTATAAAACTTGTATTGATAATGGTGTCTGTTCACAGCAATAAAACTGTAACTAAGACAGAAGGAATACTGAACCAAATCAAGACTCAAACCAGGAGAAGAAACAATTTCTCTAGCTCTGTACCCAATGTGTGTAGATATGTCTGCCCCTCAGCTTATTTGCCTGTAGCATCATCCTCGTAGTTTTTCTAGGCAGATATCTTATGGCCCTTTTGCATCGAACATTTCGAAGTATAAAATGTAGCTCAGACTTTGCTTACATAGCTTCATGTAATGGCCTCTTGTCCTCTCAAAGTCCTTAGGTAACTACTCCCCAGCTACATATTGCCTGGTCTCAGAGGCTCTCTGAAATCATAAAGGAAGTTTCCATTATCTCTTACTGTTCTTTTCTAAAGTAACCTGCAATTAATTTCATTTTTGACTCCTCTCAGGCTTATCATGCTGCCCTTTACCCTAAACCTCTCTAGCCCAGGGACTGTAGTTTTGCTTCCCTTCCTCAGCTTCTGAATTTATATAACTCAGATCTACAGCTCCTCTCTTGTTCTTATTGCCCTCTCTCCTTTCTCTCTCTACTTTTTTGTTCTCTTTCTCTCTTCTCCCCTCTCTTCTCATGGACTAGTGTAGTTTAGAGTCTTCCAGATTCCTGTGCCTGAGTTCTTCCAAGTGTCTACAAGGAAATCTCAATCATAACTAGGAGTCATTGTGTCCTCATTGTCTTTCATCTGGTACCAAAAACATGAGAAAAAAAGAGATGAGTCTTCTTTTAATGGAACTCTAACTGTCCATCATTCCTCACCTATTTAGTTTGTATTCTCTCTGGTTCTTGCAACCTGCTACCTCTCCCCAGACACCAGTCTTGACCTGATATGCCCTTGTGAGCATTCAAAAACACTTATTTTTCTCCCTCTTGTGGGTTTCTAAACTCCCCCTTTTCCCAAAAGCCTATCCTAATCTACCTCTATAGCCACTTTTCTCCTCTACCAGCTCTCATTACTCATCTCTCTTCCTTTACTAGATAAATGTCACCCTAGAGCTGCCTGCTTTGTCTACTATAACTACAAAAGCCACATGAATATGTCAGAATGCTCCTGTGGCCCTACTGGGCCCCTCTGATGTGGAAAGGAATGTGTCTTTTCTGTGATTTGTGACATTCATCTCTAAAATGTCTCTCAGTTTGTTTGGGGATGAACTGGTTTGAAATTCTTGTTATGCTGACACTTCTTTTCTCTCTGTGTTCTCAGGTCCTTCCAGAAAATGTCTTCCTTCCCCATGGGCAATTCTGAATCTTCTCTATGCCTTCATGACCTCTAAAATATTAAAATCCTCCTTTGAATTTCTATCTGTTACCCTATTCTCTTTTTATCAGCTTCCTCTAGAGAATATAGGAACCCTCCCTCCCCCCCTTTTTTGTGACTCTTTGTTTCTTCTTGGACTCAAAGATTTAATTAAAACCTCATTCATACAGCAAATGACTTGGCCTCGGTACAGCTCAATCAATGGCCAAAATTTGCCACACTTGACTCCCAAAATCTCTCATAAGCTAACTCCTGCCACAGCAAAAATGATCACAAAATATTTCATATCTAAACTTTTTCTGCTCTACTATCTCCAAAATCTTTTATTTGTGTAATTTTGCTGTCGTTTGCTCTCAAGAAATCTTTTAAGACTATTGTGTAAATACTGGGTATTGTTAAATAATATGTAAAATCTGTAACCAAAAACTTATAACAAAAAACTTTGTTAAAACTTAAAAACGTTGGTACTTAAAATATCTGTGCATAGGTACGTTTAACTTGCTTGATCATACTATGTATGCGATTACATTCTTACTTAGAAAATATTGCTCTGTAGTTCACTTCTATGAAGAGAGCATGTTGCAAACATAACAAGCTGCACCAGAAAAAATATGAAATGTATGGTTCAAGGATTGAAGAGGTTCCACTAAATCCTGTGTTCAAGAATATTAGAATGAAGAGGTGAACTCAGGGCAAGTTTGCACACAGCTAAGCTTCCATCTTGTGAAAAAGATGTTTCCCAAGGGACATTTCAACCTATTCTATATACAATGCATTTGTAGTTGTATAAGGGAAAGTTATATCCTACTAGGAATTATGTTTTGGTTATTGTTTCCTTTGGACATAAGAAAATATGATTGTGTGTTAAGTTGACAAGGGGTAGATTGTGATGGCTATTCTCAGTTGCCAATTTGAATATATCTGGAATGAACTACAATATGGAGGGCATATTTAATCTAGACCTTGAGTCAGTAAGACTTACGCCTTTGATCAGGATCTTGAGGGTGGAAGACACAGGCTTTTGATCTGGAGCTTGAGGTGGAATGATACTTGCTTTTGATCTGGACCAATGTATACTTTTAATCCAGATCTTGAGGCATAATGGCCATGCTTATGAAGATTTATAATGAAAAGTAATTAAAGAAAAGCTTAGATTCAAGTGTGGTTATACATGCCTTTAATACCAGCACATGGGAAACAGTGGTATGCAGAAGTTATAGAACAGCCAAGCCTAGGCAGTAAAGAAAACCATTGAAAACAACTAGTGAAGATGTAATTGAGTAAGGAGGCCATGTTCCAGCCTTAACAAGCAGAAGATCCTGGCAGCTTCAATCACACGGTTCTGGCTTTAGAATTAAGAATGGACTTTCCCTTTGCAACTAAGGAAAGCTGCTGAGGCTATGAATGAGTTAGGGGTGTCCCTGCATGGAGGCCCAGAAAGGCTGTTGTGTGAGGTTGCCAAGGTTGCATCTTGTGAGGGCAGCCAGAATTGGTAATGTGTAAGAGTTACCCAGGTGGTGCTGGTGTTAAAGACATGAAGGAGTCATGGAAAACAACTGAGGCTCTCTGGCACAGTGAAAGGTTTGGAGAAATCATTGGTGAAAGTGAAGTGTTAGTGTCAGTTGAAGGTCTGGGACTGAAGGGGTCATGCAAAGTACTTTAGGCTTGGCACTGTGAAGGAAGCCTATGAGAGGCTATTGGGGAAAGTGCAGCCTAGGTACAGCAGACAGCTCCAATGTTTCGAAGATATCAGTACCATGGGATGACCACCAAGAATAGCAGCAATAGTAGCTGTGTTCCAGAAGCTATGGAGAAGCCTTGGAGACCCCAAGCAGTTAAAGATACTAGAATCATGGGATTCCTGCTGAGGAAAGCTGCTAATAGGGCACAGGAACAGCCCAAGAGGAAGATGTGTGTTAAATCACAAAAACTGAAGTTGGTGATCTGAAGAACAATTTGACATCAGACATGGAGATGTAGTTTCAAATTTGCCCAGCTCATATTTATGTCTTGCTTTGGTTCAGTATTTTCCCACTGTGCTTCTCTCCCCATGTTTTGAAATGTTAATGAATATCCAGTGCCATAATATGTTAGAAATATGTGATACAGTTTTGTAAAATTTTAATTTTGTAGGTAATTACAGTTAAGAGACTACATGAATTTCAGAAGAGCCTTTGAACTTTGGACTTTTAAACCTTTTTGAGACTGTAATAGACTGGGGACTTTTGAAATTGGACTAAAGACATTGTACATCATCTTATGGCTATAAGCCTTTGGAGGCCAGGGAGTAGAGTATGGTGGCTTATATAAATAGATTTGACACCCATAGATTCATATTTGAGTGTTTGGCTCATACAGAGTGGAGCTATTATGAGGTGTGGCCTTATTTGAGTAGGAATGACATTTTTATAGAAAACGTATCAGTATGGTAGAGGGGAGTGGACTTTGATGTCTTTTGTGCTCAAGCTTTGACTACACTGGAATTATTCCAGTCTCCTCTGGGCTGCTTTCAGATCAAGATGTAGACTCTTGGTTCCTCCAGCAACACATCTGCCTGCAAATTGCCCTGCTTCCTACAGTGATTATAATGGAATATCTTCTGAAATTGTAATTTAGCCAAAAGAAAATGTTTGCCTTTATAAGAATTTCCTTGATCATGGTGTTTCTTTACAGCAACAAAACACTAACTAAAATAAGATATTTCAAATAACAACCATGAGTCTTATCTTCATCTTGACTGATGACATCATTATGATGGAAACAACCATGTAGCTGGCAGCCATCTTTACTAGGGTTAAAAAAAGAGTACATATCATGTGACTTTATTATCTTGAATAAGATGACCACATGACTACATGTCATAAACAAACTAAAGCAACAATAATAAAACATTTTATGATTGTTTATACTGATCTCTCTACTTAATAATTCTCTATTTTAAGCTAAGGAGACACAGCAAATTTCTATGACAGTTTGGTTTAGGATAGATTTTTGAATGATAATAACTTCCTAAGGTTATACAGGTATGCTACCTTAATTTAAATTGACTTAGAGATTCACATCTGACTACTACTTATGTCTTTACCAACTGTGTTCAACACCAGAGTATTCTACAAAATTTTAAATAAGGAACAGTATGTGTTTTAAGAATAAGGTTTATAAGATCCTAAGGTCTACTCAGGATAACATCAAGCTTTCTGGATTTATATGTCTCATCTCTTTGTCTTTCCAAACTGTAGTAAGCTTTAGCTGTTTGAATTATCTGAATCTGAAAAGAAACTAATAGTTCAATATGATAAGACCATGGATGCTTACAGCTTTCCTATGCACTTTATTTATAGTTTAAAGTTTTATTTTGATGTTAAAGCATATCCAATTCAAAATTTTAAGGCTCCAACTTAACAGGGATAAAATTAAAATCCTAATCTTATACTAGTTTCTAACTTGTAAACTCTTAAAGATAATTAAGACATAGAAGTTAATAGTTAGTTACCTTATAAATGATCACATTATTTTATGTCCTCAGAACTATGCTTATAGTTATACAGAATGCAAAAGTAATTCATTTAAAATAACAATCTTTCTTTAGCCTCCTATAAGTGTTTTCAAGTTTAAGCTTAAAAAGCTAATACCTAAAAATAATTAACATTCATTTAAAATCATATGTGTGTGTGTGTATGTGTGTGTGTGTGTGTGTGTGTGTGTGTGTGTGTGTGTGTATGTAATACATCACACCACAGAAAAAATTCTCTCAGGATTTCTGTGTTTGGTAGCCAAAGACCTATGTTGTCCTGTGCAGCAGCTGAGGATGCAATGCTGACCTGTTTGACAACCAAAGTCCAACCTCTGTCCCCAGTGAAACAATCTAGGAGCCTAGACTAACAATCCAGGTAGCAGTAATTTTCTGTCATTTTAATTGATACAAAAATATTTTGCTATAGTTTATTTTTCTGGAATCTCTGATGGTTTTGACTGCTAACTATAGAGTTATGCTAACAGCATTGGGTACCCAGCTCCTTTGTCAAGGCTCCAACCTTGGTTCACATATAAAACCAGGCTCTCCTTTTCTAAAGCCACTAGATCATCAGGTCAGGGAAGCAGCTGTATTTATCTTGCTGACAGTTTTCACACTAAAAGAAATAAATATGAAAGCTTAAGTAAGTTGTAAGGGTCTATGAAAGAGATTTAACATGTGCAAATGCAAGCTGTAAATTTCTAAGAAAGTGATTTAATGAATGTGTACCAGATGGTTTTGTGTATCAACTTAATACAAGCTATAGTCATCTTAGAGGAAGGAGCCTCAGTTGAAGTAATGCCTCTATGAAATCTAGCTGTAAGGCATTTTCTCAACTGGTGATCAATTGGGAGAGCCAAGCACACCTGGAATGGTAGTCCTGGCTTTTATAAGAAAGCAGAGTGAGCAAGCTATGTGATGCAAGTCAATAAACAGCATCCTCCATGGCCTCTGCATCACTAGCCACTGCCTACAGGATCCAGCCTTGCTTGAGCTCCTGTTCTGACTTCCCCCAATGATGGGCTGTGATCAGGAAATGGTAAGTCAAATAAACCCTTTCCTCCCCAACTTGCTGTTTGTTCATGGTGTCTATATCGAAGCAATAAAAACAGAAGACAGCATGTAAGGTTTAAGGTTTGTCAAAATGAGAAATGTTTCAGATTTCTTTCCTTCTTGCTATGTTATTGTATTAAATGTTCAAACCTTTGAAGCTTTAATTTTAAACAATGGAGCTCTGATAAGGCATTGATCTATCCCTGATAAATGACTGCTACTATTATCATAGTTGTAAGTTCAAATTTTTAAATTTCTTTGGTTGTCTTCTAAGTATAATACTCTCATCACACCAAACACATCTCTGTCCAAACTATATATCTAGCCCTTTGGATATAAAAAAAAGTGTTAATGCTTTAAACCCCAGAATCGTTTTTGGGGTCTTCAAGCTTTTGTTGTGGTGCAAAGGCTTGAATCTACTGCCTTTTCTACATTGCATATTACAGTACAGATTTTAAACAATGGTACCGCTAATACACCTAAAACTTATCTCTTTCTATAAACTAAAATATTCTTGTAATCTTCTGGAAAATTTGAGACAGCTCCAGCTCTCATAGGTCAAAAGGACTCCAGATAAAACCCTACTCTCAGCTTTTGATTGAAGTTGCTTTTCAGTAGCTCAATACTCCTTATGCTCTTCCACAATTTAGGAGTTTAGTTGTTTGGGTTCTTTCCCTCTAGGCAGATTATTTGTATTCAAATGCAGATCTAGCCTCTCTTGAATGGCACTAATCTCTTTAACAACTCCTAGCCTGTCCTCAAGCACAAGCTTCTGCTCCAATATTAGGATTGTCATTGTCCCTTATTTCTTCACACTGTAGATTTTGTATTACTTTCTTTCCTATTTGACCTTTTCATTGTAGACTTGCCTAGAGTAGTGATTAAAAACCATGTGGTTATAAGGCAAACTCATCTTGAAAATCTGTGTTGAAGAAATTAGTTTATTAGCCTCAGGCAAGGCCTTAGGGCAAGAGCAAAATCAGCTGTGTTCTTTGTGAGAGTATCAGAATAACAGTCGCTATTTAATCCAGTTGGTTATAAATCGTGTAGTGGAAATATGTGATTTGTTCTTCGATGGTATAACAACTACTAAATTAATCTTTTGAAAAGTGTTAGAACTATTAAGAACTTAGGAAGACTTTTGAAATTGGACTGAATTGACCTATATTAAAACAGTCATAGTCTGGGATGACAATGTGTGGAAATTTAATGGAATGAAGTAGATATACTTTACGTCCAGAAATGCAGCCCAATTAGTTGAGTATTCAACTAGAATGCCTGAATTGCTGAGCTTAATGTCCATGAATATATCCTTGACTGCCTTTAAACTGACTTTTTTCCTCACTAAATGATCTCCTACAGGTATTATAGCACAAGAGTATAAAACTGTGGAAAACACTTATTTGTACCGTAAGGGTTATAAAACATGAACTGATTACCTTTCTCTTACTCAATTAGTAAGTCAGAAGAAGATTTGATGTAAGTGATTATATGGATTTGATTCTTGCTGTATTATATTACCCTTAAGTAATAAATGATTTCTTTCATTTTTCTTTCTTCTTTCACTTTCTGTTTGTTCCTTCCTTCCTTCCTTCCTTCCTTTCTTTCTCTCTTTCTTTCTTTCTTTTTCTTCCTTCCTTCCTTTCTTCCTTCCTTCCTATCTTCTATCCTTCACTCTTTCCTTCCCTCCCTCTTTCTTTCTTCCTTTCTTTCTCTTTCTTTCCTTCACTTACTCACTTTACATCCCACACTTTGCCCCCCTCCCAGTCTCCCTCTCCCACATCCTTCCTCCCATCTCCTCTCTCCTTCATCTCTGAGTAGGTGGGTGCCAACTAGGTATCCCCCATCATTGGCACATCAAGTCTTTTCAAGGATGGGTACTTCTTCCACTGAGGCCAGACAAGGCAAACCAGCTAGAAGAACATATCATATATACAGGCAATTGCTGTAGTTGTTTGGGACCCACATGAAGATTGAGATGCATATCTGCTACAAAGGTGATTGAAGGCCTAGATTCAGCCTATATATGTTTTTGGGTTGGTGGTTTAGTCTCTGAGACTCCCAAGGGTTCAGGTTTGTTGATACTGTCGATCTTCTGGTGGAGTTCCTAACTCTTTAGAGGCCTCAATTCTTCCTTCAATTCTTCCATAAAAGTCCTCAAGCTCCATCCACTGTTTGGCTGTCGGTGTCTGCATTTTTCTGAGACAGCTAATGGATGGAGTCTCTCAGAGGACAGCCATGCTAGACTCCTGTCTCTTGACACTATTATAATTAATAGTGTCAAGAATTGGTGCTTGCCCATGGGATCAGTCTCAAGTACAATTTGTTATTGTTTGGGTGTTCTATCGGTCTTTACTCCATCCTCTATCCCTGCATTTCTTCTAGACAGGAAAAATTTTGGGTCAAAAGTTTGTGGGTGACATTGTATCCCTATTTCTCCAGTGGGGTTCCTGCCTGGAGGTAGCTTCTTCAGGTTCCATATTCCCAATGCTGTGAGTCACAATGAAGTTCACCCCCATTGACTCTTGGGTACCATCCTTATCCCAAGTCTCTGTGTTGTCCTAGACATGCCCCACCACTACCCCAACCCCATCAATTGCAGATTTCTATTCATTCTCATGGCACTTTGGCCATGTCTCCTCCCCATGCTTGATACTAACTGCCCACCCACCCTCATTCTTCTCCCCATCTCCTCTCCCACCAAAATCATTCCCTCCAACTGTCTCTTAGGACTATTTTTATTCCCCCTTTTAAGTGAAATTCAAGCATCCTTGCTTATGCCTTCCTTCTTGTTTGCTTCTTTAGGTATGTGTAGTGTAGCATGGGTATCCTGTATTTCATGGCTATTACTCATTTATAAGTAAGTATATATCATGCATGTCCTTTGGGAACTGGGTTACCTAACTCAGGATGATATTCTCATGATTCATCCATTAGCCTGAAAAACAAATAATTTTGTTTTTAATATCTGAATAGTATTCCATTATCTAGATATATCATATTTCTTTATCTAATCTTTAGTTGATGAGCCTCTAGGTTGTTTCTACTTTCTGGGTATTACAAATTAAGCTACTATGAACATAGTTGAGCAAATGTCTTTGTGGGATGGTGGAGAATCTTTTAGGTGTATGCCCATGAGTGGTAAAGCTGTGTCTTGAGGTAGAACTATTCCCAGTTTTCTCTGAATCTGCGAAATTGTTTTCCAAAGCAGTTTTACAAATTTGCACACCCACCAGCAATAGAATAGTGTTCCTCTTGGTCCACATCCTTGCCAGTATGTCCATATCTTGAGTTTTTGATCTTAGCCAGGCTCATGGGTGTATGATGAAACCTTAAAGTTGTTTTGATTTTCATTTTTATGATGTCTAAGGATTTTGAACATTTAGTTAAGTACTTAACCATTTGAGATGCCTTTGTTGAGAATTCTGTTTAGCTCTGTATTCCGTTTTTAAATTATATTATTGGGTATTGTCTAAGTTATTGAGTTTTTTATAAATTTTGGATATAAGCCCTCTGTCAGATGGAGGGTTAGTGGAGATCCTTTCCCTATCTGTAGGCCGCTGTTTTGTCCTAGTGGCAATGTTTTATGCCTTATAGAAAGTTTGCAATTTCATGAGGTATAAATTAGATAAATTAGAATTTATCAATTGTTCATTTTAGACTCTGAGCTATTGGTGTCCTATTCAGGAAACTGTCCCCTGTACTAATGTATTCAAAGATGTTTCCTACATTCTTCACGCTGAAATTTAGTGTATCCAGTTTTGTGTTGAGATCCTTGATCTGTTTTGACTTGAGTTTTGTGCAGGGTAAATTTGCATTCTTCTGCATGCAGACATCCAATTAGACCAGCACCATTTGTTGAAAATGCTTTCTTTTATCCATGGTATATTTTTGGCTTCCTTATCAAAAAACAAGTGTCCATAGATGTAGGTTATTTCTGGTTCTTTGATTAGATTCCATTGATTAATGTGCATGTTTCTGTACCCATCATGAAGCTTTTAATCACTATTGTTCTATAGTACTGCTTAAGATCAGGGATGGTGATTTCACCCAAAGTTCTTTCATTGTTTAGGATTGTTTTTACTACCCTAGGTTTTTTTGTGTTTTGATATGAAGATGATAATTACTCTTTAACATTCATTAAAAAACCTTTGTTGGCATTTTGATGAGGATTGCATTGAATTGCAGATTGCTTTTGCTAAGGTGGCCATTTTCACTATGTTAATCCTACCTATTCATGAGCATGAGAGATCTTTCCATCTTCTGATATTTTCTTTTAATTTCTTTCTTCAGAGACTTGAAGTTTTTGTTATATGGTTCTTTCACTTGCTTGGTTAGAGTTGCACCAAGATACTTAATATTATTCATGCATATTATAAAGGGTCTCTTTCCCTATTTTTTTTCTCAGCTCAGTTTTCATTTGTATAAAGGAAGGCTACTGGTTTTCTTGTGTTGATTTTGATTTCAGCCACTTTGGCAAAGGGGTTTATCAGTTGTAGGAGTTCTCTGGTAGAACTTTTGGGTTTGGTTATGTATATTATCATATCATCCCCAAATACTGATACTATGATACTGATACTAATACTATCTAGTTTGTATCCCCTTGATCTCCTTTAGATGTCTCATTGATCTGGCTAAAGATTCAAGTACTATTTTGAATAGAGAGGGAGGTAGTGGCCAGACTTGTCTTTTCTCTGATTTTGGTGGAATTGTTCTAAATTTCTTTCCACTTAGTTTGATGTGGCTATTGGCTTAGTATATATTGCTTTGATTATATTCCTGATCTTGCTAATACTTTTAATAGGAAGGGATGTTGGAGTTTGTCAAAGGCTTCTTCAGCATATAATGAGATGATCACATACTTTTTTTCTTTCAGTTTGTTTGTATGATGGATTTGTATTGATAGATTTTCATATATTGAAACATTTCTGTATCTCTGATGATAATTGATGCTAATTGATTGTGATAAACTATGTTTCTGGATTGTTTTTGAGAGTATTTTTAAGTATTTTTGCATCAAGTTCATAAGATAATGTAGTCTGCAGTGCTCTTTGTGTCTTTGTGTTAAGTCTTCATGTGGTTTAGGTATTAGGGTGACTGTGGGTTCATAGAATGACTTTGTCAGTATTCCTTCTGTTTCTGTTTTATGGAATACTTTGAGGAGTAGAGGAGTATTAGTATTAGCTCTTCTTTGAAAGTGTAGTAGAATTCTGCACTAAAACCACGTGGTCCTAAGTTTTGTTTTTGTTGGTAGTGTGTTTATTCTTTCTGGTTGGGAGATTTCTAATGACTGCTTCTATTTCTTTAGGGATTATAGGGCTGCTGGAATAGTTTACTTGATCTTGATTTAACTTTAGTAAGTAGTTTCTGTATAGAAAATTGCCTTATTTTTTTAAAAGAATTGTCCAATTTTGTAGAGAACATGTTTTTGAAGTAAGTTCTCATGATTCTTTGAATTTACTCAGTGTTTGTTGTTGTGTCTACCGCAACATTTCTGATTTTGTTCATGTGATACTGTCAGTAGGACATTTTTTTCCTTTTTTAAAATGTATATTTTATGAATTTAGTTTCAAATGTAATCCCCTTCACCTCTCTGCTTCCCCAGCTTCTGTGAAGATGTTTCTACTGCCACTGACCACTCCCAGCTCAACACCCTGGCATTCTTCTACAATGGGGAAATGAGCCTTCACAGGACCAAGGGCTTCTCCTCCTTTTGACGCAAGACAATACCATCCTCTGCTACATATTCAGCTGAAGCCATGGGTCTCTCCATATGTACTCTTGGGTTGATGGTTTAGTCCCCAAGAGCTCTTGGGGTATCTGGATGTTGCTCTTCCTATGGGGTTGTTCCTTTAGTTCCTTTAACTCCTCCATTGGGGTCCCCTTGCTCAGTTTGATGGTTAGCTGCAAGAATCCTCATTTGCATCAGTAAAATTCTGTCAGGGCCTCTCAGGAAACATTCCTATCAGGCTCTCAGCAAGCATTGCTTGCATCTACAATAGTGTCTGAGTCTCTGGGTCTTTTTGTTAGTTTTACTGAGAGTCTATTTTGTTGATTTTCTCAAAGAATTAGCTCTTAGTTTTGTTAACTCTTTAAGTTGTTTTCTTTGTTTATATCATGGATTTTGGCCCTGGTTTTGATTATTTCCTACATTCTACTCCTCTTTGGTATGCTGTTTCTTCTTTCTTTTTTTCTAGAGCTTTCAGAAATACTTTAAAATTTCTAGTAAGATAACTTTCTAATTTCTTTGTTAAGGTACTTAGAGCTATGAGCATTCCCCTTAGAATTCTTTCAATTTGTCCAATACATTTGAGTATATGTCTTGATTTTCATTGAAGTCTAGGAAGTCTTTAATTTCCTTATTTCTTCCCTGACCTGGAGGTCATTGAGTAGAGAGTTGGTCAGTTGCCATGAATTTGTAGGCTTTCCTGTGTCAGCGTTGTTGTTTAAGTTCAGCTTTACTCCATAATGGTCTGACAAGTTACAACACATTATTTCAATACTCTTGAATCTGTTGAGCCTTGCTTTGTGACCAACTCTATGGTCAATTTTGGAGAAGAATTCATGAGGTGCTGAGAATATGGTATATTCTTTTGTATTTGGGTGAAATGTTCTATACATGTCTGTTAGGCCCA
Source organism: Rattus norvegicus (assembly GCF_021556685.1). Taxonomy (NCBI): domain Eukaryota; kingdom Metazoa; phylum Chordata; class Mammalia; order Rodentia; family Muridae; genus Rattus; species Rattus norvegicus. Next base: position 16,336,276 of record NC_141538.1, read on the forward strand.
TTTGGTTCATAATGTCTGTTAGTTTCATTGTTTCTGTTTCATTTTAGCCTAGTTGACCTGTCAGTTGCCAAGAGTGGATTGTTAAAATTTCCCACTGTTAATGTGTAGGGTTCAATGTGTGATTTAAGCTTTAGCAATGTTTCCTTTACAAATGTTGGTGCCTTCATGTTTGGGGGCATATATATTCAGAGTGGAGATATCATCTTGGTAGATTTTTCACTGATGTGTATGAAGTGCCCTTCCTTGTCTCTTCTTGGCTTGAAAGTCTATTTTATTAAATGGTAGAATGGCAACTCCAGCTTTTTTATTTGGTCTGTTTGCTTTAAAAAACTATTTCTGAGCCCTTTATTATGAGTTAATGTCTACCTTTATTGCTGAGGAATGTTTCATGTATGCAGCAGAGTGATGGAACCTGTTTCACATCCATTCTGTTAGCCTGCCTCTTTATTGGGAAATTATGTCCCTTGATATTAAAAATATTAATGACCAGTGATTGTTACTACCTGTTATGGTGATGTTGTTGATATTAGTATGTGTGTATAGTGTGTGTGTGTGTGTGTGTGTGTGTGTGTGTGTGTGTGTGTGTCCCTTGTTTATGCTTGTATGGAATTATTTATTTTCTATGTTTTATTTGATGTAACTATCCTCATTGTGTCAGAATTTTCCCTCGAGTATTTTCTACAGGGTTGGATTCATGGATATATATTGTTTGGATTTGGATTTGTCTTGAAATATTTAGTTTTCTCCATTTATACTGTTTGTAAGTTTTGCTGGGTATAGTAGTTTAGGTTGGCATCTGTGGATTTTTAGAGGTTGCAAGGTATCTAGGTTTTAGATTTGGGTAGGTCTGCCTTTGTTACCTTATCTTTTTCTCTTACTGCCTTTTAATATTATTTCTTTGTTCTCTATAGTTTGTGTTTTGATTATTATATATTGGGAGGATTATATTTTCCTGAAAATTCAAAGAAAAATTTAAAGCCAGTAAAGCATAGTAACTGCCAAAATGTATTATGTGATCAAGCACACATATATGTTTAATTAGAAGAAAATAATAAATATTAGATAATAAATAAATTAAATAATAACTTAAAATATTTTTAAATTAAAAAAATTAAAAACTTTAAAAATTATAAATGTAAACATTTTTTTCTTAGCCTGTTTATCCTTTGAATAAAGGAAGGGTACTGATTTGTTTGAGTTAATTTTATATCCAGCCGTTTGCTGTAGTTCTTTATCAGGTTTAGGAGTTCTCTGGTAGAATTTTTGGGGTCACTAAAGTATACTATCATATCATCTGCAAATAGTGATATTTTGTCTTCTTCCTTTCCAAGATGTATCCTTTTGACCTCTTTTTGCTGTTTAATTCCTCTGGCTAGAACTTGAATTACTATATTGAATAGGTACGGAGAGAGTAGGCACCCTTGTTTAGTCCTTGATTTTAGTGAGATTGCTTCAAGTTTCTTTCCATTTAGTTTGATGTTGGCGATTAGTATGCTGTATCTGGCTTTTCTATGTTTAGGTATGGGTCTTGAATTCATGATCTTCCTAAGACTTTCACCATGAAAGGGTGACAATTCATAATAGTTACAAATAATATAAAATAACTTGGTGTGACTTCATAGAAGCAGGGGGAGGTGAAATTGGATAGAAGGTTTTCTGACAGGAAACTGGAAAAGGAGATAACATTTGAAATGTAAATAAAATATATAATTTTAAAAATCCTACCAAAAATAGGAACTTAAAAAATATTTTAAAAATTAAAATAAAATAATAAAAAAATTAGAAGAAAAAATTTCCAGTAAACTAAAGGGTTCTATGAATATGAAGCCAGTTCAACAGAAGGCCCTTAAAGGAATACTCCAGTCTAAAGAGGATAAACATACCAAAAAAGCCACTAGGATAAATAAACATCAAGTAAATTAACTAAAAGGCCAAAGAAAACATCACAAAATCAGCAAAATGATAGGAATCATTTCAGTCCTTTGAAGATTAATGGTCTAATTTCCCTAATAAAAATTCATAAACCAGCAGAGTACATTAAAAAACAGAATCATTTTTTGATGTCTCTAGGAAACAAATCTTACTACCTAAGACAGATACAACCTTAAGGTAAAAATGTGGAAAATGGTATTGTAAGCAAATAGAAATAAGAAACAAGAAGTTTCTGATAAAGGGGATTTCAAATTAAAAATACAAGATATAAGGAAAGTTACTTTATACTCATCAGTGGAAAATTGATGATGAGCCTATTAGAATTCTGAATGTATGCACCAAATACAGGTGTACCCAACTTTATAAAGCAAACATCAAACAATTATTCCATTATAGTGGTAGGTAGTGACTTTAATCAGTAGAGAAATGAGACCTAAAGGAAACAAGAAACATCAGATTTCCATGACTTCATGAGTCAAATAGTCCTACCAGGCATTTATAGAAAAATTCAACCAGAACAGTAAAGAATACAACTTTCTTCTGAGAAACCCATTGGACATTGCTGAAAATTAATCATTATTGGCCCAAAATCAAGTCTCTACAAATACAGAAAGTTGTAATACCATGTTGTATCCTAGCTGGCCAGAGTGTTATAAAGATAAATTTCAACGGAATTAGAAACAATGGAAAGTACTCATACATATGGAGAGTAAACAGCACAAAATTGAATAACTAGGATAAGTAAAACAAAGCAAGAAAAAAATTGAAAAGTTTTAGAATTAAATAAAAATGTAAATGCAATGTAGAAAAGTCTATAGTATACCAAGTCAGCAGCACTAATAAATAAGTTCTATGGCCCTACATAAAAACTTCATGACATAAGAAATAAATAAACTAATGATACATTTTAGGCTTTAGAAATACATGACCACCCACAAACAGTAACAGAAGAGATAATCAAAATCAGGTCAGAAATCAAGGAAATAAAAATAGAAAAAAAAAAGAATTAATAAAACAAAGAGCTAGTTTTTTGAAAAAAATAAATGAAGCAGACAAATTCTTTTCCAAATTAACCAAAAGAAAGATAAAAGCCCAAGTCAATAAAATGAGAGCTATAAATAGAGACAATAAAGTAAATAGTAAATAAATTCAGAAAATAATGAGGAGATACCTTAAAATCTTATACATTACTATATTGTAACACTTGAAAATAAGCTGCTTGATTTTTGGATGCATATAATGTATCTAATATAAACCAAAATGAAATAAATAACTTAAATAAATAGATAATTAGCAATGAAATTATAAGTATAAAGGGCAAAAGACCAAAAAGATTTACTGAAGCATTCTTATAGAACTTCAGAAACAAGCTTTTTAATTATTCCAGAAGATATGATATGTAGGAAGCCAGACACAATTTAATAAAAAAGAGTATTATACACAAAACTTTGAAATGTGCATAGATATAAAAGTTATTAATACTCATAAACCAAACTCAAAATCATACTAATAAGGTCATTTGTCTTGGTCAAATTTGCTTTATTCGGGTGACAGGTAAGTATAATTTGTAGTTTAATAAGTATATGTAATTTGTACATTGTAATTTAATAAATATGATTTATTAAATACAAGGGTTTAGAAGATAAAAACATAGGATGTCAAAATAACGCATTGACAAAATCCAAAATAATTTCATGATAAAAAGTCTGGCTCATCTCACTAAGCAATGCATTTGAAATGGTGCCCAGCACATGGGCATATCTCAGCTCTTTAATCACTCATTAGCTGATGAGTATAGCTTGGTTGTAGCCAGTTAGCAATCATTGCCACAGAAGTGCTATAATCATTTGAAGAATGCCTTTGTGTGGCAGGACATTTCTTTGGTGAGAAATCTTTAAAAGTAGAACTGTTCTTTTTCACCGTGTTTAACTTAAAAACCTAACAAACAAAAAAGATGCAAACCATTTTCAAACTGATTATGTAATTTAAATTTCCACAATGTATGAGAAACCAAGTTGCTCTGAAAGTAGTTTCTCCACAATTGGCCTGTTCAGTCTCTTTAAAGAAATTTGTTCCAAAGGGTTCTGGTTGATGTATTTTGTTGTATTTGTTTGTATTCCTCTAATGACTGACGATATTTTTAGTGTGTTTTTGAGGGCTAATCTTGATCATTAATTCTAACTTGGCTTGGGAACAGCTGAAGACATCTGTGAGGGAGTTTCTTTATTGGATCATTTGCATATAGAAGACCAACCCCAAATCTAGGCCATATCTTCTGCTGACAGCCCATATAAAAGGACATGGAAGAAGAAAGCTTAATGCTTTTTGCCTGTTTCCCCTGATTTTTCCTGACAAGCTCATCTATTTTATTGGCGAGGCATTTCTTCACTCATATTAGAACATACTTCTTAAGAGTTCCAACATGGGGGTTGGGGATTTAGCTCAGTGGTAGAGCGCTTGCCTAGGAAGCGCAAGGCCCTGGGTTCGGTCCCCAGCTCCGAAAAAAAAGAACCAAAAAAAAAAAAAAAAAAAAAAAAGAAAGAAAAAAGAAAAAGAAAAAAAAAGAAAAAGAAAAAAAAAAGAAAAAAAAAAGAAAAAAAAAAGAGTTCCAACATGGACTGAAGCCCAGCAGCTCTCTAGGAATTATGTGGGCCTTGAGCTCCTAATTGAGACCTCTGAACTAACTAGTCTTGTGGACTGAACAATGACCAAATTTCTGACCTATTTGTCTGGAAGTAGTCATTGTTGGACTGACTGGACCACAGCCTATAGACCAATTTAATGAATTCCCCTCTAATATACATGTATCTCTCTCTCTTTCTCTCTCTCTCTTTCTCTTTCTCTCTCTCTCTTTCTTTTTCTCTCTCCTATCTAATCTATATATCTATACCTATATATATATATATGTATATATATCTGTGTGTGTCTATATATGTATATATATTTAATTAATTTAAATTTAATTGGATTTAATAATTTAATATATTTAATAGGTATATATTATACATTATATTGTAAATGTTATATATGTTATATGTTTTTTGTTTGAAGGGACAGAAAAAGAGAGCTATTCATTCTCCCATTTTTGTTCCATTAGAGAACCCTGACTAATACTGGAAATAAACATTACATTTTCAAAAGAAGAAATATAAGTGACTACAAAACACTTGAAAGGGGGCTAGTTAACATTTTTGGCAGCAGGGGATATTCAGGTTAAAAATAGTTTAAAATTTTATTTCATTTCAGTCAGAATTTTCTAATGGAATACAAAATCGACAATTGAATAGATGTGGCAAAAGAAAAATTCTTATACACTGTTGAGGTACAATTTGGAAATCAATTTAGAAGTTTCTTGTAAAAAAAAAAAGTAAACCAATCCTGGACATACAACCAACAAATTCTATATTCTACTACATTATATACTTTACATTCTTTCCTTGAACATGGATATACTCAGCCTCTTCATTCACAATAGCTACTAAATGAAATGAGCCTAAATGGTCCTCAATTGATGAGTAGATATAAAAACAAACTTTGGTATATATATAAAATTCAATACTAATCAAAGGAATTCGTGAACTTTGCAGACCATACGAACTGGGAAAATAATGAGAAACACATGGTCTCATTCATATCAGGATCACTAACATCACATCACATCTCTTGTTCTGTGCGCTTGATTAGGGTTGTGACTTGAAGCCAGGGAAATAGAAAGAGGGCTTTGCAGAGGAAGATATTAAGGAGGGAGTAAAAATTGAGTACAGATAAAAGGAAAATAGAGAAGTGAAATACTGGTGTATAAATGTATAAGTGGGGAATGACATAAGAGTGTGAAGGAGATCATGGTCAAATATAGAAGAAAGGTTTGCAAAAAGCCACATGTCACAACCTAACTGATATGCAACTGAAGGGACAGAGGAATTCATGTGATATGGAAGAAGGGCACATGCTATGGGTTAAAGAAATAAGTGATCATGAAGTAAGAGGATTTAGGAAAGAAGAGGATGATTGATGGTCAATCCAAACTAAGGGTGTCTAAAATTGTCTCATGGAAACCAAATGTTAGTAAGTTAGTTTCAGGGGAGAGGGGCGAGGAAGGTATGGAAAGAGAAAGAGAAAGAGAAAGGAAAGGAGAAAGAGAAAGAGAGAAAAGAGAGAAAAAGAAAAAGGGAAGAGAAAGGGGAAACAAGTTTAATGGGTTTACTTATGGGAGTATGTGTTAAGTATTATTTAGGGAAAGAAAAATGACTCAGACAGCTAAATTACCCAGAGCTTACCCCAACATGGGTGACAGCTTATAAACGCGAAAAATCAGAGCAGATTTTGCGCAGGTTGGAGAGTGTTCTTTCCAGGTGGCTCAATTGATGTAAATGTCTTCCCTGCATTTCTGTTGGTCTCAGTTTCTTTCAGGTTGCTTCGCTATTCTCTTCTTCCAGAAGATGGACTTGGTTCAGTCTTCTTTGGAGCATACAAATTGTCTGATAGTGACTCTCAGAAACCTTTATTATTTACTTTGAGAGAGAATGGCTTTGTCAATGGCCTAGTCAGTTTCAGGCACTTCCGGAAACTATTTTGAGTTGTTTACTTTAGGTTTTAAGGAGCTTCTCTGAAAGAGAGAATGTTTCAATCTGGGAATAAACTTCTACACAATAGAAGCTAATGCCAGATAGCTTTTGAGAGAGGGAAAATCATTGTTGTTCTAGTGAATAATCACAGGTAGATTTCTCTTGCTTCAGTGGATGCCCCAAATCCATGTACATATGAACAGCAACAATAAGCCAATCCAATCAACCAACCAACCAAAACAACGAGCCAATCCAGCCAACCAACCAACCGACCGACCGACTGACCGACCGACGACCAACCAACCAACCAAATGAACAAACTAAAACCAATGAATCTGGGAGGGAAATTGGGGAGATTGTCACGGTTCTTAAGGGAGAAACAGTGTGACTAAAACTGCTTCACTGTAAAGGAGCAGCAGTAGGTTTCTCTCCCGAGGTAATACACCAATTCAAGTCAAATCAAGAGCATAAAGGCCGGTTTATTGAAAGGTAGTTCTCTAGCAAGTTCCCTGCTCTCATGGGGGTTGGTGGGGAGGCAGTTGCATTCCAGGACTAAAAGCAATGGTTTTTTTAAAATGGGCTTTGTACAAAGGATGATGATGTTTGAATTAAGACCTGGAATTTCACCCATATATTGCAAAAAAGCTGAGCCCCTGGGTGGGCATTCATGAGAGAGTTGTTGGCAGGGTTGGGAGAAGAAGAGCAAACAGGGCATGAGCAAAGCTTCCAACCCAAAAACAAGCATGAAATTCTCAAAAATAAAATAAAACATTGATATAAAAAACGGTCCAGAATATAATCATACTGTAATCCCCAGAAGAGTAGGGCAAAATTGTGATCTTTAAAAATATCACTCATTTAGACAGAAATATGTATATTTAAAAATTTCTTTTTAAATGTTGGTAGTATAGAAATAGTATTGTGTTATTATAGTTTTTAAAATGTTTCCATTTTGATATCTGAGTAGAAATATATACATATGTGTTGTGGTTTGCCCTGAAGTTATCTGTATTTTGATGCTAATTCCATTGCCCCAAGGACAGCTGCCTAGTCACATACTCAGGAATCAGGTTCACCAGAACCTTCTCCCCATTAAATTTGTAAAGTACAGGTGAAAGGCAGGTACAGGATAGAAGGAGGCCTGTCATTGGAGGCGAAGGAAGAATGGGCGGGAGAGAAGTTTGAAGGAAGAGGAGGAGACTAGAGGAGAAAGGAAGAGACAGGAGAGAGGAGAGAGAGAAGCCCCGGCAGGACAATATGGTGGGTGACGTTAAGATTCCATGCTGTAGATTGGGGATTTAGCTCAGTGGTAGAGCGCTTGCCTAGCAAGCACAAGGTCCTGGGTTCAGTCCCCAGCTCCGGGAAAAAAAAATTCCATGTTGTACCTTTACAAGTTGTTACAAATGTTCTTAAGGGATGGATGGTACTGGGCTTTGTATATTTAGGAGGGCAATTATATCGTATCAATTGAATCTAAGGTTATTGTGTTGTGTGTTCTTTAATGTGTAGATTTAAGTAATGTAATAGAATGTGGAGAGACTGGTCTGGGCCACCTCGGAGTTGGGACGTGTTTCCACCAAGATATCTAGCAGATATCTTGGGGCACCACAGTGCTGGACCTAGTGAGGTAAAAGACGCTATATCTTTCTATTTTTATATATTTACAACAACACCTATGTGTATATTGTTAAATCACAATGAATTAAGAGTTTATAATGAAATGCTAGGGAAGTAAATATAAAATGACAGTTTAAAATAAGTTTAAAATATTTTTAGTGTGATTTATTTAGACATGCCTATATACCATTTATATCTTACCAATGTTTAGAAAGACTAAGGAAGTTTAATTCTTATTTAACCCAAAGCAACAATACCAAATTGTTCATTAGCATAGACATCCTTATTCTGGACACTCTGATATCATTTTCTATGTCATTATTTTCTTCATAAGGTGCATGTTCTCTTGTTAGAAAGATGATTTTCCAAGTAAAGTGGTCAATTTTATACCTGTAGCTAAAAGACTATTAGGAAAAATTTTTTTCTTTATAGAGCAAAAAAAAAAAATGAAGCATTCTGGAAAAAATCAATTTATTATTATAGATAAATGAGGTGCTATGAACATAATGGTGTTACAGTTGTTCTGTCATCTTCCATTCCCCAGAAGATTGAAGAAACAGGTGGCATTTTATATAGGATTTGCATAAGGTGTTATATGCTATGGACTCATCCTAACTGCTCAGTTTCATCCACAGGTTTCAGTCTGTTATAGTTAGACAGACCCATGTGTCTGTAGGGAGCTAAGATCTGAGGGAAACCTCTTGATAGTCTCTCAGCAGAAGGTCAGACAAGAGAAAGACTGTTCTGGACTCTACTAAGAGTGACTGCTCCAAAGTTTCTAGCTGTTCTGTAGCAAAACTTCGTTACCTCAGATCTTAGACATATTTTCCAAGCTCATAGACTGATTTTTCTCTTCTGCCCTCAGGTTGTCTTTTTGTCTATTCTCTTGCATTTATGCTTATACACAGCAAAATAATGCAACAATTAAAATGTCAGTACTGAATTCCTGCAAGAAGGTAAAGAAAATAAAAAAAAAAGACACAAACTTCAGTGGACTTGAGTTGTGCAGTTCTCATCTATGTAATCCAAAAGACAAAATATCCTTGGTTTAATTATAAATGGGACATGCAAAGTTGAGCTGCTGACTGGTTGCCTTTTCCCCTGGCACACTTGAAGCATCTTGGGCCACAATAGGGCGCTGTCTGGCTATAGAGTTGAATCACAGAGGAGGCCTCTGTGACTTGAAGACAGAGCTATGCTGTTACCTCTAAGTCATCATTTATATTTTTGAGAAAAATGTTTTGACTAAACTTGGGGCATGTAGAGCTTAGCTAAAAAGAAAGTATGAATTTGAGGGACACAGGATATCTGTCAGTTAAGATGTTTCCTTCTGTAGGACTGCCTTGAAAAATATTGCTATTTTTGTCAGGAGTTAAAAAAAATAAAAAGAGGATATGAAGTAGAGGATTGAACAAAATGATCAAGGACATCCATGATTTGTTTCTCACCTTGCTCTTTATACGGCAGCAGACTGGGTTTTTCATTAGAACCATAGATAGGCTTGACATTTTAAATTATTTCCAGTAGTTAAAGGGCTGCAATTATATGGCAAATATTAAGTTCACTTTTGAAAGGCACCGTACATTACATATGAGATCGTATATGCATAATTCAAGCACCTGATATACAACTGAGTTCCACGTGATTGATGCAGTAAATAAAATCCTTACTTGTTCATTTTAAATTCTTCTTAGAACACAGAAATAATGGTATTATAATGGTGTTACAGGTGGATCAAACAACCAAAGGGACACTGCCACTGGTTTCAGAATGCAAAGTCTCATCAGTGTGCCATGGAGTTGTGAATGCTGATGTATGAGATGACAGCTAATAGATGTAAGCTGACATGTGTGATGGTACTTCATCTGTGGGTGCTGACATAAGTGATAGCATTCGGTAGGTCTCTGAGTATATTATTAATTCATTGTCTTATCCCCTTTTTTCCCTTTGTTTTTTTCATACCATTCCTATGCTATATTTGCAAGTTCTTTTGTATTTGGACTTCCAAATCCACTCTTGATTTATTTATTTTTTTTTTTGAAAAAGGACTATACTCTATTTATCATGACAGACCTATATTCTTTAGAAACTTTGGAAAATAAATGTCACAGTCTTACAGGACAAATCTTATTTTTAGACTCTCAGTAAATGTCTTTTTTCTCTTTTTAAATAAATTTTTATCAAAATGGCACTTGTCTGCCAATTTCTCAGACTTGTCACTGCCCTAAACACTCGTGACTGTCTCATGTTGGCCACTACACCTTCTTTCAGGCCTCCAGGACAGGCAGTGGCTGGAGAGAGACACTGTGGAAACCATATGCCCTGGGGCTGTAGGGAACATGGCATCCCTTAGAACTCAACATTAGTGACAACTCCTTAGGGCCAAACTATAAAACCCTGATAGTAATGGTGTTGCTTTCACACTCAGAGACGTCACAGCTAGATTGAGCCCATGGATTTCATTGAGAATCAGGTGTTAAAAACTAGTAAATTGAATGACAAAATAAATTAAAATGTTTTAAAGCCTGGAGAGTTCATAGACTGGTTTTAAGATATTTTGTTGTTTTGTTTTTTGCTTTTAGGAGATGGGACTCTCAGTGAACAGCTTTGCAAGTTGGGCAAACCACATTTTCTACAATGGGGTCTCATACAGTTCTGTAGATCAAAATCCAAGTCTGAAATATGGGATGGAAGGCATTCTGGAAAAAGGAGGATCTAATAAAACCGAAGATGTCTCATGTTTGATGCTGGCTGTCACAGAAGGGCTAGTCATCTGTTGGTCTGAGTGTATTTGGTCTCCTGTGAATCCAACTTTGTACACAATTGTTAAACAATACAATATGTCAAGCAAAGTACATAGTGCTGCAGTGTGTCCTGGTGGACCTGGACTGCCTTAGCCAGCACTTGGTGATCTTGCCTGTTGCTGGGCCCAGCTGTATTGCTTCCTTCACCACTGTCATATTTTTTATCCACCAGGTGGTATCTGGTTCAGAAGGCCACCATGTGAGCCTGGTAAGTTTGTGCAGATATTGACCCAGAGCGTATGTGGGGTACACAAGTATGACATAGCTGGTAGGTCAGAATCTACAGCTCATCAGAATAAAAATGATTGTCATCATAAAGGACATGTTAGTGGGAAGGATGGCTTGTCCCCTGGATGCCAGCATGACTGCGCAGGTAGAAGTCAAACTCAATAGGGTGGGTGATCTTCATGTCTATGGTTGTGACTTCTGGAATGTTCCCACTCTTTCCAACCTGCTCATTCTTGTCTGTGCAGAAGAGGCATGTGTGGTGCTGCTTTTGCACCACAATGAACGTGATCCCTGGCTGATAGTCCTTTTCCAGCTTTATGCAGGTCTCTCTGATGGCCAGGAGCTCATGGTGGAGAGTCTGCTGAAAGTGGCCCTTGGAGATGCTATCTCTGTAGAAGATGATGCCAGTGGGCTTAAAACGTGTAGATATTGTAGAACTGAATGAGATCATCAGGTCCTGATGATCTCCTGTCCTGTGCATGGTAGCACAGTAGTGGTTAGGGTATGCGTCCATACTGCCCAAGATGGTAGCAATCAAAGGTTTTTTCCCATCACCAGCTGATGGGTAGGTGACATCAGCTCCCAGGAAGATGACAGGTTGCTGAACACTGGATACCTACCCTGTGAAAGCAGGGTGTTGTTGACACCTCCCAGTTCGACATTGATCTTTAAGCAGAGATTGGATAGGGTCTAAAGTGTGGTCCTCTGCACATTCTTCATTTGGATGCACTGTGTCACCATCCCGAACACTGTCACCCACACACTTGACTTCTGCATATGCAGAAGTTTTACCAGGCAGAATGACCACCTCCAGCTGGATACCAGCATATGTGTTCTTCAGGTGTTGGAACATGGGCTCCACACTGTCTGCCCTCTGCATATTTACAGAAATGGGGCTGACCTGGATAGGCAACCCAGGATCTCTTGAGATCTTCCTCAGTTGCTTTGTGAAGGACTTGAGATGAACTTGAGATGCGTAGCAGGGTATGGCCCACATCTTCATCTTGATGCCCATGGGGAACTGTTTGTTTCTCATGTCCCACACACCCTGGACAAGGGGAAGCAATCACTTTGTTCCTGCCCCAGTAGAGGATGGAGGGCATTTGCCATAACTGCCCAGTCACATCTGTCATCTCATCTTTCACCATGATTCCAAATTCACGAACATACAGGTCTATATTGAAACTTGCACTTCGCCTCAATTTACGGATCTTCTCTTGCTGACAGATGCTGACCTGGCAGTTGCTCTGATCATGGTTGAGGTCTGATTGTCTCTTAATTTTTTTATGCATCTCTGTCCAGCAACCATGTTATAGACCTCCAAAGGAAGGCCAGTGTGTTTCTGTTCCTGCCCAACTTGTAAATAAGGGAGGTGGGGGTAGCACAGAACCAGCTTGTGTCTGTCCTTGAAGTCCTGGGCCACTGTACACTCCACTCTCTGCCCACACCTGCTGCTGTTTGGTGACTGGCAGGCCGCTGGGTCATATTACAGACATGATACTTCCTCTTCATTTGACCACAGTGAGTTACCTCCACCTTTGTCACACCCGCCTCGGCTGGCAAGGAAGACGCAACACGGTCGGATTCTTCTCAACAGCCTTTATTGCACGACCACCTCTTTGCTGATACAGGGACCTCGAGCGGCAAAAGCACTCGCCTTATATACACAACAGGCTGGGGCTATGCTAATTGTCTTTCAGGGATTGACGGAGCACGAATCACCCCACTATCACCCCTGCTACTTGTCCTCCAGGGATTGGCAGAGCATGAACCACCCCATTAGCATGGTACCGCTCGGGCCAGATTGACGCCAGGTGCAAGCCTGCGCATGCGCAGTACTGTTATGTACCACAGGAGGGCGCCAGATCACCTCATTATCCTATGGACACCCTGGCAAGGGGACAAGCCTGCGCATGCGCGATAAGTTGTTGTTTACACAGACCGGACTGGATGTCATCGCCAACTTTGCTCCACCCCGCCGCTTCCCACACACCTTTAGACCTTTAATTTCTTTGGTAAACTTTACCCTTTGGGAATCTGTCAGAGGTTGTTGTCCTTCAATACTTTTGAAATCGAACACTTCACAAACAAACTCGATCACTGGCTATGCCTTGTAAAATACTGTTGCTGATACATCAATATTCAGCATCATTTTCCAAAGACAAGGTCAGACGGACTGATGGAAGCCAAACCACACTTCTCTGCCCCCTACCTAGAGGGTTGGAAAAGCCTTCAGATGCAGTGAAGGAACGGCCAACAGGGGTGTACCTCATGGAAGGCAAGTGCCTCATGATAATGTCCAGGGCCTGGATCTTCTTGAAGGGGATGCTGGGTAGACGCCCAAAAGTGCATAGTGTAACAACTGCAAGCTCACGAATGGCACCTACCTGAAGATCTGGATTTAACGTGCTACACCATGTACTCCAATATTTCCCTGTTCACTCTCCGAGGGCATTTCTCAGGACTGATGTCTAATTCATAGTGATAGATTTCGATTTTGGGGATGTCCATTTCAATGAAATTGGCCTGTAATTTGATTGTTCTCCCAGTGGTGCTGAAGTTTGGCAGGGCCCCAAGTATATGGTGGCACTGCCAGGGTTGCGGGTGAGGGCTGGGCACACGCTCCGTGGGCAAGACCATGCGAGGAGTCAGTGCCATTCTTTTGTTCAATCCACCCCGGCCTGCAAGGCCATCTCCTCACAGAACAGGTTTCCTGAAGCAGCTGGGCAGAAGTGGTGGGAACAGAGGGGAACAGGAACAGGAGGAGGGAGGGGAAGAGGAGGGGTGAGAGGGATGAGGAAAGGGCTGATTTTTTTTTTTAAACACCGTTTATTTTTAGAAAAAATCCTTATTGTCTATGTCTGTAAATCCTGCTGGGGAGGCATATATGCTATACCCACATGTGGAATTCAGAAAACAATTTGCAGGACTCAGTTTTTATTTCTATCACATGGGTTTCAAAAGGGAAGTCAATTCCTTAGGCTTGGAACTAAGTACTTTGCTGGCTGGGTCCTCTCATTGGGTGATGGCTGTAAATCTTTTATGTTGAGAATCTTTAAAGATCCAGTAACTATAACTTATAGTTTTAGAACTCCTGGTCTCTCTTTCATATTACTATAATTTCTTTGTGTATATTTCCTGTGGTGGTTCCCTTTACATACAGCTTTAGTTTCCATGGTTTCAGTGTCCAAAACCAACCATGGCCTGCGTATATTAAACAGAAAGTGCTAACATAAGCAATAAATCAATTTAAAACTACATGACAATTCTGAATGTCAAAGTATCTTGCTCCATTTGGTCTAGCAAATTAACAATGCATCAGTTCCACCTTTAATCCCAAGCATCCTCTGCAGTTCAGGTAAATATTCTCCATGAGTATAAGGGACTGCTGCTTTGATCTTATGTCAGAAATATGTACCTTTCTTTCCTTAAACATACTTGTTTTATTACTTTGAATTTATAGTAGCTAGTTGAAAATATTTATATAGTAAATCCAACATCTGAAATATCTTGGGATTAATTATTGGCTACTGACATTCCTATCAATCAGCTACTATATTAAATTCATTTTCCTAAACAGAAAGTGTTGATGTACCTCAGGAATCTCAGCACCAGGTAGGTGGAGACAGAAGACTCATAAAGTCAAGTCCAGCATGGCCTGTATAGTAAAGTAAAGGCTCAAAGAGCAAGCCACAACCCTTCAAACTCTCTCCTTTCTGTTTTGAGAAGGAAATGTGTGTACTCTGCATGGATTCCTCCAAAGGCCTCACAGTGTCTCTGTTTTTCTTACACACACACACACACACACACACACACACACACACACACACACACACACATATCTTCCCATATTCAGTCTATTCATCTACAGAAATGCCACAAGACTTCCTGCATTCATACTCATCTCCTTCCTTAAGACTATTACATTTTCATGTTAATTGCTTACACTTTTCCCTTAAGGATGGTGCAGCATATACACATGCACACACATGCACACACACATATCTTAGTTAAGGTCATAGTCATAAAACACTATGACAATACAAAAACTTGGAGAGGAAATAGTTCATTTCCTCTTACCACTCTACATCACAGTCCATCATCAAAAGAATTCAGGGTAGGAGCTCAAGGTAGGTATCTGGAGGCAGAGACTGAAACAGAGGCCATGAAGAAAGATGAAATCCTCCATGGCCTACTACCCACTGCTTGCTCATCCTTCTTTCTTGCACAACCCAGGAGCATTTGCCCAGGTATGCCACTGCCCACAGAGAGATAGAAACTTTTACATGAATCTTCAACCAAAAATAGGCCTTTCAGACTTACATGGAGACCAATATGATGGTGGCATTTTTTTCCATTAATGTGTGCTCTTCTGAAATGACTTAAACTTGTGTCAAAATGACATTAAGTTAGCTATCACAATTTGTGTTTTCATGTGTGTGTGTATATGTGTGTGTGTGTGTGTGTGTATGTGTATTTAAGGAGTAAGAAGTATGTTTATAGGGGCTGGGGATTTAGCTCAGTGGTAGAGCGCTTACCTAGGAAGCGCAAGGCCCTGGGTTCGGTCCCCAGCTCCGAAAAAAAGAACCAAAAAAAAAAAAAAAAGAAGTATGTTTATGATGGTCAGAGGTTGACATTAATACCTTCTCCCATCTCTCTTCATCATAATCTCTGAGACAGAATCTTTCGATTAGAAATCAATGATTGGTTAACCTGTTGGCCCATGACCTAATAGCTGTGATGCTGTACATGTACCTGCATGTGGGTGCTGGAATGTATGTTTGGGTGCTCCTTCTTGAGCAGTATTGGTTTTCCTCACTAGACTTTCCTGCATGTACCACTCACAAACATTTTGGCTTTCATAAGACCATTACAATATTCCTCCTCTCATTAAAAAAAGTTATTTTCTAGAAACTTTACCATTTTCACTTTCACATTTATTTTTGCAGTCAACCTGTGTGACTTTCGCACATGGAAATTAATTTGTGGTAGTTATTTTTGTTCCAATGGGTCGATGGTAGAAATAATTTTAAAATATTGTTTTGTGTTCATTGTTTTATAGTGTCTTACTAAAGAGGACAAAGCTTTTCCCTTACAGACTTGGGGAATAAATGTTAGAAACTTTTTCTTTCTATGCAATAAAGATTGTAGCTCATTTTTCATCCAGAATGAGTCAGTTCTTTCTGCACTGGTATTTGGACTTTTGCTCCACATGCAGATATAAGTATGGATGTGTGTGTGTAGGTATGTAATTGTGATATAAGTAAGGAGTTAGGCCTAACTGGAGTGCATGAAGGTGTATGAGTATGTATGCATGAATCTATATATAAATGTATGTGAGTTTAATTGTTTTTGTTGAGTTTTAAGTTTTTTTTTTAACTTTTTCTTATGACTCTCTTCTTTTGGTTCAATGAAAGTTTACTTCTCCAAAACACCCATCTGCCTGAACAGACAACAAGCTAAGCTTAAGGAAAAAAGAGAAAAAAATTCTAGCAATTAATTAGGGTTAATTAATCCTGGGATATTTTATGATGATGTGCTAAACAGCAGAGAATCTGCAGTTTCTGACATCAGAGGAACTCAGGCAGGCAGGTCAGCTACTGCTGCAGAGTAACTTAGACTTAAGACATGTAAATACTTTATTATTAAAAAGCAATCCTAATTTCCCACAAGACCAAGTGTTGCCTCTGCTGATGCTCTTTCTTCTAGGTTGCCTTTAAGAGAGAACCAGAACTCTGGAACTTGCCTCTTTGAAGTTCACAAAAGTTCAAAAAATGAAGGAGAGAAACAATTCTTTTAAGTTGTCATCTTACTTCTTCATATGCACCATATTCCCTCACACATTCATAAAAAACATAATTTTTAAATGGTGTGAAAACAAGTGGAATATAATCTTTACATATCATAGATGTAATTAAAATTAATTTAATAAATAAATAATAGGTATACAATAGTCATATATCTGTCTAAATCTATCATATATTTATATATATATATATGCAAACTTTACTAATAATATGTAACTATTTCCAGAAAATTACATTGGGTTCTCATTTCTGACAAAAGAACATAGTATCATGTTTCTGAATGAAGAACATGTGATAAAATTGAAAACTAGCATGTCACAAAAATACTTATGGATACTTTATTAGAGGCACCCATAAAATCTTAAATATTCATCAATGATTAAGGAAAATATTCTAAATTTGCTTCCTACTAGGAATCTATCTAGAGCCAACGGATTATCTGAATTGACTCAGAATTTGTGAAATAGGTAATACAACAAGTTGGGAGCAATACAATATAATTATTAGAAGAGAATTGTTTGGAATGCTTATTTACATGATTAATCCAAATAAATAAGAAATCAATTCTAAGATAATGGACGTACCAATTGTTAGTCATATGATATATAGAAAGTATATACATGTACTTAATAACATTAAGTGATGTATATAATGTCAATTTAAATGGAATAAAAATAATAAAAACAATATGTGAATGATTTATTTTAGTAGTTCAAGATGCTATAGAATAGTGCCTTAAAAATTGTAAGGATTCACGAGTCGTCAAAGAATGATAACCCAGATTCAAATAGTGTATAAACACAGTGTTTTATTCTGCAGAAGTCCAGAATATTGGGGTCTACTATCTACAAAGATGAAGAGAACCCGAAATGAGCTAGCAGGCCTGATTTATAGCACATTACAGGAATACTGGGGAAAGGGCAGGTAACCTGTATTGCTGGGAAAGTCTAGAAACTGTTGCTGAGGAAGTCTGAAAACTGCTGCCGACCCATTGTCCTTGCCTCAGGCCAGGTGGTGGGGCAGCTTCTGAGACCTGGACTTGCCTACGTTTGCCCAGTTCTTGGAAACAGATTTAGTCCTAGTCTCCTGAACTGCCAATTTGAAGCCTGTCATGGAGTCAGCCTAGCCTTCTCACAAATAGTCATTAATATAAGCAGGCTGAAGATGGAAACACTAGACAAACTGTTTTGAGTGACTTTCGAGTTTGCAGTCACTCACATCATTGTGACCTAAGAGATTGAGAAAGAACTCAGAGGCTTCCCTATTTACCAGCCACAATTGATTAAGACTCAATTACTCAATCTCTCTCTCTCTCTCTCTCTCTCTCTCTCTCTCTCTCTCTCTCTCACACACACACACATAAATACACTTTCTTCTTAAGACATAATCTTCATGTATCCAAGAACGGCCTCCAACATTCTAAGAAGATGAAGATAGCTTTGAACCTCTGATCTTCATTCCTCTATCATACCAAGTACTGAGAAAAGAGATTTATGCCTTGACAGAAAGTTTTACAGTCTTTGGTGAAACCCTCTCAGGAAGATCACCAGCTGTAGAATGATGTAACCTGAACCTAATGTGCAGTCGTAGTAGGGCATTGTATATCTCTATTAAGTATTTATCAGGGGGGGTTGGGGATTTAGCTCAGTGGTAGAGTGCTTGCCTAGGAAGCGCAAGGCCCTGGGTTTGGTCCCCAGCTCCGAAAAAAAGAACCAAAAAAAAAGTATTTATCAGGGAGACTCAATGCTTCCAAAACAACACAGGATGTTGCCATTGATATTTGTCATCTAGAATAATTGTGTGGTAAGACACTATTGATGAAGGCAGCATATAGATTGGCAGCAAGACAGAGAAATAAACCTAAAATTGAAAAGCTTTTGCCCTGCTGGCTGTCTTTCTTAGTGACATACAATGCTGTGCAGAGCATGAGGAGAAAAAAATTCATCAATAATAGTCTTACACAGCTTGAACCCTATATGCTACAAGACCACTCTGGAAATATGTGCCAGAGTGTTTCAAGGCATCATGACAGACATAGCAAACAGTTTTGTGATTGTGTTTGAGGCCTGCAGTATAAGCAGGTATTCATGTCTGGAATATAAACCTGATAAATAACTGAAACTGGAATTTCAGTGGTTTTTACTATTGCTTTTTGACTCAGTAGTCATATTATCAAAATGATTTCCAATCTCTATACCTATAGTCTTGGTCTGAAAAGTTTAAGACAGTGGCTCAGTCAAAGCTCTAAGATTACATGACTTTACCTGCTTAGCCATAAACAGGATATTTATCTTACCCTCTCCCCCTCGGTTATGGAACACTGAAGAAGAGGAACACAAATAAATAATGTAAAAGTTAGACAACAGTGAAAAATTTTGTGAAATGCTATTGAGGACAAGACATCATCACAAACTCTTGCACTCATGACCTCTTAGCAGCTTTGGCTATCTGCACTGGATTACGTTAGAATTCCAGCACCATTTGGGGCTAGTCTCATGAGGTATTATTGCTAGCTGAGTAACTACTCAAAACTGGTGGGTCTTAGGAATTGGCCACAGTTAGCACAGCCTTAAGTGAATGACCAAATTCTCATAAACATATGGACAGCATTGGACAGAGTGATCTATAAAAAGGTTGTTTTGGAATTTTTAGAAAGATGTATTGAGACTCTTGGCATTGGTGGAAGTAGTCTGGACAAAGCTATACTGTATACACTTACAGAATTGTAAAAGAATAAGAAATTTTATTTCAAAAAATAGAAAAAGTTACATCTAGTAAATAATGTATTTTAACATTTGTAACTATTATTCTCAAACTGATGATACAACAAAGCCAAAACATATTTCTAAAGCTTAGAAGCATTACCAAATCTTAAACAAATGAGCAGATTCTAGTATACAAGGCAATAAAACAAAAGTTTCTGAATAAAAATTTACAATAAAACCAAGCTGACTTGAATTTTAACGGAAAATAAAAAATTAAAACTATGGGAAGAAAAATTAACAATGGTTCAATGTACTGTACACATGAGAAACATTCTAACATTTGTATAATGGACTTTCAAGAATTATCACGAACTCTAAAGAGGAAAACCTATAGCAGATTCTGGGAGAGAGTGGCTAACAGTAGTCAGCATTAGTGAAAATCAACACTCACATTATCAAGAACAGATAAATATAATTAAATAAAACATAGGCAGACTATAAAAACAAACTGCTCAAACTAATTAAGAGGAAAAAAATCATACAAGTAGCCATTTAAGGGGAAAATCACACATTAAAAAACAGCAGCAGCAACAACAGCAACAAAAAATATAATTAGAAAACCTTTCAAAGAGTCTTAGGTAGATTCCTCAAAAAACCATGAAAACCATGGCACCCAGTGGTTCTCTGTCTCTCTCTCTCTCTCTCTCTCTCTCTCTCTCTCTCTCTCCCTTCTCTCTCTCTCTCTCTCTCTCTCTCTCTCTCTCTCTCTCTCTTTAAATATCCTGGTCCAGTTTCTAACTGTTCTACATCCCATACCTCATGTCCCCACCCATCCCCCCCACATCCCCAACCTCCACCCAATCAAACCTCCCCATTCCCTGAGGCCTTCAATGTCTTGAAAGTTAGGTGCATCTTCTCTGAATGAGTCCAGACGCAGCAGTCTTCTGCCATATGAGTATTAGGGATGTCATATCAGCTGGTGTTTGCTGACTGGTTGGTGGCCTAGTATCTGAAAGATCTTGGGGGTTCAGGTTAATTGAAATTGCTGATCCTTCTACAGGATTGTCCTCCTCGGGTTCTTCTAGCTTTTCCCTAATTCAACTACAGGGGTCAGCGGCTTCTGTCCATTGGTTGTGTATAAATATCTGCATCTGACACCTTCAGCTGCTTGGTGGATCTTTCACAGGGCAGTCATGATAGGCCCCTCTTTGTGAGTACAGCATATCCTCGGTAATAGTGTCAGGGCTTCAGGCCTCCCTTTAAGTTGGATCCCACTTTGGGCCTGTTGCTGGACCTCCTTTTCCTCAGGCTCTTCTCCATATTTGGCCCTGCAGTTCTTTCAGAAAGAAACAATTATAGGTTAGAATTTTTGACTGTGGAATGGCAACCCTATCCCTCACTTGATAACCTGTCTTTCTGCTGGAGATGGGCTCTACAAGTTCCCTCTCCACACTATGGAGCATTTCATCTGTGGTACCTCCCTTTGAGTCCTGAGAGTTTCTCACCTCCCAGGTCTATGGTATATTCTGTAGGTTTCTCCCACCTCCTACTTTTCAATGTTGTCTGTGTTCATTCTTTGTGCTGGCTCTCAGGGCTTAAGTCCTGTCTCCACCCCACACACATATACACCCAATACCTGATCATGTTCTCCTCTTTCCATTCCTGTCTCCTTTCTCACCCATGTCCCATCCTCCCTTCCCCCTCCTGTCATTGCTTTTTTCTCCCTCCCAAGTGGGATTGAAGCATCCTCACATGGGTCCTTCAGCTTGTTAACCTTATTGAGATCTGTGGATTGTATCTTGGGTAATCTGTATTTTTTTAGGCTAGTATCCTCTTATTAGTGAGTATATCCGAGGCAAGTCATTTTGGATCTGAGTTTACTCACTCATGATGATATTTTCTAGTTCTATCCTGCAAAACTCCATGTGTCTTCGTTCTTAATATCTGAGTAGTAGTCCATTGTATAAATGAACCACATTTTCTTTATCCATTCTTCTATTGTGGTACATCTGGATTGTTTTCATCTTCTGGCTATCACAAACAAGGCCACTATGAACATAATGGAACACTGGCCTGTGGCATGGTGGGGCAATTTTTGGGTATTATGCCCAAGAGTAATATTGGGTCTTTAGGTAGATCTACTTCCAATTTTCTGAGGAAAATTGATTGATTGATTTCCAGAGTGGTTGTAAGAGTTTGCAATTTCACCAGCAATGGCAGAGTGTTCCCTCTTTCTCCACATTCTTACCAACATGTGCTCTCACCTCAGGTTTTGATCTTAGCCATTTGATTAATGTAAGGTGGAATCTCAGGTTCATTTTGATTTGCATTTCCCTGATCACTAAGTACTTTCAACATTTCTTTAAGTGCTTCTTAGTCATTCAATATTTCTCTGTTGTGAATTCTCTGTTTAGTTCTATACTCAATTTTTTGATTGGGTTGTTTGGTTTTTTTTGGCGGTTAGCTTTTTGAGTTCTTTGTATAGTTTGGATATTAGCCCTCTATAGGATATGGGATTAGTTAAGATTTTTTTTCCCAAACTGTGGGTTATCTTCTCTTGATTTAACTTTGGTATGTGGTATCTGTCTAGAAAACCATCCATTTTATCTTGATTTTCCAGTTTAGTTGAGTATAGTCTTTTCTAGTAGGATCTGATGATTTTTTGAATTTTCTCCATTTCTGTTTCTATGTCTCCATTTTCATTTCTAATTTTGTTGATGTGGATCCTGCCTCTGGATGCTTTAGTTAGTTAGGGATTTATCTATCTTGTTGATTTTCTAAATGTAGCAGCTTTTTTTGTTGATTCTTTGTACTGTTTTCTTTGTTTCTATTTGGTTGATTTCAACCCTGAGTTTGACTCTCTCCTGCCTTCTTCTACTCCTCCTGGGTATGTTTGCTTCTTTGTGTTCTAGAGTTCTCAGGTATTCTGTTAAGTTGCTATTGTAGGATCTCTCCAATTTCTTTCTTTCTTTTTTTTTTTCGGAGCTTGGGACCAAACCCAGGGCCTTGTGCTTGCTAGGCAAGCACTCTACCACTGAGCTAAATCCCCAACCCCTCTCCAATTTCTTTACCAGGGCTCTTAGTGGTATGAATTTTCTTCTTAATACTGCTTTCATTGTGTCAAGTAATTTTGGGTATGTGTGTCATCATTTTCATTGAATTCCAGGAGGTCTTTTATTTCTTTCTTTACTTCTTCCCTGAACAAGTTATCACTAAGTAGAGAGTTGTTCAATTTCCATGGATATGTAGGTTTTCTATTGTTTTCATTTTTTACTGAAGACCTGCCGTTAGGCTGTGGTGTTATGATAGAATGCATGGGGTTATTTCAATCTTCTTGTATTGGTTGAGGCTTGTTTTGTGACCAATTACATGGTCAATTTTGGAGAACATACCTTGAGGTGCAGAGAAGAAGGTATATACTTTTGTTTTAGGGTGAAATGTTCTGTAGATATCTATTAAGTTCATCTGTTTCATAACCTTTATTAGTTTCACTGTATCTCTGTTCATTTTCTGTTTCAATGTTTTCATTAGCAAGAGGTGGGTGTTGAAGTCTCTCACTATTATTGTGTGGTATTCATTGTGCATTTTGAACTTTACTAAAGTGTCTTTTATGAATGTGTATGCTTTTGCAGATTGCCAGTTAGACTCTTCCCCTAAAGACACCAAAGCCTAAAGGCATTCCAGGAATTCCCCTGCATGCAAGGCAAGCAGGTGAGCAACTTACACCACAGTCTGAGGACCTCCCAGGGGCTGGAACATATGTAGGGCAACTCAGACAATAGTGTAAAAGCCTAGCTGGAGTTCTGATGCACACAGGGAAACAGAACCCTCAGTCCTTAGACCTCCCTGGAGAACAACTAAAAACAGCATCAGCTTGACTGTTCCTCTGAAGACCCAACTGTCTTAAGGCCTCCCAGGAGATCTTCTGCAGTCAGGGCAACAGTTCAGTAGTTTCTCTGCTCCTCTAAAGACTTCAGAGTCTAAATGTCTTTCAGATGGCCTCCCACAAGAGTCACTGCAGTCAAGGCAACAAGTCACCCTCATACATGATCCTCTGAAGACCCTATCATCAGAAGGCCCCATAGGAGGTCTGCTACAGCCATGGCCCAGGCCTATCTGGAGACGTGAAGCACCCAGGGAAAAAAGAGGCAGGCTCCAGATAGAGACAACCAGATCAGCAAACACCAGGGATAACCAGATATCAAGAGGCAAGCACAAGACCATAAGCAGCAGAAGTATGGGGAATCTTTAGAACCCAGTTCTACAACCACAGCAAGCCTTGAGTACAATCAACACATCTAAAAATCAGGAAGCTGACCTAAAATCCTATTGCATGAGGATAATAGAGTCCTTTAAGTAGGATATAAATAACTCACTGAAAGAAATACAGGAAAGCACAGGTAAACAGGTAGAAGTCCTTAATAAGGAAACAAATGAATCCCTTAAAGAAATAAGGGAAAACACAATCAAGCAGGTGAAGGAATTGAGTAAAGTAGTACAATGCCTAAAAGTGGAATTAGAAACATTAAAGAAAACACAAATGAGGAGGCAACCTTGGAAATGGAAAACAAATGAAAGAAGTTTGACACAGTTGTGTCAAAGAAAATTCAAAATATAAAAGACTTCCAACCCACTTATCAGTGAGTACATACCATGTATGTTCCAGTATGTACTCACTGATAAGTGACTATTAGCCCAAGATGTAATTCACAGACAATATGAAGGAAGACCAAAATGTGGATGAATCAGTCCTTCTTAGAAAGATGAACAAAATACAGGAGGAAATACAGGGACAAAGAGTGGAGCACAGACTGATGGAAAGGCCATCCAGAGACTGTCCCACCTGAGGATTCATCCCATATGCAGCCACCAAACCCAGTTACTATTGCTGATGCCAAGAAATACTTGCAAACAAGACCCTGATATGGATGTC
Organism: Rattus norvegicus; assembly: GCF_021556685.1. Lineage (NCBI taxonomy): Eukaryota > Metazoa > Chordata > Mammalia > Rodentia > Muridae > Rattus > Rattus norvegicus. Next base: position 16,360,867 of record NC_141538.1, read on the forward strand.
TCCTGAGAGGCTCTGCCAGAACCTTACTGATACAGATTAAGATGCTTGCAGCTAACCACCAGACTGAGCATGGGGACCCCAATTGAGAAGTTAGAGAAAGGAATGAAGGAGCTGAAAAGGTTTGCAACCCCATAGAAGAACAACATTATCAACCAAAAAGACACCCCAGAGCTCCCAGGGACTAAACCACCAACCAAAGAGTACATATAAACAACTCATGACTCCAGCCACACATGTAACAGATGACGGCATTGTCTGGCATCAATAGGAGGAGAAGCATTTGTTTCTGTGAAGACTCATTTCCCTACTTCAGGGGAATGCCAGGGTGCTGAGGTGGGAGTCTATGGGTGGGAGTGAAAGCATCTTCATTATCGTCATAGAAGCAGAGGGAGGAGGTATGGGAGAGAGGGGAACTGGGAAAGAGGCTAACATTTGAAATGTAAATAAATAAACTATCCAATAAAAAATATAACTGAAAAAAATCCCAACCCAAGACATCCAGGAAATCCAGGACACAATGAAAAGACCAAATCTAAGAATAATAGAAATAGGGAAGAGCAAAGATTACCAGCTCAAAGGACCTGAAAACATCTTCAACAGAATCATAGAAAAAAACTTCTCCAACTTAAAGAGATGGCCAAAAATGTAGTAGAAACCTATAGAACACCAAATAAATGCAACCCATAAATAAAATCCTCTTGTCACATAATAATCAAAACAGTAAATGCACAGAACAAGGAATATTAAAAACTGCAAGGGAAAGAGGCCAAGTAAAATATAATATACACCAGACTTCTCAATAGAGACACTAAAAGCCAGAAAAACATTGACAGAGTTAGTGAAGACTCTAAAAGAACAGAAATGCCTGCCCAGGCTACTATTCCCAGCAAAACTCTCAATCACCATAAATGGAAAAACCAATATATTCCAGGACAAAACCAAAATCAAACAGCTTCTATTTTCCAATCTAACCCTACAGAGGATTCTAGAAGGAAATCTCCAACACAAGGAGAGTTACCCACATCAAAGAAAAAACAAGATATTAATCATTTCACAACAAAGCAAAATGGAGAGAACTGTGTGTATATAATGCCACCTACAAAAACATAATAGGAACTAATAATCATATGTCGTTAATATCTCTCAACATTAATCGACTCAACTCACCTATAAAAAGACATAAGCTAACAGACTGGATATTCTGACTGGAATGGGGAGAGAGTCTCTCTTAGGCGTAGTAGAAATGTCTGTTTTTTTGGGTTTTGTTGGTTTGTTTGTTTGTTTGTTTGTTTGTGCTTTTCTTGTCTTGCTAAAGAGAGCCCACTGCTTAAGTAATGCATCATCAATTTCTTTTTCCATGGGCCAGTAATCCACTGCCTAGAGACTTTTGGACATGTCTCTTCAAAATCTATTGATTGTAGTATGACCTTGCCACTGTACCACTGGCCAGAGAGTGAATGTTAGTCAATGAAATGTGGTCTGAGGTTTCCTGCTTTACATCATTATCTCAGCCAGCTTCTACTCTGTTATCCATTCTGCTCAACCTATCAAATTTTCCTTCAACATAAAAGTTCTCCCACCTAAAACATATCTCCCTCTAAACTAACCTATTCCTGAACTTTCTTTCTCACTCCTTGACCTATGATACATTCTTTCCCAAAAACCTGTTAATTAAATACTCAGAAAAGACCCTATCCTCTGCCTGTCTGGAGAGCAACCACTTTTCTTCCTAGCAAAACACTGTTTCCATTTGAGTCAGAATTGGTCTTTGAGCTTTGATTGCTTCTCTTACTCTGAAACACTTGGTGATTCATGACCCTTCTGTTCTAAACTATTCTGCCATACATTTTCCTTTCCTGTAATTTGTACTTCTGTCTCTCACCTGTCACTCCTGCTCGCCACAGGAGCCTCTGATTCCCACCCTATCAACACACTGTGCCTCCACCTGCAGGTTCCTCTAGTTAGACTTGTATATCAAGGCAAATGCCAAATTTCTATTTTTCTACAATATGAATACACCAAAGGGATTTGTCACCTCTGTCTCTGTCCTGTAGAAAGTAGCGACACCATGACGTTCTTCTCAAAGCAGTTTATTTAGGAACCTTACAACATGTGAACAGGAATCTTTCTTTTCTTTTCTTCTCTCTCTCCTAGCCCCCAAGCACACTCCCTTATATCCTCCATCAACTCTGCCTCCTCAATCTAGACTTCCTAATCTCAGTTCATAGGTCCATGTCACATGGCCTGATCTTGTGTCATGGTGTACCTGTACAGCTCTCACAATGGACGTGGCTAGTTTCGGGTGTGTGAGGAAGTCAGGTGTTAGTCATGAGACTTAGCTGCAGTCCCAGGCGCCATCTTGGGATTGCTGCCACACCTGCTCCTCACAGGGATTTGCCTTACAGTTGTCCTTCTGAATTAGATTTTTTCAAAAGAAATATTTATTCTGAATTATGTCTGAAGTATATGAAAATATGTCAGAGCTGTGAACTATTCTTGTATCAATTTTCAGCACTCACATTGGATGCCACTCTAAATCAGTTCCCAAGAAATGTGATATTCTCTTTTGCTTCCAAAAACCACACACACACACAATACCACACACACACACACACACACACACACACACACACACACACACACACACACACAGTTAAATAAATATTTATAAGGTCAGGAAATATATGGTTGCTAAACTTGAAAAGAGATAGCGTTTTAGTTTTGTATGTTGTCATTTGTATAAGGACTGAAATAATTCCCTATCTTACAACTCACTTATCATCTTTATTTCAACCTGACTTCCCCAAGATTCAAGAAGATTCTGATTTTGTCCTTTCCTTAGGAAAAATATGAGGAAATTATTTCAACTGCATTTCTTTGACTAAAAATGCTAACTTCTCCCAATTATAAAGTTGTTAAAGTTAATAGAAGCTAATCATAATAATCATTTTTATTCCAAATTTCTAATAATTTATTTTCTACTTTCTTCTTCATAATTTTACTTCTAAAATCATCCAATTTTCAATGTGCCAATGTTTGAAATTATTTAGCGAATATTTTCAATCTAATATTTTGTATCATTAAATATCATTTAAGCTTTTAAAAATTTTACCTCTGAATACTATTCACATTGTTTTCACCCTTTTTTCTCTTACAACTGCTATTCTGCCCCAAACCCCTCTTCAACTTAATAACTTCTTTAATTATTATTGTTACATATGTATTTATACACATATGCACATGCATATGTACACATGAATACGACTTCTTGAGAGTATTTAGTGTGGCTTGTTAAGTTTCTTTTTAGGGTTAATCAAATGGGATTAGGTAATTTATCAGGGAGCTCATCCTTGGTGATTAAGATCCCAGTGTGAATGCATAACAAAACTAAAATAACTGATAATATTATAAAAAAGATAATAGCCATGCTTTTGAGATCTCTGTATAGTTTGCTACCATACATGATGGGGTATTCACAGCCACCCCAACTGGGATGGAATTCAAGGATCTTTATGCCTTTCATAGACATAAGCATATTGTGTTTTTGAATATTTCTAGTAACCCTGCTTATTTCTCCTTTGCTTTACAAGGTCCACAAAATTAATTGATATAATTAATCTTTAGGCTGTGGTTCTATATCCAACTTTCTTGCTCAGGGTGTCCAGCTGCACACTGGACTGAAAAGATTAAGTAGAGCCCAGAACTGGTGGGGTTGCAGGATCTATGTTGTGCTGGGAATGTGTATGTAGGTATGGGTGTGGGGAGGTGGGGCGGGGGGGCACTTCTCCAAGGATTATAGAGCCACAGCTCTTTTAAACTCAGTGAAACAGCTCTTTTAGAGGATTTTCAGGGAGGCAGCCTGTGCTCATCCATCCACTTTACTCAGGTGAAGCAATAAACATATGAAGGTTGGAGAGTGGGAAGTTCTCTGTAGGGTGAAATTTCATTGGTTTATAAAATTCTGGGAGTACTTCATTTGCATGGAGAGGCATTCCAGGAAACCCAGTTGCTTGCTGAGCAGGTTCTTATCTCTAGAGAGGTTAGACCTACAGTTTTGCTACAGAATATGTGGCATTACTCAGGAATACCACTAGGTGTTATGGGCTAAAGCTGGTCTTCAATAACAGTAAGGAAAGAACACCACATATACATGGAAGTTGAACAATGCTCTACTGGTCAAGGAATAAATAAAGAAAGAATTTAAGGACTTCTTAGAATTTAATGAAAAGGAAGGTACAACATACCCAAACTTATGGGACACAATGAAAGCTGTGCTAAGAGGAAAACTCATGGCTCTGAGTGCCTGCAGAAAGAAATGGGAGAGAGCATATATCAGTAGCTTGACAGCACACCTAAAAGCTCTAGAAGAAAAAGAAGCAAATACATTGAGGAGGAGTAGAAGACAGGAAATAAACTCAGAGCAGAAATCAACCATGTAGAATCCAAAAGGACTATACAAAAAATCAACAGAACCAACAGATGGTTCTTTGAGAAAATCAACAAGACAGATAAACTCTTAACCAGAATAACCAGAGGACACAGAGAGTGTGTCCAAATTAACAAAATCAGAAATGAAAAAGGAGACATAACTACAGGATCAGAGGAAATTAAAAAATACATCAGATCCTACTACAAAAGCCTATATTCAACAAAACTTGAAAATCTGCAGGAAATGGATAATTTCCTAGACAGGTATCAAAGTTAAATCAGGAACAGATAAACCATTTAAACAATCCCACAACTCCTAAAGAAATAAAAACAGTCATTAAAGGTTTCCCAACCAAAAAGGGCCCAGGTCCAGATGGGTTCAGTGCAGAATTCTATCAGACCTTCATAGAAGACCTCATACCAATACTATCCAAACTATTCCACAAAATTGAAACAGATGGAGCACTACCGAATTCCTTCTATGAAGCCACAATTATTCTTATACCTAAACCACACAAAGACCCAACAAAGAAAGAGAACTTCAGACCAATTTCCCTTATGAATATCGACGCAAAAATACTCAATAAAATTCTTGCAAACCGAATCCAAGAGCACATCAAAACAACCATCCAACATTATCAAGTAGGCTTCATCCCAGGAATGCAGGGATGGTTTAATAAATGGAAAATGTAATCCACTATATAAACAAACTGAAAGATAAAAACCACATGATTATTTCATTAAATGTTGAGAAAACATTTGACAAAATTCAACACCCTTTCATGATAAAAGTTCTAGAAAGAACAGGAATTCAAGGCCCATACATAAACATAGTAAAAGCCATATATAGCAAACCAGTAGCTAATATTAAACTAAATGGAGAGAAACTTGAAGCAATCCCATTAAAATCAGGGACTAGAAAAGGCTGTGCACTCTCTCCCTATTTATTCAATACAGTTTTTGAAGTCCTAGCCAGAGCAATCAGACAATAATAGGAGATCGAAAGGTTACAGATTGGAAAGGAAGAAGCCAAAATATCACTATTTGCAGATGACATGATAGTATATTTAAGTGATCCGAAATGTTCCACCAAAGAACTACTAAACCTGATAAACACCTTCAGTAAAGTGGCTGGGTATAAAATGAACTCAAATAAATCAGTAGCCTTCCTCTACACAAAAGAGAAACAAGCCAAGAAAGAAATTGGGGAAATGACACCCTTCATAATAGTCCCAAATAATATAAAGTACCTCGGTATGACTTTAACCAAACAAGTGAATGATCTGTATAATAAGAACTTCAAGCCTCTGAAGAAAGAAATTGAAGAGGATCTCAGAAGATGGAAAGATCTCCCATGCTCATGAATTGGGAGGATTTATGTAGTCAAAATGGCCATTTTACCAAAAGTGATCTACAGATTCAGTGAAATCCCCATCAAAATTCCAATCCAGTTCTTCAGAGAGTTTGACAGAACAATTTGTAAATTCATCTGGAATAACAAAAAACCCGGGATATCTAAAACTATCCTCAACAATAAAAGGACTTCTAGGGGAATCACTATCCCTGAACTCAAGATGTATTACAGAGCAATCGTGATAAAAAACTGTTTGGTATTGGTACAGAGACAGGCAGATAGACCATTGGAATAGAATTGAAGACCCAGAAATGAACCCCCACACCTATGGTCACTTGGTTTTTGACAAAGGAGCTAAAACCATCCAATGTAACAAAGATAGCCTTTTCATCAAATGGTGCTGGTCCAACTGGAGGTCAGCATGTAGAAGAATCCAAATTGATCCATTCTTATTACCCTGTACAAAGCTTATGTCCAAGTAGATCAAGGACCTCCACATCAAGCCAGATAAACTCAAACTAATAGAAGAAAAAGTGGGGAAGAATCTCGAGCACATGGGCACTGGAGAAAATTTCCTGAACAAAACACCAATGGTTTATGCTGTAAGATCAAGAATCGACAAATGGGATCTCATAAAACTACAAAAGTTCTGTAAGGCAAAGGACACTGTTGTTAGGACAAAACGTCAACCAACAGATTAGGAAAAGATCTTTACTAATCCTACAACAGATAGAGAGCTTATATCCAAAACATACAAAGAACTCATGAAGGTAGACCGCAGGGAGACAAATAACCATTTAAAAATGGGGTTCAGAGCTAAACAAAGAATTCACAGTGAGGAATGCTGAATGGCTGAGAGGGACCTAAGGAAATGTTCAACATTTTACTCATAAGGGAATTGCAGATCAAAACAACCCTGAGATTCAACCTCACACCAGTCAGTATGGGTAAGATCAAAACTCCAGCGACAGCAGATGGTGGTGAGGTTTTGGAGAAAGAGGAACACTCCTCCATTGTTGGTGGGATTGCAGACTGGCACAAACATTCTGGGAATCAGTCTGGAGGTTCCTCAGAAAATTGGAAATTGGACTACCTGAGGACCCAGCTATACCGCTCTTGGGCATATACCCAAAAGATGCCCCAACAAATAACAAAGACACATGCTCCACTATGTTCTTAGCAGCCTTATTTATAATAGCCTGAAGCTGGAAAGAACCCAGATGCCCTTCAACAGAGGAATGGATACAGAAAATGTGGTATATATACACAATGGAATACTACTCTGGTATCAAAACATTGACTTTATGAAATTCATAGGCAAATGGATGGAACTGGAAAATATCATCCTGAGTGAGGTAACCCAATCACAGAAAAATGCACATGGTATGCATTCATTGATAAGTGGATATTAGCCTAAATGCTTCAATTGCCTTTGATGTACAGAACACATGAAACTCAAGAAGGATGACCAGAATGGGAATGCTTCACACCTTCTTTAACAAGGGAACAAGAATACCCTTGGGAGGGAATAGGGAGGAAATGTTTAGAACAGATGCTTCAGGAACGCCCAATTTAGAGCCAGCCCCACATGTGGCCCATACATATACAGCCACCAATCTAAATAAGTTGGATGAAGCAAAGAAGTGCAGGCTGACAGGTACCTGATGTAGATCTCTCCTTAGAGACACAGCCAGCATATGGCAAAGTACATAGGTGAATGCCATCAGTAAACCACTGAACTGAGAATGGGACCCCCATTGAAGGAATCAGAGAACGGACTGATAGAGCTTGAAGGGGCTTGAGACCCTATATGAACAACAATGCCAACCAACCAGAGCTTCCAGGAACTAAGCCATTACCCAAAGACTATACATGAACTGACCATGGGCTCCAATTACATAGGTAGCAATGAATAGCCTAGTAAGGGCACCAGTGGAAGGGTCAGTTTTGGCAGTGTTGGTACTGCCATGACTGAACCCCCAGTGAATGGGAGTCTTGGGGGGAGGGTGGTAATGAGGGGAGGATGTGGAGGGGGAAACCTATATAGAAGGGGAGGGCGAAGGGTTTGGGGAATGTTGGCCTGGAAACCGGGAAGGTAATAACAATTGAAATTTAAATAAGAAATACCCAATTTATTAATGATGGAGAAAAAAAAAAGAGTAGATGTTGGGCTCCGTAGATCATGCAAAGAATAGAAAGACCCACAAAGAAAAGTGAGTCATCCATTTTATGCTGAGCTTAGGAAACCTGTAGAATGTATACTATAGCCTATATAGTGAGGTACAACAAAGCCCAATATAATCTATTCCTGTTACAATATAATTACATCTGTCTAAGCCCCCATGATTACCACCAATGCCTTAAATTCACTAAGAATAGAGACCTTATGTACCTCTATATGTCAATGCCAGGTGGATGAAGTCAGATTGATTCAAAGTCAATATCCCAAATTAATATAAGGTCTCAACCTTTAATGGTATAATATTAGGTACATAGACATTAACAGTTTTGGAGGCCCTTGTGAAATAATCAATCTTGCACAGCTTTCTGATCCTTCATAATTTTGTATACCTTAAACTGTATCAAGACCCTTTGATAAGAATTAATGAAGATGAGATAAAAAAAACCCCACAATTGTATTATTTCCACCTGCTTTGATGTCCTCAGGACCTTTTCTAAGTAACATAAACAGTACTGTTTCTCAAGAGATATCTTTCCATTGACTCAAAGTGTCTGGAATCTTCCTGGCACCTTGCTAAATATACTAAGGAAGATAGAGCATGATTTCACTTTACCTACTTCCTTGGTCACCTATAATTCTATCTAGTTTTCTCTTTTCTTTGGCCCCTAATAATTTCTAATTTGAATTTGTCTCATCTCCATAAACGGTTTATACCTTTCTAATGCATTCAACTTGATTCATAAAATGCTTTTGGGAAAACAAACATAAAACCAATTTATTTATTTGCCATTTTTGTTCTAATTTTTTGTCTTGCTAGAGATCAAACTTAAGTCCTCACACATGCTGGACCTGAGTTTGTAACTGAAATATACCTATGTTTTTACAAAGTAAGATCCCTTATACCCAGGCTGGCTTGGTGCTTATATTTTAGAAGGGTGTGACCACTCTTTTAAAACTTTCTCATGAAATCAGCAGGAGTTTACCTTTAAATCAAGATGGCATTGAGATGAAGAATTTCATCAAGTATATCAAAGAATCCTGTGTGCAATGTCAAAAAGTGCTCCTATTTCTGTAGAAAAGGATGCAGAATATAGAAGGAAGGCTTTCATCAGCCATTGCCATTTGAGGCATGTGAACTATAGACACTACCTTGCCCAGTGGTTTGCTGTCAGTCTAAACTGCCATCATTTCAACTACAAAAATAAATAAATAAAATTTAAAAGTTATTGAAGAGAAGTTCTCCATACTAATCATTAGGTTCTTATTAATACAGGTTAAGAATTTGTTTTGCTAGAAAACTGTGAAGATTGTAACTCTGTAGCCCAATAAATGGGCTAAATCAGATACACATTTCCCACTGTCGGGAACTTGAAAAAACATCTCAACAATTCAGTATAGTAGCCATTTTTGCTTCTCTTCACCCTGGCATCAAATTCAATAGAATGCTATATTAAATTGCATTTAACTTTTAGTAGTTTTTAAAATTTATTTTACAAGGAGGTAATATTTCCCATATGAAGTTTTACCTTCACTCGAGACAGAGAATATACTTTGATAGACCATATATATACTCTCTTTTCTTTTTTTTCTTGGATGTATTTCTTTATTTACATTTCAAATGTTATTTCCTTTTCCCGGTTTCCTGTCCATAAGTCCCCTATACCCCTCACCCATAAGGGTGTTCCCTCGCATCCACACCCCTTACTGCCCCGCCCCTGACATTCCCCTGCACTGGGGGTCCAACCTTGGCAGGACTGAGGGCTTCCCCTTCCACTGGTGCTGCAACAAGGTTATTCTCTGCTACATATGCAGTTGGAGCCCATGGGTAGTCTTTGGGTAGTGATTTACATTCTGGAAGCTCTGGTTGTTGGCATTGTTGCTGTTAGGGGGTTACAAACTCCTTCAGCTCTTTCAATCTTTTCTCTAATTACCCCAAAGGTGGTGCTATTCTCAGTTCAGTGATTTGCTGCTAGCATTCACCTCTGTATTTGACATGCTCTGGTTGTGTCTCTCAGGAGAGCTCTATATCCGGTCCCTTTCAGCATCCACTTTTTAGCTTCATCAATCTTATCTAGTTTTGGTGGCTGTATATATATGGTCCACATGTGCAGCAGTCTCTGAATGGCTGTTCCTTCAGTCTCTGCTCTAAACTTCGCCTCCATATCCCCTCCTATGGATATTTTTGTTCCTCCTTTTAAGAAGCATCTGTGTTTTGGTCATTATTCCTCTTGAGCTTCCTGTGGTCTGTGGGTTGCATTTTGGATAATTCAAGATTTTGTGCTAATATCCACTTATCAATGAGTGCATACCATGTATGTTTTTCTATCAATGGGTTACCTTGATCAGGATATTTTCTAGTTCATTCTGTTTGCCTATGAATTTCATGAAGCCATTGTTTTTGATTGCTGAGTAGTACTCCATTGTGTAGATATACCACATTTTTGGTATTCATTCCTCTGTTGAAGGGCATCTGGGTTCTTTCCAGCTTCTGGCTATTATAAATAATGCTGCTATGAACATAGTGGAGTATGTTTCTCTTTTGTATCTTTTTGTTGAATGTCTTTTGGGTATATGTCCAGGAGAGGTATAGCTGGGTCCTCAGGTAGTGGAATATCCAATTTACATACTTAACTGTTGAAACAGAAATACAAATTCATAAATGTAAATCTCACTGCATGAACACAGAAGTAATGACCTTAGTATAGCTTAAAAAACAACTTAGAGCAAAGATGAAACAATATAGTCTATACAGTTTATATGAAACAATATTGTTTCATATAGACATGATTTTATTAGATCAGTTTACAATTCAGGAGTATCAGGTTGTCAGTGAAGTCTGAGCTACTACAAACCCTAACTCCCTCACTCCCCCCAAAAGATAAAAGAATAAAATAGGATTGATGGTAGTATTTTCTATAGAATTGAAATACTGCTTTTTACTGCTTTTTGAATTTTGTTAACTCTTTATCTGTCTGTATATGGATCACTAAAGGAAGCCATTTGAATACAAAATTCAGTATGTTTCTGCATCTTAGCAAAATAAATATGCTTTGAAACTTTACCCAACTCAGTTTTTAAAATATCAATTCATGTCTGCATAAAAGGAAGTAATACATGTGATGGATATACACTCACACATTTCATATAGGTGAAAAGCCAGCTATGAGAAGCAGCGGCACCAAGATGGTCTGGAATCCTGGCTGTTGGAAGATGAATACAAGCTTTTTGTGTATGTTAAGTCTTAAGTGTCTCTGATTATTGTTATACTCAACAAGTACTTAATGATGAAAAAACATGACTGATTTCCACTATTCAGTGCAAAATACTATTTTTCACTCTGTGCAATTCAGTTTTCTTAGGATTTATGTCCACAATTCTCTCTTCTCTTCATAAATGAATAGTGGTGTTTAAAATATTTTATTAATTAACTGATTATTTTTGATAATTTAATACAACTTTGATAATAAAAATATAATGCATTTTTTACATTTACTCCCAATTTTTCCTCTAAACTTCTTCATGATATACTCTGCTTTCCTACCCTGAACTCTTGCCTTGATTTTGTTTATATTTTTATTTAATAATTTATCAATTTTAATTTGCAGTGTCCATATGATTCTGAGTGTGTCTCCAGTGTGACCCAAGAGACTCTCAAACCATTACAAGCTATTATAATTTCCCTTGTTTGGTTTTTTCACCCCACAGTGGAAGATAAATCTCCATTGCTGAAGAGACCATACACTTCCAATAAAGAGCCCAGTAGCCTGAGAGCTTCACCTAAGTTGAAGGCCTCTCTGAGCCTTGGTTTTATGGTACCAGATGGCAATAGGAAAGTTCCCAAGACATGGAAATAACCAAGAGTCCTACCTAGCTATGACCTTTATAAACCACAATTATGACCAGATGGCACAACAATTTTATTGGTGCAGTACTGCCATATATATCTTGAAAGTAACCAGGAACTTTCTAATTGGACTCACTCAACAAGGGGAAATCATGCCTGGTACTAGAAATCTAGCCAACCGCTCAAGGCTAGGGAAGTCATGATCTGGTTGGAGAACCTACACCATCACTTTACAAAACTAGCAAATTTCTAGTAACATTCTAAATATTTGTTATTATACCAATAGATAAGTGAACTATTCACCATTCTTAAAGGGAACTTCTCTTTGCAATACACAGAAAACACAACAGAAAACTTTAATCTATGTATTTGCCAGTGTTCTTATTTTTTAAGTTACTTATATTTAAATTATTTATATATTTATTTTGCATTTTCTCTTTTCTATCTCTTGTATTCTATTGGTGATGCTTGCATCTGCGATTCCTGATCTCTTTCCTAGGTTTTCTATCTCCAGGGTTGTCTGCCTTTCCACAGGTAAACAAGTAAAAACTCTTAAAGAGGAAACACAAATATCCCTTAAAGAATTCCGAGAAAACACAATCAAACAGGTGAAGGAATTGAACAAAACCATCCAGGATCTAAAAATGGAAATAGAAACAACAAAGAAATCACAAAGGCAGGCCTTCAATCTGAGAATTAGGGAGTCAGAAAGAGACATATCTCTCCAGGGATACACAAAGCAACAACATTCTCTGAAACAGCCACAATAACAACAACACAAAGAAAATAAAAGCAAATACAAATAAGTGATTTATGACAAGACTTCTAATTTGGATGAGAACAAATGATCCAAGTTTGTCAACCATAAGAATAAAAGCATCAGTGCCCAAATAACAAAATAGAAACAAAGAAAACAATATAAAGGCTCAATGAATCTAATTTCTGATATTCTAAAGATAAACAAGATTGAGAGACCCTAGGCTCAAGTAACTAAAAAAAGAGAGCAAACAAATTCACATATTTAGAAATGAACAGATAAATATTACAACAGACACTAAAGAAATTCAGAATGCTATAAGAGATATTTTAAAAATCTGTTCTCTATTAAACTGGGAAATCAAAAAGAAATGAGTGAGTTTCTAGATTTAACCAAAGTATAAAAATTAAGCCAGGAATGAATTGATTGTCTGTAAAGACTCATAAAAAGTTCAAATAGATTTAAATAGAAATCAAAAACCCTCGAGACCTAAAAAAAAAAAAAAAAACAGAATTGGCGGAAGAAGAGCAGAATTCTACCATACATTCAACAATGATCTCTACTCTTCTTAAACTATTTAAAAGAATAGACTCAGAAAGAGCACTCACTCTATGAAGCCAGAATCAACCTATTACCCAAACTAGTAAAAGAAAAAAAAAATCTAAGTATTCCTTATGAGCATAGATTCAGATACTGAATACAGTATCTGAAAACAAAACATAAACATATATCAAAAGTATTATATAAGGTGATCAGGTTTGTTTTATCCTCAAAATAGGGATGTTTTAACACATGCTAGTAATAAATAGGCTTAAAAACAAAATTCACTTAACCATCTCAATAGATGCAGTCAAAACTTGAACAAAATCTAACATGTCATCATCACAGTAAAAGTCTTCAGCCTATTGGGTGAGAGGGAACATACTCAATGAAATAAAAGTTATGTACCAAAAAAAACTATGGCCAACATTATTCTAAGTGAAAAAAGCTTGAAGCAATCTTACTGGAGGGAAAAAAAAAACCAGCAATGTCTATTTAAAAGGACGTCACCTTGTCTTTTACAGAGAAAGAGATCATAGACATACTACCATTCATAGTAGCTTCAAAGAAAATAAAATATATAAAAATAAGAAACTGAAGAACCTCCACAATGAGAACTTTAAAACTCTGAAGGAGTTAAAGACAATAGAAAACATATTCTATGCTCATTTACTGGTAGGATTAATATTGTAAAAATGGCCATTCTATCAGATGATATGTATGGATTCCATATAATCCCAGTAAAAATCTGTAGTCGACCTTTGACCACCAGTCAAATAGGTACTTCAAATGAGATTCTGGGAATTAAAGGACAAGGACAAGAGAAGAGTGGAGCCAAGACAAAGTTCTGATCAAGGCTCAACTTTACTGCAAAGCAGCAGGCTTATAAAGGCAGAAAACATAAGCCGAACCCCTCAACATGACTAATGACATAAATCACCTCATGCTGGCAGCCAATGGCATAGGTTTCCATTTCTCAACACAGGTCTTTTGTATCAGGCCAAATTCGGAACTCTCCACTTGGCTGCAGAAATTCCACCAATGCTGTGATAGCAAACACAGCTGATGTGGCAATTCCTGCTATACAGTTCAGGGCAAAACCTCCACAAAAAATCCCCATCTCATTCTTTGTAAACTTCATTTGGAACCACAAAATATTCCATGTAACCAAAACAATACTGAGAGGAAAAAGACAGAGAGATAGAGATAGATAAAGAGATGGATAGATAGATAGATAGATAGATAGATAGATAGATAGATAGAGACACAGAGAGAGACAGAGAGTCAGAGAGATTGAAAGAAAAGGTACAAAAAAGGAAGGAAAAAGGAAGGAAGGAAAGAAGGAAGAAAAATTCTAGGTTACAACTTCAAATTTTAAAATATATCACAGAACTACAGGAATAAATATGATATGCTCTTGAAACAAAATACATAGACCAATAGAAAAAATTTAAGAATACTATGAGTACATATAACTTCAGAAACTTAATTTGACAAAAATGACAGAAACATATACTTGAGAAAAGAAAACATCTTCAACAAATGTTGCTTAGAAAACTGGGTGTCTACATGTAGAAGAGTAACATTGGATGTATAGCTATTTCCTTGCACAAAAACTTTCACGTGGTTCAAAGACCTAAAACACTGAAACTTCTTGAAAAAATATAGTCTGGACTCTGCATGATACAGGTATAAGAGAGAACTTACAAAAAACGATTCCATTTGCCCAAGAATTAAGGTGAACAGTTGAGAAGTAGCATAGTTTGAATGAGAATGGCTCCATAAGCTCATATATTTCTATGCTTATTTCCCAATCAATGACTTTTCTAGGAAGGATTAAAACTTGTTGCCTTGTTGAGGTAAGAGTGGCCTTTTTGGAAGAAGTGGGTGGGTTTTGAGATTTCAAAAGCCCATGCAAGGCCCAGTTTATCTATCTTCTGTCTATCTTGGTCTCTCTGTCTTTCCCTTCATCCCTCCCTCCCTCCTTTTCCCATCTCTTTCACTCTTTTGCCTTGCCTACTGATCAGAATGTAGCTTTCAGTTACTTCTTCATCAAGTTTGCAAGGTTCTCTCCCCCTCCACTCCCCCTCTCATGATGCTAAAGGCCAGATGCTCTGAAATAAGTGCTTTCTTTTATAAAAGTTTTGATCATGGTATCTTCACAGCAATGAAAGGAGGATTAAAACGGGGACTTCATGAATCTAAAAACCTTCTAAATAGCTAAAGAAACAATCACCTGGGTGAAGGGGAAGCCTACATAATGGGAGAGAATTTTGTTATTTATACATATTAAAAGTCTAATATCCAGAATATACAGAGAACTAAATATGTAAGTAGTCATAACTAAAGAAATATAATCACAAAAATGACCCATTCAAAAACCGGGCCTTGGGTCAGAAGAGATATTTTTCAAAAGAAGGAAAGAAATGGTTAAGAAACATCTAAAAAAAAGTTATCATTCCTAGCAACTTGTAATGTTCAAATCAAATCAACTTTGAGATATTTATCTAATCCAATAAGAATAGAAAAGATTAATGGAACAACAGACAAGTGTGGGATGGATGCAGGGGAAAGGAAAACTTATTCATTGTGGGTAACATTATGAGCTGGTTCAGGCACTACATAAATAAGTGTGGAGGATTCTCGGAAGAAAACTAAAAATAAATTTATCATGTGACCCAATTATAATATACCATGCTGCGTAGTCAAGGAACAAAAAATTTAACTGCAAAGATACTTGATTAACCATGTTCATTCCTAATGTATATAGCTATAAGGAAAAATGACATCATGAACTTTGCTGATACATGTATGAAACAAGAAAAGATCATATTGAGCAAGGTAACCTATACCCAAAAAGTCAAATGTTGCATACTCTTTTTTATTGGAGGATCCTAGCTCCAAATTTTCTGATGTGAGTAAATAGCCTGTGGTAACTATAGAAATCATGAAAATAAAACAGGAATTTCAATTAAATAGATGCCTTGGTGGCAATAGAGAGGAGGAATAGCAGGAGCATGATCAGGGAAATGGAAATGAGAGGTTTCTCAGGGAGTGGGAGGGAGAGAAACACAGAAGAAGTTGGGGGATGGTAAAGGAAAGAAGCTGGACAGATTTGATCTGTTGATGGAATTTGAAAAAAGGTGTGTCAGTGGGGAAGCAAGAGGGAAACACATGTAGGAGGGAGGGAGGTGAAATAATATATGGGTGGTGGAAGACAGAATGAATTATACCATTAAAAACTATATGCCTATAATTCAGTGTATAATTGCATTTATATAATTTTCAAGAACTTTTCTTATTTGGGATGCCAGTGATATCTTACAGAACTAGGGACTACCTAAAAACAAGACAAAGAAATGAACAAAATAGTACCACACATGAGAAGCCTAGTTTTGAGTTGTGAGCCAATATTGGCTAAGAGATTTCAAAAATACATACAGCCTATTGCTGTTGCCATTGGTTACCATCCAGATGTTGAAGGTTTATTCCTATTCCTGAAAACACTATGCACTCTAGATAATGTGCCAATAGGCTCAGGAGATGGTAATGAGCTAAATGCCTTCTCACTTGAAAACTACCACGAGGCACCATTCAAGCCTCCAAGGACATAGCCAACTAATAGTCTTCTCCAGCTGTGAAGCTTGTGAACCATATCAAACCTCAACACTGAATAATACTACTAAAGGTGGAACAATGACACATGTATTTCAGCAGAATTTACAGCCCCTAAACTGGAGTTGAGACCCACTCAACAGAAGATTATCAAGCCATGTACTAGAAACCTAGGTAATTTTGCAGTGCTAGTGAAATAATGGTTATTGAAGGAAAATCTATAATTAGCAATCTACTAAACCACCTTAATCTTATAAATATTTGTCCTTTTACTTAGAAATAAGTGGCTATTTACCCTTCATCAAAAAACTTTCCTCCAATAGATGGAGATTATTATGGAAAACCACAACTAATTAAAATGAAGAGTTGTGAAGCCATGTTCCAACTGACATGTCTACAATACTCCTGCGCCAAAGGCTCAGGAAACATTGTGGAAGAAGGGGCAGAAAGATTGTAAGAGCTGAGGATCGGGAGTTGGCTGTGAGATTGTCTCCTATTAACATCGGAAGCTGCAACTGCATATTTTCACCAACATGACTGCTCAAATTTGAGCAGAACAGGAATGGCACCAAACTGGATGGAGAAAACACAAAGAGGCCCCATCCATACACGAAGAGCTATAGGAAATGAGGTAAAGCTGAGAGAAATAGTGATAGTTTTCCCCAGGGAAAAGCATGCCAACTGGGTGTCCGGTATCAAAATGTCAGTACTAAAAACATACATACAAGTAACATTATATGGACTCAACAGATTATTTATGAATATATGGGTATGTAAATACATATATGCATCTAATTACAACCCCGGGGGAAAAGAGGCCCTGGGTATGATACAGTGAGAGAAGGGTGTGTGGGAGGTTTTGGAGGAGAAAAAAGTAAGGAAGAAACATACTCAATAAATTACGATAACAATTTTCAAAATTATATAGAAAACAGTTGATTAATGAAAAGCTCATGGACAGACAAGGCATCTTAAGACATTTTTCTTGTGGATATTAGAACATCAAATACTTTGCAATCAAAACAGTGATGTAATTCGCTGGGTCCTTGAGCAAGAACATCTGAGAAAATTACCTGTTTTTCATTATTTCTCCTGTTCCGCATATATGAAGTTCTTCATTCAGATGTCTTTTCTCATTTATTTTGTCTTATTTTCTCCTATAGCTGAAGACTTTATCCTTTAGAATAGGAGACATGAAAGGAAGAAATGTCTTACAGATGTTACTCAGGTAATTCTATAGTAGAGTGGTCTTTAACCAAAATGGTTTTGTTCTCTGAGTGTTGTTTCCTCTGTATCACAAAAGTTCTATAGACCACTAGTGCTTATAACCCAGGTAAGATGAGGATATTTTCCTAAAGAAAACTCAGGCAATGCTGAATACAGTCAATACCCAGCTTATAAAGCCATCCGGAGGATTTGTACGATCTTGCAAGAGCTGTAAAATGATAAGGGAATGTAAAAAGAAAACAAAGAAAAAAAAGTGTTTCAAGAAAATATGGATTATAGTATAAAAGAATACAAACTGATTGTCTCCTGAATAGTTAGCACATTTTTTTCTGTTATTAGAATTATTTTAAGGACAGCAATGAACCATTTGTGGTATCCACTTGTAAAGTGGGCATGGTAATGAAGTCCTATACTTCCAGCACATCATAGATAGGAGAATCTCAGATTAAAGGCCACCTTTTGCTTTGGGTGAGAACCCATTTAAAGCATACTATTTAGTTCATCTCACAACTACTTACCTATTGTAATTCAAATACTTAAGGAAATCTAAAGCTTTGTTTTCACACCAAAATATTTGGATCATTTGGAAGTTCATTAGGAAAGCAGAAAGTTGGTGTGAATATAAGTGACTCAGTGGTAGCCCAGGATAGGCAAGGGTCTACATTTGACCCCCTAGTGGAACACACACACACACACACACTCACACTCACACAAACACACACACACACACACACACACACACACAGTAAAACCTGTTTCTTCATTGATCAAAATAAAAACAGACGCCAAATCACAGAACTACTGAAATATCAACGTTTGAGTGAGTAGCAGACTGTGTGACTAGCATACCTTGACTTAGCACTTTCAAGCTGAATGAACTTTTTTTTGTGCTGTACTAACTTTAAGTGGGCGGAGACTGCTATACAAAACACTTCAATGTTTAATATAAAACACTTCTAAATTTAAAATAAAACAAGTATGAAAGATTTATCATAGTGCAAGACTTCGTTAGGTACTCAATACATGATGCCATTTAAAGTTAGAGCTGCATTTCTTGTATTGACATTAACCAGTTCTGGTGGTAATTATCATTACTCTTTTCATAAAAATTTTCAATAAATAAAATATATTAATTGCATAACTTGCCTATTATTTATGAATGCACATTTTCTGTAAAATTTGGAAATTTAATAATAATCAATTACATTTACAGATTAAAAGATAAATTGACTTCTTCCCCTGAATTATAGGTTTTACAAAGAACTATGACATATAAAATCAATATCAAGTCCTCAATATAGAAAGAGATATGGGGCCTGAACCATTGCTGTGAGAAATAATTAAATAATTGTTGGCTCTGTCCAAAAGAACACCAATACTCAGCCATACTAAAATACTAGAACTATGAATGATCAGAAGGACAAAAGTGACATATCATACCTGCGATTGTTAGGCCCATAATAAAAATTATGTACTATGAGAAAGGAGCTTATTCCAAAGAAAATGCTGAATGCCATTGTATAGTATTCAGTTTATGCAATAATCCTGGAGACATCAATACTCTTGCAAAGACAAGAAAATAAGAGCATTTAAAAATATTAAAAACTTGGAAATGCTATGAAAATTTTTGTCCTGCAGAAAGTTCAGTGGAATATGAAGAATGCAAGTGAACCTTGCTTAGGAACACTATCTACACACCCCTAGCCCACATGTCACGCACAGGTGACCCAGTGCATCAGACAAGCTTGCAAATGCACCAAATTTTCAAGTTTTATTGAGAACACGCTCTTCTGATGCCTGAAGAAGACAGGTGCAGGAAATGTGGAAGACAGGTATAAAGGGTAAGTGGTGTCCTGTGAGCTACTGATAAGCTTGACTAAACCCCTTGTAATGGGAAACATAGCTACTGCAGGAAAATGTATAATATAATGGGTGTAAGTAAATTACATTTTGGGGATGTAAGTGGGGAAAGTGTCAGGAAAGGTAAAACAGTGAAAAGACATGCAATAATGGTATGAAGGAGGAGCCAGATCAATGTGTCTGGAAACACAAAACATGATGAGTTGCTATGAACCAAAAGACATGAGGTGCATGGGGACAGTCACTAAAACTGCAAGTGTGAAATGCTTCAGAGAATCTCTTTTGAATCATCATGAAAGCATTACATGAAAAGGACATGGCTTAGTATACAAATTGAAAAAAAATAAAGCAAAATAAAACAAGTCAGAAGAGGCTTCTCAAGGGTCCATGCCATTTGTTGTGCTTGGAGAGTACTGGAGTTCATTTCCAGCACACACATAAAGTAATTCAAGAGCATCTGTAACTCTACCTACATAGGATCCCCTACTCTCTTCTGGCTAACTTTGGGCATTCTACTCAAGGGTACTTATAGGTCCTTCACATAATATGCATACAAATAATTTAAAAAAATCTTTAAAATAAAAATAAACATTTAAAATAACATAAAAGCAAATTATAGACAAATCAATAAATTATAAGTAAATCAATAGCATATACAGGGTAAAAGTCTTAGTGACAGTGTTTCAGAGACTAGGCACAGGAACAGTACCTCCAATCTTTACTTTGCTCTTTCTGGGTTAGTAGTGTAATAACATACTGGGGTATTTACTTTTAAAACTACATCAAAATCTCTAGCAATGTTTTATTTTTATCTCTGTATTCTACATTTTAAATATTTATGTAAAAATATTAATGGAAGCTATTGCTTTTTTTTTTACATTTTATTTTATTTTTTATTAACTTGAGTATTTCTTCTATACATTTCGAGTGTTATTCCCTTTCCCGGTTTCCGGGCAAACATCCCCCTCCCCCCTCCCCTTCCTTATGGGTGTTCCCCACCCAAACCTCCCTCCATTGCCGCCCTCCCCACACCAGTCTAGTTCACAGGGGGTTCAGTCTTAGCAGGACCCAGGGCTTCCCCTTCCACTGGTGCTCTTACTAGGATATTCATTGCTACCTATGAGGTCAGAGTCCAGGGTCAGTCCATGTATAATCTTTAGGTAGTGGCTTAGTCCCTAGAAGCTCTGGTTGCTTGACATTGTTGTACATATGGGGTCTCAAGCCCCTTCAAGCTCTTCCAGCTCTTTCTCTGATTCCTTCAACGGGGGACCTATTCTCAGTTCAGTGGTTTGCTGCTGGCATTCGCCTCTGTATTTGCTGTATTCTGGCTGTGTCTCTCAGGAGCGATCTACATCTGGCTCCTGTTGGTCTGTGAAGCATTCACATTTTGATCATCCGTCTTGAGTTTCGTTTGTTCTAGGGATCTAGGGTAATTCAAGCATTTGGGCTAATAGCCACTTATCAATGAGTGCATACCATGTATGTCTTTCTGTGATTGGGTTAGCGCACTCAGGATGATATTTTCCAGTTGAACCATTTGCCTATGAATTTCATAAACTCGTTGTTTTTGATAGCTGAGTAATATTCCATTGTGTAGATGTACCACATTTTCTGTATCCATTCCTCTGTTGAAGGGCATCTGGGTTCTTTCCAGCTTCTGGCTATTATAAATAAGGCTGCAATGAACATAGTGGAGCACGTGTCTTTTTGATATGTTGGGGAATCTTTTGGGTATATGCCCAAGAGAGGTATAGCTGGATCCTCAGGCAGTTCAATGTCCAATTTTCTGAGGATCCTCCAGACTGATTTCCAGAATGGTTGTACCACTATGCAATCCCACCAACAATGGAGGAGTGTTCCTCTTTCTCCACATCCTCGCCAGCATCTATTGTCCCCTGAGTTTTTGATCTTAGCCATTCTCACTGGTGTGAGGTGAAATCTCAGGGTTGTTTTGATTTGCATTTCCCTTATGAGTAAAGATGTTGAACATTTCTTTAGGTGTTTCTCAGCCATTTGGCATTCCTCAGCTGTGAATTCTTTGTTTAGCTCTGAACCCCATTTTTAATAGGATTATTTGTTTCCCTGTGGTCTAACTTCTTGAGTTCTTTAATATAGATATAAGGCCTCTATCTGTTGTAGGATTGGTAAAGATCTTTTCCCAATCTGTTGGTTGCCGTTTTGTCCTAACCACAGTGTCCTTTGCCTTACAGAAGCTTTGCAGTTTTATGAGATCCCATTTGTCGATTCTTGATCTTAGAGCGTAAGCCATTGGTGTTTTGTTTAGGAAATTTTTTCCAGTGCCCATGTGTTCCAGATGCTTCCCTAGTTTTTCTTCTATTAGTTTGAGTGTGTCTGGTTTGATGTGGAGGTCCTTGATCCACTTGGACTTAAGCTTTGTACAGGGTGATGAGCATGGATCGATCTGCATTCTTCTACATGTTGCCCTCCAGTTGAACCAGCACCATTTGCTGAAAATGCTATCTTTTTTCCATTGGATGGTTTTGGCTCCTTTGTCAAAAATCAAGTGACCATAGGTGTGTGGGTTCATTTCTGGGTCTTCAATTCTATTCCATTGGTCTATCTGTCTGTCTGTGTACCAATACCATGCAGTTTTTATCACTATTGCTCTGTAATACTGCTTGAGTTCAGGGATAGTGATTCCCCCTGAAGTCCTTTTATTGTTGAGGATAGCTTTACCTATCCTGGGTTTTTTATTATTACAGATGAATTTGCAAATTGTTCTGTCTAACTCTTTGAAGAATTGGATTGGTATTTTGATGGGGATTGCATTGAATCTGTAGATTGCTTTTGGTAAAATGGCCATTTTTACTATATTAATCCTGCCAATCCATGAGCATGGGAGATCTTTCCATCTACTGAGGTCTTCTTCAATTTCCTTCTTCAGTGTCTTGTAGTTCTTATTGTACAGATCTTTTACTTGCTTGGTTAAAGTCACACCGAGGTACTTTATATTATTTGGGTCTATTATGAAGGGTGTTGTTTCCCTAATTTCTTTCTCGGCTTGTTTCTCTTTTGTATAGAGGAAGGCAACTGATTTATTTGAGTTAATTTTATACCCAGCCACTTTGCTGAAGTTGTTTATCAGCTTTAGTAGTACTCTGGTGGAACTTTTGGGATCACTTAAATATACTATCATATCATCTGCAAATAGTGATATTTGACTTCTTCTTTTCCGATCTGTATCCCCTTGACCTCCTTTTGTTGTCTGATTGCTCTGGCTAGAACTTCAAGAACTATATTTAATAAGTAGGGAGAGAGTGGGCAGCCTTGTCTAGTCCCTGATTTTAGTGGAATTGCTTCAAGTTTCTCTCCATTTAGTTTAATGTTAGCAACTGGTTTGCTGTATATGGCTTTTACTATGTTCAGGTATGGGCCTTGAATTCCTATTCTTTCCAGGACTTTTATCATGAAGGGGTATTGAATTTTGTCAAATGCTTTCTCAGCGTCTAATGAAATGATCATGTGGTTTTGTTCTTTCAGTTTGTTTATATAATGGATCACGTTGATGGTTTTCCATATATTAAACCATCCCTGCATGCCTGGGATGAAACCTACTTGGTCATGGTGGATGATTGTTTTGAAGTGCTCTTGGATTCGGTTTGCCAGAATTTTGTTGAGTATTTTTGCATCGATATTCATAAGGGAAATTGGTCTGAAGTTCTCTTTCTTTGTTGTGTCTTTGTGTGGTTTAGGTATAAGAGTAATTGTGGCTTCATAGAAGGTATTTGGTAGTATCCATCTGTTTCAATTTTGTGGAATAGTTTGGATAACATTGGTATGAGGTCTTCTATGAAGGTTTGATAGAATTCCGCACTAAACCCGTCTGGACCTGGGCTCTTTTTGGTTGGGAGACCTTTAATGACTGCTTCTATTTCCTTAGGAGTTATGGGGTTGTTTAACTGGTTTATCTGTTCCTGATTTAACTTCGGTACCTGGTATCTGTGTAGGAAATTGTCCATTTCCTGAAGATTTTCAAGTTTTGTTGAATATAGGTTTTTGTACTAAGATCTGATGATTTTTTGAATTTCCTCTGAATCTGTAGTTATGTCTCCCTTTTCATTTCTGATTTTGTTAATTTGGACGCACTCTCTGTGTCCTCTCGTTAGTCTGGCTAAGGGTTTAACTATCTTGTTGATTTTCTCAAAGAACCAACTTTTGGTTCTGTTGATTCTTTCTATGGTCCTTTTTTGTTTCTACTTGGTTGATTTCAGCTCTGAGTTTGATTATTTCCTGCCTTCTACTCCTCCTGGGTGTATTTGCTTCTTTTTGTTCTAGAGCTTTTAGGTGTGCTGTCAAGCTGCTGACATATGCTCTTTCCCCTTTTTTTCTGCAGGCACTCAGCGCTATGAGTTTTCCTCTTAGCACAGCTTTCATTGTGTCCCATAAGTTTGGGTATGTTGTACCTTCATTTTCATTAAATTCTAAAAAGTTTTTAATTTCTTTCTTCATTTCTTCCTTGACCAGGTTATCATTGAGTAGAGCATTGTTCAATTTCCAAGTATATGTGGGCATTCTTCCTTGATTGTTATTGAAGACCAGTTTTAAGCCGTGGTGGTCCGATTGCAAGCATGGGATTATTTCTATCTTTTTGTACCTGTTGAGGCCCGTTTTTTGACCAATTATATGGTCAATTTTGGAGAAAGTACCATGAGGAGCTGAGAAGAAGGTATATCCTTTTGCTTTAGGATAGAATGTTCTATAAATATCCGTTAAGTCCATTTGGCTCATGACTTCTCTTAGTCTGTGTACATCTCTGTTTAATTTCTGTTTCCTTGATCTGTCCATTGATGAGAGTGGGGTGTTGAAATCTCCCACTATTATTGTGTGAGGTGCAATGTGTGTTTTGAGCTTTAGTAAGGTTTCTTTTACATATGTGGATGCCCTTGTATTTGGGGCATAGATATTTAGGATTGAGAGTTCATCTTAGTGGATTTTTCCTTTGATGAATATGAAGTGTCCTTCCTTATCTTTTTTGATGACTTTTAGTTGAAAATTGATTTTATTTGATATTAGAATGGCTACTCCAGCTTGCTTCTTCTGACCATTTGCTTGGAAAATTTTTTTCCAGCCATTCACTCTGAGGTAATGTCTGTCTTTGTCTCCGAGGTGTGTTTCCTGTAGGGAGCAGAATGCAGGGTCCTCGTTGCGTATCCAGTTTGTTAATCTATGTCTTTTTATTGGGGAGTTGAGGCCATTGATGTTGAGAGATATTAAGGAATAGTGATTATTGCTTCCCGTTATATTCATATTTGGATGTGAGGTTATGTTTGTGTGCTTTCATTCTCTTTGTTTTGTTGCCAAGACGATTAGTTTCTTGCTTTTTCTAGGGTATAGCTTGCCTCCTTATGTTGGGCTTTACCATTTATTATCCTTTGTAGTGCTGGATTTGTAGAAAGATATTGTGTAAATTTGGTTTTGTCATGGAATATCTTGGTTTCTCCATCTATGTTAATTGAGAGTTTTGCAGGATACAGTAACCTGGGCTGGCATTTGTGTTCTCTTAGGGTCTGTATGACATCAGTCCAGGATCTTCTGGCCTTCATAGTTTCTGGCAAGAAGTCTGGTGTGATTCTGATAGGTCTGCCTTCATATGTTACTTGACCTTTTTCCCTTACTGCTTTTATTATTCTTTCTTTATTTTGTGTGTTTGGTGTTTTGACTATTATGTGACGGGAGGTGTTTCTTTTCTGGTCCAATCTATTTGGAGTTCTGTAGGCTTCCTGTATGCCTATGGGTATCTCTTTTTTTAGGTTAGGGAAGTTTTCTTCTATGATTTTGTTGAAGATATTTACTGGTCCTTTGAGCTGGGAGTCTTCACTCTCTTCTATACCTATTATCCTTAGGTTTGATCTTCTCATTGAGTCCTGGATTTCCTGTATGTTTTGGACCAGTAGCTTTTTCCGCTTTACATTATCTTTGACAGTTGAGTCAATGATTTCTATGGAATCTTCTGCTCCTGAGATTCTCTCTTCCATCTCTTGAATTCTGTTGGTGAGCCTGTATCTACAGCTCCTTGTCTCTTCTTTTGGTTTTCTATATCCAGGGTTGTTTCCATGTGTTCTTTCTTGATTGCTTCTATTTCCATTTTTAATTCCTTCAACTGTTTGATTGTGTTTTCCTGGAATTCTTTCAGGGATTTTTGTGACTCCTCTCTATGGGCTTCTACTTGTTTATTTATGATTTCCTGATATTCTTTCAGGGATTTTTGTGTCTCCTCTCTATGGGCTTCTACTTGTTTATTTATGTTTTCCTGGAATTTTTTCAGGCATTTTTGTGATTCCTCTCTGTAGGCTTCTACTTGTTTATTAATATTTTCCTGTGTTTCTCTAAGGGAGTTCTTCACGTCTTTCTTGAAGTCCTCCAGCATCATGATCAAATATGGTTTTGAAACTAGTTCTTGCTTTTCTCGTGTGTTTGGACATTCCATGTTTGTTTTGGTGGGAGAATTGTGCTCAGATGATGCCATGTAGTTTTGGTTTCTGTTGCTTGGGTTCCTGCGCTTGCCTCTCGCCATCAGATTATCTCTAGTGTTACTTTGTTCTGCTGTTTCTGACAGTGGCTAGACTGTCCCTATAAGCCTGTGTGTCAGGAGTGCTGTAGACCTGTTTTACTGTTTTCTTTCAGCCAGTTATGGGGACAGAGTGTTCTGCTTTCGTGCGTGTAGTTTTTCCTCTGTATAGGTCTTCCGCTGTTCCTGTGGCCCTGTGTCTTGGGTTCACCAGGCAGTCACTTGCAGCAGAAAAGTTGGTTTTACCTGTGGTCCCGAGGCTCAAGTTCGCTCGAGGGGTGCTGCCCACGGGCTCTTTGCGGAGGCAGCAACCAGGAAGACCTGTGCCGCCCCTTCTGGGAGCTTCAGTGCACCCGGGTTCCAGATGGCCTTTGGTGTTTTACTCTGGCATCAGAGATGTGTGTGCAGAGAGCAGTCTTTTCTGGTTACTCAGGCTTGTCTGCCTCTCTGAATGTTTAGCTCTCCCTCCCACGGGATTTCGGAAGCTATTTCTTTATAGCAAAATGTTATCAGTATAAGTTGTATCCCCTTGGATAATATAAAAAATTTGGAGTGGATAAATGAATGCCTTTTATGCTGGTTTTAACAACAAATTGAAATTAATGGAATATTTAATGTGTCTTAAACTTTTATAACCCTGCTGGAGAGTTGTTGTTTTTTCTTTTAAGTAAATATGTCCTTTCTAGTTAAACAGATGTATAGAGAACACCATGTCAGCAGTGAATCATGTTTCCTGAATTGTTCCAAACCACCAAGAGAATCAAACTTCCCAGAAACTTTTGTGATCACCACCCATGTTACAGATGTTGTCCCCCTGCCACTTAACAGACTGCCTCACCAAGCTTATTGCTTAGAGGTGACCCATAGTGACCATGACAAGACCTTCATGCCAAACAAGCGTGTTTGCCCCAGAAAGTAAACTGTCAACAAAGACATTGTACCAGTCAGGAAAGTGATCATGTACCTGAGCCTCAATGACAGAGCTCAACCTAAAACAAATCTTTATAGGTTTTGTTTTGCTAGATGTTTTATTTTTCTTGGAAATGTAATTTTCTTTGATTTTATTTATGGTGCTCTCTCAGCAATGATGAAAAATTGTTTCAGTTTGTGGCCTACACTTTCCCCAAAGCCAATGTGCTTAGCTCTCAGCTTGTGGCACTATTTGGAGGTGGCATGCCATTGAGGTGATATTTGCATGCTGATCAATCCTGGTCCCCCACCCCACTTCTTGAACATGCATATGGGTGCTGTATGCCCATAAACTTCCTGAATCCCCCAACATTAGCATCTTTGTACTGATGCTTTGACCTATAATAAATGCAAAAACAATGGAGCATCGTCTGAAACATCTGAAAATATGTTGAATTCTTCTATTTGTATATTATGTGTTTGGGGCACTTTGTTACAAAAGAAAAGATTGGTATCTGGTTGAATTATTTTTAAATTCATATCACTCAGCTCCCTCTAAAGTATAGGTCATAATGTTTGCTCTAGTTGGTACTTTGAGATTGTAAGAAATCAGTCTGACTCATTCTCATCTTGCCCTACTTTTAATCAAATATAACCCAATTTTAAACACTTTAAGGATACCTGAATATCTAAGACTTCATTTTTCTCATCAGAACAGTAATAAAGAACAAAGTGAGGCTTGCAAGAACTTTCAAGTGTCAGTACTGTAGACCAATATTGTTCCTGGGGGAGAATTTCTCCCCCACATTTGCACCCAATCCATACGTTCTCTCATTAGAGTTCCCATTCAGGACCAACACCACATCACTAGATCACTAGAATATTATAGTATATCTCTTTTGTTTCTCATACTGCTCTCTCTCTCTCTCTCTCTCTCTCTCTCTCTCTCTCTCTCTCTCTCTCTGCTTTCCTTGTATATCTTTCTATCTGTCCATCTGTCTGAAGACTAGAAGATAGAGTTAGGTCCCCTGAAGATGGAGATGCAGGCAGTTGTGAGCTTCTCTGTGGGTGCTGGGAATCAAACCCTACTCCAGTGCTAGAGCAACAGGTGGTCCTGAGAGCTGAGCCACCTCTACTGTTTCCTTTGTGGGTGTTTAGACATTAAAACCATAAGTACAGAGAAAAAACCTTTCAAATGATAGAGACTCATTTTTGACAGGGAATGCTAATCTAAGCAAATTTCTTGAAAAGAATATTTAAAGGACAAGGTAGCAATCAGGAAAAGATTAGTCAGGCCCACTCTTTACTGTACTAAAGCTTATTAATCTATGCAAAGTAACAACAGGAAAGTTGTGGGAGTTCACTGGTGTCAAAGGACTACAAAAACAAATACTAGGGGTGAAGGGAAGAAACTCACTTGCATCTTCATGCAGACAGATATATACTCTATACTCAAATCAATTTGATAACATCACACTTGCTTCAACTGTTTGATTTGTGGGTGTGGTATGTTCCCTCTCCTTTGTGGACTCCTTAGTTAGGGGACTGATACAAATACTCATCCACCTCAGTGATCATGAATCACACTTCTTCTGTTTCTGTTCTTGCAATATGTCCTATAGTATCAAATAGTATTTTTACTTTAAACCACCAAGAAACAGGAACATGCCTTTATGAACTGAAGTAATGACTGCTTTTCCTCGCCAGAAGGATTTAGGAGGCAATGCAAGTGTTGTGAAATAACATTAGGCTTATTCTTTTATCTGTGGGGGCAAAATGTTCAACCAGCTACTCAACTTAATTTCTCATTTTTATCTACATCTATCAGCCTTTAAAAGAGCTTTAAATATTACCCCCATTAGATGATTTTAATGACAGTTTTAAAATATATGAATTTTGCATTTATGAATACAGAGATTTCATTCTAAATAGTTCCATTTACATTAAGTGATGCGATCATACTATTTTAGTACTACTTGTCTTTGAAAGACTAAAGACACTTTCTTCATTGGCTTTATCTGGATTCCTATTTTATAGTTAAACATTACAGAAGAATATGTTTTAAAGGAAGCCCAGAGGTTGATGCTCTGCTGTTGGTTCTCACTTTTGGCTCAGGTATTGCTGTCAGAGGAAGCACAACTCCCAGGTGCCCTGAAGTGGCCAGGATCACAGAGAGGCCACAACATCTGCTCCAATGCCTGGGGTAACTGTAACTGGGTTCCCTAGGATCCTGGGACACAGGAACCCCTGCCCAGCCAGTGGCACAGGTTTCTTTTGGTTTGAACTTGGAACCAGAGCAGACCTGGAGTGCTGGCTCAGCATCTTTCACAATACTCAGAGGGAGCCTGACTTGCAGGTTCTCTGAAACACTCAGGATGACAGTATAACAGGATCACAGAGGAAGCTCTACTCCCAGGAGAGTGGACAAAACCAGGAACATTGGAGCTCTGACACACGCAAGATAACACCTAAGGCTACAACATCTTTCCTAACACCCAGAATAAGTGGGCCTCCACAAGAACCAGTAAAACACAAACCCCCACCCAGCCAAAGGCACAGATTCTTTTTAACTTGCACCAGTACCTGGAGCAAACCCAGAATTCTGGTTACCCACCCACTCCTACAATGTCCCGAGAAAGATTGAATACAAGGAACTCTGGCACAACAAGTGTCAGATACACAAGATACGTTTGATGAAGCTGAGAAGTGCATGCTGACAGGAACCAGATATAGATCTCTTCTGAGAGACACAACTAGAGTGTCCCGCGCTATCGTCTCGCCAGCAAGAACACGCGCGGACACCAGGATCCTTCTGCAGCAAACCGTTTATTACATCTTGAAGAGGAGAGGCTGGGGCTCAGAAAGGTGCTGCTTATAAAACCCTAGCACGGCGCGTCCATGCCTGATTGGTCGCTTACCCGTGATCTCACTGGCAGGCCCCGGGGTGGGCAAAGACTTGGCGCGAACACACTCTTGCACATGCGCACACAGCTAGTTTCCTGAAAGGACGTCGGGCTGGTGCAGCAGAAGCCAACGCCATCTTTTTTTTTTTTTTTTCCAGAGCTGGGGACCAAACCCAGGGCCTTGTGCTTGCTAGGCAAGCGCTCTACCACTTTGCTAAATCTCCAACCCTAAGCCAGCGCCATCTTGTAATGGCGAATGCTATCCCGGCTTTCCACGTGGGGCGCAGCGGAAGCCAGCGCCATCTTGTGATGGCGAATGTTATTGCGGTTTTCCAAATCTCCCCCTTTTTGTTTTACTAGAATGAGGCTGGTCTAGGCCTCTGCAGTTACGTCCATCTGCTGTGGCTCCTGTCTTAGGTCATTCCTCTAATGTCACAGCCTTATCCGTCGTAGGGTAACCATATCGCCACCGAGCCCCATGTCTTAGATTGGTCTGTGCATGAGGAAAGTTGCCCGTCTCTGGATACCACAGTGCTGTGTGACAGTAACTGCTATATGACCTAGGGCGAACTCTACAAAAGAGACCAGCCAGAAAATGAGTTAGTGGGGAAATCATGATCACCCTATCGCATGCAATGAGGAAACCTCAGCAATGTAGAAGGGCTGATCAAAGAATCATTGAGTCTCTCTCATCCCAGTGCAATGGATCCACAAATCCATGGGGTGCAAGAGCAGAGAACTCAGATGTCGACTAATTTTTGAGGATAGATAACCAAATTTCAGGGGAGGGCCCTTGTTCAATGGCCACAAGTGCTTGAGTGATAACGACCTTGTCATGTTTCTGTTGAGATCTGAGTTTGCAAACCAACCATAGCATAAACACTAATCCACAGCATAGGGCTGCACCAAACAGAGCCACTCCCAATAAGTAGTGGGCACCTCATCTGGTTCTCCTCAGCTGCTACCACCAAGGGCCGTAGTCAAGCCACTCCTATAATAAAATTTAGAACTCCCAATTGTTAGCAATTACTCCAAAAGTTCACCCACTGTGCTTGCCTAACAATAGATTGGGGGAGGGTAACTCTAGACACTGCAGACACAATGGCTGCAGCAGTAATGGGTGCTACAATAGCATCGAAAGTAACAAGGTCTTTCCCAGGACAGTTCAGGATCAGCCATTCTTCTCTGGGACAACCAGCAGGCAATGGAACCATGTCTGAGATCTGCACAACCAGTGCAGAGTTTCCCCAGTCCACAGCAGCTTCACACAGATGGCATTCCTGTGAAGCTACAGACTGCAAAATGACTAAGGCAGCAAGAGTCACCAGGGGAGTGAGGGGGGCAGGGGTAACAGCTGGAGTCCAATCTTCTCTAGTGAGCAGCAGTGCACAGAAGGTTGGAGTGCAGGCCGCGGTGGGCCGGGACACAATGATTGCAGCAACGTCAAAATTTCTGTGATGACAAAGGATGAGGGGGAATCCTCCGTCTTCCTCCAAGGACACAGGAATGACTCCAGGCACCCGAACCATGAGAGCTGAATCTTCATGCTCCCAGGATCAGCAAGTCTCAGCAACCATCTCTGGCAGCTGGCATACTCTTGTAGCATCCTGTAGAAAAAACACAAACATTCCCTCTTCCCCATATAAAATACCTGGACAGGATCATGCCAAATGCAGAAGTATGCCTAGTTGTAGGGTGCCATAAACACTCAGAGTACCTTGGCATCCAAATTTTAAAATTGGAAATAAAAGGAGTATTATTAAATAATTGTATAGCATACATAGCATACAGGGATATAACTCCCCCTTTTTATTTATTAAGATATAAACTGCCTAGTATCATTTTAATCCCTCATTAAGGGGTCCAGGCAATCTAGTTTGAGTTCCCAAATGGCCTACAAAGGAACAGTACTTAGTGCTCTTAACCACTAAGCCATCTCTCCAGCATCTCACAAGTTTTAAGCATTAATTAGAAATGCCAAAGCCTGTAAACAAGGTCCAGATTTAGCCTTATTTAGAAATCCCTGAGTTGGCAGGGTGAGGCTGGGTGTTGAAAGTAAGCAAATGGAGTCTTCTTCTTTTCCTGAGGGTGTGTTATCAACTCCATTACCATTTTCTTTTTTTTTTTTATTAACTTGAGTATTTCTTATATACATTTCTTTTTTTTCAGTGTATATTTTTTTTATTAACTTGAGTATTTCTTTTTTTTTATTTTTTATTAACTTGAGTATTTCTTATATACATTTCGAGTGTTATTCCCTTTCCCGGTTTCCGGGCAAACATCCCCTCCCCCCTCCCCTTCCTTATGGGTGTTCCCCTCCCAACCCTCCCCCCATTGCCGCCCTACCCCCATAGACTAGTTCACTGGGGGTTCAGTCTTAGCAGGACCCAGGGCTTCCCCTTCCACTGGTGCTCTTACTAGGATATTCATTGCTACCTATGGGGTCAGTGTCCAGGGTCAGTCCATGTATAGTCTTTAGGTAGTGGCTTAGTCCCTGGAAGCTCTGGTTGCTTGGCATTGTTGTACATATGGGGTCTCGAGCCCCTTCAAGCTCTTCCAGTACTTTCTCTGATTCTTTCAATAGGGGACCTTTTCTAAGTTCAGTGGTTTGCTGCTGGCATTCGCCTCTGTATTTGCTGTATTCTGGCTGTGTCTCTCAGGAGAGATCTACATCCGGCTCCTGTCGGTCTGCACTTCTTTGCTTCATCCATCTTGTCTAATTGGATGGCTGTATATGTATGGGCCACATGTGGGGCAGGCTCTGAATGGGTGTTCCTTCTGTGTCTGTTTTAATCTTTGCCTCTCCCTTCCCTGCCAAGGGTATTCTTGTTCCCCTTTTAAAGAAGGAGTGAAGCATTCACATTTTGATCATCCGTCTTGAGTTTCGTTTGTTCTAGGGATCTAGGGTAATTCAAGCATTTGGGCTAATAGCCACTTATCAATGAGTGCATACCATGTATGTCTTTCTGTGATTGGGTTAGCTCACTCAGGATGATATTTTCCAGTTCCAACAATTTGCCTACGAATTTCATAAACTCGTTGTTTTTGATAGCTGAGTAATATTCCATTGTGTAGATGTACCACATTTTCTGAATCCATTCCTCTGTTGAAGGGCATCTGGGTTCTTTCCATTTTCTGGCTATTATAAATAAGGCTGCGATGAACATAGTGGAGCACGTGTCTTTTTGATATGTTGGGGCATCTTGTGGGTATATGCCCAAGAGAGGTATAGCTGGATCCTCAGGCAGTTCAATGTCCAATTTTCTGAGGATCCTCCAGAATGATTTCCAGAATGGTTGTACCAGTATGCAATCCCACCAACAATGGAGGAGTGTTCCTCTTTCTCCACATCCTCGCCAGCATCTATTGTCCCCTGAGTTTTTGATCTAAGCCATTCTCACTGGTGTGAGGTGAAATCTCGGGGTTGTTTTGATTTGCATTTCCCTTATGACTGAAGATGTTGAACATTTCTTTAGGTGTTTCTCAGCCATTCGGCATTCCTCAGCTGTGAATTCTTTGTTTAGCTCTGAACCCCATTTTAATACGGTTATTTGTTTCCCTGCGGTCTAACTTCTTGAGTTCTTTGTATATTTTGGATATAAGGCCTCTATCTGTTGTAGGATTGGTAAAGATCTTTTCCCAATCTGTTGGTTGCCGTTTTGTCCTAACCACAGTGTCTTTTGCCTTACAGAAGCTTTGCAGTTTTATGAGATCCCATTTGTCGATTCTTGATCTTAGAGCGTAAGCCATTGGTGTTTTGTTCAGGAAATTTTTTCCAGTGCCCATATGTTCCAGATGCTTCCCTAGTTTTTCTTCTATTAGTTTGAGCGTGTCTGGTTTGATGTGGAGGTCCTTGATCCACTTGGACTTAAGCTTTGTACAGGGTGATAAGCATGGATCGATCTGCATTCTTCTACATGTTGACCTCCAGTTGAACCAGCACCATTTGCTGAAAATGCTATCTTTTTTCCATTGGATGGTTTTGGCTCCTTTGTCAAAAATCAAGTGCCCATAGGTGTGTGGGTTCATTTCTGGGTTTTCAATTCTATTCCGTTGGTCTATCTGTCTGTCTCTGTACCAATACCATGCAGTTTTTATCACTATTGCTCTGTAATACTGCTTGAGTTCAGGGATAGTGATTCCCCCTGAAGTCCTTTTATTGTTGAGGATAGCTTTACCTATCCTGGGTTTTTTATTATTACAGATGAATTTGCAAATTGTTCTGTCTAACTCTTTGAAGAATTGGATTGGTATTTTGATGGGGATTGCATTGAATCTGTAGATTGCTTTTGGTAAAATGGCCATTTTTACTATATTAATCCTGCCAATCCATGAGCATGGGAGATCTTTCCATCTACTGAGGTCTTCTTCAATTTCCTTCCTCAGTGTCTTGTAGTTCTTATTGTACAGATCTTTTACTTGCTTGGTTAAAGTCACACCGAGGTACTTTATATTATTTGGGTCTATTATGAAGGGTGTCGTTTCCCTAATTTCTTTCTCGGCTTGTTACTCTTTTGTATAGAGGAAGGCAACTGATTTATTTGAGTTAATTTTATACCCAGCCACTTTGCTGAAGTTGTTTATCAGCTTTAGTAGTTCTCTGGTGGAACTTTTGGGATCACTTAAATATACTATCATATCATCTGCAAATAGTGATATTTGACCTCTTCTTTTCCGATCTGTATCCCCTTGATCTCCTTTTGTTGTCTGATTGCTCTGGCTAGAACTTCAAGAACTATATTGAATAAGTAGGGAGAGAGTGGGCAGCCTTGTCTAGTCCCTGATTTTAGTGGGATTGTTTCAAGTTTCTCTCCATTTAGTTTAATGTTAGCAACTGGTTTGCGGTATATGGCTTTTACTATGTTCAGGTATGGGCCTTGAATTCCTATTCTTTCCAGGACTTTTATCATGAAGGGGTATTGAATTTTGTCAAATGCTTTCTCAGCGTCTAATGAAATGATCATGTGGTTCTGTTCTTTCAGTTTGTTTATATAATGGATCACGTTGATGGTTTTCCATATATTAAACCATCCCTGCATGCCTGGGATGAAGCCTACTTGATCATGGTGGATGATTGTTTTGATGTGGTCTTGAATTCGGTTTGCCAGAATTTTATTGAGTATTTTTGCGTCGATATTCATAAGGGAAATTGGTCTGAAGTTCTCTTTCTTTGTTGTGTCTTTGTGTGGTTTAGGTATAAGAGTAATTGTGGCTTCGTAGAAGGAATTCGGTAGGGCTCCATCTGTTTCAATTTTGTGGAATAGTTTGGATAATATTGGTATGAGGTCTTCTATGAAGGTTTGATAGAATTCTGCACTAAACCCGTCTGGACCTGGGCTCTTTTTGGTTGGGAGACCTTTAATGACTGCTTCTATTTCCTTAGGAGTTATGGGGTTGTTTAACTGGTTTATCTGTTCCTGCTTTAAGTTCGATACCTGGTATCTGTCTAGGAAATTGTCCATTTCCTGAAGATTTTCAAGTTTTGTTGAATATAGGTTTTTATAGTAAGATCTGATGATTTTTTGAATTTCCTCTGAATCTGTTGTTATATCTCCCTTTTCATTTCTGATTTTGTTAATTTGGACGCACTCTCTGTGTCCTCTCGTTAGTCTGGCTAAGGGTTTATCTATCTTGTTGATTTTCTCAAAGAACCAACTTTTGGTTCTGTTGATTCTTTCTATGGTCCTTTTTGTTTCTACTTGGTTGATTTCAGCTCTGAGTTTGATTATTTCCTGCCTTCTACTCCTCCTGGGTGTATTTGCTTCTTTTTGTTCTAGAGCTTT
Organism: Rattus norvegicus; assembly: GCF_021556685.1. Classification (NCBI taxonomy): domain Eukaryota; kingdom Metazoa; phylum Chordata; class Mammalia; order Rodentia; family Muridae; genus Rattus; species Rattus norvegicus. Next base: position 16,396,798 of record NC_141538.1, read on the forward strand.
AAGGTGTGCTGTCAAGCTGCTGACATATGCTCTTTCCTGTTTCTTTCTGCAGGCACTCAGCGCTATGAGTTTTCCTCTTAGCACAGCTTTCATTTTGTCCCATAAGTTTGAGTATGTTGTATCTTCATTTTCATTAAATTCTAAAAAGTTTTTAATTTCTTTCTTTATTTCTTCATGACCAGGTTATCATTGAGTGGAGCATTGTTCAATTTCCACGTATATGTGGGCATTCTTCCCTTATTGTTATTGAAGACCAGTTTTAGGCCTTGGTGGTCCGATAGCACGCATGGGATTATTTCTATCTTTCTGTACCTGTTGAGGCCCGTTTTTTGACCAATTATATGGTCAGTTTTGGAGAAAGTACCATGAGGAGCTGAGAAGAAGGTATATCCTTTTGCTTTAGGATAGAATGTTCTATAAATATCCGTTAAGTCCATTTGGCTCATGACTTCTCTTAGTCTGTCGACATCACTGTTTAATTTCTGTTTCCATGATCTGTCCATTGATAAGAGTGGGGTGTTGAAATCTCCCACTATTATTGTGTGAGGTGCAATGTGTGTTTTGAGCTTTAGTAAGGTTTCTTTTACGTATGTAGGTGCCCTTGTATTTGGGGCATAGATATTTAGGATTGAGAGTTCATCTTGGTGGATTTTTCCTTTGATGAATATGAAGTGTCCTTCCTTATCTTTTTTGATGACTTTTAGTTGGAAATTGATTTTATTTGATATTAGAATGGCTACTCCAGCTTGCTTCTTCTGACCATTTGCTTGGAAAGTTGTTTTGCAGCCTTTCACTCTGAGGTAGTGTCTGTCTTTGTCTCTGAGGTGTGTTTCCTGTAGGCGGCAGAATGCAGGGTCCTCGTTGCGTATCCAGTTTGTTAATCTATGTCTTTTTATTGGGGAGTTGAGGCCATTGATATTGAGAGATATTAAGGAATAGTGATTATTGTTTCCCTTTATATTCATATTTGGATGTGAGGTTATGTTTGTGTGCTTTCATTCTCTTTGTTTTGTTGCCAAGACGATTAGTTTCTTGCTTCTTCTAGGGTATAGCTTGCCTCCTTATGTTGGGCTTTACCATTTATTATCCTTTGTAGTGCTGGATTTGTGGAAAGATATTGTGTAAATTTGGTTTTGTCATGGAATATCTTGGTTTCTCCATCAATGTTAATTGAGAGTTTTGCTGGATACAGTAACCTGGGCTGGCATTTGTGTTCTCTTAGGGTCTGTATGACATCAGTCCAGGATCTTCTGGCCTTCATAGTTTCTGGCGAGAAGTCTGGTGTGATTCTGATAGGTCTGCCTTTATATGTTACTTGACCTTTTTCCCTTACTGCTTTCAATATTCTTTCTTTATTTTGTGCATTTGGTGTTTTGACGATTATGTGACGGGAGGTGTTTCTTTTCTGGTCCAATCTATTTGGAGTGCTGTAGGCTTCTTGTATGTCTATGGGTATCTCTTTTTTTTAGGTTAGGGAAGTTTTCTTCTATGATTTTGTTGAAGATATTTACTGGTCCTTTGAGCTGGGAGTCTTCACTCTCTTCTATACCTATTATCCTTAGGTTTGATCTTCTCATTGAGTCCTGGATTTCCTGTATGTTTTGGACCAGTAGCTTTTTCCGCTTTACATTATCTTTGACAGTTGAGTCAATGATTTCTATGGAATCTTCTGCTCCTGAGATTCTCTCTTCCATCTCTTGTATTCTGTTGGTGAAGCTTGTATCTATAGCTCCTTGTCTCTTCTTTTGGTTTTCTATATCCAGGGTTGTTTCCATGTGTTCTTTCTTGATTGCTTCTATTTCCATTTTTAATTCCTTCAACTGTTTGATTGTGTTTTCCTGGAATTCTTTCAGGGATTTTTGTGTCTCCTCTCTATGGGCTTCTACTTGTTTATTTATGTTTTCCTGGAATTCTTTCAGGGATTTTTGCGATTCTTTCAGGCATTTTTGCGATTCCTCTCTGTAGGCTTCTACTTGTTCTCTAAGGGAGTTCTTCATGTCTTTCTTGAAGTCCTCCAGCATCATGATCAAATATGATTTTGAAACTAGATCTTGCTTTTCTTGTGTGTTTGGATATTCCGTGTTTGCTTTGGTGGGAGAATTGAGCTCCGATGATGCCATGTAGTCTTGGTTTCTGTTGCTTGTGTTCCTGCGCTTGCCTCTCGCCATCAGATTATCTCTAGTGTTACTTTGTTCTGCTATTTCTGACAGTGGCTAGACTGTCCTATAAGCCTGTGTGTCAGGAGTGCTGTAGACCTGTTTTCCTCTCTTTCAGTCAGTTATGGGGACAGAGTGTTCTGCTTTCGGGCATGTAGTTTTTCCTCTCTACAGGTCTTCAGCGGTTCCTGTGGGCCTGTGTCTTGAGTTCACCAGGCAGCTTTCTTGCAGCAGAAAATTTGGTCTTACCTGTGGTCCTGAGGCTCAAGTTCGCTCGTGGGGTGCTGCCCACGGGCTCTCTGCAGCGGCATCAACCAGGAAGACCTGTGCCGCCCCTTCCGGGAGCTTCAGTGCACCAGGGTTCCAGATGGTCTTTGGCTTTTTCCTCTGGTGTCTGAGATGTGTGTGCAGGGAGCAGTCTCTTCTGGTTTCCCAGGCTTGTCTGCCTCTCTGAAGGTTTAGCTCTCCCTCCCACGGGATTTGGGTGCAGAGAACTGTTTATCTGGTCTGTTTCTTTCAGGTTCCAGCGGTGTCTCAGGCAGGCGTCCTGCCGCTCCTGGGCCCTCCCCCACGGGAGCCCAGAGGCCTTATACAGTTTCCTCTTGGGCCAGGGATGTGGGCAGGGGTGAGCAGTGTTGGTGGTCTCTTCCGCTCTGCAGCCTCAGGAGTGCCCACCTGACCAGGCGGTTGGGTCTCTCTCTCACCGGGTCTGGGAGCAGAGAGCTGCTGCTGGCCGGGATCCGCGGGTGTGGGACTTCCGGTAAACACAGAACGTGCCCGGTCCTAGAGAAATTCTGCTTCTGTGTGTCCCAAGCTAACCAGGCAGCTTTCTTGCAGCAGAAAATTTGGTCTTACCTGTGGTCCCGAGGCTCAGGTTCGCTCGTGGGGTGCTGCCCAGGGGTTCTCTGCAGCGGCAGCAACCAGGAAGAACTGTCTTCTTATATACATTTCAAGTGTTATTCCCTTTCCCGGTTTCCGGGCAAACATCTCCCTCCCCCCTCCCTTTCCTTATGGGTGTTCCCCTCCCCACCCTCCCCCCATTGCCGCCCTCCCCACACCAGTCTAGTTCACTGGGGGTTCAGTCTTAGCAGGACCCAGGGCTTCCCCTTCCACTGGTGCTCTTACTAGGATATTCATTGCTACCTATGAGGTCAGAGTCCAGGGTCAGTCCATGTATAATCTTTAGGTAGTGGCTTAGTCCCTGGAAGCTCTGGTTGCTTGGCATTGTTGTACATATGGGGTCTCGAGCCCCTTCAAGCTCTTCCAGCTCTTTCTCTGATTCCTTCAATGGGGGTCCTATTCTCAGTTCAGTGGTTTGCTGCTGGCATTCGCCTCTGTATTTGCTGTATTCTGGCTGTGTCTCTCAGGAGCGATCTACATCCGGCTCCTGTCGGTCTGCACTTCTTTGCTTCATCCATCTTGTCTAATTGGGTGGCTGTATATGTATGGGCCACATGTGGGGCAGGCTCTGAATGGGTGTTCCTACTGTGTCTGTTTTAATCTTTGCCTCTCCATTCCCTGCCAAGAGTATTCTTGTTCTCCTTTTAAAGAAGGAGTGAAGCATTCACATTTTGATCATCCGTCTTGAGTTTAATTTGCTCTAGGCATCTAGGGTAATTCAAGCATTTGGGCTAATAGCCACTTATCAATGAGTGCATACCATGTATGTCTTTCTGTGATTGGGTTAGCTCACTCAGGATGATATTTTCCAGTTCCAACAATTTGCCTACGAATTTCATAAAGTCATTGATTTGATAGCTGAATAATATTCCATTGTGTAGATGTACAACATTCTGTATCCATTCCTCTGTTGAAGGGCATCTGGGTTCTTTCCAGCTTCTGGCTATTATAAATAAGGCTGCGATGAACATAGTGGAGCACGTGTCTTTTTGATATGTTGGGGCATCTTGTGGGTATATGCCCAAGAGAGGTATAGCTGGATCCTCAGGCAGTTCAATGTCCAATTTTCTGAGGAACCTCCAGACTGATTTCCAGAATGGTTGTACCAGTCTGCAACCCCACCAACAATGGAGGAGTGTTCCTCTTTCTCCACATCCTCGCCAGCATTAGCTGTCACCTGAGTTTTTGAGCTTAGCCATTCTCGCTGGTGGGAGGTGAACGCTCAGGGATGTTTTGATTTGCATTTCCCTTATGAGTAAAGATGTTGAATATTTCTTAAGGTGTTTCTCAGCCATTTGGCATTCCTCAGCTGTGAATTCTTTGTTTAGCTCTGAACCCCATTTTAATACGGTTATTTGTCTCCCTGCGGTCTAACTTCTTGATTTCTTTGTATATTTTGGATATAAGGCCTCTACCTGTTGTAGGATTGGTAAAGATCTTTTCCCAATCTGTTGGTTGCCCTTTTGTACTAACCACAGTGTCCTTTGCCTTACAGAAGCTTTGCAGTTTTATGAGATCCCATTTGTCGATTCTTGATCTTAGAGCATAAGCCATTGGTGTTTTGTTCAGGAAATATTTTCCAGTGCCCATGTGTTCCATATGCATCCCTAGTTTTTCTTCTATTAGTTTGAATGTTTCTGGTTTGATGTGGAGGTCCTTGATCCACTTGGACTTAAGCTTTGTATAGGGTGATAGCATGGATCGATCTGCATCTTCTACATTTTGACGTCCAGTTGAACCAGCACCATTTGCTGAAAATGCTATCTTTTTTCCAATGGATGGTTTTGGCTCCTTTGTCAAAAATCAAGTGCCCATAGGTGTGTGGGTTCATTTCTGGGTCTTCAATTCTATTCCATTGGTCTATCTGTCTGTCTCTGTACCAATACCATGCAGTTTTTATCACTATTGCTCTGTAATACTGCTTGAGTTCAGGGATAGTGATTCCCCCTGAAGTCCTTTTATTGTTGAGGATAGCTTTACCTATCCTGGGTTTTTTATTATTACAGATGAATTTGCAAATTGTTCTGTCTAACTCTTTGAAGACTTGGATTGGTATTTTGATGGGGATTGCATTGAATCTGTAGATTGCTTTTGGTAAAATGGCCATTTTTACTATATTAATCCTGCCAATCCATGAGCATGGGAGATCTTTCCATCTACTGAGGTCTTCTTCAATTTCCTTCCTCAGTGTCTTGTAGTTCTTATTGTACAGATCTTTTACTTGCTTGGTTAAAGTCACACCGAGGTACTTTATATTATTTGGGTCTATTATGAAGGGTGTCGTTTCCCTAATTTCTTTCTCGGCTTGTTTCTCTTTTGTATAGAGGAAGGCAACTGATTTATTTGAGTTAATTTTATACCCAGCCACTTTGCTGAAGTTGTTTATCAGCTTTAGTAGTTCTCTGGTGGAACTTTTGGGATCACTTAAATATACTATTATATCATCTGCAAATAGTGATATTTGACCTCTTCTTTTCCGATCTGTATCCCCTTGATCTCCTTTTGTTGTCTGATTGCTCTGGCTAGAACTTCAAGAACTATATTGAATAAGTAGGGAGAGAGTGGGCAGCCTTGTCTAGTCCCTGATTTTAGTGGGATTGTTTCAAGTTTCTCTCCATTTAGTTTAATGTTAGCAACTGGTTTGCTGTATATGGCTTTTACTATGTTCAGGTATGGGCCTTGAATTCCTATTCTTTCCAGGACTTTTATCATGAAGGGGTATTGAATTTTGTCAAATGCTTTCTCAGCGTCTAATGAAATGATCATGTGGTTCTGTTCTTTCAGTTTGTTTATATAATGGATCACGTTGATGGTTTTCCATATATTAAACCATCCCTGCATGCCTGGGATGAAGCCTACTTGATCATGGTGGATGATTGTTTTGATGTGCTCTTGAATTCGGTTTGCCAGAATTTTATTGAGTATTTTTGCGTCGATATTCATAAGGGAAATTGGTCTGAAGTTCTCTTTCTTTGTTGTGTCTTTGTGTGATTTAGGTATAAGAGTAATTGTGGCTTCGTAGAAGGAATTCGGTAGGGCTCCATCTGTTTCAATTTTGTGGAATAGTTTGGATAATATTGGTATGAGGTCTTCTATGAAGGTTTGATAGAATTCTGCACTAAACCCGTCTGGACCTGGGCTCTTTTTGGTTGGGAGACCTTTAATGACTGCTTCTATTTCCTTAGGAGTTATGGGGTTGTTTAATTGGTTTATCTGTTCCTGATTTAACTTCGATACCTGGTATCTATCTAGGAAATTGTCCATTTCCTGAAGATTTTCAAGTTTTGTTGAATATAGGTTTTTATAGTAAGATCTGATGATTTTTTGAATTTCCTCTGAATCTGTTGTTATGTCTCCCTTTTCATTTCTGATTTTGTTAATTTGGACGCACACTGTGTCCTCTCGTTAGTCTGGCTAAGGGTTTATCTATCTTGTTGATTTTCTCAAAGAACCAACTTTTGGTTCTGTTGATTCTTTCTATGGTCCTTTTTGTTTCTACTTGGTTGATTTCAGCTCTGAGTTTGATTATTTCCTGCCTTCTACTCCTCCTGGGTGTATTTGCTTCTTTTTGTTCTAGAGCTTTAAGGTGTGCTGTCAAGCTGCTGACATATGCTCTTTCCTGTTTCTTTCTGCAGGCACTCAGCGCTATGAGTTTTCCTCTTAGCACAGCTTTCATTGTGTCCTATAAGTTTGAGTATGTTGTATCTTCATTTTCATTAAATTCTAAAAAGTTTTAAATTCTTTCTTTATTTCTTCCTTGACCAGGTTATCATTGAGTAGAGCATTGTTCAATTTCCACGTATATGTGGGCATTCTTCCCTTATTGTTATTGAAGACCAGTTTTAGGCCGTGGTGGTCCAATAGCACGCATGGGATTATTTCTATCTTTCTGTACCTGTTGAGGCCCGTTTTTTGACCAATTATATGGTCAATTTTGGAGAAAGTACCATGAGGAGCTGAGAAGAAGGTATATCCTTTTGCTTTAGGATAGAATGTTCTATAAATATCCGTTAAGTCCATTTGGCTCATGACTTCTCTTAGTCTGTCGACATCACTGTTTAATTTCTGTTTCCATGATCTGTCCATTGATAAGAGTGGGGTGTTGAAATCTCCCACTATTATTGTGTGAGGTGCAATGTGTGTTTTGAGCTTTAGTAAGGTTTCTTTTACGTATGTAGGTGCCCTTGTATTTGGGGCATAGATATTTAGGATTGAGAGTTCATCTTGGTGGATTTTTCCTTTGATGAATATGAAGTGTCCTTCCTTATCTTTTTTGATGACTTTTAGTTGGAAATTGATTTTATTTGATATTAGAATGGCTACTCCAGCTTGCTTCTTCTGACCATTTGCTTGGAAAGTTGTTTTGCAGCCTTTCACTCTGAGGTAGTGTCTGTCTTTGTCTCTGAGGTGTGTTTCCTGTAGGCAGCAGAATGCAGGGTCCTCGTTGCGTATCCAGTTTTTTAACTGTCTTTTTATTGGGGAGTTGAGGCCATTGATATTGAGAGATATTAAGGAATAGTGATTATTGTTTCCCTTTATATTCATATTTGGATGTGAGGTTATGTTTCTGTGCTTTCATTCTCTTTGTTTTGTTGCCAAGACAATTAGTTTCTTGCTTCTTCTAGGGTATAGCTTGCCTCCTTATGTTGGGCTTTACCATTTATTATCCTTTGTAGTGCTGGATTTGTGGAAAGATATTGTGTAAATTTGGTTTTGTCATGGAATATCTTGGTTTCTCCATCAATGTTAATTGAGAGTTTTGCTGGATACAGTAACCTGGGCTGGCATTTGTGTTCTCTTAGGGTCTGTATGACATCAGTCCAGGATCTTCTGGCCTTCATAGTTTCTGGCGAGAAGTCTGGTGTGATTCTGATAGGTCTCCCTTTATATGTTACTTGACCTTTTTCCCTTACTGCTTTTAATATTCTTTCTCTATTTTGTGCATTTGGTGTTTTGACGATTATGTGACGGGAGGTGTTTCTTTTCTGGTCCAATCTATTTGGAGTTCTGTAGGCTTCTTCTATGTCTATGGGTATCTCTTTTTTTAGGTTAGGGAAGTTTTGTTCTATGATTTTGTTGAAGATATTTACTGGTCCTTTGAGCTGGGAGTCTTCACTCTCTTCTATACCTATTATCCTTAGGTTTGATCTTCTCATTGAGTCCTGGATTTCCTGTATGTTTTGGACCAGTAGCTTTTTCCGATTTACATTATCTTTGACAGTTGAGTCAATGATTTTTATGGAATCTTCTGCTCCTGAGATTCTCTCTTCCATCTCTTGAATTCTGTTGGTGAGGCTTGTATCTACAGCTCCTTGTCTCTTCTTTTGGTTTTCTATATCCAGGGTTGTTTCCATGTGTTCTTTCTTGATTGCTTCTATTTCCATTTTTAATTCCTTCAACTGTTTGATTGTGTTTTCCTGGAATTCTTTCAGGGATTTTTGTGACTCCTCTCTATGGGCTTCTACTTGTTTATTTATGTTTTCCTGGAATTCTTTCAGGGATTTTTGCGATTCTTTCAGGCATTTTTGCGATTCCTCTCTGTAGGCTTCTACTTGTTCTCTAAGGGAGTTCTTCATGTCTTTCTTGAAGTCCTACAGCATCATGATCAAATATGATTTTGAAACTAGATCTTGCTTTTCTTGTGTGTTTGGATATTCCGTGTTTGCTTTGGTGGGAGAATTGGGCTCCGATGATGCCATGTAGTCTTGGTTTCTGTTGCTTGTGTTCCTGCGCTTGCCTCTCACCATCAGATTATCTCTAGTGTTACTTTGTTCTGCTATTTCTGACAGTGGCTAGACTGTCCTATAAGCCTGTGTGTCAGGAGTGCTGTAGACCTGTTTTCCTCTCTTTCAGTCAGTTATGGGGACAGAGTGTTCTGCTTTTGGGCATGTAGTTTTTCCTCTCTACAGGTCTTCAGCGGTTCCTGTGGGCCTGTGTCTTGAGTTCACCAGGCAGCTTTCTTGCAGCAGAAAATTTGGTCTTACCTGTGGTCCTGAGGCTCAAGTTCGCTCGTGGGTTGCTCCCCACGGGCTCTCTGCAGCGGCATCAACCAGGAAGACCTGTGCCGCCCCTTCCGGGAGCTTCAGTGCACCAGGGTTCCAGATGGTCTTTGGCTTTTTCCTCTGGTGTCCGAGATGTGTGTGCAGGGAGCAGTCTCTTCTGGTTTCCCAGGCTTGTCTGCCTCTCTGAAGGTTTAGCTCTCCCTCCCACGGGATTTGGGTGCAGAGAACTGTTTATCTGGTCTGTTTCTTTCAGGTTCCAGCGGTGTCTCAGGCAGGCGTCCTGCCGCTCCTGGGCCCTCCCCCACGGGAGCCCAGAGGCCTTATACAGTTTCCTCTTGGGCCAGGGATGTGGGCAGGGGTGAGCAGTGTTGGTGGTCTCTTCCGCTCTGCAGCCTCAGGAGTGCCCACCTGACCAGGCGGTTGGGTCTCTCTCTCACCGGGTCTGGGAGCAGAGAGCTGCTGCTGGCCGGGATCCGCGGGTGTGGGACTTCCGGTAAACACAGAACGTGCCCGGTCCTAGAGAAATTCTGCTTCTGTGTGTCCCAAGCTAACCAGGCAGCTTTCTTGCAGCAGAAAATTTGGTCTTACCTGTGGTCCCGAGGCTCAGGTTCGCTCGTGGGGTGCTGCCCAGGGGTTCTCTGCAGCGGCAGCAACCAGGAAGACCTGTCTTCTTATATACATTTCAAGTGTTATTCCCTTTCCCAGTTTCCGGGCAAACATCTCCCTCCCCCCTCCCTTTCCTAATGGGTGTTCCCCTCCCCACCCTCCCCCCATTGCCGCCCTCCCCACACCAGTCTAGTTCACTGGGGTTTCAGTCTTAGCAGGACCCAGGGCTTCCCCTTCCACTGGTGCTCTTACTAGGATATTCATTGCTACCTATGAGGTCAGAGTCCAGGGTCAGTCCATGTATAATCTTTAGGTAGTGGCTTAGTCCCTGGAAGCTCTGGTTGCTTTGCATTGTTGTACTTATGGGGTCTCGAGCCCCTTCAAGCTCTTCCAGCTCTTTCTCTGATTCCTTCAATGGGGGTCCTATTCTCAGTTCAGTGGTTTGCTGCTGGCATTCGCCTCTGTATTTGCTGTATTCTGGCTGTGTCTCTCAGGAGCGATCTACATCCGGCTCCTGTCGGTCCGCACTTCTTTGCTTCATCCATCTTGTCTAATTGGGTGGCTGTATATGTACGGGCCACATGTGGGGCAGGCTCTGAATGGGTGTTCCTTCTGTGTCTGTTTTAATCTTTGCCTCTCCATTCCCTGCCAAGGGTATTCTTGTTCCCCTTTTAAAGAAGGAGTGAAGCATTCACATTTTGATCATCCGTCTTGAGTTTAATTTGCTCTAGGCATCTAGGGTAATACAAGCATTTGGGCTAATAGCCACTTATCAATGAGTGCATACCATGTATGTCTTTCTGTGATTGGGTTAGCTCACTCAGGATGATATTTTCCAGTTCCAACAATTTGCCTACGAATTTCATAAAGTCATTGATTTGATAGCTGAATAATATTCCATTGTGTAGATGTACAACATTCTGTATCCATTCCTCTGTTGAAGGGCATCTGGGTTCTTTCCAGCTTCTGGCTATTATAAATAAGGCTGCGATGAACGTAGTGGAGCACGTGTCTTTTTGATATGTTGGGGCATCTTGTGGGTATATGCCCAAGAGAGGTATAGCTGGATCCTCAGGCAGTTCAATGTCCAATTTTCTGAGGAACCTCCAGACTGATTTCCAGAATGGTTGTACCAGTCTGCAACCCCACCAACAATGGAGGAGTGTTCCTCTTTCTCCACATCCTCGCCAGCATTAGCTGTCACCTGAGTTTTTGAGCTTAGCCATTCTCGCTGGTGGGAGGTGAACGCTCAGGGATGTTTTGATTTGCATTTCCCTTATGAGTAAAGATGTTGAACATTTCTTAAGGTGTTTCTCAGCCATTCGGCATTCCTCAGCTGTGAATTCTTTGTTTAGCTCTGAACCCCATTTTAATACGGTTATTTGTCTCCCTGCGGTCTAACTTCTTGAGTTCTTTGTATATTTTGGATATAAGGCCTCTACCTGTTGTAGGATTGGTAAAGATCTTTTCCTATCTGTTGGTTGCCCTTTTGTACTAACCACAGTGTCCTTTGCCTTACAGAAGCTTTGCAGTTTTATGAGATCCCATTTGTCGATTCTTGATCTTAGAGCATAAGCCATTGGTGTTTTGTTCAGGAAATATTTTCCAGTGCCCATGTGTTCCATATGCATCCCTAGTTTTTCTTCTATTAGTTTGAATGTTTCTGGTTTGATGTGGAGGTCCTTGGTCCACTTGGACTTAAGCTTTGTATAGGGTGATAAGCATGGATCGATCTGCATTCTTCTACATTTTGACGTCCAGTTGAACCAGCACCATTTGCTGAAAATGCTATCTTTTTTCCATTGGATGGATTTGGGTCCTTTGTCAAAAATCAAGTGCCCATAGGAGTGTGAGTTCATTTCTGGGTCTTCAATTCTATTCCATTGGTCTATCTGTCTGTCTCTGTACCAATACCATGCAGTTTTTATCACTATTGCTCTGTAATACTGCTTGAGTTCAGGGATAGTGATTCCCCCTGAAGTCCTTTTATTGTTGAGGATAGTTTTAGCTATCCTGGGTTTTTTATTATTCTAGATGAATTTGCAAATTGTTCTGTCTAACTCTATGAAGAATTGGATTGGTATTTTGATGGAGATTGCATTGAATGTGTAGATCGCTTTTGGTAAAATGGCCATTTTTACTATATTAATCCTGCCAATGCATGAGCATGGGAGATCTTTCCATCTTCTGAGGTCTTCTTAAATTTCTTTCCTCAGAGTCTTGAAGTTCTTATTGTACAAATCTTTACTTGCTTGGTTTAAGTCACACCGAGGTACTTTATATTATTTGGGTCTAATATGAAGGGTGTCGTTTCCCTAATTTCTTTCTCGGCTTGTTTCTCTTTTGTGTAGAGGAAGGCTACTGATTTATTTGAGTTAATTTTATACCCAGCCACTTTGCTGAAGTTATTTATCAGCTTTAGCAGTTCTCTGGTGGAACTTTTGGGATCACTTAAATATACTATCATATCATCTGCAAATAGTGATATTTTGACTTCTTCTTTTCCGATCTGTACCCCCTTGACCTCCTTTTGTTGTCTGATTGCTCTGACTAGAACTTAAAGAACTATATTGAATAAGTAGGGAGAGAGTGGGCAGCCTTGTCTAGTCCCTGATTTTAGTGGGATTGTTTCAAGTTTCTCTCCATTTAGTTTAATGTTAGCAACTGGTTTGCTGTATATGGCTTGTTCTATGTTTAGGTATGGGCCTTGAATTGTTATTCTTTCCAGGACTTTCATCATGAAGGGGTGTTGAATTTTGTCAAATGCTTTCTCAGCATCTAATGAAAAGATCATGTGTTTTTTATCTTTCAGTTTGTTTATATAATGGATCACGTTGATGGTTTTCCGTATATTAAACCATCCCTGAATGCCTGGGATGAAGCCTAATTGGTCATGGTGGATGATTGTTTTGATGTGCTCTTGGATTCGGTTTGCCAGAATTTTATTGAGTATTTTTCCGTCGATATTCATAAGGGAAATTTGTCTGAAGTTCCCTTTCTTTGTTGTGTCTTTGTGTGGTTTAGGTATAAGAGTAATTGTGGCTTCATAGAAGGAATTCGGTGGTGCTCCATCTGTTTCAATTTTGTGGAATAGTTTGGATAATATTGGTATGAGGTCTTTTATGAAGGTCTGATAGAATTCTGCACTAAACCCGTCTGGACCTGGGCTCTTTTTGTTTGGCAGACCTTTAATGACTGCTTCTATTTCCTTAGGAGTTATGGGGTTGTTTAACTGGTTTATCTGTTCCTGATTAACTTCGGTACCTGGTATCTGTGTAGCAAATTATCCATTTCCTGCAGATTTTCCAGTTGTGTTGAATATAGCCTTTTATAGTAAGATCTGACGATTTTTTGAATTTCCTCTGAATCTGTAGTTATGTCTCCCGTTTCATTTCTGATTTTGTTAATTTGGACACACTCTCTGTGTCCTCTCGTTAGTTTGGCTAAGGGTTTATCTATCTTGTTGATTTTCTCAAAGAACCAACTTTTGGTTTTGTTGATTATTTCTATGGTCCTTTTTTTTTCTACTTGGTTGATTTTAGCTCTGAGTTTGATTATTTCCTGCCTTCTACTCCTCCTGGGTGTATTTGCTTCTTTTTGTTCTAGAGCTTTTAGGTGTGCTGTCAAGCTGGTGACATATGTTCTTTCCTGTTTCTTTCTGCAGGCACTCAGTGCTATGAGTTTTCCTCTTAGCCTAGCTTTCATTGTGTCCCATAAGTTTGAGTATGTTGTACTTTCATTTTCATTAAATTCTAAAAAGTCTTTAATTTCTTTCTTTATTTCTTCCTTGACCAGGTTATCATTGAGTATAGCATTGTTCAATTTCCACGTATATGTGGGCATTCTTCCCTTATACCAGTTTTAGGCCGTTGTGGTCCGATAGCAAGCATGGGATTATTTCTATCTTTCTGTACGTGTTGAGGTCCGTTTTTTGACCAATTATATGGTCAATTTTGGAGAACGTACCATGAGGAGCTGAGAAGAAGGTATATCCTTTTGTTTTAAGATAGAATGTTCTCTAAATATCTGTTAAGTCCATTTGGCTCCTGACTTCTCTTAGTCTGTCTACATCTCTGTTTAATTTCTGTTTCCATGATCTGTACATTGATGAGAGTGGGGTGTTGAAATCTCCTCCTATTATTGTGTGAGGTGCAATGTGTGTTTTGAGCTTTAGTAACGTTTCTTTTACGTATGTAGGTGCCCTTGTATTTGGGGCATAGATATTTAGGATTGAGAGTTCATCTTGGTGGATTTTTCTTTTGATGAATATGAAGTGTCCCTCCTTATCTTTTTTGATGTCTTTTAGTTGAAAATTGATTTTATTTGATATTAGAATGGCTACTCCAGCTTGCTTCTTCCCACCATTTGCTTGGAAAGTTGTTTTGCAGCCTTTCACTCTGAGGTAGTGTCTGTCTTTGTCTCTGAGGTGTGTTTCCTGTAGGCAGCACAATGCAGGGTCCTTGTTGCGTATCCAGTTTGTTAATCTATGTCTTTTTATTGGGGAGTTGAGGCCATTGATGTTGAGAGATATTAAGGAATAGTGATTATTGCTTCCAGTTATATTCATATTTGGATGTGAGGTTATGTTTGTGTGCTTTTCTTCTCATTGTTTTGTTGCCAAGACGATTAGTTTCTTGCTTCTTCTAGGGTATAGCTTGCCTTCTTATTTTGGGCTTTACCATTTATTATCCTTTGTAGTGCTGGATTTGTAGAAAGATATTGTGTAAATTTGGTTTTGTCATGGAATATCTTGGTTTCTCCATCTATGTTAATTGAGAGTTTTGCAGGATACAGTATCCTGGGCTGGCATTTGTGTTCTCTTATGGTCTGTATGACATCAGTCCAGGATCTTCTGGCCTTCATAGTTTCTGGCGAGAAGTCTGGTGTGATTCTGATAGGTCTGCCTTTATATGTTACTTGACCTTTTTCTCTTACTGCTTTTAATATTCTTTCTTTATTTTGTTCGTTTGGTGTTTTGACTATTATGTGATGGGAGGTGTTTCTTTTCTGGTCCAATCTATTTGGAGTTCTGTAGGCTTCTTGTATGCCTATGGTATCTCTTTTTTTAGGTTAGGGAACTTTTCTTCTATGATTTTGTTGAAGATATTTACTGGTCCTTTGAGCTGGGAGTCTTCACTCTCTTCTATACCTATTATCCTTAGGTTTGATCTTCTCATTGAGTCCTGGATTTCCTGTATGTTTTGGACCAGTAGCTTTTTCCGCTTTACATTATCTTTGACAGTTGAGTCAATGATTTCTATGGAATCTTCTGCTCCTGAGATTCTCTCTTCCATCTTGTATTCTGTTGGTGAAGCTTGTTTCTACTGCTCCTTTTCTCTTCTTTTGGTTTTCTATATCCAGGGTTGTTTCCATGTGTTCTTTCTTGATTGCTTCTATTTCCATTTTTAATTCCTTCAACTGTTTGATTGTGTTTTCCTGGAATTCTTTCAGGGATTTTTGCGATTCCTCTCTGTAAGCTTCTACTTGTTTATTAATGTTTTCCTGTGTTTCCCTAAGGGAGTTCTTCACATCTTTCTTGAAGTCCTCCAGCATCATGATCAAATATGATTTTGAAACTAGATCTTGCTTTTCTGGTGTGTTTGGATATTCCATGTTTGTTTTGGTGGGAGAATTGGGCTCTGATGATGCCAAGTAGTCTTGGTTTCTGTTGCTTGGGTTCCTGCGCTTGCCTCTCGCCATCAGATTATCTCTAGTGTTACTTTGTTCTGCTATTTCTGACAGTGGCTAGACTGTCCTATAAGCCTGTGTGTCAGGAGTGCTGTAGACCTGTTTTCCTGTTTTCTTTCAGCCTGTTATGGGGACAGAGTGTTCTGCTTTCGGGCGTGTAGTTTTTCCTCTCTACAGGTCTTCAGCTGTTCCTGTGGGTCTGTGTCTTGAGTTCACCAGGCAGGTCACTTGCAGCAGAAAATTTTGTCTTACCTGTGGTCCCAAGGCTCAAGTTTGCTCGCGGGGTGCTGCCCATGAGCTCTCTGTGGCGGCCCCAACCAGGAAGATCTGTGCCACTGTTTCCGGGAGCTTCAGTGCACCAGGGTTCCAGATGGCGTTTGGTATTTTCCTCTGGAATCAGTAATGTGTGCAGAGTGCAGTCTCTTCTGGTTTCCCAGGCGTGTCTGCCTCTCTGAAGTTTTAGCTCTCCCTCACACGGGATTTGGGTGCAGAGAATTGTTTACCTGGTCTGTTCCTTCAGGTTCTGGCAGTGTCTCAGGCCCAGGGGTCCGGCCGCTCCTGGGCCCTTCCCCACGGGAACCCAGAGGCCATATACAGTTTCCTCTTGGGCCAGGGATTGGGTAGGGGTGGGCAGTGTTGGTGGTCTCTTCCGCTCTGCAGCCTCAGGAGTGCCCACCTGACCATGCGGTGAGGTCTCTCTCTCACAGGGTCTGGTAGCAGAAAGCTGCTGCGGGCCGGGATCCGCGGGTGTGGGACTCCCGGTAAACACAGGAAGTCCTAGTCCTAGAGGAATTCTGCCTCTGTGTGTCCCAAGTTCACCAGGAATGTCACTTGCAGCAGAAAAGTTGGTCTTACCTGTTGTCCCAAGGCTCAAGTTTGCTCGCGGGGTGCTGCCCACGAGCTCTCTGCGTCGGCAGCACCCAGGAAGATCCATTACCATTTTCAAAGAGCTGGGTCTATGGTTTTGTTTAGTTGTCTGAGCCAGAGCACTGAAAGGACAGTGATTTGTCAGACATTCACACTGAAATCATCACTCACTGATTTCATGTAGAAAACTTGTCTCCAATAAGGCATTAACTAATTGTAAAATTTAAGGGTTAGTAGTATCTAAAAAAAAAAAGGAAAACTTTTTAATCAATTGTGATACCACAAGCCACACATTGGCTATCAGTATATGAATTGAAAGCTTGATTTTTTAACGTTTTAAAAACAGTGGCTACAGCACGTAATTTAATAGTCTGTGTTGAAGCAGGGGAAACTCGAGAGAATAAACAAGTGATATAATCATACATGTAGCCTTTTCATTAGGTGTACCACCTATAGATACAGTAAGCACATTTCCTATGGGTTGCATGCACAAATATACAGGAAGTACAAAAGCATGCAAAGAGTAAAATTATCAATTTTGCCTGAAAAATTTGTATATGTAATAGGCCAAATATCAGTATTTTGTAATAACCAATTTGATTGCTGTTTGGAATAAGGTATGTTTCACCAGGTTTCTTTTTAAAATACTTCCATGACTCTAGCCTACAATCTGTACTAACACAACCGAAGCTTTATCTCCAATGAGGATAACAAAGGCTTAAGTCCTCTGGTAAGGTGAGGTATTTTGGCAATTAACATATCCTTAGAAGCTTAAAATTAGTTTCAAATATTCTTTTCTGGAGTAGTATAACAGCTACTCCCCAAATATTAAAGCTCATTTTGAAAGCAAAGATTTGTAGTAAAAATTTCCATATACACTGAAAGATTCAAAGTTCTAACTTCTTACATTGAAGAAGCAACAAAATTACATAATATAAGGCTATTAGCCATTCTTTTGTAAAATTTTTAATGATATCACTTCATGGGCTCTCTAAAATTATAAGCAAGCTCATGAAATGAAAACTCACAATTGCTATGATGTAAACAAATTGCATTAAATCAATCCTCTAAATCTGTCTTGAAATGGCAGTTGGAGTAAGCAAACTGGCTGTAATGATCTCACAAGTTCTAAAACTACATCAATCCTTTGTAAATCCTGTAACAATCTCTACCTGTTTGATTTTTCCTCAATTATAAATAAGTTTGAGTTAGTCAATGTAACACTGGCAATCCTTAATCAAATTCTTAAGTTCTCCTTGTAACACCAGAGCACAACCACAAGGTCACCTGAGTTCTGAGTAGTGACTAGGCAGCTGTCCTTGGGGCAGTGAAATTAGCATTAAAATACAGATAACTTCAGGGCAAACCACAACTTTGGAAAGCAAAACTCAACCTCCAACAAACAATCTAGTCTCCAAAATCTAGTCTCCAAGACACCGAGTCTATCCTTCATGCTACAAAGTTTGACTGCCAATACCTACATATCAAAGCACGATGGTGTGGTCTCCAATACCGCAACAAAAAGACATTGTCCTAAATTCTTTTAGAAGCCTGGTTTCTAGGATAAGAGTTCCATAAAAGTATTATCTCAATTTAGACCTGTTTCCCTAGGTGGGCTCATGTCACATGTTGTCTAGAATAACTTCATCCAAATTACCAGCTTTATGTCAACTTTCTGTTACCAATATTATACCTTTTTAACCATATCCAATAACTTAAAAGCCAATAGTCCATAACCAAGGCATATAGAGCATATTTATACATTTAAGACCAATGAAAAACAAAATTGAAGTGGCTACACATATCTTTAATATTTAGACCAAACACCATTATGACTTTTCTAGCTGTGATTTTAAGAGAAGCACCTTGTCACCTGCTAAGTCTAATAATCAGCTCATGCAGACGCTCATCCCCGGGCAGCTTCTCCAGCTGACTAGACTCCTGGCTACAGATACAGGACTCCAAGGACTGATTGAAACTGCTTTTTATTCATTTGTTCCTTTTTTTAAACGAGTTAAAACAAAATCAAGATGTGAATGATTGGCAGATAAAGTTTTTACCATTTTCTCTTTTGAACATGAATCATAAAACATTTAAACAACGAGAAGCAAGAACCACAGACATAAACTGACAGACATGGACAGCTTGGTGCACCAAGGACAGACAATACACATAGAGGGAAAAACTAGATGGTGTCCCACCAAAGGGACCCAGATTCCAATAGGAGTCAGCAGAGAGGTAGGATTTCCCCTTTCCCACCACTTCCATGGTGACCATCCACTCAAGTGGAGTTGATATGGACGATGGATTATCTCAATTCCTGGACTAGTCCATCAACGTGTTGAAACCAAATTCCTGTAAGATACTGAGATATATTATGGGATATCTGAGCAGCACGACTGACATTCACAAATGGTATGGAAGTGAAACACAGTCCTGAATATTTCCACTCACAACCCAATTACATTAACTCCATCAAGCTGTGTATGGGCGTTGAGATGTCCTTGGGGGTAGGGGGTAGGAAAAATGAAGAATTGAGATATCGTTTTGTTTGATTCTCCTGAATAAATGTTTCAGGCGGTCTACCTCTATCAGATCTGATCAATATGACTCTGTGAAGTTTCCAGTGCCTAATCACACCTTTTACAAGCACAAAGACAAAATTTTTCTCCCAAAATACTGTGTTCCTTTTATCTCCTCCCTTTTTCTCTCCCAGGGCGTCCTTTCCCTTATCTCTCGCTTCCTCGGATCCAAGGTCCTTGGAAGGGCCTTTTTTATTAGGTGCACCTTTTCTCTTTGAGCTCTTTAATCTTTCATTCCGCTCTGTTTCTGACATGCTGTCCTGTAACTCCCCTAGCGCTCCCTGTCCTGCTATTACTGTTGGGTGGCATTTCTCATCTTCTAGGCACGATTTCTGACTGTGCCTAGCGGCAGCCACAAAATCAAAAGCCAAAAGAGAAAGAATGAGCGCTGCCAAAACAATAACAAAAACTTCCACTGCATCTTTTAATGGGGGAGAGAGATGAGAGTGATCAAGACCAAACATGTCTCTCAGAGCTTACCTTTCGACCTGCAGTTCTGGACCCTCTCCGCGAACGGAGGCTCTCCTCGGCGCTGGCGATGGTGAGGCGTTTGTCTCGGGTTTCGGCACCAAATGTCCCACGCTATCATCTCGGCAGCAAGAACAGGCGCGGACACCAGGATCCTTCTGCAGCAAAGCATTTATTACATCTTGAAGAGGAGAGACCAGGACCCAGAAAGGCGATGCTTATAAAACCCTAGCACGGCGCATCCACGCCTGATTGGTCGCTTACCTGTGATCTCACTGGCACGCCCTGGGGTGGGCAAAGACTTGGCGCGAACACACTCTTGCACATGCGCACACAGCTAGTTTCCTGAAAGGAAGTCAGGCTGGTGCAGCAGAAGCCAGCGCCATCTTGTGATGGCGAATGTTATTGCGGCTTTCCACACTAGAGCATATCAATTACATAAGTGCACGATAGGGGGTAGAGGGAGCTTGCAACCCTATAAGAACAACAAAGCCAGGGACTCTGAACAACAGAGCTTTCAGGGACTAAACCACTATCCAAAGGCTAACCCAGGGCACCAACTGCATATGTAGCAGAGATTAGCCTTGTAGGGTATCAGTGGAAGGGGAAGCCCTTGGTCCTGCCAGGGTTGGACCCCCAGTGCAGGGGAATTTCGGGGGGCGTGTTAAGGGAGGTAGCATGGGGATACCCTTATAGGGGAGGGGGAAGGGATACGGGTCTTATGGAGAGGAAACTGGGAAAGGAAATAACATTTGAAATGTAAATAAAGAAACATATCTAATAAAAAAAATCAGTATTTCAACCAACATAGAATTTCACATAGGAAAGCCTCTGCATGCTAGCCACATTAAAGTCCTCAACACACTGATAATTGTTTCTGGTATTTACATTTTGACTCTCTCTCTCTCTCTCTCTCTCTCTCTCTATATATATATATATATATATATATATATATATATATATATATATATATATATATATATATATTTGCAGCTGCAGCAGTCACTCAGCCCTGACTGCACTGGAGCCCTGTTGGTGTGGTGATAAGGTTTCCAGAAATAGCTTTTCTTTAATGTTCTAACCAAATACCCCTGCTTCATTTCCTTTCTTGGGACTATGATCTTTCTTAGTTTTCTCCAATAGAGATGTTTCTACAATCCTCACCCCAAGCACTGTTTCTCTTCAGTGGAGTATGCCAAGACATTTCCTTGAATTATTAATTAGAGGACATTTGTCTCCTCCCTTTGCCAAATGATAATGATGTTAGAGAGGAAAGACAGATACATGACTACATGGCTTTTTTTCTCCAACCAAAGACTAAGCTTCTGTATTATGTATCAACATCTTTTCCAATAAAATATTGGTCTTTATCACAGAGAGAAATCTTTTCTTTCCTTTTCATTTTTTAAAACTTTATTTAGTTTTCATCCTTATTGCAGCCCAGACTGCCTACTCTGCTTCTGTTTGACTCTTGACCCTCACAAACTCCTTTGATATTTGTCCCTCCTTTTCTTCTCTGAGAAGGGATGTCCTCCCACTCCCCATGGTTACCAGTTATCCCTTGAACATCTACTCTCTGCAGGACTAAATATCTTCTCTCCCACTGAGGCTAGACAAGGCACATTATCTAGGGGGAAGAGATCCAAAGGCAGACAACAGAGTCTGAGACAGCCTTGACTCCAGTTGTTAGGGGATTCAAACTGTACACCTACTATATGTGTAGGGGCCCTATGTCTAGCCCAAACTTACTCTTTGGTTGGTGATTTCATCTCTGTGAGACCCCATAGGCACAGTATAGTTGACTCTGTAGGTCTTTTGTGGTGTCCTTGCCCCCTCTGGCTCCCTCAATCCTATCTATCTCCTATTCTTCCAATAGATAGCCCAAGCTCTGCCTAATGTTTGGCTCTGGGTCTCTGCATCTGTCTCCATCACTTGCTAGATCAAGCCTCTCAGAAATCAGTTATGATAGACTCCTATGTGCAAGAATAGCAGAGTATCTTAATTCAATTTGCCATGGTTGTTTTGGCTCAAAAACAGTTCTTCCTAGGTTGAACTTGATAAGCTAGGGACAAATAGAGAACATTAAAGCTAACTCCTTTAAAGACCTTTTTTTGATCACCATCAGACACCAACTATTCTTCAACATAACCTATTACCATTAGTATTCTCACGTGTCTTTAACGTCTTTTAAACAATGTTATGAATCTCCTAGTTCATCTCTTTCACCATGACTGGAACAGTCAGATGTTTGGCATGATAGGGTGTTGTATTACTAACTTTTAAAATGCTTTCTAAAAATATCAGCATTATTAAATTAATTTATTTTTAGTCCCCATGTTATTATTTCTGCTAAAATTTCTGAACTAATTTCTTATTCAAATTGCTTTGCCTGTCACTTCTTTTAATAATTCACACATATTTTCATTTACTTCGAATGATAGTGTTAGAAATTCACTAGTTAGCATCACTTTTCTCAGTTCCAAAACATGTTTATTTGGATAGCTATATCCTCAAATTTGAAATTTAAATATAATAATTTTCCAAGTATTTATTAATTCCTTGTCAGTATACTTTAGAAAGTTCATTCTGTAAATATTTGATAAACATAGCAGATGAGGTGTGAACCATTTAATTAACAGTTTTATTAAATATATAGGAAAGATCAACATTTTCTTATGTTTTAAAAGTGGAAGAAGTTCTTATTCAAATGGTGAAATTTATGTACAGGATACATTTAATTGACTTGGTACTTGTAAAACTCAACTGGTCATCAAGATATATATTTCTGGTCCCTCAGTGAATCAATCACTGTTTTCTCTAATTTTTTTTTCTATCAAAACCATCTAAGGTGGAAAAATAGCCTTTCAAACAAATGGTGTTAAAAAGTCTGTATGTCATCACAGAAAATAGTAAAGTTATAGTCTATATACATTCAGTAATTAAATTAATCACATGTAATAGATAGGCTTTGTGGAGATGCTGTTTACTCAAAACTTAGATATCACAAGGCAATCCCTATCACTTTGAATCTGACAATGTTACCTAAAACAAGAAATATCTTTGGTGATCTCCTTTGACCAACTTACCTAAAAATAGTAGTATGGACAGACACAGCTTCTGATGTTTACTTTGTGATTTTTCTTCTAGAGTGAAATCAACATTCATTTAATTTGGATGAGAAAGGCACATCTTAAGGCAGAGGTTCATAAAATACCTATAGTAATCTCTGTTTATCTTTATAGAATGAGCCTTGATATTTGTCAGATTTCTTTGCCCGCTATAAAAATGGTAGAGTGCAAGCAGTAAAAGAAAATTCTTGTGCTGGTACCCTGTGATCATTAAGAGAAGAACAATTAAATAATTAAAGTGGCTTTTATAGTGTAAGTTGAGCTCCTCTGGTTGGTAAATTGTTCCATATTATGTGCATGGCAAGGAACTGTGTCAATCACATAACACCAACAGAATATTATGAAAATAATAATAATAAAAAGTCTTGCCTCCTTCTGATTTCTGACTGTGCCTGGAACTGAACAGGTTCCAAAGCTCTCTGTAAGCAAATCCTGTGGGAGAGAGTGCTGGACTCTTAGAAGTGTGGACAATTCTGAGATCTTAGGGGAGACTGCCACTTCTGCTCACATTTCCGGTGCAAGAAGAACTTGCTAGTGCCTGCTGGGTAAAGAAACATAGGAGCAGTTAGATTTAGGATGATTCCAGTTTCTACTTGCTCTGAGAGCCAAAAGTGAGGTGCCTGGAGCACTGATACACCTGAGAGCAGAGGTAAGACCAACTCTTCTGCTCCAAGCAACCCATATGGAGGCTTCAAGTCACACAAACCCAGAAACAGGTCTCTTTTCCCAGATCCAGCTGAAAGAAAACAGGTCTACAGGAGTGCTGACACACAGACTTACAGGACAGTCAAGCCACTGTCAGAGACAGCAAGACAAACTAACACAAGAGACAATCTGAAGGTGAGAGGCAAGCACAGAAACCAAAGCAAGAAAAACCAAGACTACTTGGAATCATCAGAACCCAGATCTCCCAACAAAACAAATACTGGAAAACAAAACACACCAGAAAGCAAGATTTGAATTTGAAGTCACATCTCATGATCATGATAGAGGACTTTAAGAAGGACATAAAGAACTGCTTTAAAGAAATATAGGACAATATAGGTAAAAAAATTAGAAGTACTTAAAAAGGAAATGCAAAAATCCCTTAAAGAATTATAGGAAAACACAACAAAACAGTTGAAGGAATTGAAATAACCATCCAGGACTTAAAAATGGAAATAGAAAGAATAAAGAAAGCACAAAGGAAGACAACCCTAGAGATAGAAAACCTAGGAAAGAAATCAGGAGTCATAGACACAAGCATCACAAATATAACAAGATATGAAAAAGAGAATCTCATGGGCAGAAGATACCGTAGAGAGCATCAACACAACCATCAAAGATAATGCAAAATGCAAAAAGCCCCTAACCCAAAACATCCAGGAAATCCAGTACAAAATGACAAGATCAAAACTAAAGATGATAGGTATAGAAGAGAGTGAAGACTCCCAACAAAAAGGGCCAGTAAATATCTTCAACAAAATTATAGAAGAATGCTTCCCTAACCTAAATAAAGAGATTCCCATAAACATACAAGAAGCCTACAGAACTCTAAATAGATTGGACCAGAAAAGAAATTCCTCCAGTCACATAATAGTCAAAACACCAAATGCACAAAATAAAGAAGAATATAAAAAGCCATAAGGGAAAAATGTCAAGTAACATATAAAGGTAGACTTATCAGAATTATACCAGACTTCTCACCAGAGAGTATGAAACACAGAAGACCCTGGGCAGATGTCATACAGACCTTAAGAGAGCACAAATGCCAGCCAAGGCTACTATATCCAGCAAAACTATCAATTAACATAGATGAAGAGATCAAGATACTCCATGACAAAACCAAATTTACACAGTATCTTTCCAGAAATTCAGTCCAACAGAGGATAATAGATGAAAAACTCCAGCACATGGAGGGAAAGTATACCCTAAAAAAAGCAAGAAGTAATCTCCTTGTAACAAAACCAAAAGAAGAAAACTACACCAACATAATTAAACCTCTAACAACAAAAATAACAGGAAACAGCAATCACTATTTCTTAATATTTCATAACATCAATGACTTAAATTCTCCAATAAAAAGACATAGACTAAAAGACTGGATACTTAACGAGGACCAGCATTTTGCTACATACAGGAAACACACCTCTGTGACAAAGAGAAACACTACTTCAGAGTAAAAGGCTGGAAAACAATTTCCCAAGCAAATGGTCTGAATAAACAACCTGGATTAACCATTCTAATACTGAATAAAATCAACATTTAACCAAAACTTATCAAAAGATAGGGAAGGACAATTCATAGTCATCAAAGGAAAAATCCACCAAGATGAAATCTCAATCTGGAAAATCTATGCTTCAAAAACAAGGGCACCTACATTCATAAGAGAAGCCTTACTAGAGTTCAAAGCATACATTCCACCTCACACAATAATAGTGGAAGAGTTTAATACCTCACTCTCATCAAAGAACAGATTATGGAATTAGAAACTAAATAACGACATAAAGAAACTAACAAAAGTTATGAACCAAATGGATTTAAAAGATATTTATAGAATATTTCATTCTAAAACAATAGATTATATCTTCTTCTCTGCACCTCATGGTACCTTCTCCAGAATTGACCACATAATTAGTCAGAAAAAAGGCCTCAAGAGATACAAGATGACTGAAATATCCCCATGCGTGCTATCAGATCATCACAAACTAAGGCTGATCTTCAATAACAAAAATAACGACAGAAGGCCCAAATATACATGGAAGCTGAACAACACTTTATTGAATGATAATTTTGTCATGAAGAAATAAAGAAATTAAAGACATTTTTAGAATTTAATGAAAATGAAGGAACAACATACCCAAATTTATGGAACACAATGAAATAGTGCTAAGAGGAAAACATATAGCTCTGAATGCCTTCAAAAGGAATTGAAGAGAGCATATATTAGCCCATTGACAGCACACCTAAAAGCTGTAGAACAAAAAGAAAGCAATGCAAACTAGAGGAGTAGAAGGCAAGAAATAATTAAACTCAGGGCTGAGATCAACCAAGTAGAAACAAAAAGAGTTATACAAATAATCAACAACACCACGAGCTAGTTCTTTGACAAAATCAACACAATAGATAAACTCGTAACCAGACTAACCAGAGGGCACAGAGAGTGTATGCAAACTAACAAAATCAGACAGGAAAATGGTGGCATAACAACAGAATATATATAAATTGCATATTAGCCCTCTATCAGATTTAGTACTGGTAAATATCTATTCCCAATCAGTTGGTTGCTATTTTGCCATAAAAACAGTGCCCATTCCCTTACAGAAGCTTCGCAATCTTATGAGATCCCATTTATCTATTCTTGAACTTAGAACATAAATGATTGGTGTTTTGTTCAGGAAATTTTCCCAAGTGCCCATGTGTTCGAGGCTCTTCCCCACTTTTTCTTCTATTATTTTGACTATATCTGGTTTTATGTGGAGGTCCTTGATCTACTTAGATGTAAGATTTGTACAAAGCAATAAGAATGGATCGATTTTCATTTTTCTACATGCTGACATCCAGTTGAACCAGCATCATTTGTTGAAAATGCTATCTTTTTTCCACAGGATGAAATTAGATCCTTTGTCAAGGATCAAGTGACTATAGGTGTGTGGATTCATTTCCAGATCTTTAATTCTATCCCACTGATATACCGGCCTGTCTCTGTATCAATACCATACAAGTTTTATCACAATTGCTCTGTAATACAACTTGAGGTCAGGGATGGTGATTCCCCTAGAAGTTCTTTTATTGGTGAGGATAGTTTTCCCTATCCTGGGTTTTTTGTCATTCCAAATGAATTCACAATTTTCTCTTTCTATCTCTACGAAGAATTGAGTTGGAATTATGATGGGGATTACATGGGATCTCTAGATTGATTTTGGCAAAATGGCCACTTTACTATATTAATCCTTCCAATGCATAAGCAGGGGAGATCTTTCCACCTTGTGAGATCGTTGATTTCTTTCTTCAGAGACTTGAAGCTCTTGTCATACAGATCTTGCACTTGCTTTGTTTGAGTAAGACTGAGGTATTTTTATTATTTGTGATTATTGTGAAGGGTTTTGGTTCCAAAATTTGTTTCTCAGCCTGTTTATCCTTTGAATAGAGAAAGGCTAATGATTTGTTTGAGTTAATTTTATACCCAACCAATTTGATGAATTTATTAGGCATAGTATTTCTCTTTTGGGGTCACTTAAGCATACTACCATATCATATGCAAATAGTGATATTTTGATTTCTTTCTTTCCAATTTGTATCCCTTTAACCTTCTTTTGTAGTCTGACTGCTCTGGCAAGGACTTTGAATACTATATTGAATAAGTAGGGGGAGATTGGGAAACCTGATTTTAGTGGAATTGCTTCACATTTCTTTCTGTTTATTTTGATGGTGGCCACTGGTTTGCTGTATATTGCTTTTACTATGTTTAGGTATGAGCCTTGAATTCCTGATTTTTCCAAGTCTTCTAACATGAAGGAGTGTTGTATTTTGTCGAATGCTTTCTCAGCATCTAATGAGATGATCATGTGGTTTCTGTTTTTGAGCTTGTTTATATAGTGGATTATGTTGATGGATTCCCCTCTTTTGAACCATCCCTGCATTTCTAGGATAAAGCCTACTTGATCATGATGGACAATCATTTTGATTCGTTCTTGGGTTTAGTTTGGGAGAATTTTACTGAGTAATTTTGCTTTTTTATATTCATAAGGGAAATTGGTCTGAACTCTCTTTCTCTGTTGGGTCTTCGTGTGGTTTAGGTATAAGCATAATTGTGACTTCATAGAAGGAATTGGGTAGTGTCCCTTCTGTTTCTATTTGTGGAATAATTTGTACAGTATTGGTAGTAAGTCTTCTCTTGTGGTCTGATAGAATTCTCCCCTAACCCGGAGACATGTGGATAGACATTGTACTAGAATAGCAGCCAAGAATTCCACATCTAGATTAGCAGACAGAAGGATGAAAGAGTGGGACATTCAGACATTGGTCCTGGCTTGAGCATCTGAAACCTTTAAACCTGCCCCAGTAACAGACTTTCTTCAACAAAGCCTCACTTACTCCAGTAAGTCAATATTCTTAATAGTGCTACTCACTATTAGCACATGGGGGCTGTTTTCATTCAAACCACCACATAACTTCTTTGGAGAGGTCAAACAACCCTTAAACATATCAAATTCGCTGCACAGCATATATTTACATTATGATTCATATCAGTGACAAAATTATGAATTAGCAACAAAAATAATTTTATGGTTGGGGTCACCACAATATAAGGAACTGTATTAAAGTGTCATAGCATAAGAAACTTTGAACAACACTGGTTTATAATATATTATCTGAATGTTACTTGGAAATCTGACGTGTTTCTTAAGGAAGACAGAACAAATGTATGGCCCGGGAATGGGACTTGTTGCCTTTTGCTGTTGCACGCTAAATTATGTCCTTTCACTTACTTGCTAAAAACCATCTCTGCTATTGTTCACAGACCACTTATTAGTAGCTATAGATGAATTATAAGTGAGAGAAAAGCATAGACTTTGTCTTCTGGTAACAGTAATTTTCTCACTCAAACAAATAAAAATGACAGAAACATGGAAGCTAAACTTTGGGCATGCTCTGTAGATGCTGGAGCTCAAGCCAGCAGAGAAATGGAGTATGTTTCTCCAACAGATACATGCTTATAATGAATAAGAAAAAAAAACATACACAAGGGTATGAAAAACTTATGTGCATTTACTATTTATAACACAGGAGGAGGGGTTAGGGAGATATAGGAGGGGTTCATGAAAAGAGGGCAGTCTCAGGTTCTAAACATCCTAAGGCATTGGAACTGAAGGAAAAGAGGAAAGATGTGGATCTCTGGTTGGTCTATCCTATTCCCTGGCAGGAATAATATACTTTCTTTTCAACTCTCAAGAGAACTCTATTTTGTAATTTAGTGATTATCATCTAAAGTTTACTCACAAGTTTAATTAACATATCAGTCAGTTAATTCTATGTCCCTTCATATGACATATTGTTATTTTACAAGTATAAACATTTTTTTAGTTTGTCTGTGACATAATATAATACCTGAACATTAGAAATTTGTACATAGGAGTTTAATTTAGCACACACCTTTGGAACCCCAATGGCATGGCACAGAAAGCATCATCTATAGCTTCCTTTTCCATGATGTTTACAGCCCAAGACTGTTAGATCCCTAACCATAACCCCAGCCCTGCAACAGAACACCTGCTAAAGCGTTCCCTGCCCACAGGCCCTTATCTCCTGTGGACCCCACAGAACTTCTCTTCCTAAGTTTGTTGCATTTCTCCATCTGGCTACATGAATTGTTAATCAAATACCTACTCCTGCCAGGGAAGTCTATAAACTGACTGGAGAGCTTCATCTTTCCTTCTGTTCCCCCAGTCTCATCTCCAGATCTATAATAGAACAACTGCTATGATCTTTACCCTCTGACCCCATTTCCAATGAACCACAAGATATCCTCCAGTCTTCCTTCCACCAACTTATCCCATTATTCGAGCCTTCAATACTAGTAGGCATTCCCTGAAAACACAGCAGTTGATACGGCCAGGGAAATAGATCCAGTTCCCCATTCTCATCTCCATTGCTGTTGTAGACATGGGGAAAGCTCTCTTCACTCCTGTTCCAAAATACTGAAAAAACAGATCTTGGTTGAACATTCTTCTCCCCATCCTGCTTTGAGCCCCTTTAGGCCCCTAGCTCATCTCCATTCCTGTCAGTTACCATAACCCGGAAACATATTTTACCTGGACTGCCCAGCGTTCAGGATATCAGATTCATAGCAAATAACACAGTCATAATGCTCTCTCGAAAACAAGGGAGAAAACAGAAAACAGAAACCAAGAAACAAAACATTCACTTCAATTAAAAAAAAAAAACAAGAAATAAACATTTAGGTATATAAGCATTCCAATTCCAAATACCTAAATGCCAGCACAGAAATACAATCAATATTAGCCAGGGGAAGGTGTCTCTACTAGGAACAAACAACCCTACCACCATAAGTCTAGAATATTCTGATATAGCTGGTCTAAGAAAAAGACTTCTAAAATCCTGCATGAAGATAATAGTGTTTCTTATAGCATGATATATGAAGATGATATAGGCTCTTAAACTGGAAATGAATAAATCCCTTAAAGAAATCTAGGTAAACACAAACACATAATGGGAAGAATTGAACAAATTCTTTAATAAACACTAATAAAATACAAAGAAACAGTCAATAGAAACAAATAAAAATGTTTAAGACTCAGAAATGGAAATAAAATAAAAGAAAATTCTGAAGAAAGAAAAGTTAAAAATTTGAACAGTAACTACCAATAAAACACAATAGATGAAAAAAGAAATTCTTAAGCCTTAATTCTGAGCTATAACAATAAGATAACTGAAGAAGATCAATGAGTTAAAAATTAAAACAAAAGGAGTCAAAGCATCATTATTTGCTAATGATATCATAATATACATAAGTAACACTTAAAATTTCATCAGGAAATACCCTCAATTGAGAAATACTTTCAGCCAAAGAACTTGATACAAAATTTAGTCACAAAATTCAATAACCCTCCTATATATAAATGGCAAATGGACAGAGAAAGAAATCAGAAAAATAACAACTTTAGCCTCAAATAATATAAAATATCCTAGGAACTCTAACCAAGCAAGTGAAAGACTTGTATGATAAAATCCTAAATTCTTCAAAGTAAGCTATAGAAGAAGATATCAAAGGGTGGAAAGATCCCCCATGATCATGGATGGCTAAAACTAACAAGATTAACATGCCCATCCTAACTAAAGCAATTTATGCATTCAATGAAACCCCCATAAAAATGCCAATGAAATTCTTCATAGACCTTCAAAGGAAACTTTTCAACTTCATATAGAAAATAGAAAATCCAGGGAAACAAACAAATGAATCCTGACCAAGTAAAGAACTGCTGGAGGTCTCACCATTCTAGCTCTCAAGTGCTACTATAAATTTATAGTAATAGAAACAGCATGGTGTTTTCATAAAACAGACACATTGATCAGTGGCATCAAATTGAAGAAACCACCATAAAACAATAAGGTACACTTGATTTCAAAAGAGAAAAACAGAAATATCCCTTGAAAAATGACAGCATCTTGAACAAATTGTTATTGTTCTATTTGGGAAAGAAAAAAATAAAATGAGTATCTGTATCTAGAAAAGTGCAAGTAGATATACAATTATCAACATGTACGAAACTCAACTCCAAATGCTTCAAAGACCTCGACAAAAAGCAAGATACACAGAGGTCCATCTGCTAACATACTACGTGGCACTTCCATGTTCACTGCCCCTTTATTCACAATACCTAAAAATGGAAATGACCTAGATACTCTCAACAGAAAAATGGATAAAGAAAATATGATATTTACACAATGCATTATTACTCAGCTATTAGAAAAAATGGTATCATGAAATTTGAAGGCAAATGGCTGGAACTAGGAAACAATCACTTTGTGTGAGGTCACCCAAATCCAGAAAGATAAATCTGTTATGTGAATATTATTCATTTAATAAATAATAACCATGTTATAATTCATAGACATAATGAACAAGGGAAGAAACATGGATCTACCTGCGTGGAGAAAATAGAAGAGACTTTTTTAAGTAGATTCGGTCATGGGAGAATCAGGTAAAATAATGTGGAAGGGACATAAAGTTGAGAGAAGGTATGCAGGGAGGAATAGCTACAATTAAGGGACAGTCGAGGGGTAGTGTCTTATAACCAATTGACTTGTTGGTGATAGAGGTTCTATGTAGGGTGTTGCTAAAACAATAGGTTTCTCCACAAATTGTCAAGGTCCCATTTCTGGATATTTCCCACATAACAAATTGAACATGGGAAGGAGACCTGGTGCTTACATAGAACCTCTATGTCTTTTGTAAGGAAGGTACTGTGAATTCTTCCAAAAGAGAAATGTAAACACCAATCCAGATTTAAAACCTCTAATCTACACTCCGTGCTGCTTGCAGTATGTGCCGGGGCAAAGGTAAAACTAGACTTTTGGGAGTAACCAATCACCTTCGGGTTGTCTTAAGCGCCTCTTCAGCACATAAAAGCTATCTATGCCCAACAGTTCTTCGGGGATCTAGAACCAAATAAATAAGACAGATAGCTCAGGTAAAACCAAATATTAATGGTCTTTTAAAAAGTAAAAATTAAATGACTTCTAGTGACATTCTTCTATAATTCATAGATGATGCCTTGATCGGCCTACATCAAAGAAGCTTCACACTGCAACAGATGGGAGCAAATAGAGAGTAAACAACCAAACAATACAGAGAGTAAGACCTCAGAACACACAACTCCAAATGAGAAGTCTCCTTCAGATTCCTCCCACTTAGACATCAGGGAACCTCTCAGAAGAGCAGGCAGAAAGACTGTAAGAACCAGAAAGTAAGGAGCATATCTTGAGACTGAGCCCCTCTAAATAAGTATGAACAAGAGCCCATATGAACTTACAGCAAACAGAGTCAACATGGGTCTGTACCAGGTCTGCTGCTTTATATGTTATAGCTTCCACGTTAACATTTCGTAGAACTCCTGAATGTATGAACAAGTGAATCTCTGATTCTTGTGCCTTCTCTTGGAGGTTTTTTTTCTGTTAGATTTCCTTGTCCAGATTTGGTGTGATAGGTTTTATTTTTATGGTATTATATTCTATTTTATGATGTTTGGCTGTTATCTCTTAGAAGCTTGCTTTGTTCTAATAAGAGACATAAAGGGAGAAGATCCAGATGTGAAGGGATGTGGGAAGGAAATAGGACAAGTAGAGTGAGAGGAAACTGTAATCAGAGACTATTTTAATACAATGGAAAAAAATCTATTTTTGAACAGGTGAAATAATGATAATGATAAGAATAATAATGAACATAGAACTAAATAGGCAACTTCTGGTTTTTAGAGAGATTCAGTTGTGTCATGTAATGTTTTCTTGAAGCTGTCTTATAAGAGGATATTTTGCTGAAAAGAGACATGTTTTTTTTCTGGGACCTGTCTTATGAAAAGACATGTGATGTTTTGCTGGAGTAGACAAGTGAGAGGGCACATGCTCTTTAGAAAAGAAATCAGTATACCCTGCAGATGGTTAGAAGATGCTTTTGCCTTGGTTCACCTTGCAATGTTTTGCTGCTGTTTTCTTGTCATGACTTCATAGAGGTAATAATATCAAAGAACTTCTTGTGGCATTCTGGCTACTTCTGGATGCTTCTGCAGACTTCTGCAGGTTTCTTCTGGATGAATTCAATGCTACTGATTAATATTTGGTGTTTGCCAGTTGGACTGGTCTGCTGATATTGGTTCGTGTTTGATATTTTGAACGGCAGTGCTGATATCTTGAGAAGAAATTGAAATCACCCCCAAAGAACTACTTCTAAAGAGGTTCACAATCCCAGTGTAGTATTAACCCTTCTTTCTCCTACATGTCCTTTGAGGTAAAAGTTATAGAAAAGCTTGAATGATTCTTAGAAAACTTAGAATGATTCTTGCTATTTGTGATGATAAGAAAACACAAAAGATGAAAGTCATCACCAATTAAAAACAAATAGAAAGTTCCAGGCAGCAAGTTCTTTAGAAAAGAATATAATCATAGACATTTTACTCATTTTCTATTATGAATAGATGTTCTAACAATCATAATGGTAACATTTAAATTAATGGCTTTCTGGGTTTATTTCCCACTGCTTTGTGTTTGATGTGCAGAAATCCTGAGAGCTTGAAGAATGACTCTGATGCATCCACTTTTGACCAAGCATGAGCCCAAGTACCCTGAAATATAGTCCTTCTATTATATACAACCTCTTGATCCACTCAAATAGAATAAGGTTTAAATCTTCAAGCATTGTTAAAGATAAAAAAGAGTAATCCTTGTACTTTAGAGAATGGTTGACTCACATTATTACCCATATGCTTTTCCTTTGAATATACATGATTGAGAAAAGAAATCACAAAAACTCATGGCAATACTTTCATGTGTAACTTTTATACTGTAAAATCATTTCCTTAACATCAAGAATGAAGTATATTCCTTCTGTTATTATGTTCAGTTATCTCCACTCTATCTGTATTGTCCTATTACTCTTTTTCTATAGTGGCTGCATTTATCTTCTTTTTACCTTAATTTTTTTATTGGATATGTTTTCATTTACATTTCAAATGGTGTCTCATTTCCCATGTTCCTTTCCACAAACCCCCTATCCTGTCTCCCTTCCCCATTTTTCCATGATGTTGTTCCCTCTCCCCAACCACACACCCCTTCCAAACTACCTGCCCTGGCATTCCCCTACATTGGGGGTTCAGCCTTGGCAGGACCCAGGGCTTCAACTCCCATTAGTGCCAACCTCTGCTACATATGCAGTTGAAGCCATGGGTCTGTCCATATGTATGTATACTTTGAGTAGTGATTTATTGCCTGGGAGCTCTGGTTGAATGGTATTGTTGTTCTTATGGGGTTGCAAACCCCTTCAGCTATTTCAATCCTTTCTCTAACTCCTCCAGTGGGGACCATGTTCTCAATTCAATGGTTTGCTGCTAATATTCGTCTCTGTATGTTCTGGCAGAGCCTCTCAGGAGACAGTTATATCAGGCTCCTGTCAGCATGTACTTCTTGGCATCAGCAATACTGTCTGGGTTTGGTGGCTGAATGTATATGGGCTGGATCCACAGGTGGGGCAGGCTCTGAATTGCCATTCCTTTAGACTCTGCTCCAAACTTTGTCTCCATATCTTGTCTTATGAATATTTTTGTTTCCCTCTTTTAAGAAGGAATGAAGAATCCTCACTTTGATGGTCTTTCTTCTTTTTCTTCTTTAGCTTCATGTGGTCTGCAGGTTGTATCTTGGGTAATTCAAGCTTTTGGGCTAATATTCACTTATCAGTGAGTGCATACCATGTGTATTTTTTTGTGATTGGGTTACCTGACTCAGGATGATATTTTCTAGTTCCATCCATTTGCCTATGAATTTAATGATGTCATTGTTTTTGATAGCTAGTAGTACTTCATTGTGTAGGTATACTACCTTTTCTGTATCCATTCATTTATTGCAAAGCATCTGGGTTCTGTCCAGGTTCTTTAGTACAGGGTGATAAGCATGGAATGATTGGCATTCTTCTACATGCTGATCTCCTGTTGATCCAGTGCCATTTTTTGAAAATGTTATCTTTTTCCTCTGGATGGTTTTAATTCCTTTGTCAACGATCAAGTAACAATAGATATGTGGGTTCATTTCTCGGTCTTCAATTCTATTCCATTGATCTACCTGCCTATCTGTGTATCAATACAATAGTGTTTCTCACACTATTGTTGTGTAATACAGCTTGAGGTCATGGATGGTGATTCCCCCAGAATTTCTTTTATTGATGAGAATAGTATTCACTATCATGTTGGGAGCGATGCCCTTGAAACCCTCCGTTATTGATGTTATTATTATGGTTAGCATTAAGTATGACTGGGTTCATGGAAAATCCCCAGCCAGGTGCAGGAGACTAATACAAATCTGGTGGTCAAGATGAATAATGATATGATAAAGTTGTGACCTTGCTGAGAAATACTTCTGACATCAAGATGCCCAATATGACAAACCTGTAACCTTTCTGAAAAACCAACATCCTGTTGACATCAGCTGACCACACGAATACTGTGTCCTTGGCCTGTGTAAATGTTTCACACTTCCCCCCTCCTCCTGTTACCCATGTTATGGTATAAATTCATCCTTGGGAAAAAATAAAATTGTTGCTTTGATCAGACTCTTGTCTTGGTGTCCTTCTTTGCTTCTCTTGTTCCCCATTCTCTGCCAGGTACCCTCAGCAACCCCTGTTGACACTCTCATGGGTTTTTTGTTATTCCTAATGAATTTGCAAATTGCTCTTTCTAACTCTATAAAGAATTTAGATGGAGTTTTGATGGGGATTGCATTGATTCTGTAGATTGCTTTTGGCAAAATGGCCATTTTTATTATACTAATCCTGCCAATCAATGAGCATGGGAGGTCTTTCTATCTGAGTTCTTCAATTTCTTTCCTCAGAGACCTTGAGTTCTTGTTATACAGATCTTTCACTTGCTTGTTTAAAATCACAACAAAGTATTTTATGTTATCTGTGACTACTGTGAAGGATACCATTTCTCTAATTTCTTTCTGAGCCTGTTTATTCTTTGAGTAGAGGAAGGCTACTGGTTTGTTTGAGTTGATTTTATACCTAGCCAATTTGCTGAAGTTGTTTATCAGACTTAGTAGCTCTCTGATGGAACTTTTGTGGTCTATCATATCGTCTGCAAATAGTGATATTTTGATTTCTTTTTTCCCATTTATATCCCTTTGACCTCCTTTTGTTGTCTGATTGCTCTGGCTAATATTTCTAATACTATATTTAATAAATAGGGAGAGAATTGGTAGCCTTGCCTAGTTCCTGATTGTAGTGGGATTGCTACAAATTTCTTTCCATTTCAACTGATGTTGGCTACTGATTTACTATATACTACTTTTACTATGTTTAGGTATGGGCCTAGAGTTCCTGATCTTTCCAAAACTTTTATCATGAAAGGATGTTGAATTTTTTCAAATGCTTTCTCAGCACCTGATGAGATGATTATGTCTTTTTTCCATTGAGTTTGTTTATACAGTGGATTATGTTGATGTATTTCTCTATATTGAACCATCCCTGCATTCCTTCGATGAAACCTACTTGAAAATGATGGATGATCCTTTTGATTTGTTCTTGAATTCTGTTTGGGAGAAATTATAGAGTAATTTTGCTTCAATATTCATAAGGGAAATTGGTCTTAAGTTTCTTTCTCTGTTGGGTCTTTGTGTTGGTTTGGTATAAGTATAATTATGGCTTCATCAAAGGAGTTGGGTAGTGTTGCTTCTGTTTCCATTTTGTGGAATAATTTGAACTGTATTGGTATTAGGTTTTCCAGGAAAGTCTGATAGAATTCTCCACTAAACCTATCTGGCCAGGGTATTTTTTCTTTTTTTTCTTTTTTTTTTTTGTTGTTGGGAGACTTTTAATAACTGCTTTTATTCCTTTAGGAGTTATAGTACTGTTTATATGGTTTATCTGATTTTGCTTTAACTTTGCTACCTTATATCTGTTTAAAATTGTCCACTTCATCCAGATATCCAGTTTAGTTAAACATAAGTTTTTGTACTAGGATCAGAGGTTTTTGAATTTCCTCAAATTCAGTTATATCTCTCTTTTCATTTCGATGCTGTCTCTGTACCCTCCAGCTAGTGTGGCTAAGGATTATCTATCTTGTTGATTTTCTGAAAGAACCAGCTCCTTTTTTTTATAGTTCTTTTTGTTTCTACGTTGTTGATTTCAGTCCTGAGTCTGCCATTTACTCTTCTTGGGTGTATTTGCTTCTTTTTGTTCTGGAGCTTTTAGGTGTGGTGTCATCTGATAATCTATTCTCTCTCCCAGTTTCTTTTAGGAGGCACTTACAGCTATAAGTTTTCCTCTTTGCTGTGCTTTCATTGTGTCCCATAATTTGGTTATGTTGTGCCTTTATTTAACTTAATTCTAAAAAGTCTTTAATTTTTTTCTTTATTTCTTCCTTGACCAAATTCTCTGTGTAGGGTGTTGTTCAACTTCCATGTGTATGTGAGCTTTCTGTTTTTTGTTGTTATTAAAGACCAGCCTTAGTCCCTGGCGATCTGATTGGTAGCAGGGTTACTTTCAATCATCTTGTATTGGTTGAGATCTGATTTGTGACTGTATATATGGCCAATTTTGGAGATAGTACCATGAGGTATTGAAAAGAAGGTATATTCTTTTGCTTTAGTATGAAATGTTCAGGTAGGCTTCATCCCAAGTATGCAGGGATGGTGTAATATACAAAAAACCATCAATGTAATGCACTATATAAGCAAGTTGAAAGATAAAAGCCACATGATCGTTTCATTAGATGCTGAGAAAGTATTTGACAAAATTCAACACACCTTCATGATAAAAGTCCTGGAAAAAACAGGAATTCAAGGTCCATACATAAACATAGTAAAAGCCATATACAGAAAACCAGTAGCTAACATTGAATTAAATGAAGAGAAACTTGAATGAATCCCACTAAAATCAGGGGCTAGACAAGGGTGCCCACTCTCTCCCTACTTATTCAATACAGTTCTTGAAGTCCTAGCCAGAGCAGTCAGACAAGAAAAGGAGATCAAAGGGATGTAGATTGGAAAGGAAGAAGTCAAATATCACTATTTGCAGATGACATGATAGTATATTTAAATGATCCCAACAGCTCCACCAGAGAACTACTAAACCTGATACACACCTTCAGCAAAGTGGCTAGATATAAAATTGACTCAAATAAATTAGATACATTTCTTTACATACATTTCAAATGTTATTATTCCCTTTCCCAGTTTCCTGTCCATAGTCCCCCAATCCCTCCCCTCCCCCATATGGGTATTCCCCCCATACATCCCCTTACTGATACCCCCATATTCCCCTGCACCTTGGCCAGACCAAGGGATTCCCCTTCCACTGGTGCCCCAACAAGGATATTCTCTGCTACATATGCAGTTGGAGTCCTGGATCAGTCCCTGTATAGTCTTTTGATAGTGGTTTAGTCCCTGGAAGCTCTGGTTGGTTGACATTGTTGTTCTTATGGGGTTGCAAGCTCCTTCATCTCTTTCAATCCTTCCTCTAATTCCCTGCAAGGGGAGCCTGTTCTTAGTTCAGTGGTTTGCAGCTAGCATTGACGACTGTATTAGACATGCTTTGGATATGTCTCTCAGGAGAGATCTATATCCGGTCCCTTTCAGCATGCATTTTTTTAGCTTCATAAATCTTACCTGGTTTTGAAGGCTGTATATATATCTGGACCACATGTAGGCCAGTCTCTTAATGTCCATTTCTTCAGTCCCTGCTCTAAACTTTGCCTCCATATGCTCTCCTATGGATATTTTTGTTCCCCCCTTTTAATAAGGAGTGGAAGCATCTGCATTTTGCCACTGTTGAACGGCACCTGGGTTCTTTCCAGCTTATGGCTATTATAAATAAGGCTGCTATGAACATAGTGGAGCATGTTTCTTTGTTGTATGTTGGAGCATCATTTGGGTATATGCCCAGGAGAGGTATAGCTGGGTCCTCAGTTAGTGGAATGTTAAATTTTCTGAAGAACATCCAGACTGATTTCCAGAGTGGTTGTACCATTTTGCAATCCTACCAACAATGGAGGAGTATTGCTCTTTCTCCACATCCTCCGCAGCATCAGCTGTCACCTGAGTTTTTTATAATAGCCATTCCGACTGGAATGAGGTGGAATCTCAGGGAGGTTTGACTTGCATTTCCCGGATGACTAAGGATGTTGAACCTTTCTTTAGGTTCTTTTTGACCATTTGATAACCCTCAGCTGAGAATGTTTTGTTTAGCTCTGTACTCCCTTTTAAAAGGGTTATTTGGCTCTCTGGTGTCTAACTTCTTGAGTTCTTTATATATTTTGGATATTAGTCCTCTATCAGAGGTAGGATTGTTAAAGATCTTTTCCCAATCTGTTGTTTGCTGTTTTGTCTCTACTTGTTTACTTGTGTTTCTTGCATTTCTTTAAGGGAGTTCTTTATATCCTTCTTAAAGTCCTCTATCATTATCAAAAATGTGATTTTTAAATTTACATATTGGTTTTCCAATGTGTTTGGATATCCAGTATTTTCTTTGGTGGGAGAACTGATCTCTTATGATGCCAAGTAGTTTTGGTTTCTGTTGCTTGGGTTCTTGTGCTTGCCTCTAATTATTGGGTTGTCTCTGGTGTTGGCTTGTCTTGCTGTTTCTGAGAGTGACTTGACCCTGCTGTAGGCTTCTGGGTCAGCACTCTTG
Source organism: Rattus norvegicus (assembly GCF_021556685.1). Lineage (NCBI taxonomy): Eukaryota > Metazoa > Chordata > Mammalia > Rodentia > Muridae > Rattus > Rattus norvegicus. The sequence continues at coordinate 16,436,086 of NC_141538.1, forward strand.
TAGAGCTGTTTTCCTGTTTTCTTTCAGCTTTTTCTGAGAACAGATGCTCTGATGTCAGGTGTCTGGGTGCTCCTGGAGACTCTCTTTCTGCTCTAGGTGAGGACAGGAATCAAAGGGTCCTGACCATGATTGCTCCTAGGTCCTTGCACCCAGGGGCACAGTTGGCACTAGGGGATTCACTCTTGTGTCTGGAATGTGGGCAGAGGGTAGTCTCCTCTGACTTCTTAGGAGTATCCACACTTCTGAAGGTCCATCTCTCTCCCCTGAGGGATTTGGGTACAGGGAGTTCTTTGGCTGACTCAGTAAGGTCCTGGGCGCTGACCAAGACCATGGGTACCAGTGGTTGACTGTTCCTGTATTCCTGTGTTTAGAGGCACTGTGCAGTTTTCCCTTGGACTGGGGATGTGGGCAGAAGTTTGCAGAAGTGGCAGTCTGTCCTGCTGTCTCAGGATGTCTGCACTCCTGGGTGTTCAACTCTCTTCCCCACCTATATTTTAACATAATATATTCTGATCATCGTTTTGTCTTTCCCATGTTTCCTCACTACTTTCCCATTCATCTAAGTTCATGCTTTTTTTATTCCTCTGTAGAAACAAACAAGCAAGTAAAAAATTATAACTATGATGATAATAATATAACACACACATAAAAAGCAAAGAAACACATAAAGGCAGAAACATTTACATTGCTTACCCTTTCAATATTTTATTTTAAAATTACACACTTTAATGAACATATTACTCATTGTGTTCAAGTGTTTCTTTTAGATTTCTATATAACCAACAGGAATTTCTAATTCCTTCAGAAACTATTTATTCAAACTATTTTATAACTTTGCTCTTTCTGTCTTTAATTAATTTTTATGTGTGACTTCAGACATTTCATGTATTTTTTGGGAAAGTCTCAAGTGTTTTTTATTCCAAGTAAGTTTTTTTGATTTATCTCAGTCATTTAAATAATTATGTCAACAATTAGATTGTGATACTTCCCTTTGACTTAATTTTTGCATAAAAATTAATTTTCCTGATATCAGTATCAGGGGAATTGAAAGACGGTGGTTAATGTTCTCAAAGGACTTTTCCTGTGGGTCTCTCTTATTCTGGGGGTAGCTGGCCATTGGCACATGAGGGTAGAGGGAGCTGTGAGTTGGATTTGGATGGCCATGAGTACTGAGGAAAGGCTCTTAGAGACACTTCAGTGAGACAGCTCTAATTTATTGCTTCAGACATAGGGTATATACGGGTTTTGAGTTTTACGGGCAAGGAGAATTGATTAGTCACAACGCAGTATCTAATTACCATATAAGTTGAAAAGCTGATTGAGACTCATGTGCTGAATCATGCAGAACTTGTAGGAAGCTCTGTGCAGGTTCATTTTCCAGATAAGTTCAGCCAAGGGACTCTAGACACAGTCTCCAGAAAAGGTCACTAGAAAACAGGAATCTCCACTGAGAAAGGGAGTCTTCCATTTTGCACTGAGTTTGCGTAGCTATCTGGAGATGGTAGACTGCTATCTTAATAGCAGGGTCTTCCAACATTTCTACAATAAAATTTTTGTGCCCTGCATCATCCATAAATGCATAATTCACCCTGTTTTATCTATCATACCTGTCTGCTTCATTCCAGTTTCCTGTGGGTGCTTTCTTTTTATGATGTCTTAAGATGAAGTTTTTCTTGTGATACTTTTTAAAATTTTTTCATATGTAGTCATGAGGCATTCTAGTACATTTTCTCCATCTATCTGTATTGGATCAAGATAAAAAGACAGAAACACATAAACACACACACACACACACACACACACACACACACACACACTGAGAGAGAGACAGGGAGAGACAGAGAAAGACAGACAGACAGAGAGACAGATATATAACCTAGCCCAGATTTATGACTGATTTTTGTGTAAGGATTTTGTGAAGAGAACATTCTTAACATGAATCGGTGCTTACACTAAACTCTAGGGATACAAGGTATAATGAGGCCATATGCACAAGCATCTGAAGAGAAGACTTGAATTTAGTGAAGACGTTAAGGCAATCTAAAACCCTAAAAGGGCAGAGTATCATGCAGCAAAGGTAACTCCTGGGCACCTTTCAAGCTAAGCTAGAGGAAATTTATAATTTTTAAATTAATTTTAATTTTCTGTAGTATAAGAAATCAAAGCCAACTCTTCTACATCCTAAACAAACATATTTTTTTCCTAGCTGCACCTGCCCACATGAAGTCACTTAAAATCAACTACTTCTGCAAACATCCTTATAGTAACAAATGTTCTAGTGACATATGGCTGTTATATATGAGTTTTTGTTTTGAAATGTTCTTTGCTTGTCTTAAATAAACTATGTACAGTTTTGATATATGGGAATAGACTTTTTAATACTTACTCATTTGTTTTCTTCTTGAAACTAATAGATTTATCTGTCTTAGAAGCTACTGCTCACTAGTAAAACTCACTTGTTTTATGTGACTGTCTCCCTTCAAAAAGGGGCAGGGGCTAGGGATTTACATATTTACTTTAAAGTTTTATACCTGGTACACAGAAAATGGGATAGACTGTAGAATCCTTCACATAAGAGCTGAACCTAGGGAAACAGAGCATTGTGAAAATCTAATTAATCTGTCTAACAATATTGAAACAGAGGAGCCTGGTGGAAGCAGGAAGTCAGTTGTTGGCTCCAGTATAGCTATCTGCTGCATCATTCTCCATTATTCAGGGGTGCTTCTTCATTGATATCCAGAAAATAATGATGTGAAGGTCTCAGAATTATTGCTATTAAAGAAACTATTCTCTTTTTGGTAGGGTGAAACTAGTTTTTGCTGCTGTATAAAAAGTGTGGCTTGAGTATAGCTACTCCTAGAGAGGTGAAAAACAAAACAACAGATGATCTAAAAGTGATATCACCTATTGCTAAATATTCTTATTGCACACTACTGCAGTGAAATCATTTTAAGCATGCTGTTAATGTATATTTGATTCCAGACAGTAACTATAAGCACAGCAGCAACTCATTCCTTGCTGGCTTATCACTACCTCCAAAGAAAATGGCTTTGTATTTAACATTGTTCCCTTGACAATTTTATTTATTTTTCCTGCATTTACCTTGTCAGATAAAATTAGATTATCAGAATTTTGTTCTTATAAGATAATCATACTAATGTTCCACACAATGAGTAGAAGAGATATCCCACTTTGGCTGTTTCCTCTCTGATTTTATGTACATCACCACCAGAGAGTTTCTCAGTAAGTTAGCTTGCAAATATGTCCATACATATTTTATGAAATGGTAGGTAGTTGACCTCACTGGCCCACATAAAATTATTTAGCCCTAAAACAAGGAAGAAGGAGCTCATTGTTAATTACTTCTACCTCTCACTTCATAAGTCATTTTGGGCCTACATATGGTATCATATTACATATCTAAAAATGCTTTACTAGCAATTGATGCCAATAATTATTTTCTTATATAGAGATAAAAATAAATAAAACTATAATGGCTAATACTTTTACTCAAATTCAGTGAAATGTGTACTTTGACATCTGCATGAGATCACTAAATCTATTCATCAAATAAATAAAATAGATATAAGATATAGAAAAAGGAAGGGATATACTCTCTAGTCTGAATTGTTTGATAATTGTCTTATTTCCATGCAGATACTTCTTTTCCTATTTCCCTAATATGGTATAGAAGAGGATAAAGCAGACTTGCCACTGTTCTCAGATTCTGTTTGCAAGAGCTTCTAGAAAGTTCCAATCATTTAATTCTTACAAAAAATAGGAGGGCATTGTTTAGTGTCTATATTACTTATACCAACAATGGGATATATGCCATAGCTACTCTTCTCTTTGAGAATCTTGGATTAGATATGTGATAAGCACCTATGTGACCAGCCTCTCTCGGAATATGTGGACACTGGTGCTATTGTTGTGACCTGCTTCATGAGGGCCTTGGCAACAAAAGCAGAGAAGCCAACCATAGAGCTGTTACTGTTAAAGTACAGTGTTGACCCACTCACTGCAGGATGGAGATGCAGAGACTCTGTTCTGGTCTGGCGTCTGTCCACATGTTATATCAGCACTTAAAACTGAGGTTCTGTGTTCAACTCTAGTCTATCTGTATTCTGTGTAGTACTTTATCAGGATTTCCTTGGAAAATTTCACAAGTAAATTTATATTGCAAGTATATCAAAAGAATGAATAATAAATATTAAACATTTGTTATTGAATTATCAATTTAAATATTTTGAGATAATGGAAATGCACTGCAGAAAACCTCTACTGTAATAAACTGTTTGACTGTGTATCAATGATCAGTAAACAAATGTGGGTATAAATCTTCCTATATTTTGGGCATTTAATCACCAGTTCTCTATTTGATGGTACTCTTTGGGGGAAATATGTAACTAAAATATGTAACTGAAGAAGGGCTTTGAAGTTTCAAACTTTTATGCCATAAAAACTGTGCTTTTTCTTCTGTGTTTATTGTTCAAAATGTGAGCCTCAGCTTCAGCTCCAGCCACCCTGTTTGTTGTTTGCTGCAATCCTTCCTCACTGTGGACATAGCCTTTTGGAACTATTCAAAAATAGCCCTTTCTTTTTTTAAGTTGCCTTGGTCATGGTGTAATATCCCAAAAAATTCTAACCAACACAATGAACCACAATAAGAAATTTTCTACTAAGCTGCTCCATGCAGAGAAAGGCTCTGTGTAGAAGCAGCTTTTATCAGGGTAAAGAGCAAGGATGATAGAGAGGGAAAGCATATTACTTAGGAGCAAAGAAGGTGGGTATATACTGCCTTCCTTCAGTTTAGCCTTTGTGCCTTTTTCAACTTTCCACCCTCAGCCATTACTAGCACTTTGACCCTACTTTGAAGGATCAAAAATAAAGGGAAAAAGCAGAACACAGGGGCCAATGGGATGAATTACTTTCTCAGCTTTTGGGAAAATTACCTTCCAATAATTTTGTTTTTCAAAAGGGCCCTATCCTCTGGAGTCTTTATCTGCTTTTATAAACATACCCAACCACAAAAGCAGAACTTGGTCATTTGAACCCTCTGAGGCTGATAGAAACTTAAGCCAACCAGTGATATAATGGACAGAAATGATGCTCAATAGCCCAAAAGTACTGCAAGAACTTCTGTAGCCCAGAGTTACAGAGGTGACTTCTCTGAATCCGGTAATACAATATTTTTTCTGATCTACTTTATCTTTTATGTTTGTTGGAATGTGGTGGCTTTCCTGCCTCAGTTTTCTATAGCAACCTTAATAATTTTGACTTAACATGTGCTGCATTACAAATCACTGTAGGCATTTTTGCTGTATTTTATATTAAGCCTATATTAGCCCGTTTATGTCCAGGGAACTAGAAAGAAACTTTGGAAGAGCCAGATAATACACATAAGATCACTACAGCTACTAATAGTGAACTTGCCATCAAATGAATCTTTGGCAATGTGTAGGTTTGTGAGGATGCCTAGTTGTGTACCAGTCTTTTCTATGTGCTGCTTACATCCTTCGGATGTCTTATCTGTAGAGTAGGTGTGACTGAACCTGTGCAAAGAGTGGAACTTAAAGTGAAAGTTTGCCTGACCAATTTTACAGGAAACCAGTAGACAAATCAAATTTTTCTGTGACAAACAGAATAAAACAAAACAAAACAAACAAACAAATAAAAAACAAAAAAGGGATGTTTGGAGAGAAAGCAAGAGAATGAAAAAATAAAAGAATTAATTATAACCAAGCTTTCCTAATTATAAGGAAGATGTGTCCTTGAAGGTGAAAATGAGATTGTGGGAATCCAAAACAAGAAAGACTATATCCTCTTAATTTATACAAGCATACTACAGCTAATGCAAACTCCCCTAGCCTTGTGATGGTGAGTCTGTCTTTTGCACTCTCATCTGTCTCAGTTCCTAACAAACAGAGCTGAAATGATGGTACTATTCCCCTTGCAGTTATCCTACAAAACAGCAATGAAAAGAAATAATACCATCTGTTACTTTTTATGGTAGACAGCTAAGAAACATCTCGTGTAAATGAACTAAAAGAGACAGTTGTTCACTGGAACTACCTTCTCTTGGGGCAAGGTTCAAAATGTTCATTATTCATCCTCTTGGTCCTCCTCATACTGAGGTATAATTTGGACTTTATCCAGGTATTGTATGCATCCTCACATACTTTAAACCATAGACTATGAAAGAAGTGTATGACCATTCTGGACAGGGTCTGTGGCAAGATCTGTCTCTCTTCACTTTTGTTCACATCTTCCCTGTATACAGATCTGGACATACTATTAAAGTCTCTGAAGCAGACAGAACTTTTTGCAATCTCACTAACAATGGAGGAGTGTTCCTCTTTCACCATATCCTTGCCAGTGTCTGTTCTCACTTGAACATTTTGATTCTGACTTGTGTGAGGTAAAATCTCAGGGTTGTTTTGATTTGCATTTCCCTGTTAATGCTGTTGAACATTTCTTTAGGTGCTTCTCAGCCATTCGATATTCCTCAGCTGAGAATTCTTTGTTTAGCTCTGTACCCCATTTTTAATAGGCTTATTTGGCTCTCTGGAGTCTAATTTCTTGACCTCTTTGTATAGTTTGCATGTTAGCCACCTATGGAATGGTAAAGATCTTTTCCCAATCTGTTATTTGCAATTTGTGTTACTAATAGTGTTCTTGGTCTTACAGAAGCTTTGCAGTTTTAGGGGTCCCATTTGTCAATTCTTGATCTTAGAGCACAAGCCATTGATGTGTTGTTCAGGAAATTCTCCCTAGTGCCCATGTGATCGAGGCTCTTCCCCACTTTTTCTTCTATTAGTTTGAGAGTACCTTGATCAATTTGGATTTAAGCTTTGTACAGGGAGATAAGAGTGGATTGATTTTCACTCTTCTACATGCTGACCTCCAGTTGAACCAGCCCGATTTGTTGAAAATAATATTTTTCTTCTGTTGGATGGTTTTAACTTTTTTGTCAAAGGTCAAGTAACCATAGATATGTGCCTTCATTTTTAGGTCTTTAATTCTATTCCACAGATCTATCTGCCTGTCGGTGTACCAATACCATGCAGTTTTTTGTTTGTTTGTTTGTTTGTTTGTTTGGTTGGTTGGTTTTTTGTTTGTTTTTTTTTTTTTTTTATCACTATTGCTCTGTAATACTGCTTGAGGTCAGCGATGTTCTTTTACTGTTGAGTATAGTTTTCGCTGTCCTGGCTTTTTGTTATTCCAAATGAATTTACAATTTGCACTTTCTAACTCTCTGAAGAATTGATTTGGAATTTTGATGGAGATTGCATTGAATCTGTAGATTGCTTTTGGCAAAATGGCCATTTTTACTATATTAATCCTACCAATCCATAAGCATGGGAGGACTTTCCATCTACTGAGATCTTCAAGTTATTTCTTCAGAGATTTGAAGTTCTTGTCAACAGATATTTCACTTTCTTGGTTAGAGTCACAAGGAGGTATTTTATGTTATTTGGGACCATTGTGAAGGGTGTCATTTCTCTAATTTATTTCTGAGCCTGTTTATCCTATGAGTAGTGGAAGGCTACTAATTTGAGTTAATTTTATAATCAGCCACTTTGCTGAACTTGCTTATCAGACTTAGTAGTTCTCTGGTGGAACTTTTGTGGTGACTTAAGAATATTATCACATCATCAGCAAATAGTGATATTTTGACTTCTTCCTTTCCAATTTGTATCTTTTTGATATCCTTTTGTTGTCTAATTGCTCTGGTTAGAACTTTGAGTACTACATTGAATAACTAGGGAGAAACTGTACAGCCTTGTCTAGACCCTGGTTTTAGTGGCATTGATTCAACTATTAGTATAATGTTTACTACTGGTTTGGTGTATATTTCTTTTACTATGTTAAATATAGGCCTTGAGTTCCTTATTTTTCTATGACTATTATCATGAAAGGTTGTTGAATTTTGTCAAATGGTTTCTCAGCATCCAATGGAAAGAACATGTCTTTTTTTTTCTCTAAGTTTGTTTAAATAGTGGATTATGTTAATAGATTTCCATATATTGAACCATCCCTGCATCCCTGTGATGAAACCTAACTGATCATGATGGATGACCTTCTTGATGTGTTCTTGGATTCGGTTTGTGAGAATTTTATTGAATATTTCTGTGTTGATATTCATAAGGGAAATTGGTTTGAAGTTTTCTTTCTTTGTTGGGTCTTTGTGTGGTTAAGGTATAAGCACAGATGTGGTTTCACAGAAGGAATTGAGTATTGCTCCATCTGTTTCTATTTTTGTGGAATAGTTTGGATAGTATTGGTATGAGGTCATCTATGAAGGTCTGATAGAATTCAGCACTACACATATCTTGTCCTGGGTTCTTTTTTAGTTGGGAAACTTTTAATAAATGCTTCTTTTTCTTAAGGAGTTATGGGGTTGTTTAGATGGTTTATCAGATCCTGATTTAACTTTGGTATCTGCTATCTGTCTGGAAAGTTGTTCATTTCCTCCAGATTTTCCAGTTTTGTTGAATATAAGCTTTTGTAGTAGGATCTGATGATTTTTTTGAATTTCCTCAGAGTCTGTTTTTGTGTTTCCCTTTTCACTTCTGATTTTGTTAACTTGGACAAACTCTGTGTGCCCTCTGCTTAGTCTGGCTAAGGGTTTATCTATCTTGTTGATTTTCTCAAAGAAAAAGACCCTGGTTTTGTTGATTGTTTGTGTAGTCCTTTTTGTTTCTACTTAGTTGATTTCAGCCCTGAGTTTGATTATTTTCTGCCTTGCACTCCTCGTGGGAGTATTTGCTACTTTCTGTTCTAGAGCTTTTAGGTGTGCTGTCAAGCTGCTAATATATGCTCTCTCCTGTTTCTTTTCTTTTTCTTCTCCATCTTTATTAACTTGGGTATTTCTTATTTACATTTCAATTGTTATTCCCTTTCCCTGTTTCCAGGCCAATATCCTTCTAACCCCTCCCCTTCCACTTCTATATGGGTGTTCCCCTACCCCCCTATTCCCCCATTACCACGCCCCCACAACAATCCATTCACTGGGGGTTCAGTTTTGGCAGGACCAAGGGCTTCCCCTTCAACTGCTGCCATTACTAGGCTATTCATTGCTCCCTATGCCAGTTGGAGCCAAGGGTCAGTTCATGTATAGTCTTTGGGTAGTGGCTTAGACACTGGAAGATCTGGTTGGTTGGCATTGTTGTTCATATGGGGTCTCAAGCTCCTTCAAGCTCTTTCAGTCCTTTCTCTGGTTCCTTCAATGGGAGTCCCATTCTCAGTTCAGTGATTTTCTGCCGGCATTTGCCTATGTATTTGCCATATTCTGGCTGTGTCTCTCAGGAGAGATCTATATCCAGTTCCTGTCAGCCTGCACTTCTTTGCTTCATTAATCTTATCTAATTTGGTGGCTGTATATGTATGGGCCACGTGTGGGGCAGGCTCTGAATGGGCATTCCCTCAGCCTCTATTCTAAACTTTGCCTCCCTACTCCCTGCCAAGGGTATTCTTATTCCCCTTTTAAAGAAGGAGTGAAGCATTCACATTTTGGTCATCCTTCCTGAGTTTCATGTGTTCTGTGCATCTAGGGTAATTTGAGCATTTGGGCTAATAGCCACTTATCAATGAGTGCATACCATGTGTGTTTTTCTGTGATTGGGTTACCTAACTCAGAATAATATTTTCTAGTTCATTTCATTTTGCCTATGAATTTCATGAAGTCATTGTTTTTGATAGCTGACTAGTACTCCATTGTGTAGATGTATCACATTTTATGAGTCCATGCCTCTCTTGAAGGGCCTCTGGGTTCTTTCCAGCTTCTGGCTATTATAAATAAGGCTGCTATGAACATAGTGGAGCATGTGTCTTTGTTATTTGTTGGAGCATTATTTGGGTATATGCCCAGGAGAGGAATACCTGGGTTCTCAGGTAGTTCAATGTCCAATTTTCTGAGGAAACTCCAGACTGATTTCCAGAGTGGTTGTACCAGTCTGTAATCACACCAACAATGGAGGAGTGTTTCCTCTTTTCCACATCCTTGCCAGCATCTGCTGTTACTGAACTTTTTGATCTTAGCCATTCTGACTGGTGTGAGGTGAAATCTCAGGGTTGTTTTGATTTGCATTTCCCTTATGACAAAAGATGTTGAACATTTCTAAGCCATTCAGTATTCCTCAGCTGTGAATTCTTTGTTTAACTCTGAACCCCCTTTTTTAATAGGGTTATTTGTCTCTCTGCAGACTAACTTCTTTTTGAAGGCACTCTGAACTAGGAATTTTACTCTTAGCAATGCTTTCATTGTTTCCCATAAGTTTGGGTTGGTTGTGTCTTCATTTTCATTAAGTTCTAAAAGGTCTTGAATTTCTTACTGTATTTTTTCTTTGACCAAGATATCATTGAGTAGACCATTATTCAACTTCCATGTGTATGTGATATTTTTGTCATTTTTGTTGTTATTGAAGAGCAGTCTTATCCATGGTGATCTGATAGGATGCATGGGGTTAGTTCAATCTTCTTGTATCTTTCAAACTTTGTTTTGTGACAATTTTGTGGTCAAATTTTGTGGTTCTGAGAAAAAGGTATATTCTTTTCTTGGGATGAAATGTTTGATAAATATCTGTTGAGTCCAATTTCTTTATAACTTCTGTTAATTTCTGTATGTCTAGGTTTAATTTCTTTTTCCATGATCTGCCCATTGATGAAAGCATGTTGTTGAAATCTCCTATTTTTATGAGGTGCTATGTGTGCTTTGAGCTTTAGTAAGGTTCCTTTTATGAATGTAGGTGCCCTTGCACTTAGAGCATAGATATTTAGGACTGAGAATTCATTTTGGTGGATTTTTCCTTTGATCAATATGAAGTGTCCCTCCTTATCTTTTGTTGACAACTTTTGGTTGAAAGTTGATTTTATGTGATATTAGAATGGCTACTCCTTCTATCTTGAGACCATTTGGTTGGAAAATTGTTTTCCAGCCATTCACTTTGAAGTAGTGTGTGTCTTTGTCACTGAGGTGTGTTTTGTGTATGCAGCAAAATGCTGGGTACTCTTTAAATATTCAGTCTGTTAGTCTATGTTTTTTTATTGGGTAATTGAGTTCACTGATGTTAAGAGATATTAAAAAATATTGATTGTTGCTTCATGTTATTTTTGTTGTTAGAGGTGGAATTATGTTTGTGTGTTTCTCTTCTTTTGGTTTCATTGCAAGGAGATTGATTTCTTCCTTTTTGTAGGGTGTAGTTTTCCTCCATGTGTTGTTTTTTTCCATCTATGAACCTTTGTAGGGCTGGATTTCTAGAGAGATAATATGCAAATTTTGTTTTGTCAATGAATATCTTGGTTTCTCCATGTATATTAATTGAGAGTTCTGCTGGATATAGCAGCCTGGTCTGGTAGTCATTATGACATCTGCCCATGATCTTCTGACGTTCATAGTCTCTGGTGAGAAGTCTGGTGTAATTCTGATAGGTCTACCTTTATATGTTACTTGTTCTTTTTCCCTTACTGCTTTTAATGTTCTTTCTTTATTTTGTGCATTTGGTATTTTGACTATTATGTGATGGGCGAAGTTTCTTTTCTGGTCTAGTCTATTTTGAGTTCTCTAAGTTTCTCATATGTCCATGGGTATCTCTTTCTTTAGGTTAGCGAAGTTTGCTTCTATAATTTTGTTGAAGACATTTACTGGCCCTTTAAGTTGGGAGTCTTTAATCTGTTCTATACCTAATTTCCTTAGGTTTGATCTTCTTATTGTTTCCTGGATTTCCTGTTTGTTTTGGGCTAGGAGCTTTTTCCATTTTACTTTATCTTTGATGTTTGTGTAAATGTTTTCTATGGTATCTTCAGCCCCTGAGATTCTCTCTTTTATCTCTTGTATTCTTTTGTTGATGCTTGCATCTATGACTCCTGTTCTCTTTCCTAGATTTTCTATCTCCAGGGTTATCTCCCTTTGTGCTTTCTGTATTGGTTCTATTTACATTTTTAAATCCTGGATGGTTTTGTTAAATTCCTTCACCTGCTTTGTTGTGTTTTCCTGTGATTCTTTATGGGATATTTGTGTTTCCTTTTTAAGGGCTTTGACTTGTCCTGTATTTCTTTAAGGTAGCTATATCCTTCTTAAAGTCCTCTATCATCCTCATGAGATGTGGTTTTAAATCCAAATCTTTCTTTTCCAGTATACTGGGATATCCAGTTTTTAGATTGTTGAGAGAACTGGGTTCTGATTATGTCAAGAAGTCTTGCTTTCTGTTGCTTTGGTTCTTGTGCTTGCCTCTTGCCATCAGGTTTTCTCTGGTGTTAGTTTGTCTTAATCACTCTGACAGTGGCTTGACCCTCCTGTAGGTCTGTGTGTCAGCACTCTTGTAGACCTATTTTCTTTTAGGCAGTTCTGGGAACAGAGAGCTGCTCCTGGGTTTGGTAACCTGAAGCCTCTAGTCCGGTTGCTTGGTGCAGAAGAGTTGACCCTACCTTTGCTCTCAGGCTCTTGGTGACTGCCTTTCCACTCTTGAGGAAGGCAGAAACCTGAATGTTCTTGCTCTTGGCTGCTCCTATGTCCCTGTTCCCAGGGGGCACAGATGGCACTAGGTGGTTTCCCCTTGGGTCAGGAATGTGGGCAAAAAGTAGTTGTCTCCTCTGAGTTCTCAGGATTGTCTGCACTTCTTAGGGTCCAACTCTTTCTCCCATGAGATTTGGGTACAGGGAGCTGTGGGACCCATTGAGTTCAGGTCCGGTCACTGGCAGAAACCAGCAGGTTCCTGCAGCTGACAGCTCCTACATTCCTTTATGAAGACACCACTATGCATGTTCCTCTTGGGCCAGAAATATGAGCAGAAGTGGTGGTCTCCCCTGAGATTTCAGGATTGTCTACACTTCTGGGAGTTCAGCTCTTTCACACATGGGATTTGGGGGCAGGGCATCAATTTATCATTTTAAAGTAAGTCAAATAAATCGATGTTAATAACATGAAATATAAAAAAATCAGGCTGTTTTTGAAATGTTTCTTTTCAAACATTAAAAAGAGAGGAATATCTTTTCTATTTTTTTCAGATTTCTTCTTTTCCATTTCTCTTTGCCTCCTTGCTCCTCACCTTTTTTCTTTTCTCTTTTAATTGAAACATATTTGTGAATAAAGAGGTAATAAAAAATCCAACCTACTTGTTTAAATAGGAAAAATTTATTTTGAATTCATCCTTTCTGACTCCGGCTTCCTGTTCCAATTTGTTTTGTCTATGTGTTTAAAATGGTGCTCCTGTGTGTAGGTGAAGCAGGTCAACAAACTGCACAGCTACCTATAGCATTGCACAGGACATGTGCGAACGGAATGAAAAAAAAAAATCTGTCTCCTAAAAATGCTTAAAAGTCAATTGTGTTAATAGAACCCTGGGAAGACAATCAATTTGTTGTCATTTGAACCTTGAAGGCAAGCTGAAAATAAAAAAGTCCATTGCAACTAAAAGAATAAATCTCTGGCCCAGTGGGTTTCAGTGTGGTTAGGTCCTGAAAGGTATGTCTTAAGTGATGGCTGCTCTCTCACAATTGCAGAACTTATTTATTATGATACTAACTGTCTGCATAGGATGTCAGGGGACAAAGTAAAATAGACCTTAGCTATAGACCTTTTTCAATTATAATTATGCTGGAAATGTCTCTCCCACCCATTATTAAGAAAAACTCTGAGGCACAACCCGTAGAACAAAGCTAAATATAGCAGCTGTCACCTGGGCCAGGTGGAGAGGAGGTTGGAAGAAAGATTCATAACATATATACAATATTGAACCAAACATATAAAACACAAACATATAAATTAACTGGTATTTGTAGAAACTTACTATCCACAACTGGAATATTTGTAGAGAAGCCACTGAAACAAAAACAAAAAAAAATCTTCCAAATTCACTAAAAACATTTCCTATTTATATTAATATCTAAAAACATTATTATAGAAAGACCTACCATCTACATATATGTCTATCATCTATCTCTCTCTTTGTCTTCTATTTATCATCTATATCTGTCTCAGTCATTTATCTATAATGCATCAGTGAACCTTTAGGAGTCTATTTGTCACAGCATTTCTAGGTAAGCACACTGAGGTTATTACTTTAAATGATAAAATAACAATTATAAAAATAAGTCTTGAATAAAATGAGATTGCACACATGCTCATCTGCAAACTGATCTTTCTCAGAAGCAAACTACATGCACATTTGCTCACCTACACCTTTTTTCAGATCTTAATTACAGTGAATACCTTTTCCTGTCATACAATTCTGCAGGAATTAAGTTGATGAGCAACAATGATACTATAAACCATGAATATGAAAGCCAATAGAAAATTCTGTTAGTATTTCTATTTATTTCATGGTTTACCATTTTTATTTTTGAATTTGGCATTATACTAAGTATCTTACCTGGGCATCATAGTTAAATTTTCATAGTACATAATTTATTTTTACAATAATCATAGGGGGTGGGATACCCTCTGGAATGTACTAGAGACCTGGGAGATGGGAGATTCTCAGGAATCAAAGGGAGGGACCAAGAATGAAATGCTCTGTAGAGGGGAGAGGTAACTTGTAGAGTCCACCTCCAGCAAAAAGACAGGGAATCAAGTGGAGGAATGGGGTTGCCATCCCACAACCAAAACTCTTACCCAGAATTGTTCCTGTAAAGGGGAATTGAAGAGATAAAAATGGAGAAGAGCCTGAGGAAAAGGAGATTTGGTGATAGGCCCAAGTTGGAATCCAGATCAGGGGGAGGCCCCAAGGCTTAACACTATTACTAATGCTGTGGTATACTTGCATTCAGGGGCTTATCATGACTGCCCAACAAGCAGCTGAAAGGGTTACATGCAGATATTTAACCCCAACCCATGGACAGAAGCTGGTGGTCCCTGTAGTTCAGTTGAGGAGAAGCTGGAAGAGACTGAGGAGGAGGGTGGCCTTATTGGAAGACTGATAGTCTCAAGAAGCCTGGACCCTGGGATGCCTCAGACACTGAGCCAGCAACCAGGCAGCATATACCAGCTGATATAAAGCACCCGATACATATACAGCAGAGGACTGCCAGGTCTGGACTCAGTCAGATAGGGTGCATCTAACACTTGAGAGAATTGGGTCCCCAGGGAATTGAGAGGTGTGGTGGGGTTGGGGTGGGGATAGAGTTGGGGCATCCTCTTTGAGACAGAGGGAGAAAGGGTGGGTGGACAGGGAGGTAGATGGATTTTTTTAATAAATAAAAATTTTAAAAACCACAATCATAATTTAATTATAGAAAAGTCATGCTCAGCAGAATATTCTTTGAGCAATTTATGCATCTTCTAATGATAACTCCCCATCATTATATATTTGTTAAAATCCATAGAATGTAATAGGATTTAATCTTGTTCAATCATTCTGAATAGACATAGAGATTGCAAAACTCCACACATACATATCCTGAGGTTTTAATGACAGCATTGAAGTAGTTATAACAATGTATTTTCTAATTTCTTTAATAGAGCTGTGAGGATCAGGTGTGTCTTCTTAACAGGTGGAAATAGACTGTCTCGTATCTATGGAACCTCAAATCTTATTTTATTTTCTATGACTTTGTTTCATGGTGTTAGGAAGCCAAGATGTGACATGCTGATTACTGTGTTGTAAATGGACTTGAAAGGCTCTCTCCACTAACAGTGAAATAATACACTGTATACACAAACCTGCATAGTATATGTATTCTACAGGTAAGCATTGGTAACTGCATCACAGTATAGAAGAATTAACTCTGACAGTTCAAACTCTAAATCATTATCATATTCATAACCCCTTTTTTCCCTCCTGGCTTACAGGTAAATTTGTATTCCAAGAGTAAAAAAATTGGTTCACATCATATGTAATATATTTAGTTAACTGCTCAGTTCTTTATGCATCAAAGTGACATCATACTTATTAATTTACACCCAAGTGAAGTGGAAGTGATAATTCTAGCTCTTGAATTCATTTTTAAAGCTTGCCTGCTGATTCAAACTGAGCAAAAATACTGGAACCTTCAACTTCTCTTACAATGTCAGTTTCGTTCATTATACATTTATTTTCAACTATTTCAATTTGCATCTGTGTGAGAGAAAGTTAATGAGTCAGGGATGGAGAGGGAGATGGGGAGGGAGAGGGAGAGGGAGGGATGGAGGGAGAGACAGAGAGGGAGAGAGAGAGAGAAAGAGAGAGAGAGAATGTATATTTTTTCATACATATGTGTACAAATGCTTATATGGTTACCTATTGCACACACCTCCAGAGACTAGAAGAGGATGTCAGATGTCCTTTATCAGACTCTAAACTATTTCCAGTGAAATGTGAACTCTCACTGAGTCTTGAGGTTTCTGCTTTTCTGCCAGGCTGGTTGACTATAATAGATCAGAAGATTCATTATAGCATTAGTGATAAACAGTGAATTGTATTGGTACAGAGACAGTAAAGTAGAACAATGAAACAGAATTGAAAACTCAGAAATGAACCCATACACCTATGGTCACTTGAAACCATCCAGTGGAAAAAAAGAGGGCATTTTCAACAAATGATGTTGGTTCAACTGTAGGTCAGCATGTAGAAGAATGTAAATCAACTCATTCTTATCTTCTTGTACAAAGCTCAAGTCAGTGGATCAGTGACCTCCACTTAAATCCAAATACAATGAAAATTAATAGAAAAGAAAGTGGGGAAGAGTCTCAAACACATGCACACAATAGAAAATTTCCTGAACAGAACAGCAATGGCTTATGCTTTAAGATCAACAATTGACAAATGGGACCTCATAAAATGGAAAAGCTCAGTAGGACAAAATGGCAACAAATTTGAAACAATCTTACCAACCCTATTTCAGATAGAGGGCTAATATCCAAAATATACAAAAAATTCAAGATTTAGACTCCAGAGAACCAAATAATCCTATTTAAAAAATGGGGTAAAGAACTAAACAGAGTTCTTAATTGAGGAATCTCACATGAAATAGGTCTTCAATTCTATTCCATTGATCTGAGAAGCACTTAAGAAATGTTTCAACATCCTTAGTTATCAGAGAAATGCAAATCAAAATGACCCAGAGTCCAACTCATCCCAGTCTGAATGGCTGATTAAAAAAACAAAAACAAGGCAGAGAGCCCCTGGGCAGCACCCCACAAGCGAACCTGAGCCTCGGGACCACAGGTAAGACCAAATTTTCTGCTGCAAGAAAGCTGCCTGGTGAGCTTGGGACACACAGAAGCAGAATTTCTCTAGGACCGGGCACGTTCTGTGTTTACCGGAAGTCCCACACCTGCGGATCCCGGCCCGCAGCAGCTCTCTGCTCCCAGACCCCCTGAGAGAGAGACCCAACCGCCTGGTCAGGTGGGCACTCCTGAGGCTGCAGAGCGGAAGAGACCACCAACACTGCTCACCCCTGCCCACATCCCTGGCCCAAGAGGAAACTGTATAAGGCCTCTGGGCTCCCGTGGGGGAGGGCCCAGGAGCGGCAGGACCCCTGCCTGAGACACCGCTGGAACCTGAAAGAAACAGACCAGATAAACAGTTCTCTGCACCCAAATCCCGTGGGTGGGGGGAGAGCTAAACCTTCAGAGAGGCAGACAAGCCTGGGAAACCAGAAGAGACAGCTCCCTGCACACATCTCGGACAACAGAGGAAAAAGCCAAAGACCATCTGGAACCCTGGTGCACTGAAGCTCCCGGAAGGGGCGGCACAGGTCTTCCTGGTTGCTGCCACTGCAGAGAGCCTGTGGGCAACACCCCACGAGCGAACTTGAGCCTCAGGACCACAGGTAAGACCAAATTTTCTGCTGCAAGAAAGCTGCCTGGTGAACTCAAGACACAGGCCCACAGGAACCGCTGAAGACCTGTAGAGAGGAAAAACTACACGCCCGAAAGCAGAACACTCTGTCCCCATAACTGACTGAAAGAGAGGAAAACAGGTCTACAGCACTCCTGAACACAGGCTTATAGGACAGTCTAGCCACTGTCAGAAATAGCAGAACAAAGTAACACTAGAGATAATCTGATGGCGAGAGGCAAGCGCAGGAACACAAGCAACAGAAACCAAGACTACATGGCATCATCAGAGCCCAATTCTCCCACTAAAGCAAACACGGAATATCCAAACACACAAGAAAAGCAAGATCTAGTTTCAAAATCATATTTGATCATGATGCTGGAGGACTTCAAGAAAGACATGAAGAACTCCCTTAGAGAACAAGTAGAAGCCTACAGAGAGGAATCGCAAATATGCCTGAAAGAATCGCAAAAATCCCTGAAAGAATTCCAGGAAAACATAAATAAACAAGTAGAAGCCCATAGAGAGGAGACACAAAAATCCCTGAAAGAATTCCAGGAAAACACAATCAAACAGTTGAAGGAATTAAAAATGGAAATAGAAGCAATCAAGAAAGAACACATGGAAACAACCCTGGATATAGAAAACCAAAAGAAGAGACAAGGAGCTGTAGATACAAGCTTCACCAACAGAATACAAGAGATGGAAGAGAGAATCTCAGGAGCAGAAGATTCCATAGAAATCATTGACTCAACTGTCAAAGATAATGTAAAGCAGAAAAAGCTACTGGTCCAAAACATACAGGAAATCCAGGACTCAATGAGAAGATCAAACCTAAGGATAATAGGTATAGAAGAGAGTGAAGACTCCCAGCTCAAAGGACCAGTAAATATCTTCAACAAAATCATAGAAGAAAACTTCCCTAACCTAAAAAAAGAGATACCCATAGACATACAAGAAGCCTACAGAACTCCAAATAGATTGGACCAGAAAAGAAACACCTCCTGTCACATAATTGTCAAAACACCAAATGCACAAAATAAAGAAAGAATATTAAAAGCAGTAAGGGAAAAAGGTCAAGTAACATATAAAGGGAGACCTATCAGAATCACACCAGACTTCTCGCCAGAAACTATGAAGGCCAGAAGATCCTGGACATATGTCATACAGACCCTAAGAGATAACAAATGCCAGCCCAGGTTACTGTATCCAGCAAAACTCTCAATTAACATGGATGGAGAAACCAAGATATTCCATGACAAAACCAAATTTACACAATATCTTTCCACAATTCCAGCACTACAAAGGATAATAAATGGTAAAGCCCAACATAAGGAGGCAAGCTATACCCTAGAAGAAGCAAGAAACTAATCGTCTTGGCAACAAAACAAAGAGAATGAAAGCACACAAACATAACCTCACATCCAAATATGAATATAATGGGAAGCAATAATCACTATTCCTTAATATCTCTCAATATCAATGGCCTCAACTCCCCAATAAAAAGACATAGATTAACAAACTGGATACGCAACGAGGACCCTGCATTCTGCTGCCTACAGGAAACACACCTCAGAGACAAAGACAGACACTACCTCAGAGTGAAAGGCTGGAAAATAACTTTCCAAGCAAATGGTCAGAAGAAGCCAGCTGGAGTAGCCATTCTAATATCAAATAAAATCAATTTCCAACTAAAAGTCATCAAAAAAGATAAGGAAGGACACTTCATATTCATCAAAGGAAAAATCCACCAAGATGAACTCTCAATCCTAAATATCTATGCCCCAAATACAAGGGCACCTACATACGTAAAAGAAACCTTACTAAAGCTCAAAACACACATTGCACCTCACACAATAATAGTGGGAGATTTCAACACCCCACTCTCATCAATGGACAGATCATGGAAATAGAAATTAAACAGTGATGTAGACAGACTAAGAGAAGTCATGAGCCAAATGGACTTAACGGATATTTATAGAACATTCTATCCTGAAGCAAAAGGATATAACTTCTTCTCAGCTCCTCATGGAACTTTCTCCAAAATTGACCATATAATTGGTCAAAAAACGGGCCTCAACAGGTACAGAAAGATAGAAATAATCTCATGCGTGCTATCGGACCACCACGGCCTAAAACTGGTCTTCAATAACAATAAGGGAAGAATGCCCACATATACGTGGAAATTGAACAATGCTCTACTCAATGATAACATGGTCAAGGAAGAAATAGAGAAAGAAATTAAAAACTTTTTAGAATTTAATGAAAATGAAGATACAACATACTCAAACTTATGGGACACAATGAAAGCTGTGCTAAGAGGAAAACTCATACCGCTGAGTGCCTGCAGAAAGAAACAGGAAAGAGCATATGTCAGCAGCTTGACAGCACACCTAATAGCTCTAGAACAAAAAGAAGCAAATACACCCAGGAGGAGTAGAAGGCAGGAAATAATCAAACTCAGAGCTGAAATCAACCAAGTAGAAACAAAAAGGACCATAGAAAGAATCAAGAGAACCAAAAGTTAGTTCTTTGAGAAAATCAACAAGATAGATAAACCCTTAGCCAGACTAACGAGAGGACACAGAGAGTGCGTCCAAATTAACAAAATCAGAAATGAAAAGGGAGACATAACAACAGATTCAGAGGAAATTCAAAAAATCATCAGATCTTACTATAAAAACCTATATTCAACAAAACTTGAAAATCTTCAGGAAATGGACAATTTCCTAGACAGATACCAGTTATCGAAGTTAAATCAGGAACAGATAAACCAGTTAAACAACCCCATAACTCCTAAGGAAATAGAAGCAGTCATTAAAGGTCTCCCAACCAAAAAGAGCCCAGGTGCAGACGGGTTTAGTGCAGAATTCTATCAAACCTTCATAGAAGACCTCATACCAATATTATCCAAACTATTCCACAAAATTGAAACAGATGGAGCCCTACCGAATTCCTTCTACGAAGCCACAATTACTCTTATACCTAAACCACACAAGGACACAACAAAGAAAGAGAACTTCAGACCAATTTCCCTTATGAATATCGACGCAAAAATACTCAATAAAATTCTGGCAAACCGAATTCAAGAGCACATCAAAACAATCATCCACCATGATCAAGTAGGCTTCATCCCAGGCATGCAGGGATGGTTTAATATACGGAAAACCATCAAAGTGATCCATTATATAAACAAACTGAAAGAACAGAACCACATGATCATTTCATTAGACGCTTAGAAAGCATTTGACAAAATTCAATACCCCTTCATGATAAAAGTCCTGGAAAGAATAGGAATTCAAGGCCCATACCTGAACATAGTAAAAGCCATATACCGCAAACCAGTTGCTAACATTAAACTAAATGGAGTGAAACTTGAAACAATCCCACTAAAATCAGGGACTAGACGAGGCTGCCCACTCTCTCCCTACTTATTCAATATAGTTCTTGAAGTTCTAGCCAGAGCAATCAGACAACAAAAGGAGATCAAGGGGATACAGATCGGAAAAGAAGAGGTCAAATATCACTATTTGCAGATGATATGATAGTATATTTAAGTGATCCCAAAAGTTCCACCAGAGAACTACTAAAGCTGATAAACAACTTCAGCAAAGTGGCTGGGTATAAAATTAACTCAAATAAATCAGTTGCCTTCCTCTATACAAAAGAGAAACAAGCCGAGAAAGAAATTAGGGAAACGACACCCTTCATAATAGACCCAAATAATATAAAGTACCTCGGTGTGACTTTAACCAAGCAAGAAAAAGATCTGTACAATAAGAACTTCAAGACACTGAGGAAAGAAATTGAAGAAGACCTCAGAAGATGGAAAGATCTCCCATGCTCATGGATTGGCAGGATTAATATAGTAAAAATGGCCATTTTACCAAAAGCAATCTACAGATTCAATGCAATCCCCATCAAAATACCAATCCAATTCTTCAAAGAGTTAGAACAATTTGCAAATTCATCTGGAATAACAAAAAACCCAGGATAGCTAAAGCTATCCTCAACAATGAAAGGACTTCAGGGGGGAATCACTATCCCTGAACTCAAGCAGTATTACAGAGCAATAGTGATAAAAACTGCATGGTATTGGTACAGAGACAGACAGGTAGACCAATGGAATAGAATTGAAGACCCAGAAATGAACCCACACACCTATGGTCACTTGATTTTTGACAAAGGAGCCAAAACCATCCAATGGAAAAAAGATAGCATTTTCAGCAAATGGTGCTGGTTCAACTGGAGGGCAACATGTAGAAGAATGCAGATCGATCCATGCTTATCACCCTGTACAAAGCTTAAGTCCAAGTGGATCAAGGACCTCCACATCAAACCAGACACACTCAAACTAATAGAAGAAAAACTAGGGAAGCATCTGGAACACATGGGCACTGGAAAAAATTTCCTGAAGAAAACACCAATGGCTTATACTCTAAGATCAAGAATCGACAAATGGGATCTCATAAAACTGCAAAGCTTCTGTAAGGCAAAGGACACTGTGATTAGGACAAAACAGCAACCAACAGATTGGGAAAAGATCTTTACCAATCCTACAACAGATAGAGGCCTTATATCCAAAATATACAAAGAACTCAAGAAGTTAGACCGCAGGGAAACAAATAACCCTATTAAAAAATGGGGTTCAGAGCTAAACAAAGAATTCACAGCTGAGGAATTCTGAATGGCTGAGAAACACCGAAAGAAATGTTCAACATCTTTAGTCATAAGGGAAATGCAAATCAAAACAACCCTGAGATTTCACCTCACACCAGTGAGAATGGCTAAGATCAAAACTCAGGTGACAGCAGATGCTGGCGAGGATGTGGAGAAAGAGGAACACTCCTCCATTGTTGGTGGGATTGCAGACTGGTAAAACCATTCTGGAAATCAGTCTGGAGGATCCTCAGAAAATTGGACATTGAACTGCCTGAGGATCCAGCTATACCTCTCTTGAGCCTATACCCAAAAGATGCCTCAACATATAAAAGAGACACGTGCTCCACTATGTTCATCGCAGCCTTATTTATAATAGCCAGAAAATGGAAAGCACCCAGATGCCCTTCAACAGAGGAATGGATACAGAAAATGTGGTACATCTACACAATGGAATATTACTCAGCTATCAAAAACAACGAGTTTATGAAATTCGTAGGCAAATGGTTGGAACTGGAAAATATCATCCTGAGTGAGCTAACCCAATCACAGAAAGACATACATGGTATGCACTCATTGATAAGTGGCTATTAGCCCAAATGCTCGAATTACCCTAGATCCCTAGAACAAACGAAACTCAAGACGGATGATCAAAATGTGAATGCTTCACTCCTTCTTTAAATGAGGAAAAAGAATACCCTTGGCAGGGAAGGGAGAGGCAAAGATTAAAACAGAGACTTAAGGAACACCCATTCAGAGCCTGCCCCACATGTGGCCCATACATATACAGCCACCCAATTAGACAAGATGGATGAAGCAAAGAAGTGCAGACCGACAGGAGCCGGATGTAGATCGCTCCTGAGAGACACAGCCAGAATACAGCAAATACAGAGGCGAATGCCAGCAGCAAACCACTGAACTGAGAATAAGTCCCCTATTGAAGGAATTAGAGAAAGAACTGGAAGAGCTTGATGGGGCTCGAGACCCCAAAAGTACAACAATGCCAAGCAACCAGAGCTTCCAGGGACTAAGCCACTACCTAAAGACTATACATGGACAGACCCTGGACTCTGACCGCATAGGTAGCAATGAATATTCTAGTAAGAGCACCAGTGGAAGGGGAAGCCCTGGGTCCTGCTAAGACTGAACCCCCTGTGAACTAGTCTATGGGGGGAGGGCGGCAATGGGGGGAGGTTTGGGAGGGGAACACCCATAAGAAAGGGGAGGGGGGAGGTGGATGTTTGCCCGGAAACCGGGAAAGGGAATAACACTCGAAATGTATATAAGAAATACTCAAGTTAATAAAAAAAAAAAAGATGATCTTTGAGCTTTAGTCTAAACTTTCTAAGTATCTAAGTTCTAAGTATCTTCAATTCATCTAGTACTAGAGTGATTTGAAGAGATAGAATGTTTTAAAATGAGTATTTTCTACAGAAACACTGGGATGCGTCAAGGCTTTGAGTTCAGGTAACTGAAATTAAATGGGTTTGTTTCCTTTGAGCTATGTACATATCTTCTTTGAGCCCTAGTTTCAGTGTCTATATTATGAGACTAGAGGTTTGATGTGAGGATTAGAGTTGAAAGCACCTTTATTTCATGGTGCTGAGAAATTGTTTAATAAATGATGGTAAAAAAAATAAAAAACAAAACAAAACAAAACAAAAAAACAAAAAAACAAAACAAAAACAAAAACAAAAACAAAAAAAACCTCAGGTAAAAGCAGATGCTGGCAAGGATGTGAAAAAAGAGAAACACTACGCTATTGCTGGTGGAATTGCATGCTGGTACAACCAGTCTGGAAATCAGTTTGAAAGTTCCTCAGAAAATTGGACATAGTACCTCCTGAGGACCCAGCTATACTACTACTGGGCAAATACCCAAATGATCCTCCAACATATAACAAGAACACATGCTCCAATATGTTCATAGCAGCCTTATTTATAATAGCCAGAAAGCTGGATAGAACCCAGATGTCCTTTACAGACGAATGGGTATGAAAATATGGCACATTTACACAAGGAAATACTACTCAGCTATTAAAAACAATGACTTCATACAATTCTTAGCTAAATGGACGGAACTAGAAAATATTATCTTGAGTGAGGTAAGCATTCCCAAAAAAACAATTTGTCGGGGACCGGACATTGGAACTAAGCAAAGCTAGAGTCCTACCCTGAGCAGATTCCTGAGAAGGGCTTGACCTTTTCAAAGAACGTGTCCCTGAGGACTGTTGCCTCAGTGTCTAAGGAGAATATCTTGCAGTTTAATGATTTACCTTATGTCCTTGGGCACTTCCCAGTACTCCCCCACCCTAAGCTTCAGTTCCTGCTTCAATTCCTGCTTCAGAGCTTTAAATGCTGTACATTCCTCTCAATAAACAAGACCTTGACAACAGAACCTTGCTTGGTCTCCTTCTTCCCCCCCCCCCCTTGACCCTCAGGTAGTGCCTCTTCGGGACCCTGAATAACTGGACCTGCTGGACGGGTCAAAAATTCACACAGTATTCACTCACTGATAACTGGATATTAGTCCAAAAGCTCAGAATACCAAAGTGCAATTCACAGACCATATGAAGCTCAAGAAGAAGTAAGACCAAAGTATGGATGCTTCAGTCCATCTGAGCACAAAATACTCAAGGGAGGAAATATGGAGAAAAAGTGTGAAACAGAGACTGAAGGAAAGGCCATCCTGAGACTGACCCACCTGGGGATCTATCCCATATACAGACACCACACCCAAACACTACTGAGGATGCCAAGAAGTGCTTGCTGGCAGGAGCCTGATGTAGATCTCTTCTGAGAGGCACTGCCACAGCCTGGATAACACAGAGCTGGATTCTTGCAGCTAACCAGTGGACTGAGCACCAGGTCCCCAATGGAGGAGTTAGAGAAAGGACTGAAGGAACTGAAGGAAGAACAATATCAACCAACCAGATATCCTCCCCCCCACCCCCCGGAGCTCCCATAGACCAAACCACCAAAGGGTACACATGGGGGGACCTGTGGCTCCAGGCACATATGTAGCCATGATATGGTGTTTTTGGACTTCAATGGGAGGAGAGGCCCTTGGTCCTGTGAAGGCTTGATACCCCAGTTTAGGGGAATGCCAGAAAGGGGAGGAGGGAAGGAATGGCTGGCTGGGTGAGGGGGCACCCTCATAAAGCAGGGGAAGATGGAGGTGATAGAGGCTTTCCAGAGGAACTGGGAAAGGAAATAACATTTGAAATGTAAATAAAGAAAGTAGCCATTTAAAAAAAGAAGATTCATTGTTTTAAATGAAATGAAAATGAGAAATTCTGTCATTTTAATAGATCAAATAGTTTGGGATTAAGCCTTTCTAAGAATCATGTTTTGTGGAGGAAAAGTTTAAATTTCATTTCAAATTGTTTTTTTTCTAATATTAGAACACAATATTCTCTGGAAGACCTATCAAATAACTCAAAGATAAACGATGATGTGAATCTTTGAAAGGCCTGATAGAAAATTACATGGTTATATATTACAGTACTTGCACTTTTCAGTCTCCCATACAAACTGATTTTACAATATCATAAGAAAAGTCTCTCCTCACTCAACAAACTTAAAAGATCAGAGTGAATTCTTTGGCATATCTTAAATTTTCTATCCAAAGAGTTTTGACTTAATAAAAGGATATTAAAATATTTTATAATGCATCAGCCTTTTAAATTATTGTCTAAAGCCTTTCTAGAGTTTTATTTTTAGATATTTTATGAGGCAGATTGTGAAATGCATATATATGTAGTTAGCCCATTGTTGGTAATCCAACAGTGAGTGAAGGAAAAAATGACACTGAGGCTGGAGGAAGGCCAATTTCATCTGTTAGCTTTGCTTATTTGGGGACTGGTGTGTGTGTGTGTGTGTGTGTGTGTGTGTGTGTGTGTGTGTGTGTTAGAGAATAATATTTATCATATCATTAGCAGCTCTATTGATATTATTTTTGAACGAAAAATTGTTTCCTTTTCTACCTGCTTTACAGGAAAACAGCAGAATGAGGTCACTGAATGTCAACTCTATATTCTATATATGCTTAGCTGGTTTCCAGAAAGAAAAAAAAAAACCATCAAGCAAATTCTGATAATGATTCAGAAGGACATGATGACTCAAATTCAAAATTATCACTATATAATACCTTGGACATGGTATGTTATACTTTTCTATAAGAACAAGTTACTGTGCTTAAAGAGTAAATATTTACTGAGCATTCAGGTTTGTTTACATGAGTGGAAGGTAATAGTCATTATAGTAGGTAATATCTAATAAAGTGAGTGTATTGCTTTGTGAAGCAGGTCAGAAGTTGAAGTCCTGCATTCAACTAAAAGTTTCTCTTTTTCCAACAAAGATTGGATGCCAGCGTTTGCTATCTAAGTACAATAAACTGACCAAATTATGATTGGTTAGGACAGCCCTTTAACTCATATTTACAACAGCTCAGAATCAAAAATAATAAAAGCCATCATTTTAGTGAGCTAAACAAGAAGCTATTAATATTTTGGACATTTTATCCTATTCACTTAACAATTAACGAGGGAAAAGTACTCAACAATTATCATATACCTCACAATAATCCCATTAGGAAAAATTTTACTACCGCACAAATTTTAACACTTACTCTGGATACATTCCACTGACTTTAACATTATGTATTCCATGTATCTTTTCCTTCTTAATGCCTCGCCCGTGTGCATACAGAAGTGTCTGCAAAGTAAAGGGAAAGGATTGGCACACAAAATAATAAAAATCTCCAGGTAAAAACCCTCAGAGGAAAGGACAGTCTGAATTAGGCCTCTGTAAAATGTCAGAAGGATGAGAGGCCATTCTCTTTACCGTCAATGGATATCAGAACCCATTAACCCATTAATACTTTCAATCTTCCTGGGAGCTACTTAATATGCTGCTTTCAATGATGCTGTGATGTTATGTGTTGCATAGATAAGATGCCTCTTGAAAAGACTGAAATTCTATCACAGGATTATATGAACTGAAACATATTTACAACTAAATGTAGAAAAATTTGTATGTTGGTAATTTCTTCTGTGTTGGTGAATAGTCTGTCTCATAAAAAAGAATGAAATGGCTGCTGGACTTTCCCATTTGGATGAAAGATCTCTCAATGTGCCATGTAAACC
Source organism: Rattus norvegicus (assembly GCF_021556685.1). Taxonomy (NCBI): domain Eukaryota; kingdom Metazoa; phylum Chordata; class Mammalia; order Rodentia; family Muridae; genus Rattus; species Rattus norvegicus. The sequence goes on from NC_141538.1 coordinate 16,463,647, forward strand.
ACTGCATAAAAAAGAAAAGGCATCAGTTATATAATTATATATATATATATATATATATATATATATATATATTAGAACTTGAATACTACAATATTTATCTACTAAGCAGGGTATGCATACTGGGTCTTTACTAGAATAAATGTTATGGGAATTAACCAATTAGTTTCTGATCGGGTCTGATGTCTTCTCTACAAGGGGAAACCAATGCCTAGTGCTGTAAAGCCGATTAAAAGCTAAAAGCTGACCCGCGGATCCCGGCCCGTAGCAGCTCTCTGCTCCCAGACCCCGTGAGAGAGAGACCCAACCGCCTGGTAAGGTGGGCACTCCTGAGGCTGCAGAGCAGAAGAGACCACCAACACTGCTCACCCCTGCCCACATCCCTGGCCAAAGAGGAATCTGTATAAGGCCTCTGGGCTCCCGTGGGGAGGGCCCAGGAGCGGCAGGACCCCTGCCTGAGACACTACCGGAACCTGAAGGAAACAGACCAGATAAACAGTTCTCTGCACCCAAATCCCGTGGGAGGGAGAGCTAAACCTTCAGAGAGGCAGACAAGCCTGGGAAACCAGAAGAGACTGCTCTCTGCACACACATCTCGGACGCCAGAGGAAAAAGCCAAAGACCATCTGGAACCCTGGTGCACTGAAGCTCCCGGAAGGGGCGGCACAGGTCTTCCTGGTTGCTGCCGCTGCAGAGAGCCCGTGGGCAGCACCGCACGAGCGAACTTGAGCCTTGGGACCACAGGTAAGACCAAATTTTCTGCTGCAAGAAAGCTGCTGGTGAGCTTGGGACACACAGAAGCAGAATTCCTCTAGGACCGGGCACGTTCTGTGTTTACCGGAAGTCCCACACCCGCGGATCCCGGCCCGCAGCAGCTCTCTGCTCCCAGACCCCGTGAGAGAGAGACCCAACCGCCTGGTCGGGTGGGCACTCCTGAGGCTGCAGAGCAGAAGAGACCACCAACACTGCTCACCCCTGCCCACATCCCTGGCCCAAGAGGAAACTGTATAAGGCCTCTGGGCTCCCGTGGGGGAGGGCCCAGGAGTGGCAGGACCCCTGCCTGAGACACTGCTGGAACCTGAAGGAAACAGACCAGATAAACAGTTCTCTGCATCCAAATCCCGTGGGAGGGAGAGCTAAACCTTCAGAGAGGCAGACAAGCCTGGGAAACCAGAAGAGACTGCTCTCTGCACACACATCTCGGACACCAGAGGAAAAAGCCAAAGACCATCTGGAACCCTGGTGCACTGAAGCTCCCAGAAGGGGCGGCACAGGTCTTCCTGGTTGCTGCCGCTGCAGAGAGCCCGTGGGCAGCACTGCACGAGCGAACTTGAGCCTTGGGACCACAGGTAAGACCAAATTTTCTGCTGCAAGAAAGCTGCCTGGTGAACTCAAGACACAGGCCCACAGGAACAGCTGAAGACCTGTAGAGAGGAAAAACTACACGCCCGAAAGCAGAACACTCTGTCCCCATAACTAACTGAAAGAGAGGAAAACAGGTCTACAGCACTCCTGACACACAGGCTGATAGGACAGTCTAGCCACTGTGAGAAATAGCAGAACAAAGTAACACTAGAGATAATCTGATGGCGAGAGGCAAGCACAGGAACAAAAGCAACAGAAACCAAGACTACATGGCACCATCGGAGCCCAATTCACCCATCAAAACAAACATGGAATATCCAAACACACCAGAAAAGCAAGATCTAGTTTCAAAATCATTTTTGATCATGATGCTGGAGGACTTCAAGAAAGACATGAAGAACTCCCTTAGAAAACAAGTAGAAGACTACAGAGAGGAATCGCAAAAATGCCTGAAAGAATTCCAGGAAAACATAAATAAACAAGTAGAAGCCCATAGAGAGGAGACACAAAAATCCCTGAAAGAATTCCAGGAAAACATAAATAAACAAGTAGAAGCCCATAGAGGGGAGACACAAAAATCCCTGAAAGAATTGCAGGAAAACACAATCAAACAGTTGAAGGAATTAAAAATGGAAATAGAAGCAATCAAGAAAGAACACATGGAAACAACCCTGGATATAGAAAACCAAAAGAAGAGACAAGGAGCTGTAGATACAAGCTTCACCAACAGAATACAAGAGATGGAAGAGAGAATCTCAGGAGCAGAAGATTCCATAGAAATCATTGACTCAACTGTCAAAGATAATGTAAAGCAGAAAAAGCTACTGGAAAAACATACAGAAAAACCAGGACTCAATGAGAAGATCAAACCTAAGGATAATAGGTATAGAAGAGAGTGAAGACTCCCAGCTCAAAGGAGCAGTAAATATCTTCAACAAAATCATAGAAGAAAACCTCCCTAACCTAAAAAAAGTGATGCCCATAGGCATACAAGAAGCCTACAGAACTCCAAATAGATTGGACCAGAAAAGAAACACCTCCCGTCACATAATTGTCAAAACACCAAACGCACAAAATAGAGAAAGAATATTAAAAGCAGTAAGGGAAAAAGGTCAAGTAACATATAAAGGCAGACCTATCAGAATCACACCAGACTTCTCGCCAGAGACTATGAAGGCCAGAAGATCCAGGACTGATGTCATACAGACCCTAAGAGAACACAAATGCCAGCCCAGGTTACTGTATCCAGCAAAACTCTCAATTAACATTGATGGAGAAACCAAGATATTCCATGACAATACCAAATTTACACAATATCTTTCTACAAATCCAGCACTACAAAGGATAATAAATGGTAAAGCCCAACATATGGAGGCAAGCTATACCCTAGAAGAAGCAAGAAACTAATCATCTTGGCAACAAAACAAAGAGAATGAAAGCATACAAACATAACCTCACATCCAAATATGAATATAACGGGAAGCAATAATCACTATTCCTTAATATCTCTCAATATCAATGGCCTCAACTCCCCAATAAAAAGCCATAGATTAACAAACTGGATACGCAACGAGGACCCTGCATTCTGCTGCCTACAGGAAACACACCTCAGAGACAAAGAAAGACACTACGTCAGAGTGAAAGGCTGGAAAACAACTTTCCAAGCAAATGGTCAGAAGAAGCAAGCTGGAGTAGCCATTCTAATATCAAATAAAATCAATTTTCAACTAAAAGTCATCAAAAAAGATAAGGAAGGGAACTTCATATTCATCAAAGAAAAAATCCACCAAGATGAACTCTCAATCCTAAATATCTATGCCCCAAATACAAGGGCACCTACATACGTAAAAGAAACCTTACTAAAGCTCAAAACACACATTGCACCTCACACAATAATAGTGCGAGATTTCAACACCCCACTCTCATCAATGGACAGATCATGGAAACAGAAATTAAACAGTGATGTCGACAGACTAAGAGAAGTCATGAGCCAAATGGACTTAACGGATATTTATAGAACATTCTATCCTAAAGCAAAAGGATATACCTTCTTCTCAGCTCCTCATGGTACATTCTCCAAAATTGACCATATAATTGGTCAAAAAACGGGCCTCAACAGGTACAGAAAGATAGAAATAATCCCATGCGTACTATCAGACCACCACGGCCTAAAACTTGTCTTCAATAACAATAAGGGAAGAATGCCCACATATACTTGGAAATTGAACAATGCTATACTCAATGATAACCTGGTCAAGGAAGAAATAAAGAAAGAAATTAAAAACTTTTTAGAATTTAATGAAAATGAAGGTACAACATACCCAAACTTATGGGACACAATGAAAGCTGTGCTAAGAGGAAAACACATAGCACTGAGTGCCTGCAGAAAGAAACAGGAAAGAGCATATGTCAGAAGCTTGACAGCACACCTAAAAGCTCTAAACAAAAAGAAGCAAATACACCCAGGAGGAGTAGAAGGCAGGAAATAATCAAACTCAGTAGAAGAAATCTGAAATCAGAGCTGAAATCAACCAAGTAGAAACAAAAAGGACCATAGAAAGAATCAACAGAACCAAAAGTTGGTTCTTTGAGAAAATCAACAAGATAGATAAACCCTTAGCCAGACTAACGAGAGGACACAGAGAGTGCGTCCAAGTTAACAAAATCAGAAATGAAAAGGGAGACATAACTACAGATTCAGAGGAAATTCAAAAAATCATCAGATCTTACTATAAAAACCTATATTCAACATAACTTGAAAATCTTCAGGAAATGGACAATTACCTAGACTGATACCAGGTATCGAAGTTAAATCAGGAACAGATAAACCAGTTAAACAACCCCATAACTCCAAAGGAAATAGAAGCAGTCATTAAAGGTCTCCCAACCAAAAAGAGCCCAGGTCCAGACGGGTTTAGTGCAGAATTCTATCAAACCTTCATAGAAGACCTCATACCAATATTATCCAAACTATTCCACAAAATTGAAACAGATGGAGCCCTACCGAATTCCTTCTACGAAGCCACAATTACTCTTATACCTAAACCACACAAAGACACAACAAATAAAGAGAACTTCAGACCAATTTCCCTTATGAATATCAACACAAAAATACTCAATAAAATTCTGGCAAACCGAATTCAAGAGCACATCAAAACAATCATCCACCATGATCAAGTAGGCTTCATCCCAGGCATGCAGGGATGGTTTAATATACGGAAAACCATCAACGTGATCCATTATATAAACAAACTGAAAGAAAAGAACCACATGATCATTTCATTAGATGCTGAGAAAGCATTTGACAAAATTCAACACCCCTTCATGATAAAAGTCCTGGAAAGAATAGGAATTCAAGGCCCATACCTAAAAATAGTAAAAGCCATATACAGCAAACCAGTTGCTAACATTAAACTAAATGGAGAGAAACTTGAAGCAATCCCACTAAAATCAGGGACTAGACAAGGCTGCCCACTCTCTCCCTACTTGTTCAATATAGTTCTTGAAGTTCTAGCCAGAGCAATCAGACAACAAAAGGAGATCAGGGGGATACAGATCGGAAAAGAAGAGGTCAAATATCACTATTTGCAGATGACATGATAGTATATTTAAGTGATCCCAAAAGTTCCACCAGAGAACTATTAAAGCTGATAAACAACTTCAGCAAAGTGGCTGGGTATAAAATTAACTCAAATAAATCAGTTGCCTTCCTCTATAAAAAAGAGAAACAAGCCGAGATAGAAATTAGGGAAACGACACCCTTCATATTAGACCCAAATAATATAAAGTACCTCGGTGTGACTTTAACAAAGCAAGTAAAAGATCTGTACAATAAGAACTTCAAGACACTGAAAAAGGAAATTGAAGAAGACCTCAGAAGATGGAAAGATCTCCCATGCTCATGGATTGGCAGGATTAATATAGTAAAAATGGCCATTTTACCAAAAGCAATCTACAGATTCCATGCAATCCCCATCAAAATACCAATCCAATACTTCAAAGAGTTAGAACAATTTGCAAATTCATCTGGAATAACAAAAAACCCAGGATAGCTAAAGCTATCCTCAACAATAAGAGGACTTCAGGGGGAATCACTATCCCTGAACTCAAGCAGTATAACAGAGCAATAGTGATAAAAACTGCATGGTATTGGTACAGAGACAGACAGGTAGACCAATGGAATAGAATTGAAGACCCAGAAATGAACCCACACACCTATGGTCACTTGATTTTTGACAAAGGAGCCAAAACCATCCAATGGAAAAAAGATAGCATTTTCAGGAAATGGTGCTGGTTCAACTGGAGGGCAACATGTAGAAGAATGCAGATCGATCCATCCTTATCACCCTGTACAAAGCTTAAGTCCAAGTGGATCAAGGACCTCCACATCAAACCAGACACACTCAAACTAATAGAAGAAAAACTAGGGAAGCATCTGGAACACATGGGCACTGGAAAAAATTTCCTGAAGAAAACACCAATGGCTTATGCTCTAAGATCAAGAATCGACAAATGGGATCTCATAAAACTGCAAAGCTTCTGTAAGGCAAAGGACACTGTGATTAGGACAATACAGCAACCAACAGATTGGGAAAAGATCTTTACCAATCCTACAACAGATAGAGGCCTTATATCCAAAATATACAAAGAACTCAAGAAGTTAGACCGCAGGGAAACAAATAACCCTATTAAAAAATGGGGTTCAGAGCTAAACAAAGAATTCACAGCTGAGGAATGCTGAATGGCTGAGAAACACCGAAAGAAATGTTCAACATCTTTAGTCATAAGGGAAATGCAAATCAAAACAACCCTGAGATTTCACCTCACACCAGTGAGAATGGCTAAGATCAAAATCTCAGGTGATAGCAGATGCTGGCGAGGATGTGGAGAAAGAGGAACACTCCTCCATTGTTGGTGGGATTGCAGACTGATAAAACCATTCTGGAAATCAGTGTGGAGGATCCTCAGAAAATTGGACATTGAACTGCCTGAGGATCCAGCTATACCTCTCTTGGTCATATACCCAAAAGATGCCTCAACATATAAAAGAGACACGTGCTCCACTATGTTCATCGCATCCTTTTTTATAATAGCCAGAAACTGGAAAGAACCCAGATGCCCTTCAACAGAGGAATGGATACAGAAAATGTGGTACATCTACACAATGGAATATTTCTCTGCTATCAAAAACAACGAGTTTATGAAATTCGTAGGCAAATGGTTGGAACTGGAAAATATCATCCTGAGTGAGCTAACCCAATCACAGAAAGACATACATGGTATGCACTCATTGATAAGTGGCTATTAGCCCAAATGCTTGAATTACCCTAGATCACTAGAACAAACGAAACTCAAGACGGATGATCAAAATGTGAATGCTTCACTCCTTCTTTAAATGAGGAAAAAGAATACCCTTGGCAGGGAAGCGAGAGGCAAAGATTAAAACAGAGACTGAAGGAACACCCATTCAGAGCCTGCCCCACATGTGGCCCATACATATACAGCCACCCAATTAGACAAGATGGATGAAGCAAAGAAGTGCAGACCGTCAAGAGCCGGATGTAGATCGCTCCTGAGAGACACAGCCAGAATACAGCAAATACAGAGGCGAATGCCAGCAGCAAACCACTGAACTGAGAATAGGTCCCCCGTTGAAGGAATCAGAGAAAGAACTGGAAGAGCTTGAAGGGGCTCGAGACCCCAAAAGTACAACAATGTCAAGCAACCAGAGCTTCCAGGTACTAAGCCACTACCTAAAGACTATACATGGACTGACCCTGGACTCTGACCCCATAAGTAGCAATGAATATCCTAGTAAGAGCACCAGTGGAAGGGGAAGCCCTGGGTCCTGCTAAGACTGAACCCCCAGTGAACTAGACTATGGGGGGAGGGCGGCAATGGGGGGAGGGTTGGGAGGGGAACACCCATAAGGAAGGGGAGGGGGGAGGGGGATGTTTGCCCGGAAACCGGGAAAGGGAATAACACTTGAAATGTATACAAGAAATACTCAAGTTAAAAAAAAAAAAAAAGCTAAAAGCTAGGAAGGCCTTAGGAGGAAAACTAATTTGATTATTATTTTTCTAAGTAGACCTGTCATCAAACTGACTTCTCCATATTTAGGTTTATCCCCATACGTTAGTGTTTTTACCATAAAAGCATCATTTGCAGTGGGAAGCAGTGAATGTAGAAGTTCATAAATTATTAATGTGCTAAAAGTAAGTGACTATTGATTTTTCACTCTCCCCCAGGGCACAGGGAAAGGGTGAATGCTGTGAAATGCTATCTTTTAGATATAACACAATTTTGCACTCACCAATTCACAGTTGCTGTAGCTAATGTGAGCAAGACTTTCATAAATTCAACAAGATCAGTCAACATCCCAGCAGGCAGCACTAACTGGAATGAGTAGAAATTTTTAAATGGGAGGCAAGAAGATAGGAAGCATGTGTTGGGGGATATCTAGGAATAATTAGAAGGTAATTAGGAATAGGGTGGACGTCATAACTAGACACTGTATATATATATATATATATATATATATATATATATATATATATATATATATATATATATGAAATGTTTAGAGATTAAATTAGAAGTATTCTAAAAAGAAACTTGATGAATTGGAAGTAGTATCTCTCTTTTGGAGGGTAAATGAATTCATGATTTTCTTCTTCTATTGGTCACTTCCATCTGCTCTTCTCTTCATAGTAAATCATATCCATATTGGTCATCATTTCACGTTTTCTCTTTTAAATTTGTCCTAAGACTTGCATGCTAGGTCCCCTTCCTGACATTAAGGTACCCAAGGAAGGCAGCAAATGTGGCATTGAGAGGGAGCTGAAAGCTGATTACTTTTGGCAATTTAACATCCCCTTTCTTCTTAGGGGCCAAAAGCTGATAGTTTCTGGCAATTAACTCTTGCTGACAGCAGCAGGGAATTAAGAAATAAAACTTGATTATATGGGTTCTTTTCTTTTTGACTCATAGGCCTCCTGTTGTCCAAGGAGGAACCTTGGATTCAATTAACTCTTTTTAAGCCAGAGGAAAAAAGAAAAGAAAAACAAAAATTCAGAAACAAACACATACATATTAGATGAAACAGAAAAGGGCTATATTGCCACTTTATTGTTGTTCTTAGATTTTATACCTTTTCAAGAAAAATGGATTGCACGGTTTTCTAAAAACGGATTGCACCTTTAATTTCCATAAATTTACAGTAAGTTAAAGGCAATAATTCATGTCATAGATCGATAAGGCTTAAGGAATTATACCAGAATTGGCTACATGTCTTTTCATTAAAATTAATACATGACTAAACATTCATTATTCTTTTTCTGGCTCCACAAATTCATTATAAGGTTAAAGTAATAGGTTAAAAACCTATCTCATAAGTTAGAACAGTATTGTTAAGAGCCATATTATATGCCTCTGTCTTATTATTTTGAAGTCTTATGTAGATAAACTAATCTATCATTTATTTTCTGTTTGTGAACCTACAATAAATTGCCCATTATCAGTTTATGGCTTCTAGTTGCCATAGAGTGGCCTCATTCCTACTAGCAGGCATATTTTTTTATTGTAAATATGTTTTCATAGTACAAGTAGCCTGTGTGACATGAAGATTTACAGAGCTCTACTTGCAACTTTTATTCTATACAGGGTTTGAGATTGCTTGTATCAATTCATAAAATCACTATCAGGAATTATGAATGCATCAATTCATCTACACAGCAATACTACATGAAAATATATTTTTATTTTGATTCTGCAGGAGAACTGTCCAACTGAGTAGTTAAACATGCAGAAAACCATAAGCCTATGTAATATTGGCAGGAAAAACAATCCTGGATTGAACTAAATGGAAACTCTGCCTCTTTGAGCTCATTATCATAGCAAAACGGTGGACCTGAAAGCTGACTTACTTGTCTTTCCTACTGACATTTATACTAGGTCTACAGTTTTTTTTAGGATAGTAAATTACATCTAAATAGTCACCATTGGACAGGTAATATCTACTTGTTTACTTTTCTTCATAGTTTAAAAAATATTCTCATCTCTTCCAGAATCATATCTGGATATATGTTCAGCTTTTTTTAAAAATGTATTTTATTCATTTACATTCCAGCTGTTGCTCCCCTTCTCATGGTCCCCCTTCCCACAATTCCTCAGCTGTTTTTTGTCTGACTAGTTTGTGGTTTCTTTAGATAAGATTTTTGGTTTTGTTTTTCATGTTGTTTGCCTGTAGTAACTGAGGCATATTATTTCTGTATCATTTAACATAATATTGATGTAAAGATTGCAGCTCTCATCTCAAATGGAACAAGAGGCACTTTATTCTAGATATATTATGAGTGACCAGTGGCCCAGAAACACAGATTGCTGGGACCCCAAATTCCATCTTCCCATGGGGAAGCAGTTTTATAGGGTTTTCATAGTTTTGAAGAACAAAGAAAGTCATAAATCAAGCCAAATGTAAATAACGTTGGTGGCTACATCAGAAGGGTGGATACAAAGAGTTGGAGAGGTTTACTCTATAAGTTAAAGATGCTATACAATGACATTCTTTACTGATGTGGAAGCAAATATTCTGCTAAGTCAGTACTTTGTAAGTGGTTTTTATTTATTATCGTGAGGCCAAGTGATAGCTCAGACAGATAGTGGGACAAGAAATGACTGTTTCAAAAGGTTAAAAGTAACCCAAGACCAAGTAATTTGTCTCTCAACCTACAAAGTTCCAATTTCTCATCAATACTGAAATTTCAGTCAGTACACCAATCTCTGTAGACAGACACCTATGAGAATTTTTTGATTCACAGCCAGAAATAGAATGAGAAATTTCATTCACAAATGTTATGAATGGAACATTGTGATAAAGAAGCTTTCATTGATTCTGTTGCCCAGAAAACCAGATGACACGATGAGAATGGCATCATTTTTATGAAGAAATGCCTGTGGGGAAAAAAGATATCAAGATCAAGTGACACTGTGATGCTTCCAGAAGGAAAAAAAAAAAAAAAACAGATGTAGGCCCTATGAAAGACACTAATAAGAGAGGGAAATTGAATGGATGGTTTCTATATTGGAAGAGAGGCTGAGGTCTTATTTTTTTTTATTAACTTGAGTATTTCTTATATACATTTCAAGTGTTATTCCCTTTCCCGGTTTCCGGGCAAACATCGCCCTCCCCCCTCCCCTACTTTATGGGTGTTCCCTTCCCAACCCTCCCCCCATTGCCACTCTCCCCCCCCCATAGTCTAATTCACTGGGGGTTCAGTCTTAGCAGGACCCAGGGCTTCCCCTTCCACTGGTGCTCTTACTAGGATATTCATTGCTACCTATGGGGTCAGAGTCCAGGGTCAGTCCATGTATAGTCTTTAGGTAGTGGCTTAGTCCCTGGAAGCTCTGGTTGCTTGACATTGTTGTACATATGGGGTCTCGAGCCCCTTCAAGCTCTTCCAGTTCTTTCTCTGATTCCTTCAACGGGGGACCTATTCTCAGTTCAGTGGTTTGCTGCTGGCATTCGCCTCTGTATTTGCTGTATTCTGGCTGTGTCTCTCAGGAGCGATCTACATCCGGCTCCTGTCGGTCTGCACTTCTTTGTTTCATCCATCTTGTCTAATTGGGTGGCTGTATATGTATGGGCCACATGTGGGGCAGGCTCTGAATGGGTGTTCCTTCAGTCTCTGTTTTAATCTTTGCCTCTTGCTTCCCTGCCAAGGGTATTCTTTTTCCTCATTTAAAGAAGGAGTGAAGCATTCACATTTTGATCATCTGTCTTGAGTTTCGTTTGTTCTAGGGATCTAGGGTAATTCAAGCATTTGGGCTAATAGCCACTTATCAATGAGTGCATACCATGTATGTCTTTCTGTGATTGGGTTAGCTCACTCAGGATGATATTTTCCAGTTCCAACCATTTGCCTACGAATTTCATAAACTCGTTGTTTTCGATAGCTGAGTAATATTCCATTGTATAGATGTACCACATTTTCTGTATCCATTCCTCTGTTGAAGGGCATCTGGGTTCTTTCCAGTTTCTGGCTATTATAAATAAGGCTGCTATGAACATAGTGGAGCACGTGTCTTTTTTATATGTTGGGGCATCTTTTGGGTATATGCCCAAGAGAGGTATAGCTGGATCCTCAGGCAGTTCAATGTCCAATTTTCTGAGGAACCTCCAGACTGATTTCCAGAATGGTTGTACCAGTCTGCAATCCCACCAACAATGGAGGATTGTTCCTCTTTCTCCGCATCCTCGCCAGCATCTGCTGTCACCTGAGTTTTTGATCTTAGCCATTCTCACTGGTGTGAGGTGAAATCTCAGGGTTGTTTTGATTTGCATTTCCCTTGTGACTAAAGATGTTGAACATTTCCTTAGGTGTTTCTCAGCCATTCGGCATTCCTCAGCTGTGAATTCTTTGTTTAGCTTTGAACCCCATTTTTTAATAGGGTTATTTGTCTCCCTGCAGTCTAACTTCTTGAGTTCTTTGTATATTTTGGATATAAGGCCTCTATCTGTTGTAGGATTGGTAAAGATCTTTTCCCAATCTGTTGGTTGCCGTTTTGTCCTAACCGAGGCTGAGGTCTTATAAGGAAGAAGTATTTTGAAGTCAAAATCTTCCATCATTCTTTCACCAAAGAAATCTTGAAGATCTATTTGTCTTCAAATAGTTTTTATTAAATTTGGAAGTCTGAAAAATTGGGGAGCTAACCCGGTCCCACAGTTCTCTGTACCCAGATCCTGTGGGGGAGGGAGGGGGGGTCAGAGATGGATTATCAGAAGTTCAGACAATCCAGGGAGCACAGGGAAGACAACCACTTCTGCTCATATTCCTGGCCAAAGAAGAACACACCCTGAGCCCTCTGGACACAGGAAACTAGGAACAGTTGAGGACAGTATCTTTCCAGTCTCCACCTGAGCCCAGAGCTGAAAGCCAGTCTCCAAGAGCGTTGGCTCAACTGAGAGCAGAAGTAAGACCACTACTTCTACTCTGAGGGACACACCTGGAGCACTCAGGACAATGGAACACAGGAGCAGTCTGGTACAGCATAAAGCATAGTTCCAGTTTCAGCCTGCACCCAGAGGTAACTGAGTCGCACAGCACTCTTTATCCAGATTCCTTGGGGAGAGTTGGACTGCCAGAAGTGCAGACAATCCTGAGAACACAGGGAGGACCACCACTTCTGTTCACATTCCTGGCCCAAGAGGAACCTGCCTAGAGTCCCCAGAACACAGGAACTGAGGATCAGCCAGAACAGGATCCTTCCAGTTTCTGTCTGGCCCAGAGCTGACCCTGCCCCACAGTTCTCTGTAACCAAATCCCTTGTGGGAGGGAGCTGGAGAATGGGAAGTACAGACAATTCTACGAATACAGGTGAGAGCACCACTTCTGCACACATTCCTGGCCCAAGATGAACCACCCCCCTTGAACACTCTAGACAAAGGAAGGAAGGAGCAGAATAGGACAGGATCCTAGTTTCTGCCTGCTCCCAGAGTTGCCTCATTCCCTAAGCTCTCTGTACCCAGATCATTAAAAAGCCCATTTTCAGGAGTGGTGACACAGAGGTTTACAGGAGGGACAAGCAACTGTCAGAGACAGCAAAAGAAGCTGTCACCAGAGATCACCAGATGGCAAGAAGCAAGGGAAGATACTTACCAGCACATTCCAAGACTGCTTGGCATCATCAGAGCCCAGTTCTCCCACTAAAGTAGATACTGGATATCCCTACACACCAGATTTGGGTTTAAAATCATATCTCATGATGATGATAGAGGACTTTAAGAAGGACATAAATAACACACTTAAAGAAATATAGGAGAACACAGGTAAACAAGTAACATTATCACAATAAAAAACACATGGTGTGCACTCAGTGATAAATTAGCTCAAAAGCTCGGAATACCCAAGATACAATCCACAGACCACATGAAGCTCAAGAAGAAGGACGACCAAAGTGTGAATGCTTCTGCCCTTATTAGAAGGGGAACAATATTCAGAGGAGATACAGAGACAATGTTTGGAGCCGACACTGAGGAATGGCCATACAGAGCTTTGCTCACTTGGAGATCCAGTCCATATTCATACAGTCACCTAACCCAGACAATATCGTTGATGCTAAAAAGTGCATGCTGACAGGAGCCTGATGAAAGTGTGGTGTTGAAGTCTTCCACTATCATTGTATGAGGTGAAACGTTTGCTTTGATCTTTAGTAAGTTTTCCTTTATGAACGTATGTGCCATTGCATTTGGAGCATAGATACTCAGGATTCAGAGTTCATCTTGGTGGGTTTTTCCTTTGATGAATAGTAAGTGTCCTTCCTTACCTTTTTTGAAAACTTTTCATTGAGAGTGGATTTTATTCATTATTTGAATGGCTACTAAAATATTTTTCTTGGTACCATTTCATTGGGATTTTTTTTTCCATACCTTTTACTCTGAGGTAGTTATCTGTCTTTGTCATTAAAATGTGTTTCCTGTATGCAGCAAAATGCTTGGTCCTCTTTATATTCAGTCTTTTTATTGGGGAATTGAGTCCATTGATTTTAAGAGATATTAAGGAGTAGTGATTGTTGTTTCCTGTTATTTTTGAGGTTAGATATGGAATTATGTTTGTGTGGCTCTCTTCTTTGGGGGGGTTTGTTGCAAGAAGATTATTTTCTTGCTCTTAATATGGGATAGTTTTTCTCTGAGTGTTGGAGTTTTCTATTTTTTTTTTTTTGGTTGGGGTAAATGTGTGGAAAGATATTGTGTAAATTTGGTTTTGTCATGGAATATTTTGGTTTCTACATCTATATTAATTGAAAATTTTGCTGGATATAGTAGCCTGAGCTGGCATTTGTGTTCTCTTAAGGTCTGCATGACAGCTGTCCATGATCTTCAGGCTTTCCTAGTCTCTGATGAGAAGTCTGGTGAAATTCTGTTAGGTCTGCGTTTATATGTTACTTGACCTTTTTTCCCTTACTGCTTTTAATCCTTATTTTGTGCATTTGTTATTTTGACTATTATGTGACAGGAGAAAATTCTTTTATGGTCCAATCTATTTGGAGTTCTGTAGGTTTCTTTTATGTTTTGGGGCATCTCTCTCTTTAGGTTACGGTAATTTTCTTCTCTAATTCTGTGATATTTACTGGCCATTTAAATTGGGAATCTTCGCTTACTTCTCTACCTATTAACCTTTGGTTTGATCTTCTCATTGTTTACTGGATTCCCTGGATGTTTTGTGATGAGTTTTTTGGATTTTATGATTTCTTTGATGGTTGTATCAATGTTTTTTTATGGTATCTTCTGTCCCTGATATTCTTTCTTCTATCTCTTGTATTCTGTTTGTAATGGTTGCATCTATAACTCTTGGTCTTTCCTAAGTTTTCTGTCTCCAGGTTTGTCTCCCTTTGTGATACCTTTATTGTTTCTATTCCCATGTTTAGATCCTGGATAATTTTATTTAATTTCTTCACCTGTTTGATTTTGTTTTCCTACAATTCTTTAAGGGATTTTTGTGTTTCCTCTTTAAGGGTTTTTACTTGTTTACCTGTGCTGTCCTGTATATCTTTAAGGGAGTTATTTATGTCCTTCTTAAAGTCCTGTATCATCCTGATGAGATGTGATTTTAAATTCAAGTCTTGCTTTTCCAGTGTGTTGAGATATCCAGTATTTACTTTGGTGAAAGAACTGGTCTCTGATGATCCAAGTAGTCTTGGTTTCTGTTCCTTATGTTCTTGTGCTTACCTTTCATCATTTGGTTATATCTGAAGTTAGCTGGTATTGTCTCTGACAGTGGGTTGACCCTCCTGTCTGTCAGCACTTCTTGAGACCAGCTTTATCCCAGACAGTTTTAGTTATAGAGAACTTTCAGACAAGATCAGCTCTGGGAACTTGCAGAAACTGGAAGGATCCTGTCCCAGACTGATACTGGGTTCCTGTGTCCTGAGTGCTCCAGGAGGTCCCTTGGAGCAGGAGCAGAAGTGGTGGTCTTACCTCTGCTCTCTCATGTCTCATTTCAATCTTTTAAAGAAACTTTGAAAGAACAATTTAGCAAGTTCAACTTATACTCAAGTTTCATCTGATGAATTCAATTTCTTTTCCATTATAGAGCTGCACAAATGATCCAGTAAATGCTAGGTGACTTATGGTAGCTACTATTTTTCATATTAATTCATTTCAGTTGACTTGTCACACACACACACACACACACACACACACACAAACACACACGGGGGAGAGAGAGAGAGAGAGAGAGAGAGAGAGAGAGAGAGAGAGAGAGAGAGAGAGATGCGCTTAGAGGCTTAGAGTATCTATAGATTTCTGCTTACACTGGTCTGTGAAATTTTTGTACTCTCCTCTGAATTTGGGATTGATATAGAGGTAATGCTGAGGTAAAAATGAACACGATGTATTTATCTCCTTCACTATTTTGAAAGAACTTGAAAAGCATTGAAGCTAATTTCATTTCAGTGGTAAAAATTGCCAGTGATATGAACAGCTCCTAAGTTTCTGATAATTTGCAGGATTTTGAATACCAATTGTGTCTCTTTACTACCAGTAGCTATTATCAGATTTTCTTTTCTTTATGATTATACCTTTCTATGATATGCTTTTCTAAAAATGTATCTTTCTATTCCATTATTCAATATTTTGGCATAGAAGTGTTGATAGTATTTTTCTCTTAAAATCTTATTGTATATTTCTAAAAATTGTGTGTGTGTGTGTTTCTGCATATGTGTAGTTGCACCATGTGTGCAAGGAGTTTAGAAGGTGATATTGTATGCTTTAGAACTGGAAGTTCAGGTGTCTGTGAACCATCATGTATGTGCTGGGATCCAAAATTGAAGGAGAAGAAGAGGAGGAGGAGGAGGAGCAGGAGGAGGAGGAGGAGGAGGAGGAGGAGGAGGAGGAGGAGGAGGAGGAGAAAATGAAGAAGGAGAAAACAGAGAAGAAAAAGGAAAAGAAGAAAGAGGAGATGGATGCAATTTTGCTAATTACATATTTCAGTTTTTGTAAGTAGCTGCTTAGCATACAGCTATGGCAAGAGAACCATGGGTTCTTCCTTTTCAGCTTTTGAAACTATCTGCTTGTAGATCTGGGGAAGGAACTTGGGGACATTCCATCCAGGGTATGGTTTTGTTGCTTATACCCTGACAATGGCTCAGGGATGTACTTGGATCCTGAATATCCAGGTGTAGTTAAAGAGGTGACTGGAATAAGGACTTTCAATTAGTTGTCAGGCAGTGTTTGAGTGGCCTTCTCTTGTGGAAGCTCCACACCTGTATAAAGATCTCCTACTAGGTAATGTTGCTATATTCTCATTCAATGGCATTAATATTTGCTTTCTATATTTAGGAACAATGATGTGTGGTATACACTTCTTTGTGATTTTCACTTCTTCTTAGTATAATGGTTTGAATGAGAATGGTCCCATAGAACAATAGTGATAAAAACTACATGATATTGGTACAGAAACAGGAAAATAGATGAGTGAAACAGAACTGAAGACCCAGAAATAAGCCCACACACCTATGGGCACTTAATTATTGACAAAAAAGCAAAAGCCATCCAGTGTAAAAATGACAGCATTTTCACCAAATGGTGCTGGCTTAACCGGAGGTCAGCATATAGAAGAATGCAAATCAATCCATTCTTATCTGTTTGTACAAAGCTCAAGGCCAAGTGGCTCAAAGACCTCCACATAAATCCAGATAGACTAATAGAAGAGAGCATAAGAAAGAGCCTCAAATATTTGGGTACAAGGGAAAACTTCCTGAACAGAACACTGATGGCTTATGCTTTAAGATCAACAATGTATGAATAGGTCCTCATAAAATGGAAAAACTCCTGTAACGCAACGGACACTGTCAATAGGGCAAAATGGAAACTTACAATTGGGAAAATATCTTACCAAACACTACATCTGATAGAGGGCTAATATCTAAAATATACAAAACTTAAGAAATTAGACTTCAAAGAATCAAAAAACTGTGTTAAAAATATAGTAAATATCTAATCAAAGAATTCTCAGCTGAGGAATATCAAATGGCTGAGAAGCATTTAAGGAAATGTTTAAAAACCTTATTTAACAGAGAAAATCAAGATGACCCTGAGATTCCAACTCACTGCACTCAGAATAGCTAAGATAAAAAACTCAGGTGACAGCAGATGCTAGCAAGAATGTGGTCAAAGAGGAACACCCCTCCATTGGTGGTGGGATTGCAAGCTGGTACAACCACTCAGGAAATCATTCTGTGAGTTCCTCAGAAAATTTAGCATAGTCCTAACTGAGGACCCTGCTATAACCCTCCTAGGCATACACCCAAAAGTTGCTCCAACATATATCAACATATATCAAGGGCACATGCTCTACTATGTTCATAGCAGCCTTGTTTATAATAACCAGAATCTGGAAAGATCCCACATGTCCTTCAACAAAGGAATGGATATAAAAAATGTAGCACATTCACACAATGCAGTACTACCAGGCTATTGAAAACAATGGCTTCATGAAATTCTTAGGCAAATAAATGGAACTTGAAAATATCATTCTGTGTGAGTTAACACAGTCACAAAACAACACACATGTTATGTACATTCTGATAAGTAGATATTTGGATAAAAGCTTGGAATACCCATGATACAACATACAGATCATATAGAGATCAAGAAAAAGGAAGAGCAAAGGGTGAATGCCTCAGTCCTACTTAGAAGCAGGAACAAAAAAATCACAGGAGGTTTAGGCTGCGAGAGATATAGGAGGAAGAGAGAAGGGATAGATGAAAAATGGGGGCGGGGCAGAATTAATTGTGGGGAAAGACAGGAGAGATGTACTGAGTGTCAGAAATTGAACAGAGTTGTATAACAATGAGCAAATGGAAATTGGGGTAGCCATGAGAAGGTCCCAGATGCCAGAAAGGGAAGAGGTTCCCAGGACCCAGCGGGTATGCATTAGCTGAAATACCAAAAAAAGGAGAGGGAGAACCTGTAGAGACCATATCCAGAGGTTAGGCATGGTATCCCAATTTAGGGATGTTGCCACCTATCCTTCACAAAATAATTTAACCCTGCATTGCTCTTGTCTAAAAGAAATACATGGACAAAGAATGGAGCAGAGACTGAAGGAAAAACCATCCAGAAACTGCTGACAGAAGCCTGATATGGATGTCTGATGCATACACACACACACACACACACACACACACACACACACACACACACACACAGAAAGAGAGAGAGAGAGAGAGAGAGAGAGAGAGAGAGAGAGAGAGAGAGAGACTCTGAAGCTCACATTTCTGACATGTTTATGACTACATACTCACCATATATACATACACATGCAACAGCAACTTTGGGTTCAATTAACTTAATTATTTTGCTTTTATAACCATTCTGTCTGCAACAGTCCAGGCTTCCTTGGGACTCTTTCCTATTATCTGGAAATACTGAGATTTCCTGTTATCTTTCCTCTTATCTTGAAACTGTAAATAAGTGGGTAGTCTACTTAGCATAACTTTACTTGTATATTGTGTGTTTGATATTGAAGTTGTTAGGTTCCTATCGGCATCTGTAATTATCTTCTAACCAAGAAAATTGTGCCTTGTATGATGCATGAAATAACCAACAGCAAAGCTAGACTAACAGGAAGAAGAAAGAAATAGTAACTGCTAACCTGTGCCAATCTGACATTAATGGGAATTAAAATGCCAGCAAGAAGAATTACACCTAAAATTGGAACAGTAATTCCACAATGAAGCTACCTTGAGAAAAGCATGTCATTTGTAATGACAAGATTTATTAAGGCAATGAATTAAAAACTTCACCAAGGGAATGGATATATTAGTTATTTATTCCTGAAATGACGTTTGAGTTAATTTATCATTTATACTTAATGAAACAAACACACAGTAAGTCAAAAAATAAACTGTAATCAAATTAGC
Source organism: Rattus norvegicus (assembly GCF_021556685.1). Lineage (NCBI taxonomy): Eukaryota > Metazoa > Chordata > Mammalia > Rodentia > Muridae > Rattus > Rattus norvegicus. The sequence goes on from NC_141538.1 coordinate 16,482,931, forward strand.
ACAAAATAAGTCTTTCAAGTATCCATCCACATTACTTATAACCCATCACAAGAAAAATCTTTAACTGCACGAAGGCAGTTGGAAATAAAAGTCAAGTTAGTTGCACCTACCTCCAAAAGTAATGCCTTGCTATCAGAATCTTGCAGTAGGTACATATGCGTACAAGCCATGGTTTTTCTTTTATTTCATGTTTCATAATGATCCTAGAAGAGAGGCACAGGAAAAACCTATGTCATCACAGAGAGCCAGATGTTGGGAAGTCTGAAGAAAAGAAACAGAGGAAGGAAATGCTGGTGAGTCTCACATCAGGAATTTATGGGAAGAATAGAAGGCTTATGCTTGGGGTTGTGACCTTTCTCTCACTTTGGCATACTGTGAGTGGAAGATGGAAAGGAATATGTTAAAATGAACCTGAATAAATTAAAAAAAAAAGCTCATTGTCTACTTCCCATTTTCATCTCCAAGGAGAAATGATTTTATTTCCTTTTATTTTTATCCAGTATTACTTGGTTCTTAATAGAATTTCAGTTCTTTAGTGGATACAGAAATCAAAGCACAAAAGATCAGACAATATTCTCCATTAGCCTGTCTGATGTATCTCATTTCTGGAAAAGAGGTCACTCACACCAAAAAGAATGCAGCTCCTCCTGTTCCTGTGACTTCCATGACCAACATCTTGAAAACCCAAATGGAAACTGCTGTTTGCATTGTGTACTTGGCAGTACTCCTCAACTCTCTGTAGTTCAGTAACACCCTAACAGGATGTAAATATTGTCTCAAGCCCTAGATCTCAGCCTCCCCATTATCATTAGCATTGTGGAAGAATTATACTTCAGCAGTCTTCAAACCTGAATAGTAGAAAGTTTCTCAGCCTTTCCCTTAATAACCACACCAGATTATCAACAAGAACAACATGACTGGAGTCTGTGTTTCCCAGCAACATCTCATAACTTCCAAGTGGAAAAGTCCAAAGTTGGAATATGATTAGTTTTAAAAGCGGTAGAATAATTAAGGAATAAAATAGAGTATATTGAGTAGTATGAATATGCTTGGCTCAGGGAATGGCACTATTAGGAAGTGTGGCCTTGTTGGAGCAAGTGTGTCATTGTGTGGGTGGGCTTTGAGAGACCCTCTTCCTAACTTTGTAAAAGTCAGTCTTCTCCTATTTCCCTTTGGGACAAGATGTAGAACTCTTAGCTCTTCCATGGGCATGCTTCCAGCCATGATGATAATGGCCTGAACTCTGAACCTATAAACTATCAACAATTAAATGTTGTCTCTTACAAAATATACATCAGTTATAGTGTATCTTTATGACAGTAAAACCCCAACTAAGACAGTACTGTGCAGCAGTTAGAGTGCATGAATTTAGCAAGTTAACTACAAATTACTGGAAATTAAGGCAGGCCTGAGGATGATAGGGGTTTTTGAATTATATTTGTCTTACATCACAAAATTCTGTGTGCTTTCCAGGAGCAGTCCACAACTCACATCAGTTTCCACTATGAACTGTACTTGGTATAGTAGTTACCATGCTCACTGTCAAGATGAAATGTGTGACAATAGCAACCTCAGGAAGGATGGGTTTGTTTTGCCCCAGACTTCCAGGATTCAATCCAATGGGGCACATCATTGCACAATCCTTATCACTGCAGTGGGAAGTTGAGGGAGTTGGTTACATTTATTCCAGACATGAAACAGAGAAAGAAGAGTACAAGTACTCAGCTCATTTTCTTCTTTTTCTTCTTTTTCTTTATCCTGGAACCCTAGTTCACAGGATGGAAATATATATATATAGTCTTAAAACTTCAGCTAACTTAATTTAGATAATCCCTCATAAATTTAACTAGAGTAGTTTCCATAATGACTCTAAATCTCATCAACTTGACAGGATTAATAATCATCCCTATTCAGTAAGGCTAATAAGTACAAAGGTGGGGAATCCATCGATTGTGTAAAACCAAACTAAAGTCATGGTGTCAGATACTCCATTACTATATTGTACATGCTGTGAGTGTCATGGGCATAGTCACAGTATTCAAAAATGTAACAGAAGGAAAAATAAATTAAGTTTTTCTTTAAATTAAACATTATCCAGAGTGTAAAGTTAATAGAGATTGAGATAATAGCTAAATTAAATATAATAGTGACTTGGCAAAAGAGCCAGATTTAGATTTTGTAACATTAGAAGGATTAAATAAGGATAAAATAATAAATTGAATTTATTCAGTGTAATGAAAGAGGACAAACTTACTTCATGTTCATGTACATAACCTACTTCTAAAAATCATCAATTCTCCACACAATTGCCTTAGAGTAAAACTAATCACCATAATGGAAGTACCATTCAGGTCCTAAAACTCAGCACATAGACAGCACCACCTGCAAATGAAAACAAGGTTATAATCCATCAAAGTCCATAGTTCTGGGAATGTCTCTAAATTCACTAACCTAGCTTTTATGGCTTCTGCCTAACTGTTCTTGTTAACTAAAATATGACAACCTAGCCTAAATTTTAGTGATTAAAAGCTCACCCTGAGAAAGGCTTTGGGCTACAATGGTATCTTGAACATTCAATATAGTTTCTATTCAGCTATGAAGACCTTCTTTCAACTTATACCCATGTTTGAACAGCCTTTTGTTCTGCTGGATATCCCACAATAAAGTCACTTATTTCATCACTATTCATCAAGATCAGATTCTGGAATCCTCCCCAATAATAAGTAATTACCAACAATGTATAAACATACAGTGAAATTTTATTCAGTCACAATGAACAAAACCAAGTGCTTTTTAGGAAACTAAAAGCAAGCAAAGATCAATAGGTTAACCAAAGTGAGCAAGAATCAGTAAGAGAAGTAACATTTCCTTACCTACACAGACACACACAGACACACACAGACACACACACACACACACACACACACACACACACACACACACACACACACTGGAGAGTGGCCTTGTAAAACGTATGAAATGGAAGAGGAATATGTGGAAAGAAGAAGAGTTCTAAAGGAAGGGAAAGGAGATGGTAACATAGAAAGTGAATCTGGTGAAAGTTTATTTACATATATCTATAAAATATCACAACAAAACTTGTTACTTAGAATAATTGACAGATGTCAATAAAATTATGCTTGTTATCTTAATACAGATCAGATCTGGATTTATATGTTCAACAAAATATGCAGAACAAAATTACATAAAATTTGAGAAGATTATTATTTAAAATATAATTTAGAATTTGATGCACACAAAAATGTTATTGGCCATGTGATACATAGATAGATAGATAGATAGATAGATAGATAGATAGATAGATAGATAGTAAGATAGATAGATAGAGGCTATGTGAATACTATTGTGTAATATTTGGTGGTTTCAATATGCTTGGCCCAGAAAATGGCATTATTAGGAACTGTGGCCTTGTTTGGAATAGGTTAGCCTTTGATGGAGGAAGGGTGTCACTTTGGGTGAAGGCTTTCAGAGTCTCCTCTTAGCTGCCTATAGAGTCAGTCTTCTCCTTGCTGCCTTTGGTACAAGATGTAGAATTCTTAACTCCTCCAGTTTCATGCCTACCTGGATGCAGCCACCCTTCTTTGAGATGATAGTGTGTAATATTGAAACTATGAACCTGTAAACTGTCACCACTTATCTTAGTTAGGGCTTTACTGCTGTAAACAGATACCATTAGCCATGCAAATCTTACAAAGGACATATAATTGGAGTTTTCTTACAGGTTCAGAAGTTCAGTCCATTATCATCAAGCTGGGGCATGGCAGCAGTCAGGCATGCATGGTTCAGGCAGAGTTGAGAGTTCTATATCTTAATCTGAAGGCTGCTAGCAGAATACTGACTTCTAGGCAGCTAGGATGAGAGTCTCAAAACCCACATCTAGTGACACAACTACTTCAACAAGGCCACATCTACTCAAACAGAGACATACCTTGTAACAGTGCCACTTCCTGGGCTTAGCATAACACCAATCAAATGTTATCCTTTACAGGGGTTGCTTTGGCCATGGTGTGTCTTTCCAGCAATAGAAACCATAAGACAAATATATTGGTTACTTTTTGGTAGTTGTAATCAAAACATTTGAAAGAGCAATTTAAAAGGAGAAAGGTTTCACGTTGACTTACTTTTCATACTATAACTCATAGACCTTGACTTCTTTGATTCTAAATTCACAGTGAAATAGAAAAGTATGGTTGGAGCATGATGCACAGTCTACTCATGTCATAGAGAACAGAAAGGGGGAAACTTCCTCATACACACACACACACACACACACACACACACACACACACACACCCCTGATACACTTATTCTAGCTCTGTCCATGTCTTTGCTTACATTCTATTGCTGAGAAATAACCCCATGGGCCAAATCAACTCAGGGAAGAAAGGTTTCGCTGCCCAACCACAGTCTGTCCCCCAAAAAGGAACTCATGCAGAAACCTGGAGTCAGGCAGTCAAACAGTGACAGCTGCTTACTGGCTTTCTCCTCAGGTTTACTTCCCTATTTTCTATATTCCTCTCAGGTCTACCAGTCTAGTGATGGCAGTACCTCCAGTCCAGGAACTCCACATTAATCATTAATGAAGAAAATGCCCCAACAAAGTTAAAATTCAATGCTATGGAGGCTTCTTATCTTTTTTTTTCCACCTCGTGTTCCTTTTTCCAAACAGTTCCAGGTATGTCAAGTAAGCAAAAAACAATAAGGATGGTCCATACCATAAAGTTCCTAGATCTTCCCCAAATAACACCAGCAGCTAGGAACAATATTTACATGTGAGAATATTGGAGATATTTCATGATTAAATCACAAAAGTATTACAAATAATTTTATTTATGAAGTCCATAGTTTACCTTTGAAGGCACCCAAGAATCCCTAAAAGTTCAGATTATTCCTCAGATTCTTGGTCTGTATTGTAATGCAGGAGGAATAGCTGTTTGAAGACTCTCACTTTGTCTCATAACATATTAGACAAGATCAAACTCAAAGGTGTTTTTAATTGGTCAGTGATCCTTCAGCATGTTGTTTGCATTATGGGATTTTAAACACAGATTTGTAGTTTCATATTCACTGTCTTCTATTCACCACTATATAAATAAGATTGCTATTATCTGTATAACACTTATTTACATTCTCTAACTCTATTAAGTTATATTTTTATACAGCAAAATTGACCTAGTCTATGTTTCTATGTCTGCATAAACATCTGCAGTCATTTGATTTTCACTACAAGATAGAGAGAACAACCAGAAAATAAAATTCATTGCTATACCATTTATGCAGACAAGCTCTCCCTAGGTTGCTAGCCCTAGACAGGCCTAAATATGTTTCTTGAACCTACAGTTTTGCATGAGAGAACTGTACATGTGGGATAATAAAAAATAAACCAGAAGTGTCTGGAGCCTAATACATCTAAAATCATGCTTAACCAAAGCAAATGGATCATCATTACCATCATCATCATCATCATCATCATCATCATCATCATCATCATCCATCATCCAACAACAGTGAACTGGTAAAGAAACAAAAATGATAATAAAGAGAATCTGGAATACACAAAATTGTACCAGATAATTTATGGTCATTGGCTATGATGTAGTAAACAAAATTATATACATTAAACATTTGTATGACTGGCCAGGCAGTGCCAGTACTACCACAAACAAGTTAGCCATGCACAGATAATGGTCTTAAGCCTATTGTATTAAATATAATAGTCTTTTATACTAAATGATGGGACAATATGATATCTGCCATGGATCAAAACATCATTGCATAGTCAAAATGAGTGCTCTATTATTCTACTAATGTTTTAATTACAATATGTTGCACTCCTTGTTTTGATTTGCATTTGCTTTTAAGAAAAAGTAATTAAAATAAATCTCAAAAATTTATACAGAAATAAAGAGTTCCTGGTGTCTGAGCATGTGGAGATATAATTATCTTCCATATATTGAGTAGCCAGAAAAGTATTCTTCTAAGAAGGTAATAGTTTTGGTTTTGACCTCCTGATGGTTTCTGTTAGACCTTTAGGAGGAGCATTACTTGCTGTGAATTTCCTTAAAGAAAGTGAGTTACAATATAATTCCATATAGACATATATTCCCAAAAAACATGAAGCTATGCTTTGGTAGTAGCTCTGTCTTGCTTTCTCAATTGCTTTGTGTGGATATGATGGAGAGATGTGCACACATTTTGGGTTCTAGAAGCACAAAGAAATCAGTAACCTTGAAGAAAGCTACAGTGATCAAGCTTCCATGTAGCATACAGCTATCATGCATATCCTTTGCTGTGTTCTCATCTTCTGTTTCTTCATCCTCTGGATGTTCAGATTTTCTGAAATTGAAAGTTTAGAAATCTAGGATTATCCAGACACGAGAAAGAGAGTGCACTCTAAAAAGGAACTGACTGGAACTGAACCGGTCACACAGCTCCCTGCTCCCAAATCCCATGGGAGAGAAAGCTGAACCCTCAGAAGTGCTGATACTCATGAGAACTCAGAGATTACTCTCTGCCTCATTACAGATCAAAGAGGAAATTGCCAAGTGCCATCTGTGCCCTCTGGGGATAGGGACCTAGGAGCAGTCAGGGACAGGACCTTTTGGGTTTCTGCCTGTTCCTCGAATGGAAAGCCAGTCACCAGGAGTGCCTATACACTGGAGAGTAGACGTAACACAAACTTTTCTGCTCCAAGTGACCTTCATGGTGGACTCAGGACACACAAAGGCAAAAGTCCTCTAGAACAGGGCACTTCCAGTTTCGGGCTCTGCCTAGAACTGAAACAAACCCATCCCACAGCTCCCTGCACCCAAATCCCATGGGAGAGAGAGAGCTGAACACCCAGAAGTGCAGACAATCCTGAGACTGTAGGACAAACCGCCACTTCTGACCACCTCTGCCCACATTCCTGGCCCAAGAGGAAACTTCATAGTGCCTCTGGATACAGGAATAAAGAGGCAGTCAGTGGCAGGAGCCTGCTGGTTCTGGCCTGCACCCAGAACTGAACTGAAACAGTCCCAATGCTCCCTACGCCCAAATCCTGTGGTTCAGAAAGCTGTACCCTCAGAAGTTGTGGACACTCCTGAGAATTCAGAGGAGACTGCTCTCTGCCTGTATTCCAGACCTAAGGGGAAATTGTATAGTGGTATGCATGCCCCCTGGGAACAAGGACCTAGGAGCAGTTGGGGACAGTACACTTCAGATTTCTGCCTGCTCCTAGAACTGAAAGTCATTTGCCAGGAGCACCTACATACCTGAGAGCAGAGCTCTCTTTTCCCAAATCCAGATAAAAGAAAACAGTTCTATAGGAGTGTTGACACACAGTACTATAGAAGGGTCAAGCCGTTGTCAGAGAGAGCAAGACAAGCTAAACATCTTGATCAGAGACAACCTGATGTCAAGAGGCAAGATCAGGAACCTAAGCAAGAGAAACCAAGACTACTTGGCATCATCAGAGCCCAGTTCTCCCACCCAATCAAATAGTGGATATCTAAATAAAAGGGAAAGGTAAGATATAGATTTAAAATCACATTTTATGATGATGATGGAGGACTTAAGAAGGACATAATTAACTTTCTGAAAGAAGTACAGGACAACACAAGTAAACAAGTAGAAGCCCCTTAAAGAGAAAACACAAAAATCCTTAAAGAATTATAGGTAAAAACAACCAAACAGGTGAAGGAATTGAACAAAACCATCCAGGATTTAAAAACGGAAATAAAAACAATAAACAAAGTACAAAGGGAGACAAACTGGAGATATAAAACCTAGGGAAGAGATCAGGAGACATGGATGCAAACATCACCAACAGAATAAAAGAGATAGAAGAGACAATCTCAGGGGAAGAAGATACCATAGAAAAAATCAACACAACTATCAAAGATAATGTAAAACAGAAAAAGCTCATAGCCCAAAACACCAAGGCAATCAAGGACACAAGGAGAAGATCATACCAAAAGATAATATGTATAGAAGAGAATGAAGACTCTATTTAAAGGGCCAGTAAATATCTTCAACAAAACGATAGAAGAAAACTTCCCTAACCTAAAGAAACAGATGCACATAAACATAGAAGAAGGCTATAGAACTCCAAGTAGATTGGACCTGAAGAGAAATTCTTCTCTTCATATAGGAGTCAAAACACCAAATGCACAAAACAAAGAAAGAATATCAAAAGCAGTAATGGAAAAAGGTCAAGTGACACATAGAGGCAGATCTATAAGTGTAGAGAGCTGCGACATGCTGTGCCTCAAAGATAGCTCTGGTTTCTGCCTTCCACCCTCACAACAGTGAGCACTCCTTGCAGTAAACAAGTCCTTAAGTCCTTATTTGGCTATGTCTGCCTGGCCCGCTAGCTTCCGCATAGTGACAGCTTATCTACATCACCCACGTGGCTTGCTAGGACTGGTCAGTGCTAGCTATTTAAGTGTGGTGCAGGGCGTTCCCCGGGAAGAGAGACAGTCAGGAGAGTCAGAAAAGAAAGAGAGTCAGAAGGGAGAGAGTCAGAAGAGAGAGAGAGTCACAGGAGTGAGAGAGTCAGAAGAGAGAGAGGTCAGAAGATTGTATCAAGGTTTCTGAGTAAAACTGCTTAAAGAAGATCTCCTGTGGTCGTGTCTTCCTTGCTGGTCGAGGTTGGGCACAGCATATAAGTATTACACCAGACTTCTCACCAAAGACTGTGAAAGCCAGAAGATCCTGGACAGATATCATACAGACTCTAAGAGAACACAAATGCCAGCTCAGGCTACAACATCCAGCAAAACTCTCAATTAACATAGATGGCAAAACCAAAATATTTCATGACAAAACCAAATTTACACAGTATCTATCCACAAATCAAGCACTACAAAGGAAAATAGATGGGAAACTCCAACACAAGTAAGGAGCCTACAACCTAGAAAATGGAAGGAAATAATCTACTTGCAACAAAACCTAAAAAAAAGAGACACACAAACATACTTCCTCCTTCAACAACAAAATAACAGGAAACAATTATCATTATATCTTAATATCTTAATATCACTGGATTCAATTCTGCAATAAAAAGACATAGACTAAAAGACTGGATATGTAAAGGGGACACAGCATCTTGCTACATACAGGAAACATACTTCAGAGACAAAGACAGACACTACGTCTGAGTAAAGGTATGGAAAACAATTTTCCAAGCAAATGGTCAAAAGAAACAAGTTGGAGTAGCCATTCTAATATCGAATAAAAATGACTTTCAACCAAAAGTCATCAAAAAAGATATGGTTGGACACTTCATATTTATTAAAGGAAAATCCACCAAGATGAACTCTCAATCCTAAATATCTATGCTCCAAATACAAGGGCACCTACAGTCATAAAAGATACCTTATTAAAGCTCAAATGACACATTGCACCTCACATAATAATAGTTGGAGATTTCAACACCTCACTCCCATCATTGGACATATCATGAAAATAGAAATTAAACAGAGATGTAGAGAAACTAATAGAAGTTATGAATGAATATGGGTTTAACAGATATGTGTAGAACATTTTATCCTAACACAAAAGGATATATTTTCTTCTCAGCAACTAATTGACCGTATCATCAGTCAAAAAAAAGTCTCAACAGATAGAGAAAAATAGAAATATTCCCATCCATCCTATCAGATCATCAAACAGTAAGGTTGGTCTTCAAGAACAAAAATAACAACAGAAAGCCCACATATACATGGAAGTTGAACAATACTCTACTCAAAAATAACTTTGTCAAGGAAGAAAATAAATAAAAAAAAAGAAATTAAAGACTTCTTAGAATTAAATGAAATGAAAGTAGTGCTAAGAGAAAAACTCATAGATCTGAGTGCCTGCAAAAAGAAATAGGTGAGAACAACATGACAGCACATCTAAAAGCTCTAGAACAAAAAGAAGCAAATACACCCAAGAAGAGGAAGGCAGGAAATAATCAAACTCAGGGCTGAAATCAACCAGATCGAAACAAAAAGGAGTATACAAAAAGGCAACAAAACCAGGAGTTGGTTCTTTGAGAAAATCAACAAGATAGATAAACCCTTAGCCAGACTAACCAGAGGGCACAGAGAGTGTGTCCAAATTAACAAAATTAGAAATGAAAAGGGAGACATAACAAAAGAATCTGAGGAAATTCAAAGAATAATCAGATCCTATTACAAAAGCCTATATTCAACAAAACTGGAAAATCTGGAGGAAATGGACAATTTTCTAGACAGATACAAGGTACCAAAGTTAAATCAGGAACAGATAAACTATGTAAACAACCCCATAACTCCTAAGGAAATAGAAGCAGTTATTAAAAGTCTCCCAACCAAAAAGAGGAAAGGACCAAATGGATTTAGTGCAGAATTCTATCAGACCTTCATAGAAGACCTCATATCAATACTGCCCAAACTATGCCACAAAATAGAAACAGACAGAGCACTACCATATTCCTTCTATGAAGCCACAATTATGATTATACCTAAAACACAAAAACCCAACAAAGAGAACTTCAGACAAATTTCCCCTATGAATATTGACAAAGAAATACGCAACATAATTCTCACAAACCGAATCTAAGAACACCTCAAAACGATCATCCATCATGACCAAGTAGGCTTCCTCCAAGAGATAGAGGGATGGTTCAATATAAGAAATCCATCAATACAATCCACTATGTAAACAAATTCAAAGGGAAAAAACAAACCAACACATGAACTTTTCATTAGATGCTGAGAAAGCATTCAACAAAATTTAACACTCCTTCACATTAAAAGTCCTGGGAATATCAGGAATTCAAGGCCTATACTTAAACATAGTAAAAGCAATATACAGCAAACAAGTAGCTAACATTAAACTAAATGGAGAGAAACTTGAAGCAATCCTACTAAAATCAGGGACTAGATAAGGCTGCCCACTCTCTCCCTACTTATTCAATATAGTACTTGAAGTCCTAGCCAGAGAAATCAGAAAATGATAAGAAGTCAAAGGGATACAAATTGGAAAGGAAGAATTCAAAGTATCACTATTTGCAGATGATATGATAGTATACTTAAGTGACCCAAAAATTTCCATCAGAGAACTTCTAAAGCTGATAAAGAAATTCAGAAAGTAGCTGGGTATAAAATTTAAAAAAAATCAGTAGTCTTCCTCCAATCGAAGTATAAACAGGCTGAGAAAGAAAATAGGAAAATGACAGCCTTCACAATAGTCCCAAATAATATAAAATACCTTGGTGTGACTTTAACCAAACAAGTAAAAGATCTCTATGACAGGAACTTCAAGTCTCTGAAGAAAGAAATTGAAGATCTCAGAAGATGGAAAGACCTTGCATACTAACGGAATGGCAGGATTAATATAGTAAAAATGGCCATTTTGCCAAAAGGAATCTACAGATTCTATGCAATCCCAACAAAATTCCAACTCAATTCTTCATATAGTCAAAAGAACAATTTGTAAATTCATAGGGAATAACAAAATGCCCAGGATAGCAAAAACTATCCTCAACAGTAAAAGAACTTCTTGGGAATCACCATTCCCAACCTCAAGGAGTATGACAGAACAATTGTGATAAAAACTGTATGGTAATGGTACAGAGACAAGCAGGTAGATCAGTGGAATATAATTGAAAACCCAGAAATGAACCCACACACTTGATTTTTGACAAAGGAGCTAAAACAACCCGATGGAAAAAGGATAGAATTTTCAACAAATGGTGCTGGTTCACCTGGAGGTCAGCATGTAGAAGAATGCAAATTGACCCATTTTTATATATAAAAAATGTGTATAAAGCTTAAGTCCCAGTGGCTCAAGGACCTCTACATCAAACCAGATTCACTCAAACTAATAGATGAGAAAGTGGGAAGAGTCTCGAACATGTGGGCACTGGGCAAAATTTCCTTAACAAAACACCAATGGCTTATACTTTAAGATCAAGAATCAACAAATGGGTCCTCATAAAACTGCAAAGCTCCTGTAAGGCAAAGGATACAGCTTTCAGGACAAAGTGGCATCCAACAGATTGGGAATAGATCTTTACCAATCCTACATCTAATAAATCCAAACTATACAAGGAACTCAATAAGGTAGACTCCAGAGAACCAAATATTCCTATTAAAAGTGGGGTACAGAGCTAACCAAAAAATTATCAGCTGAGGAATATCAGATGCCTGAGAAGTACCTAAAGAAATGCTCAACATCTTTAGTCATCAGAGAAATGTAAATCAAAGCAACTCTGAGCTTCCACCTCACACAATTCAGAATGGCTGAGATCAAATACTCAGGTGACAATAAATGCTAGTGAGGATTGCATAAAGAGGAACACTCCTTCGTTGTTGGTGGGATTGCAAACAAGTCCCACCATTCTGGAAATCAGTCTGGAGGGTCCTCAGAAAATTGGACACTATACTACCTGAGGACACAATTATACCTCTCCTGGGCATATATCCAAAGATGTTCCAACATAGAACAAAGACTCATGCTCCCCTATATTCATAGCAGCCTTATATATAAAAGCCACAATCTTGAAAGAACCCAGATGCCCTTCAACAGAGGAATGGATACAGAAAATATGGTACATCTACACAGTGGAGTACTACTCAGGTACCAAAAATAATGACTTCATGAAATTCATAAACAAATGGATCGAACTAGAAAATATCCTGAGTGAGCTAACTCAATCACAGAAAAATACACATTGTATGCACTCACTGATAAGTGGATATTAGCCCAAAAGCTTGAAATACACAATACAATCCACAAACTCCATGCAACTCACAAAGAAGGATGACCAAAGTGGGTAAGCTTCACTTCTTTTTAAATGCAGGAACAAAAGTATTCATAGAAGGACATATGGAGGCAAAGGTTGGAGCAGAGACTGAAGGAACCACAATTCAGAGCCTGTCCCACATGTGCCCTATATATATATACAGCCACCAAAACTAGATGAGATTGACAAAGCTAAGAAGTTCATGCTGAGAAGAACCAGTTATTTATGTCTCCTGAGAGACACAGCCAGAGCATGCCAAATACAGAGTTGAATGCTAACAGCAAACCAATGAACTGAGAATGGGATCCCCATTGGAGGAATTAGAGAAAGGATTTAAGGAGCTGAAGAGGCTTACAATCCGATAAGAACAGCAATGGCAACCAACCAGAGCTTCCAGGGACTAAACCACTACCCAAAGTTTATATGTGGACTGACCCATGGCTCCAACTGCATATGTAGCAGGGGATGACCTTGTTGGGGAGCAATGGAAGGAAAAGCCCTTGGTCCTGCCAAGGTTGGATCCCCAGTATAAGGGAATGTCAGGGGGCAGGAATAGGGGGGTGGAGTGGAAGGGGAGTACCCATTTGGTGGATTTGGAAGGGGAGAGGGATGGAATAGGGTGCTTATGCCCAGAACCCAAGAAAGGGAATAACATTTGATATTTAAATATAAAAAAATCCAGTAAAAAAATGGAACTGCCCTTTGAGGCTGAGGGTCCAGCCCTCCTTACATGAGCATGATGTTCATATCATCACTATGTTCCAGATTCTGCTGTGCCTGTTGTCACTAAAATTCTCATATCTTTTTCTTAGACACCCAGTAAACACCAGTGGAATGCTTTCAGGCATCGAGTTATACAGTCATAATCTCATTTGGTAGCTACACTGGGATCATATTTTTGCTTTGGTATAGACTTTATTTTTCAAAAAGGTTTAAAAGTACAAAGTTTAGAGCCAATCCTTCTATTGATGTCATTACTAACTTCCTAGTTGATTACACATGTGAGTTAAGAGCCAAATAGCAAATTCATGACTGAGTTTGTAAGAGGACTTTCAAGATAATAAATATAAAGACAACAGTCTAGATAGATGTTTTTCAAAAACGTCAGAAATCCACAATATTTGAGATTTAAAGTCATTTATCTTTTGTTGAGATATATCTACTCCTAACAGTTCCCCTTCGGTGGGTTTAATGAAGAAGTTGAACATCTCTCCAGGTGAGGCAATACTTTGTGACTAGGCAGCCACTGGACAAAACTGCCTGTTTCATCTGCAGACTAATACTGTCCAGAAAAGGACAAATTATGCAGAATAGTTGACCGATAAGCTCTGCCAATACAGGGTGATCAGCCCTTCCAAAATCTACATTTCAAGAGTCAGTTGATTTGGGGCCAGAAGGCTGAAGACTTGTGCTCACATGTTGCTAACAGAGGACTGTGCTGGTGGAGATTTGTCTCTACAACCTCTCAGTGCTGGAAGCTGTGTTAGGTTTCCTATGCCTATAGATATTTGGTCATTCTCAGATTTCCGATGTAGTTCAAGACTGGTAAACTCATAGACAACCCAAGCTGTTTAGCATTGAGAAAGATGATAAATTTGAAAGGGTGGTTTTTCAGATGGCATACAATCTCAAACCAGGATATAAGTCAGGAATAGAATTATAGTCTTGTAGCATAGATTAAAATGTGCTTTATTTAATGGACAAAATTGATGGACTGGGTATTGAGTATATCATATGTTTTATAAATTGTAGAATGGTAATATTTGTATTCAATTTATATATAAAGGAAAAGGCCTTTTAAATGGACAAAAAGGGGGAAATGTTGTGGTTTGTCCTGGAGTTATCTGTATTTTGATGCTAATTCTGCTGCCCCAAGGACTGCTGCTTAGTCACTTACTCAGGACTCAGGTGACTTCAGCAGAACCTTTTCCCCATTTAAATTGTAAAATATAGGTGAGGGTCAGTACAGGATAGAATGAAACCTGTCATTGGAAGAGAAGGAAGGAGGGGAGGGAGAAAAATTTGGGGGAATGGAAGATGGGAGGAAAAGCAGAGTAGCCATGGGACAACATGGAGGCTGATGTTAAGATTCCATGCTGTACATTTACAGGTTTTTGTGAATGTCCTTTTTGTTTGTTTGTTTGTTTGTTTGTTTGTGTTTGTTTTTGTTTTTGTTTTTGAGCTGAGGACCGAACCCAGGGCCTTGCGATTACTAGCTAAATCCCCCACTGAGCTAAATCCCCAACCCTGTTGTGAATGTTCTTAAGGGATGGATTTGTTCCAGGCTTTGTACATTTAGGTGGGCAATTATATCTTATCAATTGGCTTAGAGGTTATGTTGTGTGTTCGTTCTTGTGGAGAATTGAGTTTGGGAGAGTGTGTGGTGGCAGAGACACTGGGCCACCACAGAGCTGGGATGTTTGTTTCTGGCAAGATATCTAGCAGATATCATGCGGCACTGTGGTACTAGACCCAGGGGGTCAAAGAAAACCATTTTTTATATTTCTATACCAACACTGTGCCATTTCTATTTTTACTTAGCATTCCTCAGGTATAGCATTATTTCTGTAAAGAGGTGGTATTCTGTTCACTCACTTCCATGCTCATAGGTACTATCAACAGTCATATCTGCAATATACTTCTCATCTATGGTGTTCTCTGCTACCTGCCAAGTATTCTCCATTGTACTCGGTTATAAAATCCATGTGTAACTGAAGACATTGGCTTTGCATCATGCTGAGTTTAAAGTGCATACATGAGAAAGGGGAAAGACATAAAGACATCAGTAGCAGCAGGCAAGGAAAACATGGGGGTCATATTCCCCGTGGTAATTTATTGAGGTATGAGACCATGATTGAAAGGAACACACTCCTGAAAAAGTACTGTGCATAAATACATTCCTTAGTATTTTTACATTCATAATCTTAAAAGGAAAAAAATATAGACACATTTAGGATATGTTCATCTCAAGTTCCTCAGGTTTTGTTTTACAAAACTAAAATAGTAAACAAGCAAGCCTTAAAGTATGGTTAGCTCACATAATTGCATTCCGGATGAAAGAAAAGGACACTCTTAAAAGTATATATAGCAAGACTTGCCATCTGTGTTGTGTCCTCAATGACCATCACATGCTGTCCAACTTCTATCTGCTGAATACAGAGAGAAGATTACACATGTCTTAAAGCTCTAACATGAAACAATATTTCTTTGGGTCTCCCTCTAAGTCTATAAGCAACAAACATAAAAATGCATACTCTCCTTGCTAGAACTCAAAAGATGGTTTTTGCTTAATGTTCAATATAACTGGATGGGTAACATAAAACCAGGATCCTTATTTACTATGTGTCTCCCAAGGCAAGCAGAAAGATCATTATCCTCTAGGCATAGACTAGGAGCAGGCATCTGGGGATGATGTTAATCATAGTACAGCCCATATCACCTTGATTTTTGCAGCCATGCTCCTCTTCACTTAGTGTTGGTAGCTATTTCCTTACTAGGTGGCAGACATCTCTTCAAACATCTGTGGTATTTTCTCTCCTTCCAGAAATTTTTTGTCCACAATGTTAAGGTGAAACTCTCCCTTCTCTTATGAACAACTAACTTACAAATTTGTTGTTGGGTGAACTCATTTCTATTTGGCTGATACAATGTTTGCTATTTGATCCACATCATTTTCTAATATATATATACAGTCCATACACATTTTCCCACCCATCCTTGCCCTTTCACATTGATCATTCTATGATTTTTCTCTTCAAATAAGTGATTGCCTCAGCACAAAGTGTTAGATATAGAACAGCGACTTTCCTTTTCTGTTCATCTTACTTTTTCAGTGGTAAATGAAGCCAATAAATTTCATGCTTTGTTTGCAGTATAAGACTGTCAGGACTTGTTTACTATATTGAAGTGCAGAAAATTTATTAACTTTATAAATTTTAAAATATTTCACAGGTATGCATTTTACTGTCAAATATAAAATTCCAGATATCAGGTTTGTCAGTTGGTTTTACATATTTTTGTGAATAAATATCTATGGGAAGTTTGTTAATTTTGCTTTATTCATATTGTTGTCATTAAAATGTCTTCATACTCCATTAAACCTTCATTCATGAAGCTTCTGATTTTGAAAAGAAAGATGTTTTGGTTGTGGTATTGGTACAGAATTTTAAAATATAAGTTTAGTAATTCATGAATAAATGAATGTACAAAAAGTAGTCAAGAGATCTTATGACTACTTTTTCAGGTTATTTAAATTTATTCATGACAGTTAATGAATTATCTTGTCCTTAAAATGTCATGTTTCTTTTCTCTATTCTTAAGTAAAATGCTAACAATTGAACTTGCTTGGGGATATCCCTTAGACTAGAAACAGAGCAACAGCTCTGTTTTTGTTACAGACTTTGCAAAGTGATGTGTAATTATGTAATGCTTATCTGGGACTTTAAGAAATTAAAATAAAGTAAAATCCCATTTTAGAAGACAGAGAATGGATGATGAAAAGAGTGAAGACATTCCAAAGGGCAGTAAGGGGGGGAGGGTGGGGAGGGGAATACCCGTATAGAAGGGTAGGGGTTAGTGGAGATGTTGGCCTGGAAACCAGGAAAGGGAATAACAATTGAAATGTAAATAAGGAATACCCAATTTAATAAAGATGGAAGAAAAAGTAAATGGGATCCCATTAAACTGAAAAGCTTCTATAAGGCAAAGGATACAATTAATAGGACAAAACAGAAACCTACAGATTGGAAAGACCAATCCTACATCCATCAGAGGGCTAATTTCCAATCTATTTAAAGAACGCAAAGTGTTTGACACCAACACACCATATAACCAATTAAAAAATGGTATACTCAGTTAAACACAGAAAACATAATAGTGGAATCCCAAATGGTTGAAAACACTAAAAGAAATGTTGAATTTCTTTAGGCATCAGGGAAATACCAACCAAAATGACTCTGAGATTCCACTTTATGCCCATCAGAATGGCTAAGATTAAAAACTCAAAGACAGCACATTTTGGCTAGGGTGGGGAACAATGAGAATAGTCCCCCATTATTGGTGAGAGTGTATACTTGTACAATCTCTCTGAAAGCCAATTTTTCAGAAAATTGGTCATATTTCTAATTCAAAATCCAGCTATACTAGAATTGGACATATACCCAAAAGATGTCACACTATTTCACAAGGACATGTACTCCAGTATATTCATAGCAACTTTATTCATAATAGCTAGAAACTGGAAACAATCCAGTTGCCCCTCAGCTGAAGAATGAAGAAAGAATATATTTATTTACACAATGGAATACTACCTAGCTATTAAAAACAAGAACATCATGAAATTTGCAGGCAAATGGATGGAATCGGAAAGTATCATTCCAAGGTAACCCAGACGTTCATGAGACTACAGATGCCCTAGCATATGTGTGGAGGTCAGAGAGCAACTGTTTGGAGTGCTTCTTTCCCTCTACTTTTTACATGGGGTTTTCTTTACCTGAGGAACCATCATCCCAGACCTTCTAAGGTCTTTAGTTTCTCACGAAAGTTCTGGTGAGGAACTGAATCTGAAATCACAAAATTTTTCCTGGCATAGTTGAATTTTATATAGAAGCAAAAGTTTTTAGTAGTGATTATTTAGTTTTCAAAAACATATATTTAAGACATGGTTGTAGGCTTTTAAATATCAACATCTGGGAGGCTCTGCCAGAGCCTGACCAATTCAGATGTGGCTGTTCTCAGCCAACTGTCAGACTGAGTACAGGGATCCCAGTGGAGGAGTTAGGGGAAGAACTGAAAAAGCTGAAGAGGTTTGCAATCCCACAGGAAGAGCACAATATCAATCAGACCCTACTCCCGAGACTAAACCACCAATGAAAGAGTACACATGGAGGAACCATGACTCTAGCTGCATATGTAGCAGAGCATGGCTTTATATGGTATCAATGGGAGGGGAGGCCCTTGGTCATGTGGAGACTCAATGCCCAATATAAAGGAATGCTAGAGTGGTGAGGCAGGAGTGGGTGGGTAGTTGGATTGGGAGCACACTCATAGAAGCAGCAGGAGGGGGATGAGATAGGGGGTTTGCAGAGGGGAAACCAGGAAGGGGGATAACATCAGGAATGTAAATAAATAAAATAATCAATAAAATGATAGATAGATAGATAAGTTATTTGCCTTTAATTAACATTATATTATGAAGCATTTTAGTGTTGTTTATATGCATTTTACATTTTCTCAACACTTCATTCTACATTATGTATTCAATTGACTAAAAGATGAAAAGACATTCCTCAGGGTTTGTCTCCAGACTATATTTTATCATAGCTGCTCTTGTTTGTGCTGTTTCAGTCTTATGCTTACAAGCTGCCAATAGTTATTATTATTCACACACAAAACATGACCCAGAAGACAACTTTCTAGGTTGATTTTCATCTGTCACCTCACTTCTACCCATTTATCTGCAGGCATGGGAGCTTGCCGGTGAATCTGTTTCAACCTGTCATCTCTAGGAGTGCTGACTTTAGTCATAAATGCTACCACATTTGATTATTTTAAAAATATTTTTTTTAAAAAAACAAATTGATCTTATTTTTCCAATTCTCCAGTTCCTCCCAGATCTTCCCCCCTCCACCATGGCTAAGAGCTTGAGACTAGATAGACCATGACCTACAAGCAAATTTAATCACTTTTTTCTCTTGGAATAAACACATTTGTGATTGTTCCAGAGACACCACTAATGCACCATCTTAAGTAAGGAAAGAACTAAAAGCACATCCTTTTTGAAGTCACTTAAAAAAGAATCAGCCCATATTTAATTTTTCTATTTCACACTCTCTCTCTTTCTTCCCCAGTCTGTCTGTTGTATATATCTGAAATTATGCTAGCCTAAAGAATATTGTCTTCTACATTTGTATCTGTGTCTGCATATTTGTGTGACACATACATTCTCTCTCTGTCTGTCTCTCTTTCAATTTGTGTGTGTGTGTGTGTGTGTGTGTATGTGTGAGTCTGTGTGTGTTCAACCTTCATATTTGCTGCTTTCAATAAATCATACATATATTCTTCTGGGTTACATGCTTACAAAGGCACATAGTTTAATAGTATAGCTACACATTAACCTAAGATGTAAAAGCTATACCTATGGGAAATCCAAGGCAAGTAGTATTGATTGTTAGATTGTTCTCTTGAAGGCTTTTTAAACAAACTCAAAGTAGAATATCAGTCCTGATTCTTAAGTAATTTCAAGATATATTATTGACATTTGCTGTGAGATCCAGAAAAAGTTACAGTCTCTTAAAATATGAGACATTTTCATCATAATGTATTTTCACAATTCTGCTAAAACAACAAAGCATAAAATAAGTCTTAACAACACACTTCTTTACACAGTTCAGTGCCTCATTAAGCTATCTTCCGAGAAGCTCTTTTTTGCATTAGATAAGAACTATCAGAGAGCTCCATAATTGGACAATGTTCAGAGACTGTGAGACTTTTAAGCATTGATTCCTAAATAGGATGTCTTCATCAATGCTCAGGGATCTATATGGAAAAGGAGGCAGAAAGATGGAACGAGCCAGAGGGGATGGGTGCCTCCAAGGAAGAGTTCCTTCCAGATACATCAGGACTGCTATACACACAAATTAATGGAAATCGTTACAGCACACACAAGGAATGTATAGGTTCTAGCCAGATGTGGTCCCAGCCCTAAGAGAGAGTACAAGGGCTCCCACCTGTAATCAAGAAGATATCTGTAACTAATACCTGATGACCAAAAAAATCAATTTTGCCTATGGATTCTCACTGTGCATATTAACCATACTTTTAGGTAGACCACCATGTCAACAGCAGTCTTCGGAACCAACGTATTATAGGTAATAGAGCTTGATATCAGGTTGTCAGGTCTGCAGAAAAACAAACCACACCAAAACAAAACAGTTTATATGATGAACTTTTGTGCTGCTCCAAATCTTTCAAATAGTAAAACACAGGGCTGTACCATGAATAACAAAAACCTTCATTATAATTCTTCATCAGATGTGTAAAAACATGTATGTTTTGGCCTTCTATTCTGTCAGGTTTAAAATTTCTTCATTGTGTCTTTCTTTTCTTTCTTCTTGTCTTCCTTTGAAATTTTTTCTTTTAGTAACCTATAATTTCCATTTAAAATTTAAAGATAATATATAATCCTCTGAAATTTCTTCTTTTAGCGTAATTTGACTTGAAGAAATAGATATTTATTTGGTAATAAAAACTACAAGTTTGTAGCTGAGAAGATCCAGATCAACTTGACTTTCTAGAAAAGACTGAGTATACTCTTTAGACAAAGCACTTACCCTATATATAATAATGTGTTTCAAATGCAAACATCAATAAGCTTAAATATCTTTTCTTGTCCCTTATATGAGTTTCGTAACAAAATAGAGATCATTTCCACTCAACTACTGATAGACACAGATTTTGGAAACAAAATCTAGAAAAAAGAGTAAAAATGGGAAGATCCAATTACAGGATGGAATTGGATGAATCAGATTTATTCATTGTGGTTAGAATGGGACATGGTACATATTTTCCAAATAACAAATAGAATTACATAGGACTACATGGTCCAGTCCGTTCATTCATTAGTTTATATCTAACAGAAATCACAACACCTATTCAAATCAAGCCATGTATGTGTTTTTGTGTTCTTACCACAGCAATGGGGCAGGTAAGTGAAGCCTACATCCCAGCACCTCACCTACTGTGGTTGACTTCTGGTTGGATACTTGCTGTCACAGGAAAGATAAATAAGGCCTGCATGAACCAGTGTTAGGTGCAGTCATAGTGATAGCCAATCTGTCTGAGAAGTGACCTGTCATATGGGAAAAATATCATTTAAGCCTATGAATAATTCAATGTGCATAAAGATAAAATTATACACATCATGGAATATAACTCATCCAATGGAAAAAGGCTAATATGACCCACATTGTTCTTTTTCAAAATTTATTATTTTTTCACATTCCAGATTGTATTGCCCTCCTGGATCATCCCCCAACAGGTCCACATCCCATACCTCCTCCTCCTTGGCCCCTTTCTCCACATGGATGTCCCCACCCCATCAATCCCACCAACCCCACCAGACCTCTAAACTCCCTGGGGCCTCCAGTCTCTTGCTTCTCTGACTGATCCCAGACATGGTAGTCCTCTGCTGTATATGTGTTGGGGTCCTCATATTAGCTGGTGTGTGCTGCACGGACGGTGATGTTGTCTGAGACATCTCAGGGGTCTGGGTTGATTGAGACTGCTTTTCCTCCACAGGGTTTCCCTCCTCCTCAGCTTCTGCCATCTTTTCCCTAATTCAACCACAGGGGTCATTGGCTGGATACAAATATCTGCGTCTGGCTCCTTCAGCTGCTTGTTGGGTCTTTTGGAGGACAGTCATGATAAGTCCATTTTGTGAGGTCCCCATAGACTCAGATGTGGTGTCAGGTCTTGGGGCTTTCTCCTGAGTTGGATCCCACTTTTGGCATGTCACTTGACTGCCTTTTCCTCAGGTGTATCACCATTTGTTTCCCTGCAGTTCTTGAGGCAGGAACAATTCTGCATCAGAGCTTTCACTGTGGGATGGCAACCCCATCCCTCACTTGATGTCTTGTCTTTCTGCTGGAGGTGGACTCTACAAGTTTTCTCTCCCCACTCTAGGACATGTCATCAAGGGTTCTTCCCTTTGAGTCCTGAAAGTCCCTCACCTCCCAGGTCTCTGGTCCCAATGGAACAAAGGAGACATGAAAACACAAAGATGTGTTGTAAATACTTTTCTCACTGCTGTGACAACTGTTTCACAGTAAAGCAAGGAAATTATGGTGCTAAGAGCTTAAGATTGCTGCTCATACTATGCCAATAGTCAAGAAGCAGGGAAAAATCAAATTTGTGCTCAACTCTTGCTCCACATTTTATTCAGTTTTGGATCCGAGTCCAGAAAACTGTGTTCTAAAAATTATAAGTTGAATCCTTCTATCTTAGCTAACTTAATCAGATAATCTATCAGAGGTCTGGACAGAAACTAACCATTCACAGACATAATTAGAGATCTGTCTCTTCGGTGATTCTTTAGTGTGTCAAATTGATAATCCATTCCAAGCATCACAACAAATCTCTTGTCAACTTGACACCCAAACATATAATTTTTAAACAATAATACTTCAATGAAATGCTTAGGTACATTGTTAGCTTGTAATGCAGGACTCCTTCGGTCCAATGATGTAAATCACCACAGACATTAATAGTGATAATATTGATTAAAACTTCAAAGACTGTCCTGGGACTCACGTTAATCTCTTACAAGATCTTAACCTTGTACAATCAGAAAGCATGCTATACCCTTCTAACATATAGTGGCACAATCTAAAAATTCACAATTTAAAGGTGAATAAATGCGGTACAACAAAGAATGACTGAACAGTATAAGATGAGAAATCAAAGAGAAAGCACCAAAACCTGCATTTTCATGTCTGAATTCTGGGCCTGTGATGAAAATTTTGGGCCATCAAACTGCTTGAATGCACTCATACCTTCCTCTCTGCTGCCCATAGAACACATACCCTCTCTCTTGAGATGATTGTACTCCATATATGTATCTTTCCTTGGTGAACATGTTATGGTCCTGGAATCTCTGTTCTGCTCATGACTGCTTGGATCCTATACTCTTCTTTTATCATTTATATTGAGATAACTACTTCCGGTCTCCTATGGACTCCAACACTATCTCCTACTGCTTGACCACAGCTCTTCTTTGATTCTGTGAAACAAGAGTCAACAGGAGTCCACTCTTGCAAAATTCCTATCTGTAAAACAAGTACTACTAGGATGACACAAGTTCTGCAACAGGTTGAAAATATCCTACCTCCTATTGACTACTGTATTATCTTTTGTGTGCTGAACATGGATAACGACTTTTCTGGGCAGTTGTTCTGAGGAGCAGAGAACCCTCTCAGCAGCATTCTCAGTTCAGAATATCTCCTTTTAAGTAAGTTTGCATATTTACAAGTTAGATGCTATGAATGGGTGGGGTCGTATCCTCAGTGCCACAGACAAATTGCCTTACAAACACATGTAGCTATGATCACAAAGGCCTCAGAAACAATACTAAGGGCAGATATATTATGTTGTGCCTTATCCTCTCAGCAGGAGGATCTACTTTTAGCCATCACCACCAGCGAATATCCTGTAGATTCTTTTGTTGTTGTTGCTGTTGTTGTTGTTACTATTTATATTGCCTTAATAACTTATCTTTTCTAATATCCCATAAAAGTCATAGAATCCCACCTGAAGTAATAATGAATCCATGTCAATCCCAGATGGATAGTAAAGAAAAGTTCAATAAAAACATTCTACAGTGCTATGAAAATTAGAGGACCTGTGGACTCTATACAAAGCAATTAATATTCCTTACTTTCAAATTTTAACAATAAGCAATACACAGCTATCCCTTGTCATCTTGACATGCAAACATCTCTGTTAATCCATAACATTTTTTCTTATTCACCCCCAAGATCACATAGGAATATCAACATTACAATACGAGCATTCCAAAATTTAAAAGCTCTGTAGTCTATAAAAATTTAAACATAAATAAATCAATCTATTGCATTGGCAATAGTGACTGAGTTTGGTGGCTGAATATGGGATTGATCCAGCTCATTTTTCCAGTGGAGGAGAATACAAAGGTGTTGAGGTGGGAGTGGGTAGGTAAGAGTGGGGGCATCTTCATAGAATCAGGGTAAGGGGGAAGAAGGGATGGGAGATGAGAGATGGGAGAAAGGGGATAACATCTGAAGTGTAAATACACAAAATATCCAATAAATAAATAAAAAAATAAATCAATCTCCTTAAATATTTAGTCTCTTTTCCACTAGCCCACTGTTTATATTCTTCTGTGAGACTAAAGGATCTTTCCTTTGCTGCAGTATTTCTATTTTCTGACCCATTAATTAAGAGGAAGATACCTTTCAAGCACACTTCCACTGATTAACTTAGATTATTTGCTTAAACTATGTCTTAGTTTTTGTTATTAATGTAACATATGTAGAATTAAAATTTTAAGTGCCTAAGGAAAATACAAGCCTATTTGGGCATAATAAAATTGCACACCTGTCTCAAGTTAATAAGAAAAAAAGAAATCTAAAAAAAAAATGACACCATGCCCTTTAAAAAAAATTGCACACCTGAATATAAGAGGTGTGTTTGACAAATAACAAGAATGAAGGAGACTAACACCATTGGGCCAATAAGCCTGTTCACACAATTTTATATCATCACTCATTTTTATTAAATACACTGACTGTCACCTTGAACATCTACCTGCTCTTTGCTTTTTCTTCACTGTGTGACAAGAGATTTATCAAAGCTGCTTGTAGAAGTCTAAATGGCATCAGTAGCATCAGTGAATCTGTCATTTTACTGTGAACCTATCCAGAGAATTTTGAGGATGAGAGCATACACATTAACACATACACATACACAAACAGATACATCATGTTATTTTAAGATAATTTGCTTTTCTAATCATTTTCAGTAACTATGCATAACACCCATAAAGTATTAATTATGTATAAATTTGCAAAGTATATATGCATACATATATACATATATAAAATTTGTTTTAAACTCTTGTTCATTAGGGGGATTTGGGAATGAAACACAGTGCTTTTCACATGCTAAGCAAGAGCTATGCTATTAAGGTAATCCTAGCCTACTTTTTCTATAGTTATTAATATATTCTAGATAGTTGACACACTTTTTGTGGCAATTATAAAAATACAACCAGAATTGTATGTCTGATGGAAAAGTTCATATGTTCTGAAGAGGACTTGTTTCTGACACTATAGCATACTACTAAGAATCGTATTTTATTCCACTAGATAACACACACACACACACACACACATTGGGGACTGAGAGATAATTCAGCTGTTAAGAGCTTCATTGTTCTTACAGAAGACATGGGTTTGGTTCTCTGCACACACATGATAGTTCACAATCAGCAGTAACTCCATTTTCTGGGTATCCATCACCAATTTCTGGTCTCCATTGGTACAGGACACACATGTGGCACAAATACACAAATGCACATAGGCTACTCACATACAATAAATAAAATACACACAACAAATAAAATAAATATTTAACAAACAAAGCTCGTATGGCCTTTGCTTCCAGCTTAGTGCTTTTACAGTATTCCTAAGTTTGTGAATGTGAGTTTCTGATTTTTGTCTGTATCTTAGCCTCTTTCCCTCCTTTTTTCCATCTAATTCCTATGTGCTTCTTTTTTATTTTATCTTATCATATGTTGTGATATTATTAATTATATTCCCAAAGTAGCATTTTTTAATGAAAAAGAAAAAGGTTCTGGACACTTATGGAAGTAGAGGTAGATAGAAACTGAGAGTGGTAGAGAAAAAAACTGTAAGAAGGATATATTATGTAAGGAAAATATCTATTTTCAATAAAGAGAAAGAATAATGTAGTAAGACATATGATCACACTGAACCCCACGATTGTGTTTTTTAATAGAAAAATCTGTTTTGAACTGTAGTGTGGTTCAGTCCTAGCATACACCTTTAATTGAAAAGCTTTCTGGTTTTGTAAGTAGGATTAAATAAGGCCAACTATAGGTCAGGAGGCAAAGCAAGCAGCCAGTTTGAGAGTGAACAGAACACAGAAAAAAAAAAAATCAAAGAGAGTGAGAGGAAAGTCAGAAGAATGGAGATGCATTCAACGAACAGAAGAGGAACAATCGGCTTGAGAATTTTTGAGACTGCCTTTCTTCCTTTTGGAATATCAGTTGAGAAGAAAATCAGCTGGGTGATTTCTCTGCCTCTCTAAGCAGACAAGCTTTCACCCCAGCATCTGGCCCCCAGTCTTCATTGGAAAACTTGAATGAATGAGATTTTGGTAAAAATAATTAAGACACACAAAACTGTCTTAAGTATTTAATAATCAAGGTTAGAGTGACAAAAGCAATCGTTCTGTAATTATTTCTTTGTTCATTCATGACTAAGAGTTATTTTTTGAAAATTTCTTTTGTCTAGGCACCAATACCATTGTTTTGCTTTGCTTTTTTATTGTTTTGTTTGTTTTTGAGCTTCACCGGAAGAAATAATTTTTGTAACAGCTTTGGCATTTTAATTTCAAAATGAGGTTGCAGAGTACCCAGGGCAGATTTATCTGCTTTGTCTATATTTTTCACCAATGTCATTACAATCACTCTGTTGCTCATTTAGACTCTTCTCATCAGAATGGGACAAACACAGAGCTTTTTATCCAAAGCATGTCATTGTGTATACATAAGCCTTGTGTATACATCATTGAAGAACTATGTACAGGGAGCCTGTACGCTATAAATCTGATGGTTATCATCTAGAACTTCCATTCTGCTAAGAACTATACTGCATCTTCCATAGAGTTCATTTTATAAAAACTAAGCAATTGTTACTTTTTTTGTTTTCTTGGTGAGGAACATGATTCTAAGACATGATGAGACGTTTAATAAAGGCTCATATAATCTCTTACTGGCGATTTCAGAATTGGAAAATAAATGTTGGTTCTTGGTTTTTGAATTACAGTGAGTCTTGTGTTTGTGTTCCACTTATTCCATGGCAGTAAGTACACCACCATGTTGGGACAATGTCTGTATCAACTCAGGTTCTGCTGGCTATTGGGTAAACTTATTCCTGACCAAGGAAGAAAGATCTTCTCTTGTAATTAATACAATACTTTTGTTTTGGTTTCATAATTACTATACAAATTAATTATCTTCATTATAATGTTCATATATGCAAACAGACACACACACACACACACACACACACACACACACACACACACCAGTATTTGGGCCATATTTGTTTACCACCCTATTTTGACTTCTGTAATCAAGTTTTGCTCTCATTTTTTAATTGGTTTTTTTTTTTTACATTTCAAATGTTGTCCCCCTTCTTGGTTTCCCCTCTGCAACCCCATATTGCTTTCCCCCTTCCCCTGCTTTTATAAGGGTGATCCCCACCCACCGACCAACTCTTGCCTCACTACCCTAGCATTCCCCTATACTGGAACATCAAGCCCCCATATAACCAAAGGTCTCCCATCCTATTGATGCCAGATAAAGCAATCCTTGGCTACATAGACAGCTGGAGCCATGGGTCCCTCCATGTGTACTCTTATGTTGGTAGGTTAGTCCCTGTGAGCTCTGGTGGGGGGAAGGTCTAGTTGATTGATGTTCTTCCTATGGGGTTGCTAACCCCTTCAGTTTTTTCAGTCCTTTCCCTAACTTCTCCATTGTGGTCCCTATGCTCAGTCTGATGGTTGACTGCAAGTATTGGCATTTGTATTGGTCAGGTTCTGGCAGAGCCTCTCAAGGGACAGCTATACCATGCTTCTATCAGCAAGCACTTTTTGGCATCAGCAATAGTGTCTGGGTTTGGTGTCTGCAGGTGGGATGGATCCCTAGCTAGGGCAGTTTCTGAATGGCCTTTCTTTTGTTTTTACTTTTTTTTCCACGTGGAAGGTTTAATGAGAGAAGAGTAGAAGAGTGGAAAGGTGGCCAGCCATGGGCACGTGGAGGGAGGGGATGGGGGCAAGAACAGAGAAGAACAAAGAGAAAGAGGGGTAAGAGAAGGTAAGAGGGAGTAAGAGCTGGATAGCCTTTCATTCAGTCTCTGCTCCACTTTTGCCCTCAATTTTTACCAATTTTTTAAAGATTTTTTTGTGTTGTGTGCACTCTATGTGTGTGTGTGTGTGTGGTGGTGGTGGTGGTGGTGGTGGTGGTGGTGGTGGTGGTGTGTTTATCAAAATATATATTTCTCTGGAAGAAACATTCTATAGAAAGACATTATATATGTGTTAAACTATTTCATTAGATGTTTAAACTTCAACTAGAGCTGGGTGTTTCTCTAAGGGCTCTCTCCAATGTAAACAAACAAACATTAAACTTGACTGCTTTCTGACTATTGATGTGCTTAAAACAATAGTTATACCTCATCAGTAATGGTTGTCACGTTTACAAAAGTAAATTGACTGATACTTATTTTCAGCTTTCTAACAGAATTGTATTCCTATAGGAGATAAAACTGGAGTTTGAAATATTCATTCTTTTCACAAATCTGAATTAACAGCATGACACAAATCACTACACAGCATGCAATAATTTGGTAATGAGTTGTAATCATAAGTAATTTCCCAGAGAGCCAATTAAGTATTCATTACAAAATGTAATCACTATTGATTCTATTAATTACTTCAGTTGAAACTCAGGAAGAGCTTCCTCAAATTGATTCATGCTATTCAGTTCCATATTTGAAAAGTTTAAAAATAAAAATGGATAGAGTATTATAGTTAAACATCTATATCTTTTGTTTATAGTAAGAGAATTCATAGTGTGTGTCTCCTTTTTAGTCAGTATTCAGGTAAAGTTATTCATCAAACACATGAAAGCTATCAGTAATTCTAAAACCAATTCAGAATACTTTTCAGTAATGCTCAATGCAAACCATTTTAATATTCTAGAATTCACTGCTTGTATGGCAACTACCATTCTAATTTTCACTGCACCAGGTCAGGACAAAGTTTCTTCCTATAATTTTATTGCAGTTACTTTGAGTCTCATTTTATTGCTTGTGTTTAAGGAAATGGGGTTCTATCCAGGCAATAAATG
Organism: Rattus norvegicus; assembly: GCF_021556685.1. Classification (NCBI taxonomy): domain Eukaryota; kingdom Metazoa; phylum Chordata; class Mammalia; order Rodentia; family Muridae; genus Rattus; species Rattus norvegicus. Next base: position 16,512,396 of record NC_141538.1, read on the forward strand.
CTGGGGTTGCTTTTCTTCCTTCTTTCCCCATTAATTGACCAGTACATTCAATTTTACTGAATTTTTCACATTTTTATTAAATGACATTTATATAATTTTAAATTGACCTTTTTAAAAGAAACAATTAATTAAGTCACCAAGGCAATGTTCTTTATCTTCTGCATTTGTCTAATATTAAACTCTTACATCCTTACTCATTGGCTAGGCAATGGCTTTCCACATGACCCTCTAATCACCTACTCTCTCCCTATAAATATTCCTACTATGCACATTTACCAACTACAAACAATATCATAGAAACAATGCCATCAACCAGTGATAGCCTGTGTTTGTCTCCTTTCAATTAAGAAAGCTTTAAGATGTTTGTCTATTTTATAGCCTTGTAGGTACATGCCAGCATAATATTTGTATACCACGATATCTTAGTCATCCATTGATGGGTGCTGAATTATTTTTGCTTTTAGCAAATAGTATCATTAGTGAAGATAAGTAATGCTATGTAAACTTGCCCCCAACCCCCCGTTAGCTATGATTAGTTAATAAAGATGCCTAGAGCATGTAGCTGGGCAGAAAAGTGGTAGGTGGAGCTTTGGTTCCTATATGTAGGGTCTGAAGCAGAGACCTAGAGAGAGGGGGGAGAAGAAAAGAGAGGAGAAAAGAGAGGAGAGTATACTATGGGATAGGTAAATCATGAAAACATAGCCACAAGGCCTGGCCAGTTGGAGGAATAGGAGCCCAGGTAGAACATTTCAAGTTATATCATAGTGTGGGTGACTGGAAAGTGGACAAAATAGCATAGAGAGTTGACATGAACCCAGGTCCTGTGCTTTAAAACTTATTATCACTATAAAGGTTTTGTGTTTTTTCTTTGGGAACTAAATGACCAGTGGTGGTGTAGAAATTCCCAATTAAGTTTTACTATGGCAGAGTTAAATACAACATAGAACAGTAGTTAAGAAAATATGGTTTGTTAAAACTGTAAAAGCATCAAATGTACTCCTTGAATATACTTCCATCAAATGAAAGATCTGTCTGACAATAACTTCAAGTCTCCCAAGGAAAAAAATCAAAGATCTCAGAAAATCGAGATATCTCTCATGCTCATGGATTGGCAGAATAAACAGTAAAAATGGCCATCCTACCAAAGGCAATCTACAGAGTCACTGTATTCCTCATCATAATTCCAGCACAATTCTTCAAAGACATGGAAAAAACAATTTTCAAATTTATCTGGGAAGGCAAAAATCCCAGAATAGTGAAAAAAACTCTTAGCAACAAAGGAACAGCTGAAAGAATCACCATCCCTGACCTCAAGATCTCCACAGAGTAAAAGTGATAAAACCTGTATGGTATTGGTACAGAGAAAACCGGGTTAATAAAGAGAATAGAACTCAAGACCCAGACATAAAATCACACACTCATGCACACTTGATCTTTGACAAGAAGGATAAAAATGTACAATGGAAAAAAAGAAAGCATCTTGAATAAATGGTGCTGGTCTAATTGGCTCTCTGTGTGTAGAAAAATGAAAATAGATCCTTATTCATCACTAAGCACAAAAGTCAAGTGCAAATTGATCAAGAACCTCAATATAAAACCAGATATACTTAATCTAATAGAAGAGAAATTGGGAAAGAGACTTGAACTCATGGGTGCAGGGGGAAATTTCCTAAACAGAACTCCAGTGGCTCATGGTCTAAGATCATGAATTGATAAATGAGATCTCATGAAACTGGAAAGTTTCTGTAAGCCAAATGATAGTCATTAAAATAAATCAGCAACATACAGCATGGGGAAAATATTCACTAACACCACATCAGATTGAGGACTAATATCGAATATATATATATATATATATATATATATATATATATATATATAAAGAAGTTAAGCATTACACTGCTTCCATAGTGACTGTATATATTTTCACTTCAACCATTAATAGATGAGTATTCTCCTTATTCCATATACTTGCTGTCATGAGCTTTCACTTTGTTATCAATCTTAACCACACTAAAAATGTATAAGATGAAATTTCAAAGTAGTATGGATTTGTATTTCCCTGATGATTAAGGATATTTAACATTTCCAGTGTTTCTTAGACATTTGAGATTTTCTATTGTGATAGTTTGCATATGCTTGGCCTAGGGAGTGGCACTATTAGCTGTGGCCTTATTGGAGTAAGTATGGCACTGTGGGTGTGGGTTTAACAGCCTCATCCTAGCTGCCTGGAAGCCAGAATTCTCCCAGCAGCCTTCAGAGGAAGATAAAGAACTCTCAGATCTGCCTGTACCATGCCTGCCTGGATGCTGCCATGTTCCTGCCTTGATTATAATGTACCAAACCTCTGGAACCTGCAAGGTAGCCCCAATTAATTGTTGTCATTTGTAAGATTTGCGTTGGTCATGATGTCTGTTCACAGCAGGAAAACCCTAAGACACCTATTGAAATACCTCTATTTATATCTATACCCACTTTTTATTAGATATTTTTATATCTAGTTTCATGAGTTCTTTATATATTTTGGATATTAGCCCCCTATCAGAGATAGAGTTGGTAAAAATCTTTTTCCCATTCTATAGCCTGCCTCTTTTTCTTAATGACAGTGCCTCTTGCCATACAGCAGCTTTTCAGTTTCATGAGGTCCGACATACTAGTTTTTGATATTAAGGCTTGTTTTAATGTTGTTCTGCTCAAAATGACTGGCTTCTTTTTGTATAATTCTATCTGCAGTTATCCTGTTTGACCAGCACTATATATTGGTGGTGCAGTAGTTTTCACGTTTCTATTTTTTTAGTTAAATTTGTTTTAATCAAAAACAGGGTGTTCATATGTGTGTTGTTCAATCTTCACTAGATTTCATTGTTCAATGTATCTTTTTTTTTTTTTTACCAATACTATGGTGCTTTTATTACTATAGTTGTGTAGTACAACTTGACTGGTGATACCTCCATGAGTTCTTTTTCTTTAGGATTGTTTTAGTTATCCTGTTTTGTTTTTTAATTTGTTTTGATTGTTTGTTTGGTTGTTGTGTGTGTGTGTGTGTGTGTGTGTGTGTGTGTGTGTTTGTGTGTTTCCATCTGAAGCTGAACAATTGTCCTTTCATGGTCTATAAAGAATTGTGTTTGAATTTTGTTGAGAATTGAATTGAATATGTTTATTTCTTTGGTACAAGGGTATTTTTTGCTATTTTATTCCTACTCATCCATAAACATTGGAGATCGTTCCATCTTCTGATACTTTCTTCAAACACTTGAAGTTTTTATCATATGAATCTTTTGCTTGCGTGCTTAGAGTTATCACAAAAATTTTATACACTTATACGCAAATATTTTAGGCATAAATGTTTAAGAAGAGTTTAGTCAACTCTAACAACAACAACAACAACAACAACAACAACAACAGCAATAAAAACAAAACCAGAAATGAATTGTCTGTCCAAGATAGATTCAATGCCAAATTCAAGTTGTAAGAAGTCACTGGAAATAAAAGACTATAATAATTGATATTTTTAAAGCAGTTGCAGTTACCCAATTTTGAAAGCACCATGTACTAACTAACAAATTAATGGTAAGTAGAGAGGCCTGAGCAGAAAATGGGAATATATAATCTAATAATGAAGGACAGGAAGAAAAGAGAGGTGGGAGGTTTGGCTTCTAACCTTTGTAAGGACTGCCAGTGGGGACATCAATACAAACAGTGCAACACTTTCTCCAATCCCCTACAGAACCAACAACCTCCCCTTACTCACTCCCTTATTCAGGAAAGCAGTCAAGTGAGAGAAGAGAAGCAGGATATCAATCAGCTAAAAGTAAAGGTAGGTGGTAATTTTATAGGGAATTTCTTCATTTTGCATAAAGTCCTTTCTTCCTTTTTGACATGGTCAATTACATTAAGGTATAACAAATGTTTCAAAAGCCCCTTGTCTTGTACTATTATCCTCACTAACCTATTTACTGAAAAGTAGTTTGAATATATATCCAATATACCTAAATATCATCATGGAAAATGCATATACATAAATCACAGTCTCAAAGTTTTGAAAATAGTGCAGAATGATTTTGTCAATCTACTTCCTTGAAAAGAAAAGATTTCCACTACACAAAGAAATTCTTCATACTATACTTATGTACAAATTATACAAGTCATACAAATACTATTAAAAGCAAATTGATAATCATTTAATAAAATGATCTACTAATGAATACATGAAGTATAAATTTTCTATATAATTTATATGTATGCTATCTGAATTAAGTAGGTACTGTTTTATAATAAAAATTAAAAAGCAGAACTTTTCAGCTGCAAGTGACCTGACTGGTGAACTCAGGACACACAGAGGCAGAATTCCTCTAGGACCAGGCACTCCCTGTGTTTACCAGGAGTCCCACACCCTAGGATCCTGGCCCGCAGCAGCTCTCTGCTCCCAGACCCCATGGGAGAGAGACCTCACTGCCTGGTCAGGTGGGCACTCCTGAGGCTGCAGAGCGGAAGAGACCACCAATACTACCCACCCCTGCCCACATCCCTGGCCCAAGAGGAAACTGTATAAGGCCTCTGGGTTCCTGTGGGGGAGGGCCCAGGAGCGGCCGAACCCCTGCACCTCAGACACCGCCGGAACCTGAAGGAACAGACAGGATAAACAGTTCTCTGCACCCAAATCCCCTGGGAGGGAGAGCTAAACCTTCAGAGAGGCAGACATGCCTGGGAAACCAGAAGAGACTGCACTCTGCACACATTACTGATTCCACAGGAAAACACCAAACGCCATCTGGAACCCTGGTGCACTGAAGCTCCCGGAAACAGTGGCACAGATCTTACTGGTTGCTGCCGCCACAGAGAGCTCATGGGCAGCACCCCGCGAGCAAACTTGAGCCTTGGGACCACAGGTAAGACAAAATTTTCTGCTGCAAGTGACCTGCCTGGTGAACTCAAGACACAGGCACACAGGAACAGCTGAAGACCTGTAGAGAGGAAAAACTACACGCCCGAAAGCAGAACACTCTGTCCCCATAACAGGCTGAAAGAAAACAGGAAAACAGGTCTACAGCACTCCTGACACACAGGCTTATATGACAGTCTAGCCACTGTCAGAAATAGCAGAACAAAGTAAGACAAGAGATAATCTGATGGAGAGAGGCAAGCGCAGGAACCCAAGCAACAGAAACCAAGACTACATGGCACTATCGGAGCCCAATTCTCCCATCAAAACAAACATGGAATATCCAAACACACCGAAAAGCAAGATCTAGTTTCAAAATCATACTTGATCATGATGCTGGAGGACTTCAAGAAAGACGTGAAGAACTCCCTTAGAGAACAAGTAGAGGCCTACAGAGCGGAATCGCAAAAATCCCTGAAAGAATTCCAGGAAATCATAAATAATCAAGTAGAAGTCCATAGAGAGGAGTCACAAAAATCCCTGAAATAATTCCAGTAAAACACAATCAAACAGTTGAAGGAATTAAAAATGGAAATAGAAGCAATAGAGGCAAAGATTAAAACAGAGACTGTAGGAACATCCAATCAGAGCCTGCCCTACATGTGACCCATACATATACAGCCATCCAATTAGACAAGATGGATGAAGCAAAGAAGTGCAGACCGACAGGAGCCGGATGTATATCGCTCCTGAGAGACACAGCCAGAATACCCTAAATACAGAGGCGAATATCAGCAGCAAACCACTGAACTGAGAATAGGACCCCCGTTGAAGGAATCAGAGAAAGAACTGGAAGAGCTTGAAGTGGCTGGAGACCCCATATGTACAACAATGCCAAGCAACCAGAGCTTCCAGGGACTAAGCCACTACCTAAAGACTATACATGGACTGACCCTGGACTCTGACCTCATAGGTAGCAATGAATATCCTAGTAAGAGCACCAGTGGAAGGGGAAGCCCTGGATCCTGCTAAGACTGAACCCCCAGTGAACTAGACTCTTGGGGGAAGGGCGGCAATGGGGGGAGGGTGGGGAGGGGAACACCCATAAGTAAGGGGAGGGGGGAGAGGGATGTTTGCCCGGAAACCAGGAAAGGTAATAACACTTAAAACATATATAAGAAATACTCAAGTTAATAAAAAAAAAAGAAAGTATACTATATAAGAAGTGGAGAGATCACTTGGTAGTTGACAGTACTTGCAGCTTTTCACTGGACTCTAGTTCAGTTTGTAGCAAACACACTTAGTGGATAGCAACAGTTTGTAACTTCAACTGTGAAAAATCCAAGGCCAACTTTTGACCTTTTTGAGCAACTGTTCTCCTCTGTCCACATCCATATATATGTACCCATAAATGTAAATAAAATAAAACTTTTTAAAAGTTGAAAAAAATTAAAAAGCATACATTTAACTATCTCACTAAAATAAGTAATGCCTTACAGTCGATCACAAAAATATATTTGACTTGCTGTTACACACTAAGGATAGTTATGGTTGCCAGAAGCTGTAATGCTTTCGGAAGGCCCATTCCTGAAGTTTCAGAGGGAACTGAGCTGATGCCTCTGTCTCAGAACTGGACCTCAGAACTGTGGCCACCTTCCCAGATTGCTGATATATTGTACATTTCTTACATCCTTATAAAACTAATACATCATGATGAGATGTAATATGCACTGTGTGTCTCTGGCTCCTTCACAGACACTGTAATAAAGAACTGTAAGCTGCTCTCTTTTGTACTTGTTCTCTATTGAGTCTCTTCCTCTACATGCAGATCCACTGAGCAATGTCTTAAATGGGCAATGTCTTTAATGGGCAGCTGAGTGCCTTCATTAAAATAGAATGTGATTTCAACATCCTATCTGTATGTTTTGGATATATGTATAGCTTGAACCTACCAGCTTCGAATTACTTGAACTTGAATAAGAAGTCACTCTTCATTTACAAGTTGTATGGGGAGTAGCAAGTAAATGAAATAGAAGATAAAGATGATAGGGAAGCTCAGGTAAGGATATCTTACCCAGCTAATCTTATGCCAAGGAAGTTTATTAAGAAATACAGTGTTTTATACATAGTTCTTAGGGTCAACAAAATACTATCATACAATGAGATGATCAGCAAGAAGCTAATCAAGCAATGTTACCCAAAGAAAACAGAGTATTTCAAGAACAGGCTGGGTGGAGTGGGAGCGGGGAGAGGGAGAACTGGATCAGGTAAAGGGTGGGGAACAGGAAAGAAGCCCGGGGGGGGCAGCAAAGTGAATGGAAATATTCAGCCTCAGAAGGTGGGAGACCTTCTAGAAAGTACCAAAGAACTGAGAAGTGACTCCTAGAACTCAGTGGAATGACTCTAGATGAAGTACCAGGAACGGAGAGAGGGAACTTGAAGAGTCTACCTCCAATAGATAGATAGGGCCTCAAGAAAAATGAAGGTGTGACCAATCCACAGCCAACATTTCTAATGCAAAAGTATTCATACCTAAAAGGACTGCAGGGACAAAAATGGAAAAGAGACTGAGGCAAAGGAGGTCCAGTGACAGACCCAACTGGAGATTGGGAGACACTAAGGCCTGATATTATTACTGATGTTATGATATGCTTACAGATAGGAGCCTAGCATCTCTGTCCTGTGAGAGGCCCAACCAGCAGCTGACTGAGATAGATGTAGATACTTATACCCAGTCATTAGACTGAAGATGGGGACCACTATGATTGAGTTAGGGAAAGGAAAGAAGCAGATGAGGAGGATGACACCAGGAAGACCAGCAGCCTCAACTCGCCTAGACCCTGGGGTGGGGTGGCTCCAAGACATTGAGCCACCAACCAGGCAACATATACAAGCTGTTCTAAGACCTCCAATATACATATAAATATATATGTGTATATACATATATATATGAGTCCATATATATATATATATATATGAGGACTGCCTGGTATGGCCTCAGTGGGAGAGGATGCATCAAGTCCTGGAGAGATTTGACGCACTAGGGAGAGAGGGAAGCTTGGTCGGTGTCTGGAAAATCCTCTTAGGGATAAGAGTGCTGAGGAATGGAGTGAAGAATTATGGGAAGGGGGACCAGGAAGGGAGGCCATGGCTGATTTGTAAACAAACAAACAAACAAACAAACAAACAAGCAGTACAAATCCAGCCCACAAATGCCATGCTCCTGAGACCCATGACTCCTTGGGGTGAGAAGAACTGGACCTGAAAACAAAGCCCTGGCTCTAAGCCATGACTGGCTCAGCAAATCTGGTTTTGAGAAGCTGTGTTCCTTCTCTGTATATCAGGTCATGAAAGAAAAGCCTCAGTAGCTCTTCTTCTCAATAGTTATGCATGAAACAAAATTAAAGGTGATATTTGTTTTTATCGATTATATACATGTCACATACTCTTTCTCCTCAGCAGGGAAGGTTACTTGAGTACATAAGAGTATAGTTGATACTTCATTCCTAGATTTTCAAAACTGTCATTCTAAAACTGAACAATGTAAAGATTTGAAGAAACGCACACCTTTTTTTTAGATATATTTCTTTTTTATTATTTTGCATCTTTTAAAAAATATTTTCCCTTTAATTTAAATTTAAATTTTTAAAAATTTTTTCTTTAGATATAATTACTAGAATAAAATAAATACATACAAATAACACATTAATTCAGTATCGTGTGTCTTTTTAAAAATACATATATCTTTTTTTCTTTTTATTATTATTAACTTGAGAATTTCTTGTATACATTTCGAGTGTTATTCCCTTTTGCGGTTTCCGGGCAAACATACCCTCCCCCCTCCCCTTGTTTATGGGTGCTCCCCTCCCCATCCTCCCCCCATTGCCGCCCTCCCCCCAAGAGTCTAGTTCACTGGGGGTTCAGTCTTAGCAGGACCCTGGGCTTCCCCTTCCACTGGTGCTCTTATTAGGATATTCAATGCTACCAATGAGGTTAGAGTCCAGGGTCAGTCCATGTATAGTCTTTCGGTAGTGGCTTAGTCCCTGGAGCTCTGGTTGTTTGGCATTGTTGTACATACGGGATCTCAAGCCCCTTCAAGCTCTTCCAGTTCTTTCTCTGATTCCTTCAACGGGGGTCCATTTCTCAGTTCAGTGGTTTGCTGCTGGCATTCGCCACTGTATTTGCTGTATTCTGGCTGTGTCTCTCAGGAGCGATCTACATCCAGCTCCTGTCAGTCTGCACTTCTTTGCTTCATCCATCTTGTCTAATTGGATGGCTGTATATGTGTGGGCCACATGTGGGGCAGGCTCTGAATGGGTGTTTCTTCTGTGTCTGTTTTAATCTTTGCCTCTTTATTCCCTGCCAAGGGTATTCTTGTTCCCCTTTTAAAGAAGGAGTGAAGCATTCACATTTTGATCATCTGTCTTGAGTTTCATTTGTTCTAGGCACCTAGGGTAATTCAAGCATTTGGGCTAATAGCCACTTATCAATGAGTGCATACCATGTGTGTTTTTCTGTGATTGGGCTACCTCACTCAGGATGATATTTTCCTGTTCCAACCATTTGCCTACGAATTTCATAAGGTCATTGTTTTTGATAGCTGAGTAATATTCCATTGTGTAGATGTACCACATTTTCTATATCCATTCCTCTGTTGAAGGGCATCTGGGTTCTTTCCAGCTTCTGGCTATTATAAATAAGGCTGCGATGAACATAGAGGAGCACGTGTCTTTTTTATAGGTTGGGGCATCTTTTGGGTATATGCCCAAGAGAGGTATAGTTGGATCCTCAGGCAGTTCAATGTCCAATTTTCTGAGGAACCTCCAGACTGATTTCCAGAATGGTTGTACCAGTGTGCAAGCCCACCAACAATGGAGGAGTGTTCCTCTTTCTCCGCATCCTTGTCAGCATCTGCTGTCACCTGGGTTTTTGATCTTAGCCATTCTCACTGGTGTGAGGTGAAATCTCAGGGTTGTTTTGATTTGCATTTCCCTTTTGACTACAGATGTTGAACATTTCTTTAGGTGTTTCTCAGCCATTCGGCATTTCTCAGCTGTGAATTGTTTGTTTAGCTCTGAACCCCATTTTTTAATAGGGTTATTTGTCTCCCTGCGGTCTAACTTCTTGAGTTCTTTGTATATTTTGGATATAAGACCTCTATCTCTTGTAGGATTGGTAAAGATCTTTTCCCAGTCTGTTGGTTGCCATTTTGTCCTAGCCTCAGTGTCCTTTGCCTTACAGAAGCTTTGCAGTTTTATGAGATCCCATTTGTTGATTCTTGATCTTACAGCATAAGCCATTGGTGTTTTGTTCAGGAAATTTTTTCCAGTGCCCATGTGTTCCAGATGCTTCCCTAGTTTTTCTTCTATTAGTTTGAGTGTATCTGCTATGATGTGGAGGTCCTTGATCCAGTTGGACTTAATCTTTGTACAGGGTGATTAGCATGGATCGATCTGCATTCTTCTACGTGTTGACCTCCCGTTGAACCAGCACCATTTGCTGAAAATGCTATCTTTTTTCCATTGGATGGTTTTGGCTCCTTTGTCAAAAATCAAGTGACCATAGGTGTGTGGGTTCATTTTTGGGTCTTCAATTCTGTTCCATTGGTCTACCTGTCTGTCTCTGTACCAATACCATGCAGTTTTTATCACTATTGCTCTGTAATACTGCTTGAGTTCAGGGATAGTGATTCACCCTGAAGTCCTTTTATTGTTGAGGATATTTTTAGCTATCCTGGTTTTTTTGTTATTCCAGATGAATTTGCAAATTGTTCTGTCTAACACTTTGAAGAATTGGATTGGTATTTTGATGGGGATTGCTTTGAATCTGTAGATCGCTTTTGGTAAAATGGCCATTTTTACTATATTAATCCTGCCAATCCATAAGCATGGGAGATCTTTCCATCTTCTGAGGTCTTCTTCAATTTCTTTCTTCAGTGTCTTGAAGTTCATATTGTACAGATCTTTTACTTGCTTGGTTAAAGTCACACCGAGGTACTTTATATTATTTGGGTCTATTATGAAGGGTGTCGTTTCCCTAATTTCTTTCTCGGCTTGTTTCTCTTTTGTATAGAGGAAAGCAACTGATTTATTTGAGTTAATTTTATACCCAGCCACTTTGCTGAAGTTGTTTATCAGCTTTAGTAGTTCTCTGGTGGAACTTTTGGGATCACTTAAATATACTATCATGTCATCTGCAAATAGTGATATTTTGACCTCTTCTTTTCCGATCTGTATCCCTTTGATCTCCTTTTGTTGTCTGATTGCTCTGGCTAGAACTTCAAGAACTATATTGAATAAGTAGGGAGAGAGTAGGCAGCCTTGTCTAGTCCCTGATTTTAGTGGGATTGCTTCAAGTTTCTATCCATTTAGTTTAATGTTAGCAACTGGTTTGCTGTATATGGCTTTTACTATGTTTAGGTATGGGCCTTGAATTCCTATTCTTTCCAGGACTTTTATCATGAAGGGGTGTTGAATTTTGTCAAATGATTTCTCAGCGTCTAATGAAATCATCATGTGGTTCTGTTCTTTCAGTTTGTTTATATAATGGATCACGTTGATGGTTTTCCGTCTATTAAACCATCCCTGCATGCCTGGGATGAAGCCTACTTGATCATGGTGGATTATTGTTTTGATGTACTCTTGAATTCGGTTTGCCAGAATTTTATTGAGTATTTTTGTGTTGATATTCATAAGGGAAATTGGTCTGAAGTTCTCTTTTTTTGTTGTGTCTTTGTGTGGTTTAGGTATAAGAGTAATTGTGGCTTCGTAGAAGGAATTCGGTAGTGCTCCATCTGTTTCAATTTTGTGGAATAGTTTGGATAATATTGGTATGAGGTCTTCTATGAAGGTTTGATAGAATTCTGCACTAAACCCGTCTGGACCTGGGCTCTTTTTGGTTGGGAGACCTTTAATGACTGCTTCTATTTCCTAAGGAGCTATGGGGTTGTTTAACTGGTTTATCTGTTCCTGATTTAACTTCGATACCTGGTATCTGTCTAGGAAATTGTCTATTTCCTGAAGATTTTCAAATTTTGTTGAATATAGGTTTTTATAGTAAGATCTGATGATTTTTTGAATTTCCTCCGAATCTGTAGTTATGTCTCCCTTTTCATTTCTGATTTTGTTAATTTGGACGCACTCTCTGTGTCCTCTCGTTAGTCTGGCTAAGGGTTTATCTATCTTGTTGATTTTCTCAAAGAACCAACTTTTGGTTCTGTTGATTCTTTCTATGGTCCTTTTTGTTTCTACTTGGTTGATTTCAGCTCTGAGTTTGATTATTTCCTGCCTTCTACTCCTCCTGGGTGTATTTGCTTCTTTTTGTTCTAGAGCTTTTAGGTGTGCTGTCAAGCTGCTGACATATGCTCTTTCCTGTTTCTTTCTGCAGGCACTCAGCGCTATGAGTTTTCCTCTTAGCACAGCTTTCATTGTGTCCCATAAGTTTGAGTATGTTGTATCTTCATTTTCATTAAATTCTAAAAAGTTTTTAATTTCTTTCTTTATTTCTTCCTTGACCAGGTTATCATTGAGTAGAGCATTGTTCAATTTCCACGTATATGTGGGCATTCTTCCCTTATTGTTATTGAAGACCAGTTTTAGGCCGTGGTGGTCCGATAGCACGCATGGGATTATTTCTATCTTTCTGTACTTGTTGAGGCCCGTTTTTTGACCAATTATATGGTCAATTTTGGAGAAAGTACCATGAAGAGCTGAGAAGAAGGTATATCCTTTTGATTTAGGATAGAATGTTCTATAAATATCTGTTAAGTCCATTTGGCTCATGACTTCTCTTAGTCTGTCTACGTCTCTGTTTAATTTCTGTTTCCATGATGTGTCCATTGATGAGAGTGGGGTGTTGAAATCTCCTACTACTATTGTGTGAGGTGCAATGTGTGTTTTGAGCTTTAGTAAGGTTTTTTTTTTTTTTTGTATGTAGGTGCCCTTGTATTGGGGCATAGATATTTAGGATTGTGAGTTCATCTTGGTGGATTTTTCCTTTGATGAATATGAAGTGTCCTTCCTTATCTTTTTTGATGAGTTTTAGTTGAAAATTGAATTTATTTGATATTAGAATGGCTACTCCAGCTTGCTTCTTCAGACCATTTGCTTGGAAAGTTGTTTTCCAGCCTTTCACTCTGAGGTAGTGTCTGTCTTTGTCTCTGATGTGTGTTCCCCGTAGGCAGCAGAATGCAGGGTCCTTGTTGCGTATCCAGTTTGGTAATCTATGTCTTTTTATTGGGGAGATGAGGCCACTGATGTTGAGAGATATTAAGGAATAGTGATTATTGCTTCCTGTTATATTCATATTTGGATGTGAGGTTATGTTTGTGTGCTTTTCTTCTCTTTGTTTTGTTGCCAAGACGATTAGTTTCTTGCTTCTTCTAGGGTATAGCTTGCCTCCTTATGTTGAGCTTTACCATTTATTATCCTTTTAGTGCTGGATTTGTGGAAAGATATTGTGTAAATTTGGTTTTGTCATGGAATATCTTGGTTTCTCCATCTATGTTAATTGAGAGTTTTGCAGGATACAGTAACCTGGGCTGGCATTTGTGTTCTCTTAGGGTCTGTATGACATCTGTCTAGGATCTTCTGGCTTTCATAGTTTCTGGCGAAAATCTGGTGTGATTCTGATAGGTCTGCCTTTATGTTACTTGACCTTTTTCCCTTACTGCTTTTAATATTCTTTCTTTATTTTGTGTGTTTGGTGTGTCTGTTCTGGTCCAATGTATTTGGAGTTCTGTAGGCTTCTTGTATGCCTATAGGTATCTCTTTTTTTAGTTTAGGGAAGTTTTCTTCTATGATTTTGTTGAAGATATTTATTGGCCCTTTGAGCGGGGAGTCTTCCCTCTCTTCTATACCTATTATCCTTAGGTTTGATCTTCTCATTGAGTCCTGGATTTCCTGTATGTTTTGGAACAGTAGCTTTTTCCACTTTACATTATCTTTGACAGTTGAATCAATGATTTCTATGGAATCTTCTGCTCCTGAGATTCTCTCTTCCATCTCTTGTATTCTGTTGGTGAAGCTCGTATCTACAGCTCCTTGTCTCTTCTTTGTTTTTCTATATCCCGGGTTGTTTCCATGTGTTCTTTCTTGATTGCTTCTATTTCCATTTTTAATTCCTTCAAATGTTTGATTGTGTTTTCCTGGAATTCTTTCAGGGATTTTTCCGATTCCTCTCTGTAGGCTTCTACTTCTTCTCTAAGGGAGTTCTTCATGTCTTTCTTGAGTCCTCCAGTATCATGATCAAGTATGATTTTGAGACTAGATCTTGCTTTTCTGGTGTGTTTGGATATTCTGTGTTTGCTTTATTGGGAGAATTGGGCTCCGATGTTGCCATGTAGTCTTGGTTTCTGTTGCTTGGGTTCCTGCGCTTGCCTCTCGCCATCAGATTATCTCTAGTGTTACTTTGTTCTGCTATTTCTGACAGTGGCAAGACTCTCCTATAAGCCTGTGTGTCAGGAGTGCTGTAGATCTGTTTTCCTGTTTTCTTTCAGCCAGTTATGGGGACAGAGTGTTCTGCTTTCGGGCGTGTAGTTTTTCCTATCTACCTGTCTTCACCTGTTCTTGTGGACCTGTGTCTGGAGTTCACCAGCAGCTCACTTGCAGCAGAAAAGGTGGTCTTACCTGTGGTCCTGAGGCTCAAGTTTGCTCGTGGGGTGTTTTCCTCTGGCGTCAGAGATGTGTGCAGAGTGCAGTCTCTTCTGGTTTCCCAGGCATGTCTGCCTCTCTGAAGGTTTAGCTCTCCCTCCCAGGGGATTTGGGTGCAGAGAACGGTTTATCTGGTAGCTCCCTTCAGGTTATGGCGGCCTCTCAGGCGCAGTGGTCCTGCTACTCTTGGGCCCTCCCCCACGGGAACCCAGAGGCCTTATACAGTTTCCTCTTGGGCCGGGGATGTGGGCAGGGGTGGGCAGTGTTGGTGGTCTCTTCCGCTCTGCAGCTTCAGGACTGCCCACCTAACCAGGCGGTGAGGTCTCTCTCCCACGGGGTTTGGGAGGAAAGAGCTGCTGCGGGCCGGGATCCGCGGTTTTGGGACTCCCGGTAAACAGCGGAAGTGCCGGGTCCTAGAGGAATTTTGCCTCTGTGTCTCCTGAGTTCACCAAGCAGGTGTCTTGCAGCAGAAAAGTTGGTCTTACCTGTGGTCCTGAGGCACAAGTTTGCCCGTGGGGTGCTGCCTAGGAGCTCTTCGCGGCGTCAGCAACCAGGAAGATCTGCACCGCCCTTTCCAGGAGCTTCCGTGCACCAGGGTTCCAGATGGCGTTTGGTGTTTTCCTCTGGCATTAGAGATGTGTGCAGAGTGAAGTCTCTTCTGGTTTCCCAGCCATGTCTGCCTCTCTGAAGGTTTAGCTCTCCCTCCCATGGAATTTGGGTTTATCCGGTAGCTCCCTTCAGGTTATGGCGGTGTCTCCAGATATATTTCTTTACTTACATTTCAAATGTTATTCCCATTCCTGGCTTCCTGTCCTTAAGTCCCCACCCGCTCCCCCTCCCCCATATGGGTGTTCTCCCCATTCACCCCCCTTAACGCAACCCCCCCGACATTCCCCTGCACTGGGGATCCAACCTTGTCAGGACCAAGGGCTTCCCTTTCCATTGGTGCCCCAAAAGGCTATTCTCTGCTACATATGCAGTTGGAGACGTGGGTCAGTCCATGTATAGTCTTTCAGTAGTGGTTTAGTCCCTGGAAGCTCTGGTTGCTTGGCATTGTTGTTCTTATGGGGTTGCAAGCTCCTTCAGCTCTTTCAAACCTTCTTCTAATTCCCCCAAAGGGGACCCTGTTCTCAGGTCAGTGGCTTGCTGCTAATATTGACCTCTGTATTGGACATGCTCTGGTTGTGTCTCTCAGGAGAGATCTATATTCAGTCCCTTTCAGCATGCACTTTTTCGCTTCATCACTCTTATCTAGTTTGGGTGGCTGTATATACATGGGCTATATGAGCCACATGTGGGACAGGCTCTGAATGGCCGTTCCTTCAGTCGCTGCTCTAAATTTTGCTTCCATATCCGCTCCTATGGATATTTTTTTCCCCTTTTAATAAGGAGTGGGAGTATCAGCATTGTGGCTTCATAGAAAGAATTTGGTAGTACTTCTTCTGTTTCTATTTTGTAGAATAGTTTAGACAGTATTGGTATGAGTTCTTCTATGAAGGTCTGATAGAATTCTTCACTAAACCCATCTGGTCCTGGACTCTTTTTGGTTGGGAGTCTTTTAATGACTGCTTCTATTTCTTTAGGAATTATGGGGTTGTTAAGATGGTTTATTTGTTCCCTATTTAACTTTGGTACCTGGTATCTATCTAGAAAATTGTCCATTTCCTCCAGATTTTCCAGTTTCTTGAATATAGGCTTTTCTAATATGATCCGATTTTTTTTTTAAATTTCCTTAGATTCTGTTGTTATGTCTCCCTTTTCATTACCGATTTTGTGAATTTGGATTCACTCTATGTGACTGATGGTTAGTCTGGCTAAGGGTTTATCTATCTTGTTGATTTTCTCAACGAATCAGCTCCTGGTTTTGTTGATTCTTTGTATAGTCCTTTTCATTTCTGCTTGGTTGATTTCAGCTCTGAGATTGATTATTTCCTGACCTCTACTCCTCTACACCTATTTGCTTCTTTCTCTTCCAGAGCTATCAGGTGTGCTGGCAATCTGCTCGTGTATGCTCTCTCTAGATTCTTTTTGGAGACACTCAGAGCTATGAGTTTTCCTCTTAGCACAGTTTTCATTGTGTCCCATATGTTTGGGTATCTTGTATCTTCATTTTCATTAAATTCTAAGAAGCCTTTAATTTCTTGCTTTATTTCTCCCTTTACCAAGTTGTCATTGAATAGAGCATTGTTCAACTTCCATGTATATGTGAGCTTTCTTTCGTTATTGTTGTTATTGAAGATCAGTCGTAGTCCGTGGGGATCTGATAGGATGCATAGGATTATTTCTATCTTCCTGTACCTCTTCCTGTACCTATTGAGACCTGTTTTGTGACCAATAATGTGGTAAATTTTGGAAAAGTTACCATGAGGTGATGAGAAGAATGTTTATCCTTTTGTTTTATGATGGAATGTTCTATAGATATCTGTTAAATCCATTTGGTTCATAACTTTTGCTAGTTTCTCTATATCTCTGATTAATTTTTGTTTCCATGATCTGTCCATTGATGAGAGTGGGGTGTTGAAATCTGCTACTCTTATTGTGTGAGGTGTAATGTGTGCTTTGAGTTTTAGTAAGGTTTCTTTTATGAATGCAGGTGCCCTTTAATTTGGAGCATAGATGTTTAGGATTGAGAGTTCATCTTGGCTGATTTTTACCTTGATGAATATGAAGTTTCCTTACTTATCTTTTTTTAATGACGTTTGGTTGAAAGTCAATTTTATTCACTGATAGAATGGCAACCCAACTTGTTTCTTTGGGCCATTTGCTTGGAAAGTTGTCTTCTAGCCATTTACTCTGAGGTAATGTCTGTCTTTGTCTCTGAGGTGTGTTTCCTACATGTAGCAAAATTCTGGGTCCTCTTTACATATCCAATCTGTTTGTCTATGTCTTTTTATTGGGCAATTGAGTCCATTAATGTTGAGAGATATTAAGGAATAGTGATTGTCGCTTCCTGTTATTTTAGTTGTTAGAGGTGGAATTATGTTTGTGTGTCTCTCTTTTTGTTTTGTTCAAAGGAGATTATGTTCTTGCTTTCTGTACAGTGTAGTTTCTCTCATTCTTTGGAGTTTTCCATCTATTTTGGTAGGGCTGGATTTGTAAAAAGATATTGTATAAATTTGGTTTTGTCATGGAATATCTTGGTTTTTCCATCTATGTTATTTGAGAGTTTTGCTGGATACAGTACTTTGGGCTGGCATTTATGTTCTCTTAGGGTCTGTATGACATCTGTCCAGGATCTTCTGGCTTTCATAGTCTCTGGTGAGATGTCTGGTGTAATTCTTATAGGTCTACCTTTATATGTCACTTGACCTTTTTCCCTTCACTCTTATTACCACATTTCACTACTCTTCCTATCTAAATCTTTTGATAAATGAAGTGACAAAGACTTTTATGTCACTAGCAATTGGGGTCCTACTATGGGAGTCCCATGTAAGAGCTGGGAGTGCTCCATATCTTTGTCTTTCCCATAAACTGTTTTTCCAGACACATTCCCGGACACATGACAGTATGTGAGCATGGGAAACATCTTTCTTAGAGGTATGTGTTTATATCTCCTGTTGCCAACATGAACCTAGAAGAGAGGGGCCTAAATATTTGGCAGAGTAAAGTTTCATACAATAGTCTATTTTATTCAGCGCATCTGATAATTCATATTTGCAAGATAAGAAGAGTTACCAGAGTAAGGTGTATAATCTCAAGAACAATCTACATATATGATGGTAAAATCATGTTTTATCATAGATGCATATAAAGAATAAAACCTGAAGCAAACATATTCCTATCTGCTGTACCTGTTAGAAGCGTAAAAACACCTTTCGAGATTCAGAGATGAGGTCACAAGATCCTTGACAAAGCCCTGCAGATGACTCCTGAGGCTCAGTGATGAGCCTTGTCAATTACTTTGGGATTTTAAGAATTATCTAGAAGAAAAGAATAGAGCATGCTGCCAGCAGATGACATTTGAGTGGGGGGGGGGAGAATGATAGCATGGCTTATTTACCTCCTACCCATCCAAGAAATGTTGTTTGAACATCAGACCCTGTATCTTTTCCATGACACCAGGAATGTGGAAACCTTTCACTGTCAGCAGGGTATTATGCATTACCTTATGTACTGGAGTGTTCAGTTTGCTGGGCCCAGATTTTGTTTAGGTGGTCTCCTGACACTGCCTTTAATTCTCAGTAGGCAGAAAGAGTTAACCCTTCAGGATTCAGAGGGGCAGTGAACATGGGACAATTAACCTGTGAAATCATGATTCCCCATCTTGTCTATGATGGTGTATTTCTAAGATGCCCTGGGTGCCAAAAAGAGTTGTTTGCTCTTAATTCACTAACCCCTTCATTGTGTAATGAAAAATATATTTTTAAAATTAGGCTTAAAAACAAGTACATTACTTTAGTACTACATAACGTTGAAATGTATATCCCTCAGATTCCATCAGTTGAGATTAAAATTATTTGAGATACTCAACTTAGAAGGAGTAAGGCTTTTCTGTGGTCAGGTTGCAGAAGATTTATCCTAGGGTTGTTCACCCTGCTCCTATGGCTTTGAATATGTAGCATGGTCTGGGGCCATATCACCAAGAGGCAGAGACTGGAGGGAAAAAGCTGAAGTTCCAACACATCTCAAGGCTATATCTCAATTCCTGATTATTTCTTCTGGGACCCACTGTCAGAAGAGTTTACCATCTCCCAGCATTTTGGAGGCACCCCTCATATACTTGGTTAATGTACTTATTGAGGATCCATACCAAAGCATTACTAGAATCCTCCATCATGATTCATTATCACCAGTTAGCTCAGGAAGTGTAGCATATATGTTGTCAGTAAATGTCAATTGCTCTCCCCTTTCTTATACTTATTGTTCCAGAATAAAGCAAAAGCCCAAAGCCTTTGATTTAGGCTTGATTGGACTAATGTGGTCTAGGCTAACAATGGAGAACTTATGTAAAGAAATCTATTTTTTTACTCACTCTCTAATTTTGTCAAAGTAATTAATTCTAAAGATCTATTTCCTCACCGAGTCACATGTGGAAATCACATAACCTAACTAACAATGCACATTACATGTTTTATAATAAAAAAAGCACATCTGCTCAAAGTGAAACTTTTAATGTACTGGAAATTACTACTTTCTTTTCAAGAAAGAGGAAAATATGAGAGTATCAAGACAAATAGAGAACATGACAGTATGAGAAAACTGTCTTTACTTTGTCTTGGAACATAAGTAAAAACAACTAAGACAAGTTTCTATTAAATATTTGGTTTTAAAGATTCAACTCACATTGAGAAGAATTCACTGTATTTTAAAGTTGAGTAATGTTCTAGCTTTTTCAAATTATTACATTAATAACTTTATTTATTTATTTAGGTAGCTATTACTTTTATTTTTATTACATTTATTATTTTACAGTACAGTTGCTACCACCTCCCAGTCTGCCCTCCCATAGTTTCTCATCCCACTTTCCACCCCTACCCACCATCTCCAAGAGGATGTTCCTCCACTAACTACCAGGTCTTCCCACTCCCTGGGGCCTCAAGCCTCTCAAGTTTTAGGAGCATCTTCTCTAACTGAGGCTAGACCGGGCAGTCCTCTGCTGTATATGTATCAGGGGTCAGCTACCGTATGTTGCCTGTTTGGTGGCTCAATGTATGAGAGATCTTAGGGGTCCTGGCTAGTTGAGACTGTTGGTTTTCCTATGGGTTTGCCCTCCTCCTCAGTTTCTTCCAGCCTTTCCGTAATTCTACCACAGGGATCCCTAACTTCAGTCCATTGGTTAAGTATAAGTATCTGTGTCTGTCTCAGTCAGCTGTCTGTTGTGTCTCCCATGCTAGGCACCAGTCAGTATGTACACCATAGCATCAGTAATAGTGTCAGGCATTGGAATCTCCCCTTGAGATGGATCTCAATTTGGGCCTGTCACTGGACAATCTTTCCCTCAGTCTCTTTTAGTTTCTGCAGTTTTTTTAAAAACAGGAACAATTCTGAATCAAAGGTTTTGACTGAGGGATGGCCACACCATCCCTCTACTTGATGCCCTGTCTTTCTTCTGGAGGTAGACTCTACAAGTTCTCTCTCCCCATTGTTGGGCACTTCGTCTAAGGTCCTTCCCTTTAGAGAATTTCTGCCCACTAGATTTTCCTGACTTGCTCTTTGAAAATGTTGTGTCTTTTTTCTTTTGTTTCTTTGGCTTTGCTCATTTGCTTGCTTTTGTTTGGTTTATATATATTTTAAATTAGTTCTACCATTGAGAATATACCCACAATATATTAATAGTTATATTTACATTAAGACATGATCTCTATCTCTTCCAGGCTGGATTCGAACTCAAACTGTAGTACATGCAAAAATTGATCTCATGACTTTTTACTTGTCTCAGCTTATGATGCAACTGAGATGACAAATTTGTACCACCATACATACTTACCTTGTTTCATCCACTCTGAAGGCAAAAACAGGTCTATTTGTTTTGTTTTTGTATTGTTTGTATCTGTGAATTTTGCATAAGTATAAATTCATCAAATCTACAAATGAAAGACAAAATTATGTATTTTCTTATTTCATATACTTTTGAATCATTTCTTAAAAGAAGAATGTTCATACAGAGTGTTGAAAATTGTTTTTAAAAGTGTCTAATTCTATCAACTATTTCTTCTGTTTGCATAGCAGTATTGCTCTCACAACTGTCAAATTGACCATGATCCTATATTTGTTATCAGAAAGCACAGAAATTGAAGACAGCATAATTAATGTTCTCAATTTATTATGCAGCTTGCATAAATCTCTAGCTTTGCTTTATGAAATAAGTGCCTATAATTCCATGGGGCTATAGATCAGTATTCCAGAGCACACGGAAGACGAATTCCTGACTTGGGGTTGATTGACTCAGGAGACACGCTATGTCTGGAAATTTTGAGTTTGTAGGTAATTCTGAGGATTTTCTAACTTCTTTTTGTTCTCGTCAGCATGTGTGATAATTTGACACCAACCTTGAAGAGTGGATTAGCCCTGGATGAGAACAAGATATTGCTCTATCCAATGGCATAGCAACTTGAGCAAAAGAAAATAGAGACGTTTTTTGTTTTGTTCCCAGATGTGCTAAGTTTCAACCTAAGCAGTTCCCAATAACCCTCCTTTACTGTCTGCTTACTTTGTGTTTATTCAGCAGACATTAACGTCCAACCCAGGTTCACTGGCATGTAGGCTGAGCTCACAAAATGCAGTCCTCCTACTCATTTCTCTTGTGAGCCAGTTACTCTGAGCTGTGGTGTGTGTGTATGTGTGTGTGTGTGTGTGTGTGTGTGTGTGTGTGTGTGTGTGTGTGTGTGTGTGTTAGAGAAGAACGAGGGGGAGAGAGAGCAAGAGAGAGAGAGAGAGAGAGAGAGAGAGAGAGAGAGAGAGAGAGAGAGATCCTCAGATCTCAGGAAGCTAAGAACTTTGATTAAAAGAAAGATTCCAGTTTTCCACAGGGCCCCTTCCCAAACTGCTTTTACCTAAGCCAGTCTTTAACCAGCATTATTATTTTCATGACAGTACATCCTTGTTCATAGACCACTGTCTTTCTTTTTCAATTATGATAAGCAAATACCTTAAACATTTTCATGAAACCCATGTTTTGAATATCAGTTATTGGGAAGCATGGCTATAAATGATGTTATATTAGTGCTCAGTAGTATCCTGAGTGGTGATTTTCGAAAGCAAACATATTAGGTTAACAACCTCATCAATGGAAATCCCTAACTTCCAAAATCAGAGTAACTTGATGTTCCATACGAGGGACATACCAAAATATCTTAGCCATGTGAACAAGAAGATTGTGGACTAAATTACGTGAGTAATGGGTAATCTAGGGAAAATGGACATGAGATTTGAGGGAAATCTGATGTGAAGGCTCATGAGCAAGATCACTTTTGTGATCTGGAACAGTAAACGATACAACTACCACTGCAGGAAGTATTTACAGAAAAAAGCATATTTATCAAATCACTACAAAGCTTGCAAATTAACTGCTAAAAATATGTCTGTCTTTCATATCACATTAAGCAGCATGTCTGGGCAGACTTCAGCCTCACATTCACACAGTCTATGTAGTGTGACAATGTGGAGCTCAAGATGAAGAAAGTCTACAGTGAAGTGTGTTATAGCTAAAGAAAATTAAACAAGTTTTATTATTTGTCAAGTGATTATTGTAATAGTTGTTCTTGTCAATCCTTAGAGAACTTCTGTGAGCGATGCATGGACTGAATGATGCTAAAACTTGGAGCTGTAACTCAGCTGAGATTAGCAATGACAAAAAAAGCAAGTTCTGTTTCCAGATGATACTGGTTGAGAGCATGCTATAACACTAGACTATTCTGTCTTATAAAGATCAGGAGATTGTCTTTTTGGAAACTATTCAATTATCACTGAGAATAATTCAAGTGAAATAGAAGATGCTACTTGTTGAGGCATTTTTTTTAGTTTCATTTTTCTTCTTCCTGTTTTTGTTTGTTTTCCCAAAGTATAAAGGCATGTACTTTGAATAGAAATTCAATTTAGAGCCTGTTCTTGGCAGACTAGGAGAAGTTTATTTTTCTTTCAACTAGGTTATGTTATAACATCATATAATGGAATTCTGCTTCCGATTATATTCTTCAAAGACTTTATTTTTTCTTGTGTTATCCATGCCTCTGTCTAATATAGTTTTTCAGTGCTGAATTTGTACGTGCCTCAATCTAAAATCACTAAATGTTAGCAATGATTTCTAATCTATTTTATCCTACAAGGTCATAGATTCCATTGTGGTCTTTTAATATGTAATTTGTCATATTTATCATACTCTTTTCCTTCTTCATTTCTCCTGTCCTATCTTGCTGGTTTCTTTCTCTCCCCAAATATCCATGCTTTGACTCTTATGTCAAATGTACTCCTTCCCCTTCATATTTCTTCTTCATTTCTTTTAATAATCTTTCCATTTCATTACCTACACACATAAACATACATGAACATGTATTAAAATTTGTTTCTATGTATGATAGAACAATATATTAATATTTGGCTTAAATGACAACATATTGTTTTGTTTAACCTAATGATCTATAATTGTATCACATTTTTAAAAATTTCATGATTTCATTTTTTGTCTGAATAAAATTCTTTTGTGTATATATATCAGGCTTCCTCTTTTCTTATAGTATATCTGTGTTCAAGTATGTACATGTATCTCTATTTGTGAATGACTTGTCTGTATGTAAAGGTCAGAGGTCAATGTCTACTGTGTTTCTCAACTATCCTCCACTTTTCTTTAAGAGGCACTATGTCTATTGAACTTAAGCTCATTTAAATAGCTAGACAGGCTGGTCAGAAAGGCCCAGAAATTTAATTATCACTATCTCCAGAGCCTGGATTAGAGCCACTTCACTTTTACATGGGTACTGGGAATTGAGTTTAGGTCTTTATGCTTTTGTGCTAAGCATTTTATGTTACTCACTGACCTTTCTCCCCAGTCCCTGCACTAGATTTGTGGTGTATGTAGGTTGGTTTTCATTTATAAAGTGAACAATGCCAAAATAAACATATACATCTATTTATCTTGTGGTAGAATTTTAGATGTATAGCCAGAAATTATGTGGCTATTTTTAGCTTCCACTTGGAAGCAACTTCAAGTGTGAGAGAAAATAAATGTAAATTTTACAAGTGAGAATTTTTATTTCATACATTTTATTAATTACTGGTGTTACAAATAAATTTAAAATATATTTTTTGATTCAACAATCATTCAAAATATCTTTCAAGCAAAATTTTATTTCTTCTACCAAGAATAGCAATGTTGATAATAGAGTTAACCTTTCCTACTAGAAAATCATAGCATATATTCCTATTAGGATGAGAGGCAATGAATCAGATATATTTTGGCTTATAAAGCAGTGAGTGGATCACAGGGACATGTAGGCATCAGTACCCACTGAGACGTTCTGCCAGACCCAGATCAATACAGATGTGGATGTACACAGCCAACACCAGACTAAGCATGGAGAACGCAATGGAGAATTTAGGGCAAGGACTGTAGACACTGAAGAGGTTTGCAACCCCATAGGAAGAACAACAATATGAACCAACCAGACCCCCCAAAGATCCCATGGACTAAGCCACCAACTGAAGAGTACAGGGGGAAAAACCATGGCCATAGCTGGATATGTAGAAGAGCATTGCCTTATCTGGAATCACTGGGAGGAGAGTCCTTTGGTCTTGTTGAGGCTTGATGATCCAGGAGAGGGGAATGCTATGGCACTAAGGCAGGAGTGGTTAGGCAGGTGGGGGGAGCACCCTCATATAGGCAGGTGGAAGGGTGATGGGATAGGGGGACTTGTGGAGGGAAACTTGGGAAGGGGGATACTATTTGAAATGTAAATAAATAAAATAACCAATAAAAAAGAATTTGAATAACTCTAGGTTTTGAACATGTTGGTTTGTTATATTCAACTCATGTATAGTCTAGTAATGGTGAGCACAAAATTATGATGTGTGCTGTTATAAGTATGATGAGGACAGCAGTTACCTTGTGTGAAGCACCAAGGGTTTGCATGGGTTTCATGTTTCCTATGATATTGAGATGGCCCTGGAAATGCTAAAATGTCAAACAGGCTCGTTATTCTTGAGTTATAGAACATGTTATTGAATGGAGTAAAACTTCACTCTCTACTTGTATGACTAAAGTATAGTCAAAATAATTTTGATTTGTAAATTGTGTTCAAACAAATTGCTACTAACTACTCAAGTGAGAAAAGGTCCTTTAAAGTTAAGTCACAATGTGCCAGATATTGAGCTGCCCTTCCACCTAGATAAAATTTCTGGTCAATAAATATAAATAACTTACTGAATAAAAATGAATTAAGTATAGGATACATGAATCAGTTCAGTGTAATTGTTAGAAAGCAAACATATATCCTTTCTCTAATTTGTGTATATTTATGTGAACTTATTAATTAAGGACAGTTGTTACTTTCTTTGCCATAGAAGTAATGCACATCTCATTTCAATTTTTTTTCTGTTTTTTTTTTGTCTATAATCTCAGAAGTTTGAGATGTGGTTTTTCATGGAATTATTTATTTATATATTTATGTATTTATTTATTTATTTACTTTACTCTTTCTTAATGTGTCTTAGCAAATTTGTGAAGTTTGAACCAGTTATTTGACTGTTCTTGGAAATTCTGTGTCTGTTATAGAGTTCTGAATTGAAAGTTATGTAGTGCTTTGTGTTTGAGATCCATGTATTGTTAGAATAACAGAGAATTCACCTGTTTTAGTTCCTCAAATCACCCATAGATCACCACTGTTGTAGTCAAGAGATCAAATCCACCTTAAACAGTAATGAAACTGTCACTCAGGAACTATATTTCAAGTACTGTTCTGTTGGTATGCCTATAAACAATAGATGAGCTTGTTTGGTATATCTGAAGATCTTCAAATTTCACATAGGATTATTCTCATACAATAATAAATGCTTTTCCCCTGATCAATTAACCAGTAAATGGATTAGCTTAAAATGATTAATGGCCTTACCAAAAACCACTGACACATCAGTTTATGAGATTCTGAGTAACAGAGAAGCCTTGTAGATAGTTTTCATATTATTTGTGTCTTCCCAGGACTTAATCTCAAATGAGAAAATGATTTCACTGTAAAACATCAATGTTTCAAAGGTATTGACAGACAACATTTATATTTTCATAATTAATGTATAAGCACATGACAATTAAGTCAAAGAGCCTAGCTAATCACTGATTGACTACTTTATTTATAATGAGTCTATAATAGGCTGCATAATTTAAGTTCTCATCTGTCTAAGTACAATCAAAATGATGAGTATATTTATAATAATGTGTTAGAAACTTACATGAGATCATACAATAATGAGAATGTTAGAAAAGTATTTTAATGCATAATAAGCTGCTTCTTAATAAATTTGTCTACCCCTAAGTATTTATACCCTGACACCTGATTACAGTTTTTTCCTTTCTGAAAAACAATATTTATAATCAGAGGATATCTCCTGTGAATTTTTGCCACAAAATAACTGAAAACGTATTTAATTTGCAAGAACTGTCAAACGAAGTTTATAAAACTCTATTGCTGAGCAGAAGAGATTGGTCTATGTTAGTCCCACCAGTATGATGGTACTTTGAGTATTAATCTTAAATGCAAATTTGAAATTTAAAAATCTGGTAAAAAGCATGATAACAAACCCACAACTGACAGTGGAAAACACAGTAATGGAAGACATTCTAAGATCTGGAACAAGATCAGGGTGTCCACATACAGCACTCAAGTAAACGAAGCTGTGACTATCTTATCCAGAGAGATTAGGGGAAAAAATACCAATCCCTTATGGCCTGGTCCTTTCTGCTGGACAGACTGCTAGCTAGTCTGCTCCCTGGACGAGGCGATATACTGAAACCTACCAGAGGATCTGCTGCACTCAGCATTTGAACATTTGACATCATATGATGAAGCATACCAGAAGACCCACCGCACTCAATACATTTGATACACATCCATACTGAATGATGATTTGGTCAGGGATGAAATAAAGAAAGAAATTAAAAGCTTCCTGGAATTTAATGAAATGTTGACACATCATACGCAAACTTACGGGACACAAGGGAAGGAGTACTAAAAGGAAAATTCATAGCACTAAGTGCCCTGGTCAAGAAACTGGGGAGATATTACACTAGCAACTTAACAGCACACCTGAAAGCTCTAGAATAAAAAGAATTAAATTCATCCAAGGGGAGTAGAGTGCAGAAAAGTTAAACTCGTGACTGAAATCAATGAAATGAAACAAAGAGAATAATTCAGAATCAGCAAAATCAAAGTTTGGTTCTTTGAAAGAATAAAAAAGAGAGATAAACCCCTAGTCAAACTAACTAAAAGGCCCAGAGACAATATCCAAATTAACAAAATCAGAAATGAAAAGGGAGAGATAATGACAGAAATGGAGGAAATTCAAAAAATCATCAGATCCTACTACAAAAGCCTATACTCAATAAAACTTGAAAATCTAGATGAAATGGTGGTTTTCTAGACATATACCACATACCAAAGTTAACAAGAGCAGGTAAACTTTTTTTTCTTTTGTTGGAGTTGGGGACCGAACCCAGGGCCTTGTGCTTGCTAGGCAAGCGCTCTACCACTAAGCTCAATCCCCAACCCCGTGCAGGTAAACTTTCTAAACAGGCCATATGTGATAAGGAAATAGAAGAAGTCATTAAAACTTCCCAACAAAAAAAGCCCAGAGCTTCTCATTGAGTAGAGAGTTATTCAGTTTCCATATGTATTTGTGTTTTTTTGTTGCTTTTGCTGTTACTGAAGTCCAGCTTTGGTCCATGGTGGTCTGATAGGATGCCCCATGGTGGAATTGTTATCCCACAGTCAAAGCTTTGACACATAATTCTTCCTGTCTGAAAGAAATCCAGGGATGGAAATGGAGAAGAGCCTGTAAGAAAAAAGGTCCAGTGACAGGCCCAAAGTGGGATCCAGCTCAAGGTGAGACCCCAAGACCTAAGAGCATAGCTGAGCCTATGGGGTGCTCACAGAAAGAGACCTATCATGACTGCCCTCCAAAAGATTCAACAAGTAACTGTAAGAATCAGCAGCAGCTGACTCCTCTGGTTGAATTAGGGAAAAGCTGGAGGAAGCTGAGGAGAATAGCAACCCTGTCCGTGGACCAGAAGTCTCAATTAACCTGGATCCCTGAAACCTCTCAAAATATGAATCACCAACAAGGCAGCATACACTAGCTGAGATGAGGCCTCCAACATTTATACAGCAGAGTACTCCCGGTTCTGGGTTCAGTCGGAGAAGATGCACCTAAAAACTCAAGAGACTGAAGGCTCCAGCAAGTTTAGAGATCTGGTGGGGTGTGAGGGTTGGGGCCATCCTTGTGGAGAGTTGGAGTGGGAAGGTATGGGATGTGGAACTGTCCAGGGGGGCTGAAAGTGGACCAGGAGGGGAGAAAATCCGGAGTTTAAAAATAAATAAATTTTAAAAAGAAAATTGCAACATTAAAATTATAATAGCCTTTTATCAATATCTAGAAAATTCTATCATAAACTTTGTCTATTTTGGAAAACTAAAATTATAGGAATTAGAAGCCAATCACCCTAGGCAATCCTAAACAGCAACAACAATAGAAACAAACAACTTCCGACGATCAAAGCAAATATGAATTCCGTGTATGTTACAAGTCCATGAGGCATGGTGCTTCATGAAGAAATAAACTACCATAAAAAAATTGAGAATCAGAGGAAAACCCACATATATATACAAAGGTGGACAAATGAGTTCTTTTAGTAAATGGTAATAAGAGAAGTTTTGTTCATTTACAGAGGAATGAAGCTAGGTCCACATACCACACCCTATACAAAAGTCAATTCAATTAAAGTCAATATAAAGACCTAGAGATAGTACCTAAAGCGATGAAGGTATCAGAAAAAATATAACTCGTTTCAGGACAATGGGATAGTCAAAGAACTTTAGGTTATGACATTCAGAGTTCACAAGAAAGAAGAAAAGACGTCATCAACCTAAAAAGCTGTTATACAAAAAGTAAAGTAGTTAACAATAGGAGACACCCTATGGCAAAAAGAAAATATTTTCATAGCATATATCTAATCATGCAATAATGACTGGAATATATATTAAGCATAAAGAAGTCAACAATGAAGAAAAATACTACAATAATCATTGCAGCACTAAAATGTTGATGCTGAGGATTCAAACTCAGGTCCTCATGCTTGGACACCAAACTCTTTATTGACTGAACCATGCCTCTAGTTCTTTGACCATATTGATTAATACTTTCTTTTCTGGTCAATTCGAACTATGTCCATCTAATGGAGGGTTAATTTTAAGCGACTGTGTTACTAATGTTATTAAGACCAGCATAGTGAAGAATCCTATGGTGTCTCTCTCATCTTAATTGTTTGTTTCTACTTCAGACAGATCAATCTTATGTTAGAGCATCACACTGATAAACACATGATACTCCTAGCTCGTGCTACAATTCCAAAGTATTTTTCTACAAGTTTAAGAGAAATAAAAGAAAATATGGTTGTGAACAATGTAGAGAGTTCTTTACTAGAGATTTAAAGTATTTTCTATCCAATTACATGAAACAAAATTTATCTATTAAGCACTGAGTAAATTCAATCAGTTATGATGAGCATGTAAATGTTTCATTATTTTGAATCACATAACATTCTATATTCTTTAAAAACTCCATAGGGAATATTTTTCTTTTTATTAAAAATTTCATATTTGTACATAATATATTTTAATCAAATTCTAGCCCATCCCTCCAAGTACTTCCCTGTATTCCACAGTCAGTTTTGCAACCATCGTCAAATAATTTTTTGTCTCAAATTCAGGGTGTGAACTTAAGACTGCTTCAATATGAATGTATGTATATAAATATTTAATGTAATATAAGGACCCCTCATATGACATGTTCTTAAAGAAAAATAATTGTCCTCCCAACAACTATTACATGGCTATAGTTCCTTAGTTGAAGGTGAGAACATGTTAACCCTTCTTTCTTTATTCTTAAATATTTTCTGCCTTGATACTGAGCAATTCTAAAGTAGGCCATAATAACCACTATAAGTTCATATGTTGATAGGCCCCATTTTATGTAGAAGATGCTGTTCTGTTGTCATCATCCACTGTCCCTGGCTCTTAGAAATCTTCTTCCATCTTTTCCACAATGTTATCTGACTATTTTGGAGGAGAGGGCATAATGTAGGTATCCCATTTAAGGCTAGTCAATCTTTGATCTCTTATTTTTATGTGTTGACCATTCATTGGACTCATCAAGAATGTATAATACTTGACATTATTGAATTGTCCAAGTATGGAGACAATCATAAAATAAAAATCATAAAAAAATAGTTGTGTGCATTTCCATTAGTCTGGGATTGAATAAACAGTTGTAGTGAAAGCATTTACCTTTGTCCAATAAAGATGATGTCCAATAAACCTGTATCCAAATGTCTCTTACCCTGTACCAGAAGACTCTGTTCCTTACTATGCATCACCTTCCCAAAGATAGAAACAAATTGTGGGGACCATTGGCCAAAGGGTTCCCTGAAACCTACCAAACATCTTAGCCAATCATTTGGCTGTAAGTTCTCAAGGTCCTCTTGCTGAAGACAACACTTACTTATGTCACTGAACAAAGAGAAGTTAAATTGGTACATAGAGGATTCAGCATAACTGATTAGAGTTCATGATACTGGAAATACTCTGCATAATACCATATGAGAAAATTAGTCATCAATATAACTCAATTAAAAACATGTGCCTTAAAACAGCAAGATGCCTACAAGATGTACTGGTATAGTCACAGAACAAATTTTATAGAAGTAACCAAGAACTTTTTAATTAGCTTAAGATGAACTCTCAATCCTAAATATCTATGTTCCAAATACAAGGGCACGCACATTCATAAAAGAAACCTTATGAAAGCTCTAAACACACATTGCACACCACACGATAATAGTAGGAGATTTCAACACCACACTTTCAACAATGGACAGATCATGGAAACAGAAATTAAACACAGGTATAAAGAAACTGACAGAAGTTATGAACCAAATGGATTTAACAGATATTTACAAAACATTCCATCCTAAATCAAAAGGATATACATTCTTCTCAGTGCCTCATGGTACCTTCTCCAAAATTGATCATATAATCGGTCACAATATAGGCCTCAATAGATAGAGGAAGATAGAAATAATTCTATGCATCCTATCAGATCACTGTGCACTGAGACTGGTCTTCAATAAAAAACAATAATGACAGAAAGTCCACGTATACATGGAAGTTGAACAATGCTCTACTCAGTGACAACTTGGTCAACGAGAAATAAAAAAAGAAATTGAAGACTTCTTAGAATTTCATAAAAATGAAGACCCAACATACCCAAACTTATGGGACACAATGAGAGCTGTGCTATCAGACCACCACGGCCTAAAGCTGGTCTTCAATAACAATAAGGGAAGAATGCTCACATATACGTGGAAATTGAACAATGCTCTACTCAATGACAACCTGGTCAAGGAAGAAATAAAGAAAGAAATTAAAAACTTTTTAGAATTTAATGAAAATGAAGATACAACATACTCAAACTTATGGGACACAATGAAAGCTGTGCTAAGAGGAAAACTCATATCGCTGAGTGCCTGCAGAAAGAAACAGGAAAGAGCATATGTCAGCAGCTTGACAGCACACCTAAAAGCTCTAGAACAAAAGGAAGCAAACACACCCAGGAGGAGTAGAAGGCAGGAAATAATCAAACTCAGAGCTGAAATTAACCAAGTAGAAACAAAAAGGACCATAGAAAGAATCAACAGAACCAAAAGTTGGTTCTGTGAGAAAATCAACAAGATAGATAAACACTTAGCCAGACTTATGAGAGGACACA
This sequence comes from Rattus norvegicus, assembly GCF_021556685.1. Classification (NCBI taxonomy): domain Eukaryota; kingdom Metazoa; phylum Chordata; class Mammalia; order Rodentia; family Muridae; genus Rattus; species Rattus norvegicus. The sequence continues at coordinate 16,544,394 of NC_141538.1, forward strand.
GAGAGTGTGTCCAAATTAACAAAATCAGAGATGAAAAGGGAGACATAACTACAGATTCAGAGGAAATTCAAAAAATCATCAGATCTTACTATAAGAGCCTATATTCAACAAAACTTGAAAATCTGCAGGAAATGGACAATTTCCTAGAAAGATACCAAGTACCCAAGTTAAATCAGGAACAGATAAACCAGTCAAACAACCCCATAACTCCTAAGGAAATAGAAGCAGTCATTAAAGGTCTCCCAACCAAAAAGAGCCCAGGTCCAGACGGGTTTAGTGCAGAATTCTATCAAACCTTCATAGAAGACCTCATACCAATACTATCCAAACTATTCCATAAAATTGAAACAGATGGAGCACTACCGAATTCCTTCTACGAAGCCACAATTACTCTTATACCTAAACCACACAAAGACACAAAAAAGAAAGAGAACTTCAGACCCATTTCCCTTATGAATATCGACGTAAAAATACTCAATAAAATTCTGGGAAACCGAATCCAAGAGCACATCAAAACAATCATCCAACATGATCAAGTAGGCTTCATCCCAGGCATGCAGGAATGGTTTAATATACGGATAACCATCAACGTGATCCATTATATAAACAAGCTGAAAGAACAGAACCACATGATCATTTCATTAGATGCTGAGAAAGCATTTGACAAAATTCAACACCCCTTCATTATAGAAGTCCTGGAAATAATAGGAATTCAAGGCCCATACCTAAACATAGTAAAAGCCATACAGAGCAAACCAGTTGCTAACATTAAACTATATGGAGAGAAACTTGAAGCAATCCCACTAAAATCAGGGATAGACAAGGCTGCCCACTCTCTCCCTACTTATTCAATATAGTTCTTGAAGTTCTAGCCAGAGCAATCAGACAACAAAAGGAGATCAAGGGGATACAGATCGGAAAAGAAGAAGTCAAAATATCACTATTTGCAGATGATATGACAGAATATTTAAGTGATCCCAAAAGTTCCACCAGAGAACTACTAAAGCTGATAAACAACTTCAGCAAATAGGCTGGGAATAAAATTAACTCAAATAAATCAATAGCCGTCCTCTACACAAAAGAGAAACAAGTCGAGAAAGAAATTAGGGAAACGACACCCTTCATAATAGACCCAAATAATATAAAGTACCTCGGTGTGACTTTAACCAAGCAAGTAAAAGATCTGTACAATAAGAACTTCAAGACTCTGAAGAAAGAAATTGAAGACCTCAGAAGATGGAAAGATCTCCCATGCTCATGGATTGGCAGGATTAATATAGTAAAAATGGCCATCTTACCAAAAGCGATCTACAGATTCAATGCAATCCCCATCAAAATACCAATCCAATTCTTCAAAGAGTTAGACAGAATAATTTGCAAATTCATCTGGAATAACAAAAAACCCAGGATAGCTAAAACTATCCTCAACAATAAAAGGACTTCAGGGGGAATCACTATCCCTGAACTCAAGCAGTATTACAGAGCAATAGTGATAAAAACTGCATGGTATTGGATACAGAGACAGACTGATAGACCAATGGAATAGAATTGAAGACCCAGAAATAAACCCACACACCTATGGGCACTTGATTTTTAACAAAAGAGCCAAAACCATCCAATGGAAAAAAGATAGCATTTTCAGCAAATGGTGCTGGATCAACTGGAGGTCAACATGTAGAAGAATGCAGATCGATCCATGCTTATCACCCTGTACAAAGCTTAAGTCCAACTGGATCAAGGACATCCACATCAAACCAGATACACTCAAACTAATAGAAGAAAAACTAGGGAAGCATCTGGAACACATGGGCACTGGAGAAAATTTCCTGAAGAAAACACCAATGGCTTATGCTCTAAGATCAAGAATCGACAAATGGGATCTCATAAAACTGCAAAGCTTCTGTAAGGCAAAGGACACTGTGGTTAGGACAAAACGGCAACCAACAGATTGGGAAAAGATCTTTACCAATCCTACGACAGATAGAGGCCTTATATCCAAAATACACAAAGAACTCAAGAAGTTAGACTGCAGGGAGACAAATAACCCTATTAAAAAATGGAGTTCAGAGCTAAACAAAGAATTCACAGCTGAGGAATGCCGAATGGCTGAGAAACACCTAAAGAAATGTTCAACATCTTTAGTCATAAGGGAAATGCAAATCCAAACAACCCTGAGATTTCACCTCACACCAGTGAGAATGGCTAAGATCAAAAACCCAGGTGACAGCAGATGCTGGCAAGGATGCGGAGAAAGAGGAACACTCCTCCATTGTTGGTGGGATTGCAGACTGGTACCACCATTTTGGATATCAGTCTGGAGGTTCCTCAGAAAATTGGACATCGAACTGCCTGAGGATCCAGCTATACCTCTCTTGGACATATACCCAAAAGATGCCCCAACATATAAAAAAGACACGTGCTCCACTATGTTCATCGCAGCCTTATTTATAATAGCCAGAAGCTGGAAAGAACCCAGATACCTTTCAATAGAGGAATGGATACAGAAAATGTGGTACATCTACACAATGGAATATTACTCAGCTATCAAAATCAATGACTTTATGAAATTCGTAGGCAAATGGTTAGAACTGGAAAATATCATCCTGAGTGAGCTAACCCAATCACAGAAAGAAATACATAGTATTCACTCATTGATAAGTGGCTATTAGCCCAAATGCTTGAATTACCCTAGATACCTAGAACAAATGAAACTCCAGACAGATGATCAAAATGTGAATGCTTCACTCCTTCTTTAAAAGGGGAACAAGAATACCCTTGGCAGGGAAGAGAGAGGCAAAGATTAAAACAGAGACTGAAGGAACACCCATTCAGAGCCTGCCCCACATGTGGCCCATACATATACAGCCACCCAATTAGACAAGATGGATGAATCAAAGAAGTGCAAACCGACAGGAGCCGGATGTAGATCACTCCTGAGAGACACAGCCAGAATACAGCAAATACAGAGGCGAATGCCAGCAGCAAACCACTGAACTGAGAATAAGACCCCCATTGAAGGAATCAGAGAAAGAACTGGAAGATCTTGAAGGGGCTCGAGACCCCACATGTACAACAATGCTAAGCAACCAGAGCTTCCAGGGACTAAGCCACTACCTAAAGACTATACATGGACTGACCCTGGACTCTGACCTCATAGGTAGCCATGAATATCCTAGTAAGATCACCAGTGGAAGGGGAAGCCCTGGGTCCTGCTAAGACTGAACCCCCAGTGAACATGATTGTTGGGGGGAAGGTGGCAATGGGGGGAGGAAGGTGAGGTGAATACCCATAAAGAAGGGGAGGGGGAGGGATTAGGGGGATGTTTGCCCGGAAACCGGGAAAGGAATAACACTCAAAATGTAAATAAGAAATACTCAAGTTAATAAAAAAAAATTAACTCGAAGAAATCAGTGGCCTTCCTCTACACAAAAGATAAACAGGATGAGAAAGAAATTAAGGAAATGACACCCTTCACAATAGTTGCAAATAATAAAAAATACCTTGGTGTAACTTTAACCAAGCAAGTGAAAGATCAGTATGACAAAATTTTCAAGTCTCTGAAGAAAGAAATTCAGGATGATTTCAGAAGATGGAAAGATTTTCCATACACATGGATTGGCAGGATTAACGTAGTAAAGATGACCATTTTGCCAAAAGCAATCTATAGATTCAATGCAACCCCCATTAAAATTCCTACTCAATTCTTTATAGAGATACAAAGAGCAATTTGCAAATTCATTTGGAATAACAAAAAACCCAGGATATCAAAAAATATACTCAACAATAAATGAACTTCTGGGGGAATCACCATCCCTGACTTCAAGCAATATTACAGAGCAAAAGTCATAAAAACTGTATGGTATTGGTACAGAGACAGGCAGATAGATCAGTGGAACAGAATTGAAGACCCAGAAATGAACCCACACATCTATGGTCACTTGATTTTTGACAAAGGAGCTAAAACCTTCCAATGGAAGAAAGATAGCATTTTCAACAAATGGTGCTGAGTCAACTGGAGGTTGGCATATAGAACAATGCAAATCTATCCATTGTTATCACCCTGTAAAAAGCCTAAATCCAAGTGGATCAAGGACCACCACATAAAACTTGATATACTCAAAGTAATAAAAGAAAAAGTAGGGAAGAATCTCGAGCACATGTGCACTGGGAAGAATTTCCTGAACAAAGTATCAATGACTTATGCTCTAAGATCAAGAATTGACAAATGGTATTTTATAAAACTGCAAAGCTTCTGTAAAACAAAAGACAGTGTCATCAGGACATAACAGCAATCAACAGATTGGGAAAAGATCTTTACCAATCCTTCATCTGATAGAGGGCTAATATCCAAAATATACAAAGAACTCAAGAAGTTAGACTCCAGAGAGCCAAATAACCCTATTAAAAAATGAGGTACAGAGCTAAACAAAACATTCTCAGCTGAGGACTACTGAATGGTCAAAAAGCACTTAAGAAAATGTTCAACATTCTTGGTCATCAGGGAATTGCAAATCAAACCTCCCTGAGATTCCACCTCACACCAGTCAGAATGACTGTGATAAAAAACTCAGGTGACAGCAGATGCTGGGGAGGATGTGGAGGAAGATGAACATGCCTCCATTGTTGGTGGAATTGAAAACTGGTACAACCACTCTGGAAATCAGTCTGGAAGTTCTTAGAAAATTGAACATTCTACTACCTGACGACCCAGCTATACCTCTCCTGGGCATATACCAAAAAGATGCTCCAACATACAACAAAGACACATGCTGCACTATGTTCATAGCAGCATTATTTATAATAGCCAGGAGCTGGAAAGATCCAGATTCCCTTCAACAGAGGCATGGATTCATAAAATATTGTACATCTACACAATGGAATACTACTCAGCTATCAAAAACAATGACTTCATGAAATTCCTAGGCAAATGCAATGAACTAGAAAATATCATCCTGAGTGAGGTTACTCAATCACAGAAAAACACACTTGGTATGCACTCATTAATAAATGGATATTAGCCAAAAAGCTCGAATTACCCAAGATGTGGTCCACAGACAACAGGAAGCTCAAGAAGAAGGATGACCAAAATGTGGATGCTCGTACTCCTTCTTAAAAGGGGGAAAATATCCATAGGAGGGGATATGGAAGCAAAGTTTAGAGCAGTGACTCAAGGAATGGCCATTAGGAGCCTGACACACATGTGGCCCATATATATATATATATATATATATATATATATATATATATATATATATATATATATATATAGCCACCAAAACTAGATAAGATAAATTTAACTAGAAAATGCATGCTGAAAGGTGAAAGGGACCGGTATATAGATCTCCCCTGAGAGACACATTCAAAGCAAGCCCAATAAAGAGGTCAATGCTAGCAGCAAACCAATGAACTGAGAATAGGAACCCCTTGGGAGGAATTAGAGGAAGTATTAAAAGGATTGAGGTAGCTTGCAACCTGATAAAAACAACAATATCAACCAACCAGAGCTTCCAGGGACTAAACCACTATGGAAAGACTATATACATGGACTGACCCAGGGCTCCAACTGCATATGTAGCAGAGAAAAAACTTATTCTAGGGGAAAGAGAAGTCCTTGGTCCTGCCAAGGTTGAACCTCCAGTGCAGGGGAATATGGGGTGACAGTATGGGGATGGATGGGGGGAATACCTGTATGGGGAAGGGGGAGGGGACTGGGGCTCATGGACAGGAAACCTGGAAAGGAAATAACATTTGAAATGTAAATAAAAATACATCTAATTAAAAAAATCTTTTTAGGAAAAAAAATAATGGCTAACACAGTCTTTATACAGCTAAAGTAGCCAAGAACCTGAGACTATGTCATAAGCCTCAGGAACAACCTCCTATTATTCTTCTGCTTAAGGAAAAAACATTATTCTGCAATAAAATGACTTTTATGGCGTAATGCTCTACCCATGGCTCAATGCCTTATTCAATGGTCATCAGAGAAACTTTCTCTTGAAATAGATAGAAACTAACACAGAGATCCTCAAATGGATAAGGTGCAGAAAATGAGATTTTTGAGTACTCAGTCCTAAATAACACATCTTCAGGTAACCCCTCAGGGATTAACCATCTATTTGGAAGAGGTGGCAGAAAGGCTGTAACACGGAGACACACACACACACACACACACACACACACACACACACACACACACACAGAGAGAGAGAGAGAGAGAGAGAGAGAGAGAGAGAGAGAGAGACAGACAGACAGACAGACACAGACACAGACACAGACACAGAGAGACACAGAGAGACAGAGACAGAGACAGAGGGAGGGGGGGAGGGAGAGAGAGGAAGAAGAGGAGGAGAAGGAGGAGGAGGAGGAGGATGAGGAGGAGGAGGAAGGTAGACTGCTCCAAGGAAACTTTGCCCTTCTTACATAATAGAACTGAGGTACACATGACTTGAACAAAATCCATGTAACCACATCCAAGATTTGTACAAATTCAAGTCAGATAAGGTCCCAAAACTGATAGGAGAAAATAGGCTTGGGGTTTTACTACTATGCAAGAAGGTATTTACAGTTGATGTACTCTATCTACAGTTGAAATCTGCTATCTACATTTGACATCTGCTTGAAAGGGGAAAACCAGTTTTCTCCAGTAGACGTTTACAAAGTTTATCAAGCACAATCCAGGGAAGTTCCTATGTCCCGGAGTGTTGAACAAAAAAACAAAAGAAAGAAAGAAAGAAGGAAAGAAAGAAAGAAAGAAAGAAAGAAAGAAAGAAAGAAAGAAAGAAAGAAAGAAAGAAAGAAAGAAAGAGGAAAGGAAAGAGGAAAGGAAAAAAAGAAAGGTAATGGTACTACGTATTGCTTTGTTTGGGTGTACAACTGTGAGTTTATGTGTGTATGTGTGTGCCAGGAAAGTATATATGTGTGTGTTTTTAAGCTTTCTTTTGTGGATTGTTTGGATTTTTTCCTTTTGTGCTTTTGTGGATTTTTTTTGTTGTTGTTTCTCTAATTTTTTTGGAAAATAGAGGAAGAAAGTGAGATTGGTGAGTAGGAGGGTGGGAAGGATGGAAGAGGAGTTAGGAAGAGGGAAAATATTATCAAAATGTGTTGTATGGAAGATTAGTGAGAGTGGAAAAATACCAGTAACACTAAAAAGCTCTATTACGTCAAAACATTCACATGCTAGATTTCTGCCCCATATAACTAATATTCAGAATTTGCAGGCTCTAAATCCTGAGTATCTGATTCCAGTTCCTAACTGGTTACCGAAGAGAGAGAGAGAGAGAGAGAGAGAGAGAGAGAGAGAGAGAGAGAGAGAGAGAGAGAGATAGGGAGAGAGAGACAGACAGAGAGAGACACACACAGAGAGAGACCCACCATATAGGAAGAAGTAAAAAAAAAATCAACAAAACCTCCAATTGGTTAATAACATTGTATGCCGATACAGGAAAAAATGTAATATGCTTATTATCTCTGAAGCAGAGTCTCTCCTGTTGCCTATAGAACATCTATTGTTTACTTTATAGGAAAAAATTCAATTTTCTAAATAACGTCCTTTATCCTAGGAAAACAGACGAATTGAAATAAAGAAGAATTAGTATTTGCAGTCAATGTTCAGGCTTACTTGAGAGAGAGAGGATAGGGTGGATCTCTTACATTGGACCTCAAATAAACTGACATTTTAGTGTTTGCAACTTCTACCCTGAACAAGAGAAGTAAATGTCTAATTGTTATAAGAGAAACATCAAGTAAAATGAACTAAGACTGTCTCAGTGTCTACTGTATAACAAGGGATTTTTTTTACCATATTTACCTAATTACATCTCAAAAGGAAGAAGTTTCAGACACAAGACCAACTTGAGAAAACTTGCAGTCAGCTGCTGGTTATTTAAGACTGAATCATAATCCATAACTAAGTTGCTGTATATAATTTTCAACCAGAAGGCATAAAGCATAATTCTTTTTATATTATCCTTCCTCATTATTTCTATGAAAAATGAAGCGTGATGAAAAAGCATTCTTATCTCTCTGTCTCTTCTTTGATTTTGTTGATCTATGAAAATACACACAAACACAGACATACACACACCTGGCAAAACCAATTCCCAGGAAGTACTTAACACATTCATAAGTGGAAAATTATTTATCTCCTAATCTTATCTGCTAAGACTATGTGTTATGTGGAAGCGAGTAATTAAAAGAAAGAAAATTACAATTCTACAAAATAAAAATAAAAGATAAAGTAAGTTATTCTGAATGTAGCATGTTTTAACCTATTCCTTTATAACTTTGTAACACTGACTTATATTGCATAAATTTGGTTATTTTCGGTTTAATTTACAAAAGAAATAAGCTGTCAGAGCTATTGTCCTAGTCTTTGTATCACAAAGCAACCCAAGTAGCCAGAAATCTCTGCTGGAATTAGGAACACTGTACAATTCCCAAGCAGTCACTGTCACCTGAGTATAAAAATTAAACAAAAAAAACTGTTGTTTTATATATATGCATATATGGATATAAATAATATATGATTTTTAAACTCTTTACTTAAATTCATGCATTTTGGGACTACAAAGCAAAATTTTATGGAAATTTCTTCCTCAGCACTTTTCATTTCTTAGAGTTATCCCCATGCTTTGTTTAACACAGATGCCTTTTTCTATACTGCGCAATGGGAAATTAAAATAATGTTTGTTTTGAGACCTACTCATAGAAGAATGTGTTGATAAGATAAATGATAGATAGGTGGGCAGCTAGACTGACAGAAAGATAGATGAATAGATGATAGAGAGAGTCCTTAGGATACATGTCCAAGTGATACATAACTGGATTACATGGTGGATCTAATTTTAGTTGTAGCTTTTGGAAGATCCTGAATACTGGTTTACAGAATAGTTGGGTCAGTTCAGAACCCTAATAGCTGAGTATATGTGTGTTTTCCCAAATTTTTATCATTGTTTATTGTAATTTATTTACATGTTGATGACTGAAGAAAGATGCAATCTCAAAATAGTTTGAATTTGTATTTTATTTTACTTTATTGATGATGAAAATACTTTAAAAATTATTGGTCATTTATATCTCTGTACAGTTCATTCACCAATTTATTTACTAATGTTTTGTCTGTGCATATCTGTGTGTGAATTATGTAATTTTGTGACTCATGTCTGGATTGCAGCTGGCAAAGATTTTACTCCTATTTTAGTCTGTCCATTCAATCTCATGATACTTTATTTGGCTATGTGAAAGCAAGATTTATTTCAACTTAATCTCATTTGTTAATTTTTAGATGTTTCTTACGATGCTGGGTTTTTTATTCAGAAAGTTCTTGCTTACTTTATTTTAATATGTTTGCTCTTGTTTTCCTCTGTAAATTTAGTGTTTCAGGTTTTAAGTTAACATCTTTAATCCTTCTTGATTTTTTTTCATTGCCCATTGAGGAGTGAGAGATATTTATTTTCATTTTTCGTAGGTAGATATCCAGTTTTGGTTTAGTAGGTGGACACCATTGGCTGTATAGGGTATTGTTTACAGAGTACACATTTTTTAAATATTTATTTCTGTCTAAAATGTGAGATCCATGCCTTTTTTTAGCTATTCTTTGGCCCTATATTTTGTGCCATTGATCTATATAACTGACTTTCTGCCAGTCTTTATCGGCATGATGCTGTAGTATGATTTGAACATAGATGCTGTGATACCTTCAGGAAAGATTTTTTTGTTTGTTTGTTTGTTTGTTTTGTTTTGTTTTTCCTTGCTTATGGTTGTTTTAGCAATATGCAGTCTATAGTGTTTCCATATGATCTTTAGATTTAATTTTTATTTCGATAAAGAATTTGTTATTTTGATGGGGATATCATTGACTCTAGGGATTAGTTTCAGTAGAACACTCAGTTTTAAAATATTAGCTCTAACAATTTAGGAATATAAAGGGCCTTTCCATCATCTACTATCTGCTTCAATTTGGTTATATCAGTGTCATGTAGTTTTCCTAGCATAGGTATTTCATGCCATTGATTTTTTTTACTATCCCTCTAATATGTTTCATTATATATGTTATCACAGTTTATTGTTGATACACACACACACACACACACACACACACACACACACATACATACATATGCTACCGTTTTAGTAAGACTGCTTCTTATTCTTCAACTTTACTAAAAATAATTGTCAAGTCTGATTTTTAAGTCCACTATTCTTTTACATGTATCACTATTATGTCTACAATGAAGGATGGTTTGATACTGTCCTATCCAAATTTTGTACTGCCATAGCTATCTCTTCTCATTGTAGCATGCTCCACACCAACATTCCAGCTCAAATTCTTGTATACAAAACCATTTTCTATAGTCTACCACCACCATCATTAACTTCTATTTCATAGATGGTGATATGATAGCTTCATATCACCATTTAATATGTATCTGCTACAAAGTTTGAAGCACAAACACATTCTTTTCTCCATATGCCTGTAGTGTTCTGCTGTATCTCATAGTTATATTTTTAGATTTTCTTTTGTCACAAAATACATGTATTAATACTTTTCTCTAATGTTAAAGTCAGGAAAGATATGACAGATGATAGACACTGTAAATTTCCTAAAGGATTGTAGTAAAATAAGTTTATATGCATTACACTGCTTTCCTGTCAATTTCTTATCCTGGAATAAGCTTAGTCTCCCAGGAAAATTATTCCTCCTAAAAGATAACCAGAAACCTTCTTTATTAACCCACTTGGAATTTTCAAACATAAGATAAATGTCCTGGCTAGTTTTATAGCAACTTGAAAGCTAAAATCATCAGAGAGGATGGAGTCCCAATTTAAAAATGTCTCTGTAGATGAGCTATAGAAAGCCTGTGTGATGTTCACTTCATTAGTGAATAATGTAGGAGGGACCAACCCATTATGGATGTGACAACTCCTGGACTGGCATTCCTGTTCTTCCAGGTTACAGATCTGTTTGAGTACCTTCAATGATGAACAGTGATATAGAAATATAAGACAATTAAACCCTTTTCTCTCCTAGTTGATTTGGTCATGAGGTTTTACTATTGTAATAACAATGCTAATTAAGGCAACAGCTGATGAATAGTTAAGGAATTATAAGTGCATGTACAATGTGTGTGTGTGTGTGTGTGTGTGTGTGTTATGTTGTAAATGTAGATATACAAATTTCATAGTGGATTTGTGGAACTCAGATGATGATTGTGGTATAGGTCCTCATCTTTCATTTTATACAAGCATGATGTGTTTTGTGTTCAGTGCTGCCTATGCCAGGCTAGGTCCCCATGGCCTTCTCGATATTCTCTTACTCTGCTTCCCATTTTTTCCAAGTAGTCACCATAATTATTACAAGTACTACTTCATCAGATATATTTGCATGGGTCTTGACCTCTTATGTTTGCAGGAAAGTCACTTTACCCAGAGAACCACCTTTTTGGCCCAGTCTCCTTAGCTCAAGTTCAAAAGATTATAGGCCAAAAGTTAGCATATTCTCACCTAAGTTGAGATTTAAGGGCTTTAAGTATCTAAATGAGAGCTTCTGCAAATGAGCTATACTCTTAATCACTAGCATACCATTTACCACTCAGATATAAAATGGCATTTTCTAATATGTATCAATCATAGAGAAATATAACCACTACACCTATTGGTGCTAGGTGCTTCTGATTATAGTAGCTTGTTGAAGTCATCCCCAAAGACATCAAGTATAGCATCAAGTATAGCAATAGGGATCATTGTGCTGCTTCTTGCAAAAATAGTGAAGCCATCCTCATCTTTAAGCAGTATGAACTAAGAGCATTTCTGTTTATTTACATCATAATCACTGAAAATGTATGTCCATGAATAAAAATTTACTGTCATTACAGGAAATAATAAAGCTTAATTCCAAAATCAAATAATCAATTGACCTAAATTCTAGTAGTATATACACATTTTGTGGCTTGGCAATACTCATTCTTAAATCAATATTAAACTGCTACATCATTTAAATAGTATAACGAAGCACTGGCCTTTTAGTGTTGTGAAAACATCCACTTGTATCTGTTTTCCATTCTGTTGACTGCATAGTTTCTTTAGCTTTGTAAGAGTTGTATTCTTATTAGATAGACTCAATGATTAGTTGTCATTTCTAGGTCACTAGACACTTCTGGTCTTTTCATTCAAGACAGAATAAGAAACAGGTGTTAAGGTGTACTGTACCAAATGTTTTTATATACTCAAATAAAGTAAAAAATTTCTTGCATGCTTTGAACCACTCAAATACTGGCTTTGAAAACCCATCAGGCCCAATAATTCTTTATAGCTTTGTTCTAAAGAGTCCCTAAGTTTCATTCTAAGACATAAAGTAAGCAAATTGAACCTGAACTGGACTTCATTTAATTAGTTTTGTCTATTGGAAATCATGGGAGGCTTATAAGGATTCTCAGGCTTCCTCCAGACTTTATTACCCAGCCTGAGCACAGCATGTAGGTTTTGTATCAGGTTATGGAAAAAAAAGTTTAACTACTTGGAATCATGCTGTTTTTCAGAGTAATCTGAGTGTCATTGTAGAGCAATATAATGACTCTCAGCAAGAAGAAATGCTTCATAATTTTGAGCTTTGCCACTGCAGTGCAAAAAGATCAAGGATAAACTTTGATACCCGAGTCACTCCTTCAGTTTAAAATTCAGTCTTCATTGACACCACACAAAATCATTTCTGAAATTTGTTGAGAGATACTTTTAATATGCTTTAGTTTTCTTATTTATATAACATTAAACATATAACATTGCCTTCTTCACCCTTGGTAATTATTCTTAGTTTCTAAAACAAGCACTATTTTCATTTTTAAAAAATTCTTACCTATTTACTTTACATCATACTTATTGCCCCCTTTCCCAGTCAGCCCCTCTGACAAGACTTTCCTCATGCTCCCCTTCCCTTTTCCATTGTGTGGGTGGTGATCCCCTGGGTATCTCCCAACACTGGCACTTCAAGTCACTGGGAGGTTAGATGCATCCTCTCCCACTGGGTCCAGACAAGGCAGCCCAGGTAGAAGAACATATCCCACATGCAGGCAACAGCTTTTATGATAGCCCTCACTCCAGTTATTTGGGGCCCACAGGAACATCTGCTATATATATGTGGGGAGGCCTAGATCCAGCCTATGCATCTTCGTTGATTGGTGGTTCAGTCTCTGCTGTTAGTTTTCTTGTTTATTTCCTAATACCTTTAGGGCCTGCAATCCTCCTATTCTTCCATTAGAGTTCCCAAGCTCCATCCACTCTGAAACTGTCACTATTCCTTTCCAGAAACTCTCTCACTCTCTTTCTCTCTCACGCTGTCCTCTCTCTCTCTCTCTCTCTCTCTCTCTCTCTCTCTCTCTCTCTAATGTGTGTATAAAGTTACATTAATTTCCCCACTCCTTTCACTTCTAAAAATGCCTACATAATCTCCTAGAACCACTCTGTGTCTAAGGAAATGTCAACCCCAAAATAGATTGCATAGCTAAATATGAAAGACATATATAAGAAATGTATATAGTTCCCTTCAAATATAAAACTTGGTTATACATAAAAAAGTCTACAGATAGAAAAGACCAATAAGAAATATGTTTAAAATATTAACTATTAGGAAATGACACTAGGACTATGAAAGTTCCTGAGTTTTTAATCTCAGTTTTGTTTCACTGAGTATTAGCCTTGGCGATTGAACAGATGCCCATGTATGTTTTTCCAAGTACTCAATCATCTATGGTGACATTAGTAACTTCAGGTACCATACATCTTTAAATGATTTAGGCCTGTCATAATCTATTGCTAAATATGGGCCCACTTCTTTTATGTTTCTTTCCAAACATCCCTAAAGTGCTGACTGTACAGTGTCCTTTGGTACCTATGATCACCCATAAATAAGTCTTCTTTCCCAGAAAGAGCCCAAACTGACCCTGCCAGCTCTGCTTCCATTTATCTGTTGGATGTTATTACAAGTCCATGTTTCAGAACCTTTGTTTACAACAGTCAAGGAGTTTTGAAATTAAGTCAGTAAGTGGAGAGATGGGTTCTCTCAACTCAGAGTTTATCACTGTTTTCTGGGGTGTTTTTTTTTTTACTTTATTAAATCAATGTTTTCTCCCCTATCTAATTCCAGCCTGTAGGAAAAGCCCCTTTTCACATATCTCTAGGAATCTGTAATAACTGTGTAAAATGATGACAAGACCACTCAACGGTATGGTTAACAGGAAGGCTTTTATTGTAGATCAAAGAGAATAGCCATAGGCATCTGGAAAATCCAGAGCAGAGAGAGAAAGTAGTAGATTTGACATGGCCAGAAAGAAGACTAGATCAAGGACAGAGCTGAGAGGTACAAGAACATAATAAAAGGGAGAGCAAGATCAGGGCCACAGAGAAGGGGATTAAAATGAAGACAAAAAGAGGAGGAAAGAGGGAGACTAACAAAGAGGTCAGAGAAGCCAGGAACACATACTTAGAATAATAGGGTTATAAGGAGAATGAGTAGCTGGGATGAAGGGAGGTTCCTAGGATGCAGGAAGGTTACAGTAGGGGAGCAGGTGAAAAAAGCCACTAAAAAGTTTGAAATATGTAACAGGTGCTTATGATTCTGAGGGAGCCTAGAGAGGAACATGTGCTTTGTTATGCTAATAGGTACCACAGGTAGCAATTTGACCCATGGAGATTCCTTTTTACCTGCTGTTAATAAATACAATGGCGTTTTCTAAGTAATTAAATTTATTAACTTCCTTTTAAAAATTGAAGTGAAGTGTCTTCAGAAATGTAAAACAATCAGAAGGAAGAAGACCATGCCAAATTCTGTCAACATACTTTAGGGAACATTTTCAGTGTTCTTACCATTTTACTGCTTAAATCCAATCTGCTTAGAAAGTCACCTTTTCCTCAGAGAAGTGAGTTTCTGGTGAGAAGATGTCTCAGTGTGCCTATGTTTGGACTGCTATGTTGCTGCAAGGAAATCTAAGAAGCTACTGGGAAGTCTTTAGCTATATATGACCATTTCACCAACTATGCTAAAATACAGATATGGCTTAAAATGTACTTGGCCTTTGCCAGAAGAATTCAGAAATAGGGATGGTGGCACAAAGACCTCTTTCACTTCATTACCCTTGACCAAGCCAGGCAGCTTGTCCAAGAATGGATACAATTACCACAATGCTCCTAAATTGTAACGTAGGGTTTTTCACTATGTTGTATTTCCCTGTCTCTTTTTCTTTGTGGTAGCCATTTCATACATATTAACCAATTTTGTTCACTTATAGCTCATAAACATCTCATAAGCTATTTTATGACATTAGATTAAAAATAAAAACATAAATTTAAGACCTGTGATTTGTTTCTTCACAAAGCGCAAATGTATTTGTCTGGGGGTGGGAGTGGCGTCTGTGGGGGGGTCTCTGTGATAGAGAAGAATATGTGTGCATGCTCACATGTGTCTACAGCTATACTTGCACATGCAGGGGCATATGATGCTAGAGTTAAAGTCAGTATGTTTTCCACAATTGTTTCTCTAACTTATTTTGGGATTCCAGGTCTGAACCTGAGACTCAATGGCCTTTCTGGCTCAACTGATTGAACAATAAGGTTCTAGGCTCTTCCTGTCTATTTCCCTCCTGATACCCCACAACACTGTGGTTAATGAGCAGATACCACCATGTTAAGGTTTACCGTAGATGCTAAAAATCCAAATTCAGGTCCCCTAGTTTGCATAGCAAGTAGTTTATTATATATTATATCCGAATTTTACATTTTAAAGCTATGAAAAGTTATATTCTAAACCAGGATATTTGACATACTATTTCAAAGTTACAAGGACTATGCCATTCAATTAGGCTTTTGTCTTTATTGTATCCAAGTTAAAGAGATTCTGAATATACTTTAATCACTCGCTTCTGTTTCATGTTGTTATAAAAGCTTGTATTATAATAGCATTTGAATATGGGATATTTCGTGAAAGAAAAGAGAGAACAGAATCTTTTACCATGCAAAACAACAATTAAATATGAAATTTGACAAACATTAGAATCATAAAAACAAAGAATTTATCTTTCTAATCATAGTAATTATGCATTAAGTCAAATTTTTTTTATAAATTTTCTTGGTAAATAATATCTACAGTTTTGTATGTATATCAAAAAATTTACAATTTCTATGACAGTTTCATAAAAGAAACAGAGGCTATGATGTATAAGCAGTAGAAAAAATGATATGATGTAAACCCTTACAGATTTGACATTAGTTAGGTAGTGGTAGTGCACACCTTTAATTCAGCACTCAAGAGGCAGCCAAATGAATGTCTGAGTTCAAGAATAGTCTGGTCTACAGAGTTAGTTGCAGGACAGCCAGGTCTGGAAATAGAAACCCTATCCCAAAACAAGCAAACAAACAAACAAACAAATAAACACAGATTTAGTGACATATGTCAATATCTCACAATCCCACACTGATTCAAGAAAAGCAGAATGGATTTAACATCAAATGTTGCTATTTTGTTTACTGATTTTGCTTTTTAAACTATCCCATCTTTATTTTTATGTTATTGTTGTGGTGTTGGTGTATATTTAATTTTGCATCAAGTAGGAATATACATGATAATAAAAGTTAATCTTTGTCAAATTTATTAATTCAGTGTCAAGCCTTGTGTATAATCTGTTTCCATTTATACCTCATTGAATTATATTCAAAGACTGTTCAATTTAAATGATTAACATGGATCTGTAGTTAACAAGAATTTTTTGTTTTTGAGATTTTTATTATTTTATTTATTTAAATTTCAAATGTTATCCCCCTTCCTAATTTCTGCTCTAATAACACCTTTTCACATCCTTTCTCCCCACTGCTTCTATGAGGGTTCTCCCATACCCACCCACCAAGACAAGGATTTCTTAAAACACACATAGGTAATTTAGGCAACAAGTTACAGGATACACACTACAGGGAGTCTATGACCCATGAATAACATTAGGGCTTGGAATAAAAATAATATTTGAATATTTTAAAGGCATACAGGCTCCGAAAAAGTAAGTTTTGAATATAAAGCATAATGCTGATTATTTAAATATATTCTATTATTCACCACATCCCTTCTTCCCTTACATTGCCTTTTAGAAATTTCATCAGGAGGTGTTGTAAAGGTGGCAAACCATATTCTAATTTTTTCGAAAATTCTGCTTTTCTTGACATTGATCAAATATATGTTTTACAAGTAGCACATTAACTGTACTTTGAGATTTAAATTAGAAGACCCCAGGGAGTTTAGAGGGCTCCTTGGGGGGGGTAGGGTGGTGACATCCTCCTGGATACAGGGCAGTAGGGCAGGGAGGAGGTTGGAATGTGGAAGAGTTGGAGGATGGAATGGGAGGGACATAAAATCTGAAGCATAAAAATAAAAAAGAGCCAAAAAATTAGAAAATTTTAAATCAGAGGAGTATTACTCATAACAAATACAAATTCATGACTAAATAATATTATTACACATAAATTTAATAAGCAATACCAAAATCTTTCTATTGAGGCAAAAAAAGGAATGCATGGGGACCAGTTATTCCTTGCACACCACAGAAACCAAACAAAGGCTGAAGAATGGCTGTTCCTTTGTAGCTCCAGGAGAGCACATGAAAATATGAATCAGTTCTGAGCAACACTATAGACTCTTTAGGGAAAGTACTCATTCAGAAATTTTCAGTAAGTGACTAAAGTTTCCATATTTATTGAACAATATTTTGACAACACATGTAGTCTGTGTAATTATATTTTAGAATGAGGCTACATTTCTAGTATATCAACACATAGTCTTATTGCCAGTTAGTCTGTGTAATGAGTAAACACTGAAAGGCGATAAAATTTTTTACTAAATATTCAGAAGACAGTATTATGAATTGATGTGACCCTTGGGGTATACAGCTCATGTTCTTTTATGGGGCCAGTTCTACCTGATACTGGCTTGTCTGACCATCTGACATTTCACAATGAATTAATCAATACAAGACATTCAATTTCAAAATTCCTAAGGAAGATATTTCTTAATAATGCATTTGGTACATTGAAAAGTAATCCTCTGACTGAGGTCATAAATTATTTGCTACTATTGAGTGAATAATTTTTCTTTAGAAAAGCAATGTTGAGACTGGGGAATGGAATACTTCAGTCTATTCATTAATCCCAAACTTTCAGAATTATCTAAGAATATGGGAAGAAGTTGCATAGAGGATAAACACTAGCACAGTCTGGAAATAAATGAAGTCATGTATTATTTCAAGAATAGATTATGATGAAATGATTTTAATTAAGAACACATCCAGAGATATGGCTAAGCAGTGCATCCTTGTCTACATCCAATGAAATGCTAAAGCTGCACTTTTCAATAGTTTCACATTGGTCCTTGTTGAGAAACATCTGTAACATTTCTTCAGTTATAAAAGAAAGTGTGGCTTTCCGTGACTGCTTCACAAGGCGTGGAGTAGTCTCTTAATTTTTTCAAGTAAAGATAAGAATTCTAAATGCCTGTCTTCATCAAAGGTTAACTGAAAACCAAAAATAAGGATTACTTATTACTCATCTTGCTGGAGCTTTGTAAATTCTCCTTTTAAGAACTGAAGGCAGATTTTTAACATGAGAGTGCACATGTACACATATACACATACTCATACACACACATACACACACGCATTTGCGCAGAAAGAGAGAGAGGAAATAAAAAATAATATTATTTTTTATTAATTTTATTTTTGCTATATACAATAAACCTAATTAAATGACTCAGGAAAAAGAATATTTAAAAAAATATGACTCCAAATTCAATTTCTCTTTTGATGCATGTAGTGTTGTGCAATTAGTAATGGAATAAATATTTATTATTAAATAATAAAATATAAATAAATAAGGTTTGATTAACTTTTGAATTAGCATTTCAAACAAATGAACATTTGTTTTATTATAGTGTTACTTTATTGCATAAAAGAAAAAAGAATTAGCTACAGAGAATACCCCTGATTTTCAAGAATTCCCCCTAATTACAAAGAAAATAAGACATTTAACTTCACAATCACATCATACAAATGCAGAGTGGAAAGGCAATAAATTAGTATTTTAATCTAAGGAGACAAAGCTCATTAGATATAAGTACAGAAGATACATTTTTTAATTCGCATGTATAAATCAGTGGTGAGAAATAAGCCTGGGACTAGGCTAACTAAATCCTGACATCCAGAATACTCACCTACCTAGCTTAATACAGATTCTCATATCTAATTGTGTACATTATGTATGTATAGATACATGTTTATATGTGTTCAATATATATATACATATATATATATATATGTATATATATTCAGATCTCTGTGGTTTCAAATCGTGTGTGTAGAAATAATGCTTCATCATAGCAGAAAAAAAATCTGGTATCCTTCCCCTGGTTTTCAAGTGAAGAATTAGAACAGCTTAGGCCAACTAAGGCCCAACTAAGACAGGGACTGAATTATAAAAGAGGGAGCATCTTCCATAAAGTAAGGAAGTACTAAACACACAATAGCAATTGAGAAAAATGATCCAGGGTTCTAGGGAAAGAGCAATGATGGCCATAGTTAAAAATGTTTAAGTTACAAAATAAATACAGAAACACCAGGCAATCACTGACAGCATGAACTATATACAATACCAACAAAAAAGAGAGTAATTTCTAAAACAGAACAGCAAATAAATTTTGCATTTGCTGTGCTGCATAGCCAGAAGTTGATCATGATTTCCCAAACTCCCTACTCCACTGCTCTCCAGTCTATGACTGATCATGCTGACATGAATATACTTGATATGTGAAAAGTGTACTTCCCTCTCTCACTTTCTATATCTAACAGAATGCCCAAAACCTACAGTGGATAAATATTCTACTGACAAAAAGCCCAATATTCTCCTCAAGCTGTCAGTGTCATTAGAAGCATTGTCTGGGAAATGGGAGAGGCCTATTCAGCCTGAAGAGATGCAGAGGGTATTGAATGTTCAGGAAGTGGGATGGAGCTAAGGAAGCAGATGATAAAACACTAACAGACTTGAATAAGGATAGAGGAAAACTAAGAAAAGAACCCAAAGGCCAGATACTAATGGACATTGACCTTGAAAGTTGAGAGTGCACCGAGTTGTAGTTTCTCAGTCTTCCTGTGGGAGTATATTTGATAAGTGGTAACCCATATGGTGTAGAACTTCTAAAGGACTCTTTCTGAACTACTTTTCATGATCTCACTCTTTTCTGCACTGTGAAATACTGATATAATGGAAGGAGATATGGTGCCCTGCACGAGATGCATAACCTAGAGGATGAACTTTTTCATTAAGGATAACAAAGCAAAGGGTAGGTGAGGCTGTAGTATTATACTACAAAACAATGTAATACCAATTGTAATGGATATTTTTATGTCAACATGACACAAGCTAAGGTCCTCCGAGAGTAGGAATCTTATATAAGATAATGCCTCCATAACATAAGGTTGTAGTCAAGTCTGAAAGGCATTTTCTTTATTAATGATTGATGTGGGAAGGCCCAGCAATTGTCGGTGCTCTCATCTCTGGGTTGATGGGCCTTAGTTCTATAAGAAAGAAAAAGGAGCAAGCTCTGAGGAGCAAGTTAATGACAGCAATCCTCCATGACCTCTATATCAGCTCCTGCCTCCAGATTCCTGCCCTGCTTAAGTTTCTGCCCTAACATCCTTCTGTAATGAAGAAATGGTGCTGTGGAAGTATCAGCCAAGAAACCTTATATCACAGCAATGGAAACCTTAGGTAACACAAACATCAAACTAATACACTCTATAATGATAATATAAGAAATGAAGCAGTATGTAAGCATGTTTCTCAGTGTGTACCATTGACATTGAGGAACATGAAACATTTGTAACTGTTCTCTCACTATTTAATGAGACAACTTAGTCCTGAAGTGTAACAACCATGAGACTTATAGGTACAGTTTCTCTCCATCTGTTAATTTAACTTTTTTACTTCAAAAAAGAAGCTACTCTACTTTCAATTTACTTTAAACATAATAGGGTGAAAAAGGATAAGAACGAATAGAAATATTACCTAAGGCATTTCTGCTTCCTCTTAGCACTGAGAAAGAAGTTTTACAGGTTAGGCTTTTCCATGTAGAAGCTTCCATGAAGACATGTTAGGAATACTTAACTCCATTAACAATTAGAATCATAAAGTACAGTGTATAACATTGGAGAATGAAGTCTTCCATGATGAATTTATTCACAATATATAAGTTCTCATTTTAAAGTAAACTAAGTTCTTTTGCTATAAATGAACTTTCAGGAGAAAGTATTACCCTTTTAGGTAATACTTCATCAATGAAAGAAGTTAAGGTAAAAATTAAGATAGGAACCTGGAGGCAGGAATTGAAGCAGAGAACATGGAGGAATGCAGCTTACTAGCTTATTTCTGGTCTTACATTTACCTTCCTTTCTTACAGTCCTATATCTACCTGACTAGTGATGGTACCATCCACAGTGGACTTGTCCCTCCTAGAGAAACTACAATCCAGAAAATGTTTCAGAGACATGGTCACGGGCAACTAAGGCAATCATTCAATTAAGGTTTCATCTTCTCAGCATCCTACATATACCAAGTTGACAACTGAAGTTAACAATGACAAATAATAACTGAGATTGCCATAAGTAGTTCTGTTTTGTGAATACTAATTAAGTTCAGCAATGTATTCAGTGGAATATGGGATATATTAAGCAGAATCTCGAATGCTTTTATCTTTTCAAAAGTGTGGGCTATCATTCCCCCTTTATGATGAGCACTTCAGAATCATGAAAATTCACCTGTATTGGTTCAGCAGAAATGGTTGTATTGTGGAAATCTGAACAGAGATATGATATATTGAGGCTTCATTGGGGAAAAATTTGATTATGCTAGCAGTCTTTATTAAATCCTTGTTTGGAAAAAAACAATAACAGTGATCAATAAAGCAAAGCAGGACTTGCATGTGATGGCTTCTTTGTCTCCCATATATGGTAAGCTTCTGGCTCTTACCTTACTTACATATAAGACAGGCAAGTATCCAGCAAACACATTTCTCATGAGTTAATCATACTGAATGAGTGTAACTTTTCTTGGCTAGCTTAATTTTTACTTCTCTGACAATGAAAAGGGTACTAGAGTAAATACTACACTTATGTTATTTAGCTATCTTTAAATATTTCATAAGGTAGAATCAGAGAAATTCAAATACAGTTTATCAGTTATTTTAAAACATGTAGTGGGGACAGTCTAAAGATGGGAAGGATGTGGAAGAAGTACTGCTTGAAAGAGATAATCATTTTAGCACAGACTAAACATGGTGGATTCTTAGTCTTATAAGGGTCCAAATATTACTGAAGGAAAAGTCCAGATTCAGTATGCAAAAAAATGAACATGTATCCTGCAGAAACAATGAGCATGCTAGGGTCACCATCATTCAGAATGGCAATGCAGACAAAGACTTTCGGAGTACCTTTTATAACAGAACTGATTAAATGCTTCTGAGATAACAACAGACTTCTAAACTTAGGGATCATTCCAAGGGGTTACTTAGCACATTAACTGAAGGTCATAAAAAAGATACAAACCACCCTTCCAGTCTGAACTTGTGCCCTGAACACACCTTGAGTCCTGGTTTTGCACCTATTCCCACAACACCCAGAGGAACCCAGGTGCTCCAACATGCCTAGGATCATAGGATCACAGGAACACAGGATTACAGGGACATAGGTGTACTAACATGTACAGGATCATAGAAGAACAGAATCACAGCAGAAGCTCAACTCCCAGGAGATTGGACACACCCAAGAGCACTGGAGCTCTGGCACACTCAAGGTCACAGTTGAGGCCACAACTACTTTCCCAACACCCAGCATAACTGGGACCAAAATAGGAACCAAGGAAAAACAAACCCTCCACCTACCCAGAGCCATGGGTTCCTTTCAGGTTTTCTCTGTGCTCAGAGCAAAATCAGGGCTTTGCCTATCCACCTAACCACTTCTGAAACACCCAGAAAAAGCTCCACTCCCAGTACTTCTGACACACTCAGGATCCCAGGATCCCAGAATGCAAGAATCACAATGACACCTGGACTCTGAGGAGTTCTGACACAACCAGGACCACAAGAATGACTGGCTCTAGTCAGAGACATTTAGGGCAGGCACTAGAGATAACCAGATGGCAAGAAGCAAGCACAAGAACATAAGCAATGGAAACCAAGGATACTTGGCATGATCAAAACCCATTTCTCCCACTACAGCAATTCCTGGATACCCAATCACACCTGAAAAGCAAGAAACAAAGTTAAAATCATATTGCATGATGACGATAGAGGATTTTAAAAAGGGCATGCTTAACTTCATTAAAGAAATACAAGAAAATACAACCAAACAGGTAAAGTAATTGAAAAAAACGATACAGGATCTAAAAATAAAAATAGAAACAATAACAAAATCACAAAAGGAGACAAACCCTGGAGATAGAAAACCTAGGAAAGAGATCAGGAAACATATGCAAGGATCACCAACAGAAAACAAGAGATAGAAGAGAAAATCTCAGGTGGAGAAGACACAATAGAAAATATGACCCAACAGTCAAAGAAAATACAAAATTCAAAAAGCTCCTAATCCAACACATCCAGGAAATCCAGGACAGAATGAGAAGATAAAATCTAACAATAATAGGTATAAAAGAGAGCAAAGATTCACAACTTAAAGGGCCAGAAATTATCTTCAGTAAAATTACAGAAGAAAATTTCCCCAATCTAAAGAAAAAGATGCCCATAAATATAAAAGAAACCCACAGAACTTCAAATAGACTGGACCAGAAAAGAAATTCCGCCTGTCACATACTAGTCAAAACACTGAATGCACAAAACAAAGAAAGAATAATAAAATCAGTAAGAGAAAAAGGTCAACTAACATATAAGGGCAAACGTATCCGAGTTACACTAGAGTTTTCAGAAGAGACCATGAAAGCTAGAAGATCCTGGATAGATAGCATTCAGAACCTAAGAGAACACAAATGCCAGACCAAGCAATTATATCCAACAAAAGTCTCAGTTAACATAGATGGAGAAAACAAATTATTCCATGACAAAACCAAATTTATACAATATCTTCCTACAAATACAGCCTTACAAAGGATAATAGATGGCTGAAGAACTCCAACACAAACAGGGAAACTAGACCCTAGAAAAAGCAAGAAAGTAATCTCCTTGCAATGAAACCAAAAGAAGAGAGACACACAAACACATTTCCACTTCCAACAACAACAGCAGCAACAACAACAACAAAAACAGGAAACAACAATCACTATTCCTTAATATCTCTTAACATCAATGGACTCAATTCCTCAATAAAATGACATAAACTAACAGACTGGATATGTAAACAGGACCCAGCATTTTGCTGCTTACAGAAAATGCACCTCAGAGACAAAGACAGACACTACCTCAGACCAAAAGGCTGGAAAACAACTTTCTAAGCAAATGGTCCAAAGAAACAATAGAGTAGCTGTAGCCATTCTAATATCGAAAACAAACAAACAAACAAACAAACAAACAAAAAAACTTTCAACAAAAAGTTATCAAAAAGAATAAGGAAGGACACTTTATATTCATCAAAGGAAAAAATCTATCAGATGAACTCTCAATCTTGAATATCTCTACTCCAAATGCAAGGGCACCTACATTCATAATCGAAACCTTACTAAAGCTCAAAGCACACACTGCACCTCACACAATAATAGTGGGAGACTTGAACACCCCATTCTCAGCAAAGGAAAGATCATGGAAACAGAATCTGAACAAAAGCACAGTGAAACTAACAGAAGTTATGAACCAAATGGATTTGATGGATATCTACAGTACATTACATCCTTAAACAAAAGAATATACATTCTTCTCAAAACATCATGGTGCCTTCTCCAAAGTTGACCATATAAATGGTCACAAAGCAGTCCTCAACAGGTATAAGAGGATTGAAAAAATGCCATGCATCCTATAAGATCACCACAGACTAAATCTGGGCTTCAATAACAACAAAAACGACAGAAAGCACACATAAACATGGTGGTTGAACAATACTCTACTCAATGATAACTTGGCCAAGAGAGAAATAAAGAAAGAAATTAAAAGCTTTTTAGAATTTAATGGTAATGAAGGCACAACATACCCAAACTTATGGGATACGATGAAAGCAGTGCTAAAAGGAAAACCCATAGCGCTGAGTGCCTCCAAAAAGAAACTGTAGAGAGTATACATTAGCAGTGTGAGAGCATACCTAAAAGCTCTAGAACAAAAAGAAGCAAATATACCCAAGAGGAGTACCTATTCAAACTATTTCACAAAATAGAAACATAAGGAACATTACCCAGTTTGTTCTATGAAGCTACAATTACACTTGTACCTAAGCCACACAAAGACCCAACAAAGAGAACTTCAGACCAATCTCCCTTGTGCACATTCATGCGAAAACACTCAATAAATTTTTTGCAAGCAGAATCCAGTACACATCAAAATGATCATCCATCATGGTCAAGTAGGCTTCATCCCAGGGATAAAGGGATAGTTCATTATATAGAAATCCATCAACATAATCCACAATATAAACAAACAAACAAACAATAAACCAAAACTACACGATCATCTCATTAGGTGCAAAGAGAAAGTATTTGACAAAATTCAATAACCCTTCATGTTAAAAGTCTTGGAAAGATCAGGAATTCAAGGCCTATACCTAAAAAATATTAAAAGCAATATACAGCAAACCAGTAGCCAACATCAAACTTAATGGAGAGAACCTTGAAGCAATCTCAAAAAAGATTAGGGACTAGACCAAGGCTGCCTTCTCTTTCCCTACCTATTCAATATAGTACTTGAAGTCCTGCCCAGAGCAATTAGATAACAAAGAGAAGTCAAAGGGATATATATTGGAAAGGAAGAAGTCAAAAATATTACTATCTTCACTTAAGTAATGACAAAATGTCCACCATAGAACTACTAAGCCTGATAAACAACTTCAGCAAAGTGGTTGGATATAAAACTAATTCAAACAAATCAGTAGCTTTCCTCTACTCAAAAGATAAACAGGCTGAGAAAGAAATTAGTGTAAAAATACACTTCACAATTGTCACAAATAACATAAAATATGTCTGTGTGACTCTACCCAAGCAAGTGAAAGATCTGTATGACTAAATCGTCAAGTCTCTGAAGAAATAAATCAAAGATCTCAGAAGATACAAAAATCTCCCTTGCTCATGGATTCACAGGATTAATATACTAAAAATGGCCATTTTGTCAAAAGCAATCTACAGATTCAAAGCAATGCCCCATCAAAATTCAAACTTAATTCTTCATAGAGTAGGTAAGAGTGAGGTGCAACTTCATTTGGAATAAGAAAAAGACCTGAATATTAAAAAATATTCTCAACAATAAAAAACTGCTGGGGGAATCACCATCCCAACCTCAAGCTGTATTATAAAGCAATCATGAAAAAACTGCATTATATTGGTACAGAGACAGGCAGGTAGATCAATGGAATAAAATTGAATATCCAGAAACAAACCTACACACATATGGTCACTTGGTCTTTGACAAAGCAGCTAAAACCATCCAGTAGAAAAAAAGATAGTATTTTCATCGAATAGTGCTGGTTCTACAGGAAGTTAGCATATAGAAGAATGCAAATTGATGCATTCTCTTCACCTTGTACAAAGCTCATGTCCAAGTGACCTCTACATAAAACTAAATACACTGAAACTAATAGAAGAGAAAGTGGGAAAGAACCTTGAATACATAGACACAGGGGAATTTTTCCTGAACAGAACAACAATGGCTTATGCTCGAAGGTCAAGGATTGCCAAATGGGACCTCATAAAATTGCAAAGCTTCTGTAAGATAAAGGACATAGTCAACAGGATAAAACAGCAACCAACAGATTGGGAAAATGTCTTTACCAATGCTATATCTGATCGAGGAATAATATCCAATATATATAAGGAACTCAAGAAGTTAGACTCCAGAGAATCAAATAACCCTATTAAAAAATGGGGGCCAGAGCTAAACAAATAATTTTTGACTGAAGAATATTGAATGACTAAGAAGCACTTAAAGAAATGTTCAACACCCTTAGCCATTAGGGAAGTATAAATCAAAACAACCCTGAGATTCCACCTCACACCAGTCAGAATGGCTAAGATCAAAACTCAGGTAATAGATGCTTTTGAGGATGTGGAGAAAGAGGAACTCTCCTGTATCGTTGGTGGGATCACAAGCTGCTACAACCACTCTGGAAATCAGTCTGGGGGTTCCTCTGAAAATTAGACATAGTACTACCTGAGGACACAGCTATACCACTCCTGGGCATATATTCTAAAGATGCTCCAAAATATAAAAAATACACATGCTCCACTGTTTTGAGCAGCTTTATTTATAATAACCAGAAGATAGGAAGAACCCAGATGTCCTTCAACAGTGGAAAGGATACAGAAAATGATACATTTACACAATGGGGTACTATTCAGCTATTAAAAACAATCACTTCACGAAATTCTTAGGCAAATGGATGGAAGTAGAAAATATCATCCTAAGTGTGGTAACCCAATCACAAAAACTACACTATGTACTCACAGGTAAGTGGATATTAACCCAAAATCTCAGAATACCCAAGATACAATCCACAAACAATTTTAAGCTCACGAACAATGATGACCAAAGTACAGATGCTTCAGTGCTTCTTAGAAGGGAGAACAAAGTATTTACAGGAGGAAATTCAGAGATGAAATGTAAAGAAGAGACTGAAGGAAAGGTCATCCAGAGACGCCCTACCTGGGAATCCATCCCATATACTATCACTTAACCCAGACAATACTGTGGATGCCAACAAATGCATGCTGAAAGGAACCTGATATGACTGTCTCGTGAGAAGTTCTGCCAGAGTCTGACAAAGAAATAGGCAGGTGCTCCCAGGCAGCCATTAAACTGAGAAGAGAGTCCCTACTAGAGAAGTTAGAGAAAGTACTGAAGGAGCTGAGGGGGTTTTCAACCCCATAGGAAGAACAATATCAATCAACCAGACCCCTCAGAGCTGCTAGAGACTAAACGACTAACCAAAGAATAGACTTGGAGATACCCATGGCTCCAGCCACATATGTAGCATAGGATGGCCTTATTAGGCATCAATGAGAGGAGAGGCCATTGTCCCTGTGAAGGTTAAATGCCCCCATATATGGGAAAGCCAGGGTAGGGAGATGGGAGAGAGTGGGTGGGTTGGTGGGGGAACAGTCTCATAAAGGTAGTGGGAGAGGAGAATGGATAGGCAGATTTTTTTAGGGGGAGTCAGGAATGAGAATAACATTTGAAATTTAAGTAAAGAGAATATAATATTAAAAAATTTAAAAAAGATGCCCTCTGACATCTATGGTATATTCTATGTTTACTCATGCTAAACAATAATAAATAGCAAAAGAAGATATGCATCACAGGAACATAGGTACAAAAACAAGAGATATAGTTTATGACTGGGTTTATCTATATAAACTTCAAGGACAGTTTATTTTTGGTCTTTAATGTTCTATGATCCTGTAAGCTAGTAACAAAAGATGAATGTTTAACCGAATGATTTCCCCTAGTAGAATACATGTAGACATTATTTGTTCTAAACCTCTTATTCAATTTATGACCTGAATTTATATGCGAACTTGTAGTGATTTTTTACCATGTGAACATATTCTCAAAGTTGTACAAATGCTGAAAATAAGGAGGAAAGACAGGCTTCCCTCCCCCTTTTCTTCTGGAGATTTAATAAGATAAAACAAAGATCGTTTTACCTACCCTCCTGCTGTTTTATTATGATGTCTTAAACAAGCAACCAGACAGGCCAATCAGCTGCAGAAGCAAAATACCTTACACTTAGGATGAACAGCAAATGGTTTTTGGCCTAATTTTTGAGTAGAGACAAAAATGGAATAAAAAGGACTCTTCATTCAATCTTTTACTGATCTCTGGGAAGGCTTTCTAAACAAAGAGGAGAGTGTAGGAGAGGAGTGGTTAAGTTTGTGTATATTAATGGATAGTAAACATATAAGTATATTCAGTGTAGTGGGCAGGACTATCTTTCTTCTAATTGCTGGGGAAGACAGAGTCTGTACTAATAATCAACAGCGAGGTACAGGACCTTTCAAGAACTTACAGCACTTCATCATTCAAACATGGAGAAGGCTTAAGCACTGCCCAGCATCCAATCTTTCCCTTTCACTGTGAATTTTCCCACACAAGCTTATAGTCTTTGTTTACTTACTTATAAGTCAGGGTAGTGTCCACCAAGCATACTTCTCAGTAGTGTAACTCTGCCCTTCTGTGTTAGTCTATCTTGGCTTTCTATTTTTTTTTCATCTTTATTAACTTGGGTATTTCTTATTTACATTTTGATTGTTATTCCCTTTCCCGGTTTACGGGCCAACATCCCCCTAACCTTCTCTATGGGTGTTCCCCGCCCCATCATCCCCCCACTACCACCCTCCCCCCAACAATCACATTCACTGGAGGTTCAGTCTTGGCAGGACCAAGGGCTTCCCCTTCCACTGGTGATCTTGCTTAGGCAATTCATTGCTACCTATGAGGTTGGAGCCCAGGGTCAGTCCATGTTTAGTATTTGGGTAGTGGCTTAATCGCTGGAAGCTCTGGTTGGTTGGCATTGTTGTTCATATTGGGTCTTAAGCCCCTTCAAGCTCTTTCAGTCCATTCTAAGATTCCTTCAACGGGGGTCCTGTTCTCAGTTCAGTGGTTTAATGATGGCATTCACCTATGTATTTGCCATATTCTGGCTGTGTCACTCAGGAGAGATGTACATCTGGTTCCTGTCGGCCTGCACTTCTTTGCTTCATCCATCTTATCTAATTGGGTGGCTGTATATGTAGGGGCCACATGTGGGGCAGGCTCTGAATGGGTGTTCCTTCTGCCTCTGTTGGCATGAAAGTAAACTGTAGACTTTAGTGATCTGTTTTAACTTGCAATATTTGAGATCAGAGAAATTCAAAGAACTAAAATCCCTCTTCTTCAAAGAGGAGACATGTGGTATGTTACATTTATTTACTTGCTTATGATTTGTAGATTTTCCACTCTTCTTTATCTTTGCTATTATTCAAAAGAACTCGATTATTTTTAAAAATCATAGTTTCCTATTAATATAGATGCATCCAAATGAACATGTAATTGTCATCATTACATATATATTTTCCCTGTGTAGTTTTCCTAAATGAGTTAATTCTGCAACTGCTACCTGTACTAAAAACTGTTTTATAAAATGAATATTCCTACTTTCCTTTCCTCATTTCTTCGAGAATATCTATTAGTTGTCTTTTGTGCCAAAATTTCCTAAAAATTATCAATTTCTTTTAATATGACTGTAAATTTTGCTGTTACCCAAATAATGTGACCAAATTTAAGAGAGAGAGAAACTGATAATCAACATGAAATGTAAGTATTTGAGTGGGTCCTGTAACAATGAAATAAATGAACCAGAGCGAATGATGAAATTTGCCATTTGTGTGATTAGAAATTGAACTTTCAGACAACTATGTGGCTTACCTAGTTTGAGAAAATTCTCAAGACGCCCTTGAAATATTTTTATTAGAGGCATTTCCCCTTAATAAGTCCTTTGTAAGGCAATTTCAGATAACGAAATGATCTTCGTTTACTTGGATGAATTCTCTCCTACCTGCTGATCTTTTCAAGAGTGTGGAAGCAAGTGAATTCATTTTTTGATCCTCCAATAAATAGAGTTTATTGGAGGTAGACTGAATTATGGTAGCTCCACTCTATTAAGCGATTGTTTCCTCTCGTAGGAGTGAATCACTTCTATGATTGACCATATGCCTCTGCCTTCTGCTCCTCCCTTCTGGTTCATTGTTAACACCACAAAGTTGCTATGACCAGAAGAAACTCACAAGAACACAACTGATGCCAACACCATACTTATAAATCTCTAAAACTGTGAGTTAAATGAACCTTATGTTTTAAATAATGAAACAGGTATGCTGCTATAGAACAGAAAGTGGATAATGACACTCATTTATCTTGAAAAGCCAAAGACTTCTTTTAAAGGTCACAGACAACATTAACTATATAAGAAAATCTGATTAACATGGTTTAATTCAAAGAATCAATACATTGAAAATATTTTAAGAGAGTAAATAGATAAGATTGATTGGAGAATATAGTTTTAATCTATACTCATTAGAAGACATCTGTGAAATAACTCAAATTCTAATAAATAGCAGAAAATAAACATGTCATCATAAAAGTACACTCTATACACAGAAAATAGATGTAATTATTGTAACAAGAAAGAACACCAATGAGTTATATACTCAAAATATAAATGCAGAAGAACTAAAACAATGACATCTGATATCCTTTTCTGACCTCTACAGGCATTGCCACTGGGCAAACAGATCTATGCATATCATAAAATATAAAATATTTTAACGAATAAAAAACTTGAATTTCATACTAAGGAATATATCTAGTTAATGCTAAAGATTCTTCATAGATCCCTCTCCTCTTATCCAAATTAATACTAAATTATGGATACATGAAATCTGCTGATGTCATCCAGGATGCTTACTCTTCCAAGATAGAAGGGAAGTTTGAAAGGATAAATGAGTAGTAATTCTACTTCAAAGTGAGCTAATATTTTCCGAATAATATCAAGATAATCTTTAGTAAAAAAATAGGATTCTTTTGTGAGCTTCCTTACCTTGATTAATATATGGTTAATTAGGTCCAGATCATCTTCCCAAATAAATTATGACATGTATGCAATATCAATAAGTAAGGTACATTGGGCCATGGAAAAATTCATGATTCTAATCTGTACCTGATTATGATGGTTTGAATAGGTCCTCATAGACTACCAAAAAAAAATACCATTATTGAAGGGGTGGCCTTCTTGAGGAAAGTATGCCATAGAGGTTTGTGTTTGAGGTTTCAGAAGCTCAAGACAAGTCCAGAGACTCACTGTATCTTTATAGTGCCTTGAGATCTGGATATAGACCTCTCAACTACTTCTCCATCACTGTGTCTATCTGCATACCACCATGCTTACTGCCTTGATGACAGTGGACTAAATATCTAAACTGTAAGCAAGCTCCAATTAAATGTTTTCCCTTATAAGAGTTGCATGGTCATAGTTTCTCTTCACAGAAATAGAAACTCGAGCTAAGCCTTTAACACTCATTTACTTAAACTACTAATAATAATCTTTAAGAAACAAAATGTATGAAAGTCAAGTGAGATGACATATTAGCCCTGGATGAAGCCAAATACAGTTAGTTGACATAAACGCCTTAGGCTTCAACTCATTTCACGTAGACACAGTTTTTATCTCTGGTCACAATAAGGCAAATAATGTCTGACATTTCATTGAGATACACATGGAATGAAAGAACACTGAAAATGGGTCTAAGCAACAAGACATGCCAAGCCAGACCTTGTAATTAAGAGACTTGGAATGTAGATTCTGAAACTCAATGGAATTTCAAGTGACTGAAATAGTTTTCAAGCCTTAATTAATAAATGTAGTAACAGAGAAAAGAGAAACCTGACTATAGATCACTGAAGAGACTTCCTTGATTCAAATCAAGCCAAAACAAATGAACAAACAAAAAACAAAAAAACAAACAAAAAACTTCAAGAATTACATTTGAATAGAACAAAGCAGCAATGAATAAGTCACATTGCCTCAAAATGCATTAAGTATAAATAATTATGTGTGCCAATTAAAAATAAAAACTGAAGATTTATTCATTTTACATGTACCTCTTCGTAGAAAATACCATTGGATTTCTTGATTATAAGTATATTTATTTCCTCTCCGTAAAGTGACACAAGTGCAAACATCATAATGGGCAGCAGAGAACTCTACATATAATTGCAATGAGTGCAGAGAGCATTAGAAACCATAATTCAAAGACTCTATCTAGAGACCAGACAATACAAACCAGGCAGAATGCTACCTATCCCATCCCAGCTATGGCCAACTCCTGTATTTGCCCAAAAGTTGCAGAGCTGAGAGAAGCATTGAGAATTAATGAATCTTATGAGTTAGTGCACAGAGACTGTCTCTAGTAAGTTTGCAAAAATAAGGCCTGGGTGTAAGCTAGATAAAGCAATATTATTCCTTCTAATAAAGAAACATAGTATAGAATATGGGAAAAGACTTTGGGATTTGAGCGTAATGGTTGGCAGTGAGGAAGTGGTGAAAAGCTACAGAAAAGATCAGAGGGAAATGAAAATTTTATAAATTTTATTCTGTCTCTGTGTGTGTGTGTGTGTGTGTGTGTGTGTGTGTGTGTGTGTGTGCATGTGTGTGCATGCATGCATGTGTGAGAAAGACAGAGACAGAGAGACAGGGATACAGAGACAGACAGAGAGAGAGACCGAGAGACAGAGAGCGATCTTGCATTAAATAACAAAACGGAAGCACTATCCCATGCTAGTGCTGGCTACTCTCTGGACCCAGTGGTCTCACTGCCTCCATAGCTAGCACCGTGCATCAACTGCCCATCTTACGGTTAGATGGCTCAAATCCCTGTAACCCGGTAAAATCAAAACTCTAGTGGCTTATAATTTATCAGTCGGATTTATATCAGTAAATTCTCAACTTACAAAATGCCCAAAGAACTCAGAGCCAATTGATATTGATATAGGCTGCCCACTTAGATTGGACAAATTATCCTATAATAATCTATCCCTTATATGATATATATAGCTACCTGTGTCTTTTTAAAGCCACAGGTACCTGGGTCGTTCTCTTCCTCCATCTTCCTTCTCCCTTCCCTCCTATCTCTCCTGCCTCTTAAAATCTCTCAACCCACCTTCCTTTTCTGCTGTTCAATCACAGACTTTAGCCTTGTCTTTCGTCTATCCTCACCTGATTACAGACAGCAATCGAGAGAGAGACAGAGAGAGAGAGAGAGAGAGAGAGAGAGAGAGAGAGATCATGCTCAATCGTGCATGCATAAGATATGAGGTAGAAGAAGAAGACACATTTCTTCTCCTACCACATACATGAAACATAAAACATTTAAACAATGAGAAACAAAAACCACAGACATAAACTGACATATAGGGGCATCCTGGTGCACCAAGGACAGACAATAGACAAAGAAGGAAAAAACCAGATGGTGTCAGCAGAGAGGTAGGATTTTCCCTTTCTCGGTGACTATCCACTCGAGTGGAGTCGATATGGACGATGGATTGTCTCAATTCCTGGACTAGTCCATCAACATGTTGAAACCCAATTCCTGTAAGATACTGAGATATATTATCTGAGCAGCATGACTGACATTCGCCAATGGTATGGAAGTGAAACACAGTCCTGAGTATTTCCACTCACAACCCAATTACATTAACTCCATCAAGCTCTGCATGGGCATTGAGATGTCCTTTTGTTTGATTCTCCTGAATAAATTTTCAGGGGGTCTGCCTCCATCAAGTCTAATCAGTATGACTCTGCAAAGCTTCCAGAGCCTAATCACACCTTTTACAAGCACAAAGACAAAATTTTTCTCCCAAAATACTGTGTTCCTTTTATCTCCTCCCTTTTTCTCTCCCGGGGCATTTTTTCCCCACTCTCTCACCTCCGCAGAGGGGACTGTCTGCTTGTCTTTCCTTGAGCTCTTTAATTTTTTTATCCAACCCTGTTTCTGACATGCCGCCTTGCCCCTCCACCTGCGCTCTTTGCTTTGCTGTTACAGCTGGGCGGCTCCCATGCGACCTCTGACGCTGCCTGACGGTAACCAGAAACTCAAAGGCCAATAGAGAAAGCCAGAGGGCTGTCAAAACGATAATAAAGGCTTCCGCCGCATCTAGCAAAGGAGTGAGGTGGAACAGATCAAGGCTAAACATTGTCTCTCAGAGTCTCACGCGTGTCCCGCAGCTTCTGGACCCTTTCCGTGAATGGAGGCTCCCCTCGGTGCCGGCAATGGTGAGGCGTTTTTTTCCGGGTTTCGGCACCAAATGTCCCGCGCTCGACCTCGCCAGCAAGAAAACACGCGGGGACATACGAATCCTTGCTGCAGCCAAACTTTTATTGAATCTTAAGGAGAAGCCTCGCGCGCCAGCATGGCGCGGCTTATATACACCCTAGCGTGGCGCATCCACACCTGATTGGTTGCTTACCCATGGTCTCATTAGGCACGCCCCGGAGTGGGCAAAGACCTGGCCCGAAGGCACTCTTGCACATGCGCACACAGTTAACTTCCTGAAAGGAAGTTGGCTGGAGCGGCGGAGGCCAGCGCCATCTTGTAATGGCGAAAGCTATCCTGGCCTTCCACGTGGGGCGCAGTGGAAGCCAGCGCCATCTTGTGGTGGCGAATGTTATAGCGGCCCTCTACAAACCCACCTTCCTTTTCTGCTGTTCAATCACAGACTTTAGCCTTGTCTTTCATCTATCCTCACCTGCTTACAGACAGCAATCGAGAGAGAGAGAGAGAGAGAGAGAGAGAGAGAGAGAGAGAGAGAAAGAGAGAGATCATGCTTAATCGTGCATGCATAAGATATGAGGTAGAAGAAGAAGAAGACACATTTCTTCTCCTACCACTTATATGTGCAATATAGCTTCATGCTTTAATTTCCTAAGCACTGGTATCTTACCTAGACTAATGGCTGGATATTAGAAAGTGACAGTCTTCTGAAATCATTAGCTTCCCAGGTGGGTTAAAAGTTATAGTCTTTAAACTCTGAAGTCTATCTGCACATAAAGATAGTGCCAGTCAGTGATACAGAAGACGGAGTGCCTATTGAACAGTGTCATCCACAGATAGAACATCTTATTCCCATAGCACAGTGACATCCAGGGATGCAGAATGCTTATTGCACAGTGTCATACATGCATAAAAGATACTGTGCCCATAGCTCATAGCCATTCAGTAATACAGAAGACTGAGTACTTGTACAGTACTATGTTGCTGAAAGTAAAGGATACAGGAAAATACTTCACATTTTGGTTATAGAGAACCTGGAGACTTTACCACAGGAAAAAAATTCTCCATATAATAGGAAGGTTGGTTTGAAACACCAGTCACTTTTTAGACTTGTGACAGATCTTAAACTAATTATTTAAAAATATTTTAAAAAGCCGCAAGAAACTAAGTTTAAAGCTTGTTCTTTATTATTAGAAGCAATAATTCATCAAACTTGTAAAAATATTTCACTCATGACCTCATTCAGTTGTATTTGGAAATGCTTCAGATTTGGATAAATAATAGACAAAAATAATTTAAACACTTAAACATTCTTTTTGTCTCCTTTCGTAAAATAGAAAATAATCTTTTGCAGAGTATTTCACTCAAAATGCCTTTTTCCTTGCCCATGGAAGATTGAGGAGAAATGCCTTAAAATACCAAAGCCTCAAAGTAAGAGAACAATTCTTTGCTTAAGAAAAAGGGGTCCAAAATTAAAACATTTTCTAAGATTAAAATGCCTTAAATGCATTGGACATTTTGATTTATCCATATAGTTCTATATCCGGATACATTTAAGGCAGTTTTCAAAAATGAAGAAAAAAGTGATGAAACTGAAAATAAAAGTGACTTAGAGAAAGACTGAGATATTTTGTTAACAAGGGGTAAGAAACAAAATTGTGCCTACCATCTTCCTGCTGTAGTGATGGTGATAAGTTGCTACTCAGCTGCTGAGAATAGCAGCAACTCAGAACGGTCACCTCTCAGGTCAGGTAGAAGCTATGGTGTTCTCTATATTTCATATTCCATGCTACTATCATTCAAGCATCTAAAATTAATTTTAAATCCATATATTTTCAGCTCTACTCTTTGCTATAAATTTCTATTAATTTTTAAAATTTAATTAACACATTTGTCTTGTGTTTGAATATCATATACTCTATTTCACTGTGTCCTTTGAAATGCATTGTCTGCACCTGCTGAACCCTCATCCACAACAAATTCCTGACAGCTACCCCCTACCCTCCTTTGCATTGTTTGTGAGTCACACAGAGAGTAAATGTTATCACACCAACCTCTTTCATATAAGAGCTTGTTAATTTTTAATTGAAGTAGAATTACATAATATATCCCTCTTTTATTTCTTCTTCTAGCCCCTCATCTCTAAATTTGAAAACCTCATCATATTGGAGTTTTCTTGTTACATAAGAGTTTCTCTCTCTGTATGTGTACAAATAAACAAATACATCCTGATGAATCAATGTTTGATGTTTATGTATTTCAGGACTGACCACTCTACATTAAACAATCCCAGAGTGAGATAATGAACATCAGAAAATAATTTTCTATGATAACTTTACTAGACAGTCACAATTTCTTATCTTTTAAATCTTATTCTTCTACCCGTAGACAATTGTAGCTACTACCTTTCATTAAAGAAATTTCTACTTTGTAGCAGATGGAGAAAACGAAAGTCTTACGTGAAAAATTTCTCCTAGAAATGACTATATAACTAAAACTGGAATATGATATCTCTATCTCTATCTCTATCTCTATCTCTATCTCTATCTCTATCTCTCTCTATCTCTATCTCTATCTCTATCTATAACTATAACTATAACTATAACTATAACTATAACTATAACTATAACTATAACTATAACTATAACTATATCTATATCTATATCTATATCATATATATATATATATATATATATATATATATATATATAATTAAGGAGGAAGGGGAAATTTTCATGTAGTCGCTGATAAACTAAGGACTACAGGAAACCAATAATTGCTTGGTGTGGTGTTTTGAAGAGAAAGTTGATACTAGGGAGGGGGTACTTTTTGAATAGTCTACACATGCATAATATTGGCAGAATGTAGATTGTAATTTTAGATTAAAAAAGCAGTTGAACTCTTTAAGCAGGTTTTAATGGACCATACCAGTAGAAGTATGGATGACTGTCAGTGAGACTAATGTAGATTAGGACAACCCATTTACAGTGATTTCAAAGGAGAAGAATGTTAGTAAGTGGCATAGAAATGGTTGTTGTGATATTTGGGAGAAGAATGTGGCTATTTGCCCTTGTCCAAAATGTTTGCTTGAGAATAAATCGAAAATTTTTAGATTAATGTCATTGGCAGAAGAGATTTCAAAGCAGCCTTGTATTGACTGTGTGGTGTGTTTAGTCATGGCTAATCTTATGAATCTCTGTAATGAAAGCAACAAGCCAAGCAAAGTAAAATACAAAATATATGGATTGAAGACAAATAAGGCATCAGTGAGTTTAATGGAGCTTAGTTATATGCTCAGGGAGATAAACAGATTAAAGAAAAGTCTGGAGCTAATAAAATAAAGAGAGTGCTAACCTTGGGGCAAGACCAGCCATCTAAGTTTCTAACTTGGGAAAAGAAATTAAAGATAAATTTAAGCAATGAAGGAAAGCATTGAAAACAGTAAAATGATGCAGATATAATTGAATGAAGGGGTCTGTGTTCCAGCCTTAGCAAGCAACAGAGCTTGGATGCATCTCCTAAGATCAGGTTTTACAGTCAAGGGTGCAATGAAGGACTCATAGAATTCCCTCCTGTGATTAAAGAGAACTGCCTAGGTAAGGCATACGTCACAGGTGGTTCTGTATAGCAGTCAAAAGAGATCATTGGATGAAACTTTGAAGGTGAAGCCTGTATTTTCTTAGACATTACAAGATTTCCATGATGCCAGAATCATGTGATAGAGGAAAGCTTCATACCAGGTATGAACAAGCTAAAGAGAAAGACATATGTTCCTGTCAACAAAGACGTAGGAGTTGGCAATATGATTAACACTTGGTCATTGGACATGAAGATGTATAATTCTGAGTTGGCCCAGATAGGATTGGGTTTTGCTTTGTTCCAGTATTTCCTCAGTATACTTTCTTTTTTCTTATATTGAATGGTAATATATATTCAGTGCCATTGTATGTTGAATGCATGCAATCTGCCTTTTGGTTTTGATTTTACAGAGGATTACAATTAAGGGATAGCCATGAGACTCAAGAGAAAATTTGGATCTTTAAACAATGTAGAGAGTGTAAGGGTTTTTGAAATTAGACTGAGTGATTCTTTCATTATAAGATGGTTACAAAGCTATGGGAGTCAGGGAGTAATAGGTGGTAGTTTGAATAGGTATGGTCACCATAGATTAATATATTTCAATGTTTACTCATTAGGGGAGTGGCAATGCATAAGAAAGATTAGAATGTATACCATTTTGGCAGTGGATATGGCTTTGCTAGTGGAAGTATGTCAGTATGAAAAGGCTTTGGGGTTTTAGAAGTCCAAGCCAGACCCAGTGGCTCTTTCTGTTCCTCTTTCCAGAGGAACAGGATGTAGAAGTTACAACTTCTCTAGAATCATATCTGCCAGCATGCCAACTGAAATGTGAATGGAATAAATCTTTGAAGATTAAGCCAGCACCAATTAAATTAATATTTACATTATAAAAGTTTCCATACTGCGATGTCTCTTCACAGCAATAGAACACTGACTCTTGGA
Organism: Rattus norvegicus; assembly: GCF_021556685.1. NCBI lineage: Eukaryota > Metazoa > Chordata > Mammalia > Rodentia > Muridae > Rattus > Rattus norvegicus. The sequence goes on from NC_141538.1 coordinate 16,583,934, forward strand.
GAAGGGAAATTAGCAAAACACTGTTAAGATTTATGGTTTATTATGCTTTGTGGCTTGTCTCTATTTTCACCACTGAATACACACACATACAATGCGTTTTTAAAAAACATATGCAACATATGTGTGCGCGTGTATGTGTGTGTGTGTGTGTGTGTGTGTGTGTGAGAGAGAGAGAGAGAGAGAGAGAGAGAGAGAGAGAGAGAGAGAGAGAGAGAGAGAGAGAGAGAGGTAAAAAGAAATGAATTGAGGACATTCTTAAGAATGTTCACTTCAGTTGCATTCTGCCATGCAAGTAAAAATGACTCACTTCCTGTGCTGCTGAATAACTAAGCATGTGTAAATCAGAAGAGATACTCTCACAAAAGAGAATAAATATTTAAGAGGTCTGAGAAAAGTTTTTGCATAGATAGTTATCCGAAAGGAGACCTTTCAAGTATCCAGATTACAGGTCCTAACTGATTGATCATATATGCTTCTCAGTTGATCAGAATATATAGAAATTTCATTGAACCACACGTGAAAAGAATTTTATCTTATAGGAAACTCAAATTTTGTCTCTATACTCTAAAACAATATGAGTTGAATGGTGAACATGTTTGAACTGTTTGTAGTAAACATAGAAAATGATTTGAACTTTTATTTCTATATCTTCTGTGACACGGGAGTTCATATTTTGATTACAGAACATGTCATCTTGTAAGAAAAGTGGCAATTCATCTCAAGATAAAGTAATGAAAGCCAGGGCCATTTCTGATCACAAAAAACTGTCTAGACATAATATGAATTATTTCTTGTGAAAGAAAACAATTTTTTTTAGTAATTGAGATAGGGGATTGTAGAAAATGCCTGAACGATGTCCATCTCCTCTCATTTCTCACTTTCCAATCTCATTTCCTAGGTTATTGTGAGACAGCGACTTTCCATGTTCCCTATATTCCTGGAGAGTTGGGTAGAATGAGTTTCCATAATGAGCAATGAGTTTGTTATATGGGCAGTTCTTTCTGTTAATTACATCAAATCCATTATTAACTCACAATATATTTATCTCTACACACCCACACCAAATATTCTAGTCACTATTATTCACTAACATGTCTGTACAAATCTTGTCAAAAAAAAAACCCATGGAACAATTCAGCTTTATTAGCATATTTTAAATATTTTATTATATTCATTGAATGTAAAATAATTTAGGCAGATACTCTCTGCCCATTTGCTTTTATTTTAATCAATTTTTATGTCTTAGTCATTGTCACTGTTCTATTTCTATGATGATACACTGTGACTACAACAATTCTTATAAAGGAAAGCCATTCATTGGAGCTTGTCACAGTTTCACAGCATTAGTTCATTCTCATCATTGTGGGAAACATGGCAACAGACAGGCAGACAGTATCAGAGAATTACATGAGAGTTCTATATCTGGATCTGTAGGCATCAGGAAAAGGAAGAGAGCAACTGGGCCTGGCTTTGGCCCTTGAAAGCTCAAAGTCCACTCTTAATGACACCCTTGCTCCAACAAGGATGCACCTAATACCACAAGGCCATACTTCCCATTCTTTTCAAACAGTGCTACTCTCTAAACAATCAAATATGTGAAACTGTGGGGCCAATCTTTTTTAATCCACCACATCATAGCTGATGGTAATCATCCTTTTTCAAGGCCAGTTGAATTTAACTCTCCAAAGAATATCATTATTAGTTCCTATCAATAGTTGCAAATCAATGTCTACTAATTCTTCAACTCTGATCTCATCTCAACATTTATCAAAATATTCATTCAAGTTTGTTAAGTGTTTGACCATGTCAGCTGGGAAATTTTGCGTCTTTTTTTTTATAAATAATTATTTACTTCCATCTTGATCATAACTTACTATCTTTTATCCCCTCTCAGTCACTCCCTCTCAACTCTGATTCTTCCAATCTAGTACTTCCCATTACTCCTTAGAAAAGTAGGTCTTGATATCAAGCTAGCTTGTCATATCAAGTTGTATTAGGACTAGGAGCATCTTCTTCTCAATAGGAAGACCAGAAGGCAGACCGGTTTTGGGAAAGGCATCCAACATCAGGCAACAGAGTCAGAGAAAGACTGTGCTCCAATTGTTAGGAGTATTACAAGCAGCAGATCTGTTACATATATAGAAGTCATAGGTCAATATATAGTCTTTGGTTATAGTTAAGTCTCTGTGAGCTCCTATGTACTCAGGTTAGTTGACTATGTAGGTTTCTTGTGGTGCCCCTGACCACTTTCACTCCTTCAATCCTTTCTCCCTCTCTTCCACAAGTTCTATATGGTGAGGATGTGGAACAAGAGGAACACTCCTCCACTGCTGGTCAGAGTGAAAACTTGTACAACCACTTTGGAAATCAATTTTGTGGTTTCTCATAAATTAGAAATATAGAACTATTTCACAAAACCAGCTATACAACTCCTGGCATGTATCCAACAGATGTTCTACCATATCACAAGGACAGTTGGTCTATTATGTACAGAGCAGCTTTCTTTATAATATCTAAAATTATAAACAACTTAGATGCCCCTCAACTGAAGAATGGATAAAGAAAATCTGAAACATTTACACAATATACTAAAAGCAAGGACATCATAAAATTCACAATCCTTTGGAGTTCAAAGTGCTTGCCAGAGCACACATAATGCATCTCATAAGCTCAATCCAGCTACATTTTATATCTTCTGCTGTTCTTTGTAGTTATGCTGATATACTGGCATCTTCAAATGTTGATTTCCCACTCCCTTTCCCCAATAGCTCCCTCCAGGGGCTCTTTTCAGGGACTGACCCTGCTACATGGTACCAAGCATCAAACTCTCCTCATGAGAGTTTCTACTCTGGAACCTCTGTTGTAAATCAGCACTTTCAACAAAGGCCTTTTCTAACCTCTCACAGTGCTAAGCCTCATCTAGTTGCCATGACACCTTTGTGCTTTCAAGACCTGTACCACATGGAAAATATACATTTTCAAGTTTGATTCAAGACCTCTCTGGATCACAGCTTTTGTGTACTGACTCTGAGGAAACACTTCCGAGTTTGTCTCAGTAGTGGTGGGTGGTCTCTTCTTAATGGGTTAATTTTTCAGCTACACATTGTAAATTGTTCCAGGAAAGCAAACATTTCACTTAAGTATTTATGGTCTGTTCTTAATTACCACCAATTCTTTGGTTCCGCCTCTTCAGAAGGACATAATCAGCATCCAGAACATCAAATGACACAGTACAGTCTTTAGGAGATAATAAAATCTCACATCTAAAACTTCAGAAGCCAGTCTTCCACTACGTGTATTTTTCTTGGCACTCTATCTTTTACACTCCCACCGAACTGCACACTGTCTTCTGAACAGTCAACTGCTTTCCATCCCAAAGTTTAAATACTACCATAATTCTCCCAAAAACACAGGATTCCATCTTTCACAGCAATATTCCATTACCTGGTACTAATTTCTGTCTTAATTAGGTATCTATTACTGAGATAAAGTGCCATGACAATAGTCTACAAGGGGAAAAAAGGGCTAGTTTCCCTTACAACTCTTAGTAACAGTTCATCACTGAGGGATGATAGGGCAGGGCACACACTCAAGGAGCATAGGATCAAGGAAGCAGGGGTCAGGCCACAGAGGAGCACTATTTTCTAGCTTGTTTCCTGTGGCTTACTCAGCCTTCCTTTATAAAAAATTCAGGACAAGATGCCCAGGGGTGGCATCACCTACAGTGAGCGGGACCTTCCCATATTAATCATCAATCATGAAAATGCTCCCTTAGACATTGCCAGGGACCAATCTGGTAAAGGCATTTTTCTCAAATGAGATTCTATCTTCCCAAATGACCCTAGTTTGTGTCAAGATTGCATAAAACCAACCATCACACTGAATGGATAAAATTTTAAGTTAAATAGGCAATTAAGTTTTGTTTGTTTTTTTTAACATTATTCTCTACACTAAGCAGGAAAAAAAGATTTTAGAGTATATATAAAGGTAAATAAAGTCATGTAACTGTTGTTGTGGGAATTGCTCACTTCTTGTCTTCTGAAGGAGAGAATTTTCTAGAGATAGCAAACAGTTAATAAGAAATTTATTAAGAGAACAAAAGTACGTACTGCAGAGATAGACTGCAGTGGGCTGTCCCAAAGGAAGAAGTAAAGATGCAGAGGAGGGTAAATAGTGTAGATTTTAAAAAAAAAGTCATCAATTCTATAAATCTGGGCATAATTGAAGTTTCAGTCCTGTCATTGATTTGCTTTCATTCACAGGCTCATCGACAGTAGAAACATGGCAGATTGGGCATTTTAAATATTTCAAAGTTTGCTCTTCTCTATAATTGTGTTTAATTCACCCAACATTTTTAATCACCTGATTCATCATGAAAACACATGAGAGTTTTCAGAGTTATATTTTTATTTACTCAGCACAAGCAAGTTATTTAAAAAAAAGGAAATTTCTATTGATGAGAGCACCAACTATAAGACACCCTATGAGAAGGAGAAAAAAGTCTTTCAGCATTTCATGCCATTCACCCCTTAATTGATGACTGACCAGGCTCAGTTTGGGTAGTGCCACTCCTGGGGCCACAGTCATGCATGACATATGAGTGCAGGCTGGGCAAACTGTCCCCGCCAGCGGGGACCCAGTTATTCAGGGTCCCGAAGAGACTTTCTACCTGTGGGCCAAAATGGGGGTGAAGAGAAGAAGGAGACCAAGCAAAAGTTCTGTTGTCAAGGTCTCGTTTATTGGGGTGAATGTTACAGCTTTTGAGGCTTTCAGGTAGGGGGAGTGTCCTTTGTGAAACACAGAGGAGGGGGAGGTGCGGATATAGGTAGTGATAGCTGGAGGCAAAGAGGTCAGGCGGTAGAGACACCGGTTGTTGATTCAGGAGATAACAGGTATCTGCTAAGGGAGCTGAGTCATCCCTTGAATGTTATCTTCCTGTGTCATAAATTCATGGGAGAGGCTTTGTCTAAAAATCTTAAGACTTATGGCAGTCATCTTAGGGGTGAATATCTGTGGCCAAACAGCCCAGAGTCACCTAGTCACTTTGAGCCATGCAGTCAAAAAGCGGCTAGGCCCAAATCCAATATGGCTTTGTACAGCAAACTATGAGGGATAAGCCCATAAGTAACATTCCTCCAAGGCCTCTACTTTAGTTCTTGCTTTCAGATTCCTGAGTTAAATTCTTGCCCTGACCTCCCTAAGAGATAGAGTATGAGCTACAAAAGGTAAAACACACTTTACTCTCTAATTTGGTTTTGGTTTTGGTGTTTTATCACAGCAACAGAAACCCTGGCTAAAACAAATGGTAATGTGAAAATCTTTCAAAAGAAACATCTTTTGCTGAGTCAGTGTGAAAAGGACACTACCTCTATTTCAAAAAGCTTAATTAATTCCAGAAGTGCTTTTACTTTGTGCTGTGCCTTAGGGTATCAATTACGGTGAAGAGATACTATGATCATAGTAATGTTTATAATGGAAAATATTTAAATGGGGGCTGGCTTACACTTAAGAGGTTTAGTCCTTTGTCATTGTGGTGGGAAGACAGGTAGCATTCAGGTAGATATGGTACTAGAAAAGTAGCTGAGAATTCTAAGTCTGGATCCACAGGCAGTAGGAACAGAGAGATACACTGGACCTGACTTGAGCATTTGAATCCTTAATGCCTACCTCCAATAGCACACTTATTCCACAAGGCCACATCTACTCCAAAAGGTCACATCTCCTAACAATGCCCCTATCACTATCAAACAGTATGCTTATGAGAAAATGAGAGAAGGAATAGAGGGAGAAACCAAAGTAAATAATTTTCTCAATACAGAATACTTTGAAAAGTTCCCTTGTTTCTGTGTCAAAGATTAACCTAAGATAAAAGAGATGCCAGCCATAGCTAAGTACACAAAATATATCTGCCGTACAAAGACAGAACCTAAACTTTGCAAACAGGACAAAGATAGTAAATGGTAGTAATGTAAGCAGGTAAAGTCTCAAGATTGTGACATTTATTTTTGCTCATCATTGATTCAAGATTTCTAAGTCTAGCCATGACCTTGAAGTCTGTTTTTGGAAAATACCACTGCTTCTGTCCTACATTTTATCTATATCTGCAGTTTACCCTAATCAATGACACTGTGACTTTTCTAAAAGGCCTGTATGTTCTTCCTTTGTCAGCATGGTATATCAGAATAATTGATTTATTTTGCGATAAAGAGAAATATGTTTAAGAGACAAAGAAACTAAAGTTATAAAAATAATGAATGGGACAATGAATTTAAAAAAATAATCCTAAGAAGTTATAAATCAGGTAAATGATTTAAAGTGAAATCATTTAAGGGAAAAGAAAAGCTCAAAGCAAATATTATAGCTTGTTTTTTGTGTGCAACAGAATTAAGTTTAAGCTATAATTTTGGGTAGAAACATTATAAATAAGGTCAGATTGAGGATGGAAAAGAAATGGCCATTATTAATTGCTTTCTGAAAGAATATTCATGAAATGGAAATAATATCCACCCTCTAATGAAGAGATAAACACATTGAATCTAGTAATGGGACCATAGTTACACATAATTTCAATACTATGAGCATCAAATAATTTCAATAATTCTTTTTAGTCACTTACAACTTGGCACCATCTTTAGTCATAGTCCTTGAAATGAAAATACATATATAATAGATTTATTTAAGCATACTTTTGTAACATGAAATCACAATTATAAAATAAACCAAATGACTAAAATTCATGCTAAAGGTAGTTGCTTATTTGAGAACTGGTTGAAATGGGTCAAATGGACATTTATTGTTTTTAATTGCTTTGTGGTGCGTGTGTGTGTGTGTGTGTGTGTGTGTGTGTGTGTGTGTGCCTACAGACACTCTTAGAGGCTAGATTATTGGATGCCTTGGAACTGTAGTTACAGAAAATTATGAGCCTCACATGTTAATTTTGAAATCAAAGTTGGGTCTTTTGCAAGAGCAGTATACACTCTTAATCACTAAGCCACTTTTCATCTATATAACATTTAATTTTATGTTACTACTTATTAATACACTTATGAATCTTCTGTCTGTGTATCTATTATTTTTCTGTCTACTTATCAATCTGTTGAGAATTATAGATATAACTGAAGTATAAAGTTCTTATGGTTAAAAAAAAAAACAGACATTCTGTTGGTGAAAAGCAGTTTGGTTGGTTAGCTCGAAGTCATTAAGCGACTTCACTCATTTTCTTGGAAATAATTGATTGCATAACTTGAATTGTGTCTAGGTAGTGAAAATTTAATGATAGCAAGACACATGCAATTTTAGGGCTTCAGTTCTAGGTGAAAACAAAACTGAAATACAGTAATTACCCATGAGTATTGATATATGAAGAAAAGTCATATATGAAGAAACCTTGGGGCTGAAACAAAAATGGGAAGAATCAGAACATGCATATCAAATATCATTTGGTATGCAAGGAGAACCCATAAATTATGCCAAATAAATTTATATTTTACACCAGGAAAAACATTAATCATAATACTCAATGTACCTATATTCAAAGCAACAGATTGTCAAATAATGTTAGTATGATGTTCATGATGGAAAGCTGTAGTGGAGACACAAAGCAAAGGTCTATTTGTGTCAGAAAATCCACTGAATGACAACCAAAGTAGCAATTTGCTAAACAGTGCCTTAATGTAACCACTTAAGGAAATGTGGGTGTCTTTTACATGTAGGAGCAGGGACAATTCAATGTCATTCCCATCACTGAAATGCCAATTCTAAACGAAGGAGGAATGATGAAAACTTCATTCCTAGAGTTCTACAATCAAATATGGGCAGCTAAACAATTGGAAAAGAGTCTCCTTTAGAAAACACTGCTTGCTAGCCTCCTCCCTCAGTTGTTGGTTTCCATTTTTTTATTCTTATGAAGAAACCATGTGATCCTAGAAAATTTCAGTTCTGTACTGCTTGTGAGTTTGCACTTCCAGAAACTCAAAAGTTTCTTCCAGTACAGATTGTTTCAGCTAAGAGGAAATTTTTGTACAGCATGTGGTGGTTTGAATGAAAATGACCCTCATAATTTCATAGGTAGTGGCATTTTTAGGAGGAGATGTGGACCTGGGATGTGCTTGGGATTTCAAAAGCCTCCATCATTCTCAGCTCCTCCTCTGATTTTGAGCTGTCTGCCTGTTGCCATGTTCTATACCATGAGAGTCATTGACTCTGTCTATAACCTGAAGTTCCTCAAATTAGATAATTCATCTTTATGAGTTTCTTTTTATCATGATGTCTTTGCAGCAATAGGAAACTAGCTTAGACAATAAACAGATACATATCTAAGCTTATGTATAGGCTTGTACACATAGAATATATGTAGTTTAAATTGGGTAAAATGTTACATAATTTCCTAAATTCCCTTTCTGGATACTTTTTAAATAAATCTGTTGTTTATATCTTTCTTTTAGTTTATTGATGTAAAACAACAGGCTGCAGAGGGAGTGATATCTTTGAAAATTTCATAAATATCTTTGAGGTTTGGAATAATTTGAAAACAAAATTGCAAGTGAATTGTATAACAAAATAGTCAAGAAAGAAAAAAGTTAACTGCATTATAAATATATAAAAAAGAACCAGTGAGCTCTGCAGAATCAGGTGTCTTGTTCCAGAATGTCTTGTGATCAATACAAGGCCAGAATTTGCACTAATGGTTTCAGAGTTACCACAGAGAGATGAATGTTAGACTGCAGTTTTAATTTGAGGTCCCAATGGTCACTAAAAAGGCAGAAGCATATACTTCAGAGTCAAAAGGTCTTGAATTCTGACTTCTCATAGACAGATCAGACTTTGTTGGGAATAATATATGGACCTTGGGCTCAAACAAGCTTAAAAATTCACTATGACTAAGATTTTAACTCATTCTGTTATGTTTTCTTGGGGTTTGTTTTGTTTTTGTGATAAGCATGCAGCCCTATCTCTTGCACTAGTGGTTGACAATAAGCACTAAATTTTATCAGTCTTCATGGCTCCAATTTATGTAGACATCCTTCTTGAAATTTGGACAGAAAAAAAACTTTCAAATAGAGTCTGAAGTGGAAGTCAAAAATGAAAGACAAATCCATTCTTATACATGTATAAAACAGGACAAAGAAACACAAAGAATATGATATATCTATGATATATACCATGATACTTACTCAATAGCTCAACTCTTCTACAAGGAAACACAAAAGTACAAAGACAGCTGAAATATTTAATAAAGAATCCAGGGTCAACAACTAGAAGCAAGCTTTTATAGTAAACAACACAATCTCGGGGTTTTTGGCATGATCAAATATCCTGCAATTTATTTGTTGTGGATTATGTTTGGGTTTGAGGAACCCAGGATTATGTAATATAATAAGAAGTCATAATAAACTTGAGGTTTCCACATAAGCTGGGACCAGAACACCCCCTCCCCCCCTGCTGGACCTGATACCATGCAGCTCACACATCAGTTGCAGCTCTATGTCCCAAGTATTCTGGCACTCCCAGCCTCACAGGTAAGACACTAAACTTCACCTCAAATCCTGGTGTACTGGGATCCCTGCAATCCACGCAAGCAAATTCCCTGCCCAGTCAGAGACTCAAGCACCTTTGGATTCCCACACATGCCAGGGACCAGAGCTCGCATGCTGGACCTGATCCCAAATAGCACACACCCCAGTTGGAGCTCAACTACTCAGGTATTCTGACACATCCAGGATCACACGCTCACAGGAAGGCAAGCTCCAGTCAAGGACAAAGAGGCCAGACAATACCCAAGATAGCTAGACGGTGAAAGACAGGTGCAAGAATATAAGCAACACAAAAAATTTGACTTGGCACCATCAGAATCCAGTTCTCCCATCCCAGCAATTCCTATATACCCCAACACACTTATAAATAATATTCAGATCTAAACTTTCATTTCATGAATATGATACATAAAGGACATAAAGAACTCCCTTAAAGATATAAAAAACACAAGTAAACAAGTAGAATCACTTAAGTATAAAAAGCCTAAATCACTTAAAGAAATACAGGAGAAAACAATCAAACAGGTAAAGGAGTTGAACAAAACTGTATAGGATGTAAAAATGGAAATAAAATCATTAAACAGTACTCAAAGGGAGACAGCCATAGAGGTGGAAAACCTAGGAAAGCGAGCAGGAGTCACAGATGAAAGGATCACCAACAGAATACAAGAAATAGAAGAAAGAACATCAGTGATAGAAATAGAACAGAGGACATTGACACAAAAGTCAAGGAAAATACAAAAAAGAAAAAAGCTCCTATCTCAAAACATTCAAGAAATCCAAGTCACAGTGAAAAGACCGAACCTGAAAATAATAGGTATAGAAGAAAGTAAAGATTCCCAATTTAAAGGGCCAGCAAACATCTTCAACAAAATTGTAGACAAAAACTTTCTTAACCTAAAGAAAGAATGCACATAAACATACAAGAAGCTTACAGAACCCAAAACAGATGGGAAGAGAAAAGAAGTTCTTTAGACACATAATAATTACAACACCAAAAGCACAGAACAAAGAAAGGATATTGACAGAAGTAAGGGATAAAGGTTAAGTAATACATAAAGGCAGACTTATCAGAATTAGACCAGACTTCTCAACGGAGACTCTAAAAGCCAGAAGATCCTGGACAGATGTGAAACAGACCTTAAGAGAACAAAAATGTCAGTCCAGGCTAATATACCCAGCAAAACTCACAATTACCATAGATGGAGAAACAAAGATATTCCAAGACAAAACCAAATTTAAACAATACCCCTCCACAAATCCACCCCTACAGAGGATAATAAAAGGGAAAGTCCAACACAAGGAAGGAAACTATACCCATGAAAAAGCAAGAAATTAATCTTTTCACAACAAACCCAAAAGAAGAGGAACAGACAAACATCATTCCACCTCTAAAATAAAAAATAACAGGAAGCAACAGTCATTGACTCCTAATATCTCTGAACATCAATGGACTCAATTCCCTAATACAAAGACATAGGCTAGCAGAATGGATACATAAACAAAATAAAGCATTTTGGTGCATATAGAAAAAACACCTCAGAGTCAAAGATAGATGTTACATGAAAGTAAAAAGGATGGGAAATTTTTTCTAAGCAAATGGTTACAAGAAAGAAGCTGGAGTAGTCATTCTAATATCCGACAAAATAGGCTTTCAACCAAAAGGTATCAAAGATGGGGAAGGATACTACATACTTACCAAAGGAAAAATCCACCAAGATGAACTCTCAATTCTGAACATCTATGCCGCAAATTCCAGGGCATCCACATTTGTAAATTAAATGTTATTAAAGATCAAAGCACACATTGAACTTCATGTGATAATAGAAAGAGATTTCAAAAACCCACTCCCACCAATGGACAGATCATGGAAACAGAAACTAAACAGAGATACAGTGAAACTAATAGAAGTTATGAACCAATGGATTTAACTGATATCTATAGAATATTTCATCCTAAAGCACAAGAATATAAATTTTTCTAAACACTTAATGGTACCTTCTCAGAAATAGACCATACAGTCGGACATAAAACCAACCTCAACAGATACAAGAACATTGAATTTATCTGATGTATTCTACTGGACCACCACCCACTAACCAGAAAAAAAAGGAAAACTACCTAGTGTTTTCTATGAAGCCATAGTTACACTGATATGTAAACCACAAAAAGACCTATAAAAAGGAGAACTACAGACCAATTTCCCTTATGAATATCCATTCAAAAATCCTCAATAAAATTCTTGCGAACCAAATCCAAGGGTACATCACAATCATCATCCACCACATTCAAATAGGTTTCATCCCAGGAATGCAGGGATGGTTCAACATAGCGAAATCCATCAGTGTATATAAACAAACTATATATACACTATATAAACAAACTCAAAGAAAAAAATCACATGACCATCTCATTAGATGCTGAGACAACTATATAACACTCATTACTGTTAAAAATATTGGAGAGATCAGGAATTCAAGATGTATACTTAAATATAATAAAAGCAATATACAGCAAACTAATAGCCAAAATCAAACTAAATGGAGATAAAATCAAAGGAAACCCATTAATAACAGGCATAAGACAAGGCTTCCCACTCTCTCCCTACCTATTCAGTCTAGTACTAGAAGTTCTACGCAAAGCAATTAGATAACAGAAAGATATCAATGGGATACAAATTGGGAGGAAGGAAGTCAAGCTCTCACTATTTGCAGATTATATGATAGTATATATAAGTGACCCCAAAATTTTTACCAGAAATTTCCTACAGTTGATAAACAATTTCAGGAAAGGGACTAGATATAAAATTAACTCAGACATATCAGTAGCATTCCCTACTCAAAGGATAAAAGGGCTGAGAAAGAAATTAGGGAAACTGAGTGGCAGTGAAAGACACTCTGGTTCCCAGTTGAGGAGGTTTGAAACCTTGGTGACCCTGAAGGGACAGTAGGCTTTTCGCCTGACTCCCAGGAAATCACTCTGATCACTAGCCCACAGTCCTCTAGATTTGTGACCATCAGTCACTTAATGACAATGACCCAGGCCCCTTCACAGGTAGAGGAAGTGACCATAGTTACTTAGGCTCAAGACAGATCTCCATTATAATGAGGTAGCTAAAGGCCTGGAGGCTTAGCCAATAAACTTCCCTTCCCAGACTCTTCTCCTTGCAAAAGTTTTAATCTTAGCCCCACTCTGAAAAGGGGGTACGGCTTTATTCATCAACCTTTGCCATGACAATAAACACCTTGAAACCATGAACTGCCTCTTTGTATTGGAATATGCTGTGGGGAGCAAGAGAGAAGGCCTTCACCTATAGGGCCACCACCGTCTATTTCTGGAAGAAAGCTTCCCTGTTCTCCCAGCTGTAGTCACCACCAAGCTCAAGACCACCACCTTCCAGCCAAAGCCTCTCCCCATAGGTCCCAGCCACAGCCTCTCCTTCTTTTTCTCCGCCCCATGCTAGATCCAGCCCCATTGACCCCCACTCCATTATCAGTTTCAGTGCTTACATTGCACCACAGTGACATTTGGATTCCCAAGAGCCTAAGAACCAACAGCACAGCCACCTTGCAGACCCGAGGACCCAAAACCAGCTATGGCTGTGTCTGGAGCTCAGACTGTTCTACTGTTCTTCCCCACCCCCAGAGCGGTTTTCTGTGACTTCCCACATCCCAGTACCAACCGGGCAGTGGTATGAGGTAATTGTACTCAACTTTCCTTCCTCTTCAAGCAGCCAGAGCACTGTAGTGGAGCTGATGCGTTCCCCTTACACCCGCACCCTTAACCTACAGGAAACAATGCTCTTTACAATGGTCACAAATAATATAAAATATATTGTGTGATTCGAACCAAGCAAGTGAGAAATATGTATGAAAAGAACTTCAAATCTTTGAAGAAAGAAATCAAAGAAAACCTAAGAAGACCAAAAGATTTCTCTTGCTCATGGATTGGCAGGAATAATATAGTAAAAAATGGCCATCTTACCAAAAACAATCAACAGATTCAATGTAATCCCCATCAAATTTCCAACTCAATTCTACATAGAGTTAGAAAGAGAAATTCTTAATTTTATATGGAATAACAAAAAAACCTAGGATAGCGAAAACTATTCTCAACAATAAAAGAACTTCTGGGGGAATCACCGTCCCTGACCTCTAGCTATACTATAGAGCAATAGTAACAAAAACTTCATGTTTGGTACAGAGACAGGCAAGTGGATCAATGGAATATAATTGAAAACCCAGAAATGAACCCACACACCTATAGTCACTTGATCTTTGGCAATGAAGCCAAAACCATCCATTGGAAAAAATGACAACATTTTCAACAAATGGTGCTGATTCAACTGGCATTCTGCCTACAAAAGAATCCAAATTGATTCATTCTTATCTCCTTATACAAAGCTCAAGTCCAAGTGGATCAAAGACATCCACATAAAACTAGATAAGCTAAGTCTAATAGAAGATAAAGTAGGGAAGAGCCTTGAATACTTGGGAACATGGGAAAACCTCCAGAACAGAACACCAATGACTTAAGAACAACAATCAACAAAAGGGACCTCATAAAATTGAAAAGCTTCTGTTAAGCAAAGGACACTGTCAGTTGACAAAATGGCAACCCAAAGATTGGGAAAATGTCTTTACCAACCCTACATCTCATAAAGGGCTAATATCCAAAATATACCAAGAACTCAAAAAGGCAGACTCAAGAAAATCAAACAACCCTATTAAAAAATGGAGTACAGAAGTAGAGAATTTACAACTGAGGAATTTTGAATGGCTGAGAAGTAGTTAAAGTAATGTTCAAAATTCTTAGTCATCGGGAAAATGCAAATCAAATGACACTGAGATTCCACCTCACCCCAGTCATAATGGCCAAGAACAAAACTCAGGTGATAGCAGATGCTGGCGAGGATTTGAAGAAAGAGGAATACTCCTTCATTATTGCTGGAATTGCAAGCTGGTATAACCACTCTAGTAATCTGTCTGGTCGTTATTCAGAAAATAGTAATTGTTCTACCTGAGGACCCAGCTGTACCACTCCTAGCCATATACCTTAAAGATGCTCCAACATATAACAAGGACACATGCTCCACTATGTTCATAGTAGCCTTATTTATAATAGCCAGAAGCTGGAAAGAACCCAGATGTCCTTCAACAGAAGAATGGATACAGAAAATGTGGTATACCTGTGTTAATGTGTACCAAATAAACTTTAAATTACAATTAATACAAATAGATGTAGAATGACATACCTACTCATCAAAATAAAAATTCAGAAAATGATATTTCTATTCTAAACATCTATGCCCCAAACACAGGAACCCTCAAGTTTGTGAAAGAAACACTACTTCATCTCAAATCACTTATTGTCACACACTAATAACAGGAAACTTTACTATCCCTCTCATACTAATGTATGTGTTATCCAGACAAAATTATACAGAAAAACACTGGGGCTAACAGATATTATAAACCAAACAGACCTTGCAGGTATCTGCTGAACATTCAATCCAAACACAAAAGTATATGACTTTTTCTCTGAAACTCATGGAACTTTCTCCAAAATTGATCACATACTTGGACACAAAGCAAGTCTCAACAGACACACACACAAAAAAAATGAAATAATTTTCTGCATCCTATAAGACAATAAGAGATTAAACCTTAGATATCAAAAATAACTTAAAGCTTATAAAGTCTTAGAAACTGAGCAACTCTCTACTGAATGAGGAATGAGTCAAAGCAGAAATAAAGAAAAAAATTAATGACTTTCTAAAATTCAGTAAAAATTAATATACAACACACCCATACTTATGGGACACAATAAAAGCAGTGCTAAATTAAGATCATAACATTAAGTGCCCACATTTAAAAAAATGGAGGTTTCATATTAGCAACTTAACAGCACATATGAAAGCTCTAGATCAAAAAAAAAATAATCACACCTGAGAGCAGTAAATGGCAAGAAATAATCAAACAAGGGAGTGAAATCAATAAGATAAAAACAAAGCAAGCAATACAAAGAATAAATGAAATAAATTGTTGGACAAACTCTTATTTAAACTAACTAAAGGACATAGAGAGAATATACAAATTAACTAACTCAGAAACAAAAACCTAAACAAAAATAAAAACAGACACTGAGGCATTCCAAACAATTAGATGGACATACATTGAATACTTGTACTCCCCCAAATTTAAAACTCTAAAAGAAATGGGTCATTTTTCCCAATAGGTATCACAATTTTTATATTAAAATTAAGCAAACAATTTAAGTAGACCTTTATCCCTAGTAAAATAGAAGCAATCATTAAATATCTCTCAACAACAAGAAAATGCTCAGGACAACATGGTTTTAGTGCAGAATTCTACCAGACTTTCAATATAGTATTAATGCCAATACCCCTAAAGGTATTCTACAAAATAAAAACAAAATAAAACATTATCCAATATATTTTATGGGGTCATAGCTTTCCTCAAATTTAAGCCACATGAAGACTCAACAATGAAAGAGTATTTTAGACTGTTTCCTCTTATGAGCACAGATGCAAAAGTATTTAACAAAATACTTGCTAAACAAGTCCAAGAATACATCAAAAAAATCATCCACCATCATCAAGTAGGCTTGATCCCAGAGATGCAGAGATGGTTCAGTATATAAAATCAGTAAATGTAATTCTCCACATAAAGAAACTGAAAGAAAGAAACACATCATCATTGCATTACATGCAAAAATGGCCCTTGACAGAAACTGACAGTATTTCTAGATAAAATGTTAGAGAGATTAGCACTACTAGGAACATATCTAAACATAAGAATTGCACTTACAGTCAAGTTTAAATTCAATAGAGGGAAATCCAAAGAAATTTTACTAAGACTAGGAACAAAACAAGTTGTGTGCTCTGTCCATACCTATTCAATATGGAAGTTGAATTCTTAGCTAGAGCAGTCAGATTACTGAATGAGATCCGCAGGATACATATTAGAAAGGAACAAGTCAAAGTATATTCATTTGCACATGATAAAATAGTATACATAAGCAACTTTAAAAATTCTACCAGAAAATTCCTATAATTAATTACCACCTTCATTGAAGTGGCTAGATGCAAGATTAACTTTTTAAAAAAAAATCACTAGTCCCTCTATATAAGAAAAACAAAGGGGTTGAGAAAAATAAAAATGTGACTTTTTGTAACAGCCATACATAATAAAAAATATATTAAGATAACTGTGACCAAGTAAGCAAAACACCTTATATTAGTTAGATTTTCATTGCTGTGAACAGACACCATGACCAAAACGACTTTTATAAAGGACAGCATTTCACTGGGTAGTATGCAACCTGCCTTACAGATTTAGAGGTTCAGTCTAGTATCATCAAGGTGAGAGCATGGCAGTATTCAGGCAGATATGAGTAAGAGAAGACTGGCTTACAGGCAGTTATGGTGAGGTTCTTAAAGTCTATGCCTACAGTGACAGACTTCCTCCATTAGTGTCACACCTACTCCAACAAGGCCATACCTCCAAACAGTGCTACTCCCTGGGCCAAGCATATTCAAACTATCACAGACTTACATGAAGAAAGAAATTGAAACAAGATATTAGAAGACAGAAAGACCATCCACTGCTCATGAATCAGTAGGATTAACACAATAAAAATAAAAAATGGCCATCCTAACAATAACTATCTAAAGATTCATTGCAATTCTTTCTGAAAGTTCAACACAATTCCTTACAGATCAGGAAAGCACTGTTATAAACTTCATAGCTCAACTTCAAGAACAAAAAATCTCTAAATAGCTAAAAGAATCCCAAACAATAAAAAAAGTGGAGTAACCACAATACCTAATGGTTTCAAGAGCTATAGAAATAAAAAGCACATGGTATTGGCCTAAAAATATACATGTTGTTCAAATGAAATCAAATTGAAGCCCCAGACATAAACCAAAATGCATAGACATTTTATTTTTATAAAGAAGTAAGAAATACACACTGGGAAAAAAAACACCCTTTAATAAATGGTGCTAATCAAACTAGAAGTCTGCATGTAGAAGAATGCAAACAGATCCATATTTATTACCATGCACAAAACTCAAGTCTATGTAAATTAAAGACCTCAACATAAAACCAGGTACACTGAACTTTCAGGTACTAAGGTCAATAATTAATCAACGAGACATCATAACTGAAACACTCCTGTAAAGCAATGAAAATAATAAAAATGTGACTTATTTTTATCATCGAGTATTAATTAGGTGTTTTTTAAAAATGACATCATGGCGTTTTATCAGTATTTTATCATGAATGGAATTGGAAAAAAAATCTTAAGGAAAGCCAGACCCAGTAAGACAAATATGCTGTGTATTCACTTATAAGTGGATGTTAGCCTTTAAGTAAATGATAACCAAGCTACAATCTGTAGACCAAGAGATATAAAGATATTTCTGTACATAGATAGATATACAAAGATATAGTGGTTTATGGAGGTATAGAGGAGAAGTGTGGGGGACACATGGATCTCCCTGTCAAGGAAAACTAGAATAGATTTTACGGATGGACAATGTGTAGTGGGGATGGGAGCATCTGAGATCAGGTATAGGGAAGGATGGTATGGAGGGAAATAGTGATGGAGAAATGGCTAGAAACTTTCTGCAATCCATGAAGGTGACCGTAATGAAGACTCCTAGTAATGGAGGATAGGGAGTAGTAAGTAATCATCTCTTGTACACAAGCATTACTTTCAGTTGTGGGTCTGGGTTGTATTCACTTGAGTTGAGGTCTAAGGAGTTCCCATGAAAATTCTTCAAAAAACCCAGGCTAATACTGAAACCAAACCAAATGAAATAAAAGTTTCTCTCTGCAAACTAACAGTGTAACCCTGTTGCTAAGGGACAACATTCACATAATTCATTGAGCATGGAGAATTTCAGCTGTCACTTACGGGGATGTTTCCCTGTATGTTCTAATCTCTTTAGTACACAAAGCTTCTTTGCCAACTACTGAAATAGAAATGTGTAGCATAAAATATATATATATATAAAATCCCACGCTAATGCTGACTAGGCTACAGCAAGCGGCCTCTGTCTGTTTCCAGTCCTGGGTTCTTTCCTTTTAGCCAGAGCATGTCTCACTGAGGCTGGTTCTGTCCCTCTGTAGCTCCGGATATCACTCTACCTCTCTGCTTGCTAAGTTCCCTTGGATGGCAATTTCCATGCATGCCTTGTACTTCCAAATTCCCGTGGCTGGTTGGGGTACACACATGTATACCACACTCTGCCTTTGTACCTTTTTTGGAACTCAGTTGAGTCACTGCGTGAAGGAAAACACAATACAATCTTAGTTTAGAATAAATAAAAACACAATCGTTGGGCAAAGAGTCTAGTATCGTATGTTAGAAATCCTCTGGTGGAGGATCTGCCATTCGAACTGACAGTCTCTGGTCATCATTTCCTCCTGGCTCCCTCTTCCTCTTCTCAAACCAGAAGTCCCACCTATTCACTCAGTGATTGATCCCTTATAATGTTTATTTATTAGGGAGGAAATTCTACCACAGAAATGTGGACACAAAACCTTTGATTTACAATCTGTCCTGCCTCTAAAATAGGCTAAAGCAATTGTGGCATAGAACTTATGGTAATAGCGAAATAATGACTGAGATGTACTGAAAGTTGACTCGAGAAGAACCAATACCCAATACTGCTAGTATACCAAGAACCAGAAAGTACATAATACAAAGACACAGAGAAAACCAAATATTTCTGATCAAAGTAACTTATTTTTTAATATTTCTTTTCTTATATAAAATATAGGATTATTATAAAATTTAAAATCTATGTACATCTAGCATTTTCTTTTCTTTCTTTTTTTTTATTAACTTGAGTATTTCTTATATACATTTCGAGTGTTATTCCCTTTCCCGGTTTCCGGGCAAAAATCCCCCTCCCCCCTCCCCCCTCCCCTTCCTTATGGGTATTCCCCTCCCAACCCTACCCCCATTGCCGCCCTCCCCCCAACAGTCTAGTTCACTGGGGGTTCAGTCTTAGCAGGACCCAGGGCTTCCCCTTCCACTGGTGCTCTTACTAAGATGTTCATTGCTACCTATGTGGTCAGAGTCCAGGGTCAGTCCATGAATAGTCTTTAGGTAGTGGCTTAGTCCCTGGAAGCTCTGGTTGCTTGGCATTGTTGTACATATGGGGTCTCGAGCCCCTTCAAGCTCTTCCAGTTCTTTCTCTGATTCCTTCATCGGGGGTTCTATTCTCAGTTCAGTGGTTTGCTGCTGGCATTCGCCTCTGTATTTGCTGTATTCTGGCTATGTCTCTCAGGAGCAATCTACATCCGGCTCCTGTCGGCCTGCACTTCTTTGCTTCATCCATCTTGTCTAATTGGGTGGCTGTATATGTATGGGCCACATGTGGGGCAGGCTCTGAATGGGTGTTACTTCAGTCTCTGTTTTAATCTTTGCCTCTCTCTTCCCTGCCAAGGGTATTCTTGTTCCCCTTTTAAAGAAGGCGTGAAACATTCACATTTTGATCATCCGTCTTGAGTTTCATTTGTTCTAGGCATCTAGGGTAATTCAAGCATTTGGGCTAATAGCCACTTATCAATGAGTGCATACCATGTATGTCTTTCTGTGATTGGGTTAGCTCACTCAGAATGATATTTTCCAGTTCCAACCATTTGCCTACGAATTTCATAAAGACGTTGTTTTTGATAGCTGAGTAATATTCCATTGTGTAGATGTACCACATTTTCTGTATCCATTCCTCTGTTGAAGGGCATCTGGGTTCTTTCCAGCTTCTGGCTATTATAAATAAGGCTGCTATGAACATAGTGGAGCACGTGACTTTTTTATATGTTGGGGCATCTTTTGGGTATATGCCCAAAAGAGGTATAGCTGGATCCTCAGGCAGTTCAATGTCCAATTTTCTGAGGAATCTCCAGACTGATTTCCAGAATGGTTGTACAAGTCTGCAATCCCACCAACAATGGAGGAGTGTTCCTCTTTCTCCGCATCCTCAACAGCATCTGCTGTCACCTGAGTTTTTGATCTTAGCCATTCTCACTGGTGTGAGGTGAAATCTCAGGGTTGTTTGGATTTGCATTTCCATTATGACTAAAGATGTTGAACATTTCTTTAGGTGTTTCTCACCCATTCGGCATTCCTCAGCTGTGAATTGTTTGTTTAGCTCTGAACTCCATTTTTAATAGGGTTATTTGTCTCCCTGTGGTCTAACTTCTTGAGTTCTTTGTATATTTTGGATATAAGGCCTCTATCTGTTGTAGGATTGGTAAAGATCTTTTCCCAATCTGTTGGTTGCCGTTTTGTCCTAACCACAGTGTCCTTTGCCTTACAGAAGCTTTGCAGTTTTATGAGATCCCATTTGTTGATTCCTGATCTTAGAGCATAAGCAATTGGTGTTTTATTCAGGAAATTTTTTCCAGTGCCCATGTGTTCCAGATGCTTCCCTAGTTTTTCTTCTATTAGTTTGAGTGTGTCTGGTTTGATGTGGAGGTCCTTGATCCACTTGGACTTAAGCTTTGTACAGGGTGATAAGCATGGATCGATCTGCATTCTTCTACATATTGACCTCCAGTTGAGCCAGCACCATTTGCTGAAAATGCTATCTTTTTTCCATTGGATTGTTTTGGCTCCTTTGTCAAAAATCAAGTGACCATAGATGTGTGGGTTCATTTCTGGGTCTTCAATTCTATTCCATTGGTCTATTTGTCTGTCTCTGTACCATGCAGTTTTTATCACTATTGCTCTGTAATACTGCTTGAGTTCAGGGATAGTGATTCCCCCTGAAGTCCTTTTATTGTTGAGGATAGTTTTAGCTATCCTGGGTTTTTTCTTATTCCAGATGAATTTGCAAATTGTTCTGTCTAACTCTTTGAAGAATTGGATTGGTATTTTGATGGGGATTGCATTGAATCTGTAGATTGCTTTTGGTAAAATGGCCATTTTTACTATATTGATCCTGCCAATCCATGAGCATGGGAGATCTTTCCATCTTCTGAGGTCTTCTTCAATTTCTTTCCTCAGTGTCTTGAAGTTCTTATTGTACAGATCTTTTACTTGCTTGGTTAAAGTCACACCAAGTTTGCCTTTATATGTTACTTGACCCTTCTCCCTTACTGCTTTCAATATTCTTTCTTTATTTTGTGTGTTTGGTGTTTTGACTATTATGTGACGGGAGGTGTTTCTTTTCTGGTCCAATCTATTTGGAGTTCTGGAGGCTTCCTGTATGCCTATGGGTATCTCTTTTTTTAGGTTAGGGAAGTTTTCTTCTATGATTTTGTTGAAGATATTTACTGGTCCTTTGAGCTGGGAGTCTTCACTCTCTTCTATACCTATTATCCTTAGGTTTGATCTTCTCATTGAGTCCTGGATTTCCTGTATGTTTTGGACCAATAGCTTTTTCTGCTTTACATTATCTTTGACAGTTGAGTCAATGATTTCTATGGAATCTTCTGCTCCTGAGATTCTCTCTTTCATCTCCTGTATTCTGTTGGTGAAACTTGTATCTACAGCTCCTTGTCTCTTCTTTTGGTTTTCTATATCCAGGGTTGTTTCCATGTGTTCTTTCTTGATTGCTTCTATTTCCATTTTTAATTCCTTCAACTGTTTGATTGTGTTTTCATGGAATTCTTTCAGGGATTTTTGTGACTCCTCTCTATGGGCTTCTACTTGTTTAATTATGTTTTCCTGGGATTCTTTCAGGCATTTTTGTGATTCCTCTCTGTAGGCTTCTACTTGTTCTCTCAGGGAGTTCTTCACGTCTTTCTTGAAGTCCTCCAGCATCATCAAATATGATTTTGAAACTAGATCTTGCTTTTCTGGTGTGTTTGGATATTCCATGTTTGTTTTGGTGGGAGAATTGGGCTCCGATGGTGCCATGTAGTCTTGGTTTCTGTTGCTTGGGTTCCTGCGCTTGCCTCTCACCATCAGATTATCTCTAGTGTTACTTTGTTCTGCTATTTCTGACAGTGGCTAGACTGCCCTATAAGCCTGTGTGTCAGGAGTGCTGTAGACCTGTTTTCCTCTTTTCTTTCAGCCTGTTATGGCGACAGAGTGTTCTGCTTTCGGGCGTGTAGTTTTCCCTCTCTACAGGTCTTCAGCTGTTCCTGTGGGCCTGTCTCTTGAGTTCACCAGACAGGTCACTTGCAGCAGAAAAGTTGGTCTTACCTGTGGTCCCGAGGCTCAAGTTTGCTCGCGGGGTGCTGCCCAAGAGCTCTCCTCGGCAGCAGCAACCAGGAAGATCTGTGCGGTCGTTTCCGGGAGCTTCAGTGCACTAGGGTTCCAGTTGGCGTTTGGTGTTTTCCTCTGGCGTCCGAGATGTGTATGCAGAGTGCAGTCTCTTCTGGTTTCCCAGGCGTGTCTGCATCTCTGAGGGTTTAGCTCTCCCTCCCACGGGATTTGGGTGCAGAGAACTGTTTATCCAGTCTGTTTCCTTCAGGTTCCGGCGGTGTCTCAGAGGCAGCGGTCCTGCCGCTCCTGGGCCCTCCCCCACGGGAACCCAGGGGCCTTATACAGTTTCCTCTTGGGCCAGGGATGTGGGCAGGGGTGGGCAGTGTTGGTGGTCTCTTCCACTCTGCAGCCTCAGGAGTGCCCACCTGACCAGGCGGTCGGGTCTCTCTCCCACGGTGTCTGTATAAGTTGAATTCTATTTTCTATTATTGAAGCTTGCTCTTCTTGAAGAGATAAGACATACACAAACAAAACTCTGATATGAATCTGTGGTCCCGAGGCTCAAGTTCGCTCGTGGGGTGCTGCCCACGGGCTCTCTGCAGCGGCAGCTACCAGGAAGATATGCGCCGCTCCTTCCGGGATCTTCAGTGCACCAGGGTTCCAGATGGCCTTTGGTGTTTTCCTCTGGCGCCCGAGATGTGTGTGCAGAGAGCAGTCTCTTCTGGTTTCCCAGGCTTGTCTGCCTCTCTGAAGGTTTAGCTCTCCCTCCCACGGGATTTGGGTGCCGAGAACTGTTTATCTGGTCTGTTTCCTTCAGGTTCCGGCGGTGTCTCAGAGGCCGTTGGGTCTCTCTCTCACGGGGTCTGGGAGCAGAGAGCTGCTGCAGGCCGGTATCCGCGGGTGCGGGACTTCCGGTAAACACCTTCTTTTTGTTTTTAATGAATTTTTTATTTACATTTTGAATGGTACTCCCTTTCTCCCACCCAACAACCCACTGCTTCCTGCCTCCCTGCCCTGACATTTCCCTACACTGGGGTTTGAGCTTTGGCAGGACCAGGGGCTTCTCCTCCCTTTGGTGTCCAACAAGGCCATCCTCTGCTACACATGCAGCTGGATCCATGGGTCTGTCCATGTGTACTCTTTGGTTTAATGGGAGCTCTGGTTGGTGAGAATTGTTGTTCTTATGGGGTTACAAAGCACTTCAATCCTTTATCTAACTCCTCCAATGGGGGCCCTATTCTCAGTTCACTGATTGGCTGCTAGCATTTGCCTCTGCATTTGTCATGCTATGGCTGAGCCTCTCAGGAGAGAGTTATATCAGGCTCCTGTCAGCATGCACTTCTTGGCATCAGGAATATTGTCTGGGTTTGGTGGCTGTATGTATATGGGCTGGATTCCAAGGTGGGGCAGCCTCTGATTGGCTATTCCGTTAGTCCCTGCTCAAACCTTTTTCTCCATATTTCCTCCTATGACTATTCTGTTTCCTCTTCTATGAAGGACTGAAACATCTGCACTTTCGTCATCCTTCTTCTTGAGCATCATGTGATCTGTGGATTGTATCTTGGGTAATTCGAGATTTTGGGCTAATATCTACTATCAGTGAGTGTATACCATGTGAATATTTTTGTAATTAGGTTACTTCACTCAGGAAGTAACTAGTTCCATCCATTTGCCTATGAACTTCACGAATTCATTATTTTTAATAGATGGATAGTATTCCATTATGTAAATGTACCACAATTTCTGTATTCATTTCTCTGTTGAAGGACATCTGGTTTCTTTCTAGCTTCTGGCTATTATAAATAAGGCTGCTATGAACAGAGTGGAACATATGTCCTTGTTACATGTTGGAGGATCTTTTGAATATATACACAGGTATTACTATGTTCAATATTCTGAGGAAACTCCAGACTCATTTCCAGAGTGCTTGTACCAGCTTACAATTCCACCAACTTTGGAAGAGTGTTCATCTTTCTCCACATCCTCGCCAGTATCTATCATATACTGAGGTTTTGATCTTAGCTACTGACTGATGTGGGGTAGAATCTCAGGGCTATTTTGATTTGCATTTCCCTGATGACTAAGGATATTAAACATTTCTTTAGGTGTTTCTCAGCCATTCAAATTTCCTCAGCTGAGAATTCTTTGTTTAGCTCTATACCCCATTTTTAATAGGGTTAACTGATTCTCTGGAGTTAAATTTCTTGATTTCTTTTCATATGTTGGATATTAACTCTCCATCAAATGTAGGATTGGTAAATATATTTTCCCAATCTGTTGGTTGGTGTTTTGTTCTAATGGCAGTGACCTTTGCCTTACAGAAGCTTTGTAGTATTATGAGGTCCCACTTGTCGATTCTTGATCTTAGAGCCTAAGCCATTTGGTGTTTTGCTCAGGAAATTTTCCCCATTGCCCATGTGTTCGAGGCTCTTCGCCACTTTTTCTTCTTTGAGTGAATATGGCTTTATGTGGAGGTGCTTGATCCACTTGGACTTAAGCTTTGTACAAGGCAATAAGAATGGATGGGTTTTCATTCTTCTACATGCTGATCACCAGTTGAACTATTATCATTTCTTGAAAATGGTGTCTTTTCCCCACTGGATGGTTTTAGCTCTTTTGTCAAAGTTCAAGAGTGTTTTGGGTTCATTTCTAAGTCTTCAGCTCTATTCCATTGATCTACTGGCCTATCTCTGTATCAGTACCATAGAGTTTTGATAGCTATTGGTTTTTAATACACCTTGAGGTCAGGAACGGTGATTATGCCAGATATTCTTTTATTGTTGTTGATAGTTTTGGTTATCCTGGATTTTTGTTATTCCACATTAATTTGCAAATTGCTCTTTCTAACTCTATGAAGAATTGAGTTGGAATTTTGATGTGGATTGCATTGAATCTATAGATTACTTTTGGTAAAAATGGCCATTTTTACTATATTAATCCTGCCAATCTATGATCATGGGAGGACTTGAAGTTCTTGTTACATAGATTTTTCACATGCTTGATTAGAGCCACACCAAGGTATTTTTATTATTTGTGCCAATTGTGAAGGGTGTCATTTTCATAATTTCTTTCTCTGCCTGTTTATCCTTCTGGTAAAGGAAGGCAACTGATTTGTTTGAGGTAATTTTATATCTAGCCACTTTGTTAAAGTTGTTTATCAGGCTTAGTAGTTCACTGATGGAACTTTTGGGGTCACTTAAGTGTACTATCTTGTCATCTGCAAATAGTAATATTTTGATTTCTTCCTTTTCAATTTGTATCCCTTTGAGGACCTTTTGTTGTCTCATTGCTCTGGCTAGGAATTCAAGTACTATAATGCATAGGTAGGTAGAGAGTCGGCAGTCCTGTTTAGTGCCTGATTTTAATGGGATTGTTTTAAGATTCTCTCCATTTAGCTTGATGTTATCTACTCGTCTTCTGTATATTGCTTTTATTATGTTTAGGTATGGGCCTTGAATTCCTGATCTTTCTAAGACTTTTAACATGAAGTGGTGTTGAATTTTGTCAAATGCTTTCTCAGCATCTAATGAGATGATCTAGTAGCTTCTTTACCTTGAGTTTGTTTATATAGAGGATTACTTTGATGGATTTCCACATACTGAACTATCCCTGCATCCCTGGGATGAAGAATACTTGATCATGATGGATGATCATCTTGATGTATTCTTGGATTTGGTTTCCTAGAATTTTATTGAGTATTTTTGCATTGATATTCCTAAGGGAAATTAGTCTGAAGTTCTCTTTCTTGGTTGGGCCTTTATGTGGTTTAGGTATAAGCATAATTGTGGTTTCATAGAAAGAATTGGGTAGTGTTCCTTCTGTTTCTGTTTCATAGAATAGTTTGGACAGTATTGGTATTAGGTCTGATAGAATTCTCCACTAAACCATTCTGGTCCTGGCCTTTTTTTGTTGGGAGACTTTTAATAGCTATGTCTATTTCTTTGGCAGTTGGGGGACTGATTCCATGGTTTATCTGATCCTAATTTAATTTTGGCACCTGGTATGTGTCTAGAAAATTGTCTATTTCATAAAATATTTTCCAGTACTGTGAAATATAGTCTTTTGTAGTAGGATCTGATGATTTTTTTAATTTCCTCAGATTCTGTTGTTATGTATCCCTTTTCATTTCTGATTTTGTTAATGTGGATACTGTCGTAGCCCTGTCTGTTAAGTCTGGCTAAGGGTTTATCTATCTTGTTGATTTTCTTAAAGAACTAGCTCCTGGTTTTGTAGATTCTTTGTATAGTTGTTACAACTTGTTTAATTTCAGCCCTGAGTTTGATTATTTCCTGCTCTCTTCTCCTCTTTGGCATATTTCTTTCTTTTTGTGAGCTTTTAGGTATACTGTCAAGATGCTAGTGTATACTCTCTCCAGTTTCTTTTAGGAGGCACTCACAGCCATGAGTTCTCCTCTTAGCACTGCTTTCACTGTGTCTCATAAGTTTGAGTATGTTGTGCCTCCATTTTCATTACATTCTAAAAACTCTGTAATTTCTTTATTTCTTCAGTGACAAAGTTATCATTGAGTAGAGCATTGTTCAGCTTCCATGTGTATTTGGATTTTCTCTTGTTTTTGTTGTTATTGAAGGCCAGCCTTAATCTGTGGAGATCTGAGAGGATGCATGATTATTTCAATCTTCTAATACCTGTTGAGGCCTGTTTTGTGACAGAATATTTGGTCAGTTTTGGAGAAGGTACCATGAGGAGATGAGAAGAAGGTATATTCTTTTCTTTTAGGATGAAATTTTTTATAGATATCTGTTAAATCCATTTGGTGCATAACTTCTGTTAGTTTCTTGGTGTCTCTATTTATTTTCTGTTTCCAGGATTTGTCCATTGTGAAGAGTAGGGTGTTGAAGTCTCCCACAATTACTATGTGAGGTGCAATGTATGTGCTTTGAGCTTTAGTAAGCTTTCTTTTATGAATGTAGGCACCCTTCCATTTGGAGCATAGATATTCAGGATTGAGTGTTCATCTTGTTGGATATTTCCTTTGATGAATATGAAGTGTCCTTCCTTAGCTTTTTTTGATAACTTTTGTTTGTAAGTCTTTTTTTTTCTGTATTAAAGTGGCTACTCCAGCTTGTTTCTTGGCACCATTTGCTTGGAAAATTGTTTTCCAGCCTGTTCCTCTGAGGTAGTGTTTGTCTTCGTCACTGAGGTGTGTTTCTTGTATGCAGCAAAATGCTGGGTCCTCTTTCTGTATCCAGTCTGTTAGTCTATGTCTTTTAATTGAGAAATTAAGTCCATTGATATAAAGAGATATTAAGGAATAGTGATTGTTGTTTCCTATTATTTTTGTTGTTAGAGGTGGAATTATGTTTGTGTGGCTCTCTTTTGTGTTTGTTGCAAGGAGATCACTTTTTTGCTTTTTATAAGGTTTAGTTTCCCTCCTTTTGTTGGAGTTTTCTATTTATTATCCCATGTAGAGATGAATTTGTGGAATGATATCGTGTGAATTTGGTTTTGTAATGGAATATCTTGGCTTCTCCATCTATGTTAATTGAGAGTTTTGGATATAGTAGCCTGGACTGTCATTTGTGCTCTCTTAGGGTCTGTATGATATCTTCTTGGATCTTCTGGCTTTCACAGTCTCTGTTGAGAAATCTGGTATAATTTTGATAAGTCCACCTTTATATGTTACTTGACTTTTTTTCTTACTGCTTTTAATAGTCTTCCTTTATTTTCTGCATTTGGTGTTTTTACTATTATGTGACAGGAGGAATTTCATTTCTGATTCAATTTATTTGGAGTTCTGTTAGTTGCTTGTACATTTATAGGCATCTCTTTTTTGTTTATGTTAGGTAAGTTTTCTTCTGTAACTTTGTTGAAGATTTTTACTCTCCTATTAAGTTGGGAATCTCTGCCCTCTTCTATATCTATGATCTTCTCATGGTGTCCTGCATTCCTTTGATGTTTTGGGTTAGGAACTTTTTATTTTTTACATTTTCTTTGATTGCTGGGTCAATGTTTTCTATGGTATCTTCTGCACCAGAGGTTTTTGTTTTTCTTCTTCTATCTCTTTTATTCTTTTGGTGGTGCTTGTTTCTATGACACCTGATCTATTTTCTAGGTTTTCTATCTCCATAATTGTCTGCCTTTGTGATTTCTTTGTTCTTTCTATTTCCATTTTAAATCCTGTATGCTTTTGTTCAATTCCTGCACTGCTTTGGTTGTGGTTTCCTATAAACCTTTAAGTGATTTTTGTTTTCC
Organism: Rattus norvegicus; assembly: GCF_021556685.1. NCBI lineage: Eukaryota > Metazoa > Chordata > Mammalia > Rodentia > Muridae > Rattus > Rattus norvegicus. The sequence goes on from NC_141538.1 coordinate 16,612,871, forward strand.
CTCTTTATGAGCTCCTATCTTTTACCTGTGTTGTCTTGTATTTCTTTAAGAGAGTTATTTATGTCTTTCTTAAAGTTCTTATTATCATCATGAGATGTGATTTTTAAATCCAAATCTTGCTTTTCTCATGTCTTGGGACATCCAGTATTTGCTTTTGTGGGAGAACTCAGCTCTGATGATGCCAAGTAGTCTTGTTTTCTGTTGCTTAGGTTTCTGTCTTTCCCTTCACCATTTGGTTGTCTCTGGTTTTATCTTGTCTTGCTGTTTGGGACAGTGGCTTGACCCTTTTGTAAGCCTGTGTTTCAGCACTCCTGGAGACCAGATTTCTTCCCCTGGCATCTGGGTATAGAGAGGTGTGGGACTGGGTCAGCTACAGGTGTAGGCAGAAATCAGAAGGATCTTGTCCTGGACTGTTCCTGGGGTTCTATGTTCTAAGGGCTACAGACGGGTCCATTGGAGCCAAACTGGTGGTCTTATATCTTCTCCCAGTTTGGTCAGTGCTCTTGGGGACTGGCTTTCAGCTCTTGCAACTTAATTTTTAATAAAATAAAATGCTCCCTAATCGTATTTAGCTATACTTATAGTTCAATGCCTTATCTAGTCACTGGCAAAGAACTTTCTACAGCCCAAGATGGGAACAGATACATAGACCAAAAGTCAAATGTGGAGAGTTTTAATTAGAGGGCTCTATTATATCCCTCCATTCCCTATGTGTATATCACATAGAAGGTGAGGCAAAAAATTTGTAAAATTCAGAAAAAAGGAGGATGTCATGGGAACTAGGCCATCTGAATCAACTAAGCAGTGTACATGTGAGATCACAGAGACTGAAGCAGCAAGAACAGAGCCTACATGGCTCTATACCAGGTTCTCTGTGCATGTATTATAGCTATCAGCTTTGTTTTTATGTGACACATAACTTTGAAAATGTGTGTGTGTGTGTGTGTGTGTGTGTGTGTGTGTGTGTGTGTGTGTGACTCTTTTGCCTGCTCTTGTGACTCTTTTTCTCATGATGGTTTATTGTGTCCAACTTCGACATGAAATTTTTTTCCTTTATGTTATAATTTTTTTGGTCATGTTTGATCATATTAGAAACTCATTTGCTTTTTAAGTTAGACAGAAAATGTGTGGCACTAGAGAAGAGGGAAGGTGGAGAGAAACACAGAGGAGTAAAGGGAGGGGAAACTATCACCACAATATATTGTTTGAGAAAATAATCTATTTTCAATTAAAAAATACAAGAATCAGATATATATTGCATCCAAAAAAGCACAGTTAACCGGTGAATATCTCCCAAAAATGAATGAACTACTAAGCAAATGGAAATCAAAACCAATCACAACTATCCAACTGAAAACGTATACTTTAAAAAAAAAATCAATTAGTTGGGGGAGGGCGGCAATGGGGGGAGGATGGGGAGGGGAACACCCATAAAGAAGGGGAGGGGGGTTAAGGGGATGTTGGCCCAGAAACAGGGAAAGGGAATATCACTCGAAATGTAAATAAGAAATACTTAAGTATAAAAAAGTAATAAAAAGTAATAAAAAATCAATTAGAATATGTAGTGATTTTTGAGAATTATGGAATGTTGGTTTCTTTACAAAAACACAGAAATATTATAAGAGCATGTTTTCATGTTAATTCCAGAAGTAGGGACGTAGGTTGGATTCAAACTGTTTATACCATCTACTATGATTTGCCCTGTTTTCTTGCAGAAGCATGGTTCTGCCAACTGTAGATAGTTTAAGTGACTGTGTGATCTTTGCAATTCTGGGAACTTTCCAGAGGGTAAATAAATGCTAGGACCATGAAAGGTGTATTATGGGTAGTGGTTGGGTCTTTAGGGAGGTTACTTGTATGTTAGTAGCCATAGTTCAAGAAGAACCAAAAGTGTATGTATATATATATATATATATATATGTATATATATATATATATATATATATATATATATATATAAAACCTCCTTCTCTATTCTTGACCCTTTCCTATCTAGTGTTAGTAGCTAAAACTGGATGAAGAGGGGAACAAATGTTGGGAAAAAGTAGAACCCACAAAGGAGCAAAGGCAAGAAACGATAAAAGAGAGACTAAATTAGTAACAGGAAAAATCTAGTAAGAAGATACAATAACTGTATATATGTATACACCAAATGTTAGAAGCTCTAAGCTCATAAAACAACCAAACGTCGTAAGAAGCACCATGGTCTTGAAAGAATATAAATCTACATATATTTCCATAGGTCTTCCAGCTATAAAAGCAAAGGACCTTTGTTGCTCCCATATACTGTGAATGAACTTGATTTAACAAATAAGAGTAAAATACATTACCAAACAGATAGGAAAGGATTAAAGTAGGCTAAGTAAAATATTTGGCTTTTATATTTTCAGTTAAGCTAATAGATAACAAATTTCTGGAATAATAGAGACATTTTATAATGATTCAAATATAGAATTCCAAAGTAATCAATAAAGCTCAAAACTTAGGGGATAATTAAATTACTAACAAAAATGTTAAGAAATAAGAAGGAAGAGTTTAAAGCTCTGACATAACCTTTATGGATGTAATTATATTTTAAAGTTAATTTGATTCAGTTATAAATAGATACTGCAAATCTTTGGTCAGCTACTAACAAGAATATTAAGAGGAAAAACTTAATGAAATATTAATAGGCAAATTTTGAAACAGATAAAATATTTAATTAAAAACAGAGTAATGTCTATACAAATGGTTCAGTCAGTAATGTACTTGATGTACAAGTAAAAGGACCTGAGTACAAATCACTCACAGCATGTGAAAAGCAAGGTGTTTTTGCAAGTGCCACAAATTTCGGAGTTTGGGAAGCATAGAGAATAGAATCTCAGGATCCCACTGGCCAGCTTTCTAGCATAATCAGAGAATTCCACGTTCAGAAAGTGACCATGTCTCAATACATAAGGTGGGACAACTAAAGAAGACTCCTAGCTTTGACATCTGGCTTGCACACACACACACACACACACACACACACACACACACACACACAAATGGTAAAAGAATGATTAAAACAAACAAACAACAAAAAGAGAGGGCATAAAAATATGAAAGACAAAGGAAGAAACAGTAATAACTCTAAAATAGAGTAGCAGCTGCAGTAGATAATAATGTAAAGTATAGCGATAATTATTGCTATAGTCTCAATCTTAAAAGGACCTCCATATGTGCATGTAGTGGATCCAAAGATGTTACCTTTAAGAGGTAATATCTTCAGATCATGGATGGAGGTATTAGGACCTCACTCCTTTCCTTTGTATTTCACATGCTGGCTTTGCAGGAACAATTTTTCCATTCTACCTCTTTCTATCATTACTATATGATTATAGGCGGAGACCTTAGCAACAGGAGACAAAAGCTGATTGGCAGGTTTATTGATAATAGTGTCAGAATGGTTGTTAATGCAACTTCTTTATGAATAAAATGTCATAGGTCTAAATGTGAATCTTAAGTAACAGAAACTGCCAGACAGGACTGCTGATAACAAAGCAAAACACAGTATCTGGCTGTAGGGTTCATGTAAATATATGACAATTTAGATTATAGAGATGACATCTCAGTGTCTGAAACACATAGAACTTGCATACTTCTCTCATAAATACAATGTCTTAGTCTATACCACTAGCATTTGGGAGTGCTAATATTTCAAGGCAAAAGATTGAATATGATTAGAGCACTCATGGTTTCATCCATTAGTTGAGTACAGTTAATCTCAAGGGCTTGTCTGTTGTTCTTTTGTGGGATTTTGGTTTTATGGGAGAAACACGTCTCCTCTGATCCTGATCTTTCTTCATTGCCTGTAAACCAGTATCCTTCCCTATTGGTTGGGTCTTCGTTTAGGTGACAGTCATTCACCATATATCCCACAGTAGATAATGTTTGTATTATTTCTCTTTGGGTGCAAGCCTGTGTAGTTTCACTATTTGATAAAGCAGCACCCTCACCACCATGTTGCTTAGGACTGGAGCTTTCATTCCTATTGGCTATAAATTGTGACACTGGATGAAATTATAACCTCCCGAGCTAACTGTGTAGTTAAACTGAAGGTATAATGAGACAAATAATACCATTTTACACACACCACCTTCCATAACTATGTGTAAGATTTATTTTTCTTTTAATAAATGAAGGATATATTTTGTAAGAAGGAGAAAATCTGCATTGACATAATCTGTTTTACTCACACCATCATTCTCATGTCTTCTCTCTTGGATAGAAACATTTTTTTTACTTCCACATGTTACTTCTATTCTAGCACCTAGAGCACAACCTTTGACTCTTCTCTGATTGCTTCAGTATAACATCTGTGTCAGTGCTCTTCCCAGTGTCCAATAAGTGGCCGTGAGGAAACTTGTGTACAGTAAGTTCATATATAATATATCTTACTGACTTTTCTCTTGGCTAGTTAGTGAATTTGTTTCTTCATAAACTACAAAAGAAATAGTTTCAGGTTAAATAGAGAATTTACTACTTCAAAATTTCTGTTTTATTTTCTGGAAATGCCTGTACTGTAAGATATAAAAGAAGGATAAATATTTATTCTTATTTACATGAATTTATCACACTTCCCTTGCAGTGCAAAGGGTGGCATTTTATTTTTGTTCCACAGCTATATTCAAGATGTTTCCTTCACTGAAGCAATTGTCATTTCTAGTCACTTCAAAGGCTCTTTTTGATGTGAGAAATATATCTCTGTCCATTGTCCCAAGTGGCCTATGTAATGGCTACCTTACACTTACTGCAGGAAGCAGACCAGTCTAATCCTGCATCCTAATGTCCTTCCAAGATCGCAAGTGACGTTGAGATTTCTTAGTCTTTTAGCATATGGAGATAGGTAACAATTACTAAATTTATTGTAAAAGTTTGTATATAAGAGACAAGCATCCCAGGCACCCAGAACTTCAGGTTCTTCATTTCAGGACATTTGCAATATTCAATCTCTACATCTGAAGCCATCATTATAGAACATAACATGCCCAAATATACCAATTTGACTTATTTTCATGGATAGCCTGTTTTGTTTTTGTTGTTGTTTTGTTTGTTTGTTTCTCTTTATTGACTTATTTTCATGGATGGCCTGTTTTGTTTTTGTTGTTGTTTTGTTTGTTTCTCTTTATTTGCTTTATAAAATACTATGTCATCTTTCTGAAACAAAAAACCTCTGACTACATTATACACCTCATCTTTGAGAGGTTGACTCCATTTTATCAAAATAAATCCATTCAATCAATTATCCTGTCCCAACTATTCTAAACATTGGATTTGGGAAAATATTCCAAGGAAGTTATTATAAATGAAGAAAAAAACTATGTATTTTTACTTAATGAAATTTGTCTTTGAAAAGAAAGATCAGTTGCCAAAAAATATAGGAGTAATGAAATAGCAAAGATTTGGTCTATCATTGTATGAAGGCTTTTATCATCTCTCTGGAGTCAACATCAGCTCAAGAAATATTTCACTTTGAAGTTCACTCTTTTTATATGCCAAGTGCTGGTAGCCACAAATCAGTTTTCAGAAAGCAGGTTATAAGCAAAGCTACTTGATAAGTGAAGCCCATATTTTGTGAGATGCCTAGAGGAAACATTTTTGTCTAAAGCTCTACAAAGTGTCAATTTCAGAGAATTTAATTAAGAACATCTGCTAATGTCAACCCTTAAAAATTGTAGTGAAAGAATAATGGATTTCTGAAATCAAGTTTATTGTTCTTCATATAGCAGGTAAAATGTCAAATTGGACATTGATGGATTGCAAAAAACTGCCAGCATTTCTACTCACAGAACTGAATATTAATCAGATATCAATGGCTTTATTGTTCACGCGAGAGTTAATCAGAAGGTTAATATTAACTTAGACTGCATTTATCAAAAAACCCAAAAGTAACCATGCCTTACACAAAATAGTTACTTCTTCCTTCTCGTACAAGAAAGTTGAATGTATGCCATCTAAGAAGATATGTAGAAACTCCATAGCTCCATCCTTGAAGCAGGCTGCAATATTTTCTTATACCCTCCTTAATATGCAACAACCTGTCTCATTTTACTTCATAGCCCACAGGGCTACTTATAGTGGATCTACCCAACTGTTTGTTTTGCTAGCAATGACAGACAGAGAGAGGGAGAGAGAGTAGGGGGAGAGGGATAGGAAGAGGGACAGGGAGAAGGAGAGGGAGGGAAAGAGGGAGGGGGAGAGAAAAAGAATGGGCAAAATGGAACACTTCCTTGACCTTCTTAATTAGCTTTGCTTATATGCCATTTCATATCACCAAAACAGAGCCACATCCTAAACCAGCAGTGAGATAGTGGAACAGTAATGCTAAGATCTATAACAAAAGGAAGACAGGGAAACAGAGTAGGTGGAAAGTTTTTTAAGTTCCCAGTCAAAAACGACAGAAAGTTAAATAGCGTGTTATTGTAATCCCTAACAACAAGATTTGGAGGGTAAACAATATAGAGTGAAATATAAACTCTGCCAATTTCAACCTTATAAATCCATCTAGTTATTTGTGCCTTCTAGATCACTCTTCTTTAGTTCAGAATGATTGCAAGCCCTTTAGATATGACCATTTGAAGAGTTCTTCATTTAATTTGATAAATATTTGTTGAGGACATTGGTGTCTACATTCTTGAGAAAGATTGTTCTGTCATCTCTTATGGCTATGTATAGGGTCACATGGAAAGAGTTGTTAAGTGGTTTCTATGTTTTAAAAGACATTTTGCTAACTTTGGAACACACTGGGAGTGTTTGGTCTAATTCTCCTGTGGGTGGTTGAAGGAGGAGGGAGGGAGACTGAATTGGTGGAAGAGCATCCTCTCAGATGTAAAGGGAAAGGGGTAGGGTGAAAACTCAGGGGACAGGGAAGCTGACCGAGAAAGAGAGCAAAATTTAGAATGTAAAGAAATAAAATAATTATAAATAAATAGCATCTACATTTGAGAACTCTTAAATTACAAATCCAATTTCTTTTATAACTTAAAGAATATTTGTTTGTTTGTGTTGTATGTGGTTGTTAATAAGCTGACTAAAATTAGCCACAAGCTGGCAAATTCATTAAAATGTAATTTATTATGTATCTGTGGATGCCATCATACCACCCACGATTCTTTCTCCATACTGGTAACTTTTGCCTTTTCTCTTTTTATACTGTTCATCTGTCCATGCTGCTATTATTAGAAGTCAACTAAATTGGTTTGCCTCCAAGAAGTGGTTCCTTGGTTCACCAATTTTCTGTGTCCCTGTTTTCAATACCTGCTTTCATCATTAACGTTTTCATTCTTTCTGTCTGCTTTAAATTTACTTTCCTCTATTTTCTTTCTACTTTAATAAAGTTAGAAAGTAAAGGGCTTGCTCCAAACTTTTTCTTCTCTCCAATGTATGCATCCAGTGCTGCATATTGTCTTTCAACTGATTTCAGCTAGATCTCACTTCCTCAAAAGTATGTAGTAATTTCTATTCATTTCTATGCACAGCTTTATAGCTTCGGAAAGTCCCTTTTGCCTATGGTTTAATTGGAGGAGTATAGCTTATTTTCTATTACTATAAGTTCTCTTTCATCTTTCTATAATTATTTTCTGTCTGAAATAATTAATCCATTAATGTTGAGAATGCCATCCTATGTGACTAAATCCAATTTTAATTTGTTGAGGTGCTCTTATTAATAAAAATATTGTATTAACTTCTATGAATGCCACATGGTACTTGATTGGAAATGTGTGTTCTCCTCCTGAAGGCAGGGAATTTTTTGTAAATAGGTCCTGTGGGGTCATGTTGGTAGATGATGTTTAGCTTATTCATTTAATTGTTGATAATCTGTCATGCATTTCTTCAGTCACTGAATGGAACAGTGAAGTTCCCAGTTGTAATTAACAATTTGACAATTTTTCATTTCAGTTACAAAATTTCTGTTCCACATATAACAGCTTCCTTAAATCTGTGACCTATATGTTAAGAGTAGTACACCTTCTTTGCTGGTTGAGCCTTTCATTAACATAGAAATACTTATTTTGTCTCCAGTAACTGTATTTGATGTGAAGTCCACTTTCACTGGTGTTAATATTAGCCGTTTGTTTTAATCAGTGTTTTCCTAGAAAGTTTTACATTACTTTAACTTTAAACAATGACTGTGTAACTATCATGTGAAATAACTTACTGAATTAAATGTATGTATTAGATTTGTTTTTTTTTCTTCTATCCACTGTCAGTCTGTACCTTAATTTGGTTTGTTTATGTTTATCTTTCAATTATAATTTTTGCCATGGAAGAAATCTGTTGTTTTTTTTTTTTTGAAATCTGTTGTTTTAATGGTATTTGATTTTGCTTATATTTCATGTCTTCTTATTTCTCGTTTTCTCAATGTCCTTTGAAATATTTGACTTTTACTTTATTTAGGACAGTGTTTTAATTTTTTTTTGTTGAAACGTTTGTTTCTTACAGACTTCTAAGGTATTGCTCTGAACATTAAAATGTTGTATGACAGCACTAATAATATACCAAACAAGGGACATAAACTGTTTCCACTGAGGCCAATTGATAATATTCATTCTATAAATCCATATAAATTTGTTCTCTAACTATCTTTTCTACACAGAATCTCTACAGATCATTTATTAAAATTTCACTTCAACTATTAAATGTCTCTCACCTTCACAATCCCTTATATTAGTAGTTATAAAATGTAATTCAAAAAATTTAAAAGTCAAACCTTGGAGTACACACCTGAAATAGCAGCACTTCAGAATCTGAAACGAAATGATCAGCTGTTCTGGGCCAGATTAAACTACATAAAAGTCTCTATCAAAACAAAAGAAAGTAGAGAAATGTATTGAAACCCCACAAAGTTAGAAAAAAATGTGAGTGAATAAGATCCAGTTCAATAGAGAGTGTCACTCATTCTCTCCTTTTCTGCATTCTGTGTGTAATTATATTTTTCAAAATCTTATTTAATAAGGGTTTATAAATGCTTTACCTTCCCTTCTACCCATCCACCTCCCCCCCCATCCCTAGAGGTAGTGGAAAGAAAAGGTTAATAGGGCAAAGGGGGATGTGAAACTGTTTAGAAATAATTCTTTGGGGCTATTCAAATCTTTGTTGTCAAGATACCACCAGTACAATTTACACAAATCAGTAGTGCTACTCCATTCACTCACTCACAAACACCATTCACAAATTAACAATGCTAGTTCAATCCAGAAGAAAGCTCAAGGCTCAGATTGAGTCTGTGGAAGTGACCAGAAGACACTGGACTTTCATGAGAAGCTCTTTACAGAATCTTGACAAGTGATGATAAGCAAAGAGGGCAAGGAAAACCAATGCCGCAGCATCATCAGTGAAACTCAATGTCATCAAAACCTAACAAAGACGAGCAAAGAAAGGCAAGGCAAACCATTGCTATAGTCATGCCCACTGTCTGATGGCTTATACTTTTATATTTTTATCATTTCAAAGCATCACATGTCCTCTCAAGTGTCTGATCCAGCAAAACACAACATACCATTTTTGCAGGCAGCTTCCAGAACAATACTATCTATCTTCCCATGTGTCTTCCACAGCAAGATATCCTCTCAAAAAATAGTTTCCAGAAAAACATCACATTATACAACTGAGTCTCTAAATAAACCAAAAGTTTCCACTTCAGCACTGCCTTTATTAAAGTGTTTAACCTTTAATATGGTTTTTCAATGCCCATAGCATGTAACATTAACCTTGATCAGCTCCTTGTCAAGTGTCAGCAGCATGAGTCCCCAGTGACCTGAATATCTGGGTTTGATTGCCTTACATATGGCTAGGGTCACTCCTGAACTAATAAATTCTTTTGAATAAGGAAATTAGACCATTTTCTATAGTATCAAGGAGCATGCTAACTTAGATAGGAATAATCTAAATAAAAGAAGATAAATATTTTTCCTTTTAACACAAGAGAAAGAGCTGATTATTAATACTTACATCTTCTATAAAGGAAAATCTATAGATATGTTTTGCTGAAATAATCAAAATATCCATGACCTTCTCAAGGGTAGAACATAGGAAAAAAGATAAAGGGCAAGCAGTCATGGAATGAAACCAGGAAACATTCTGTTTTATTATTCCATGTATTTTTCAAAATGACAGAAAATTGACTAACAATTGTAGGGTCAATCCACTGCTGAGAGAAGATATTAAAAACTAGTGCCTGAGTGTGCATAGATTGGATATTCTGGCAGTTCAGGAATTATTTTTGCATTGATAGCAAAGTGTGCTTTAATAACTCATGGAATATATATTTTTAAAATAAGCCAAACAATGAGAACTCCACTTTCTACCAACAGTTGAGAGCGTCAGAAACAATCCTAGTTAAAGTCTGTTACAAAGACAGAAAATATTAGGTCATCTAGTAAGTACTTAAGAGTTTTGCTGAATCTAGCATTTTATTCCTTATGTGTGTGACAACTGGTTTTATGTCAACTTGACACAGTCTAGAGTTATTTGTAAAGAGGAAACCTCGATTGAGAGACTGGTCCCAACAGTTTGGCCTGGGGGCATGACTAGAACCATTTTTTTTTAATTAATGATTGAAGTGGAGGAGCATAGCACATGTGGGATATTCCATTTCCAGGCAGGTGGTTCTGGGTACTTTTCAAAAGCAGGTTGAAAAGCCATGAGGAACAAGCCAGGAAACAGTGTTCCTACATGGCTTTTTCATCAGCTTCTACCTTCAAGTTCCTGTCCTGATTTCTCATAATTATCAGCTGTCACCAAGAAAGTGTAAGATGAAATTCCACTTTAGTCCCCAAGTTACTTTTGGTCATTTTTAAAAAATTATTTCAAAAGAAACCTAACTAAGACAATGTGGCAAAAATACCTTATTTGATAGTAATGAATTATAATTAAAGGCATCCTGTATCTTCTTACATTTTTAACAGATTTTCCTACAATTAAATCATCTATTTCTCTCAACTGTGACGGTTGATATATATAATAGTGATAGTCTTTAAATTTGAAACAAGCCACACCAACCGTAGAGAACAGAATATACCAACACCACCAACAAGAGAATTAAATGAAGAAGACAACATATACCTATTTTAATAGAAAAGAAAAAGTTAGAGGCACATAAAATTTACTTACAAAGGCAAGGCTTATATACATCAATTCAAAATGATCTATAATTAAAAGGCATACTAATGATGAACTTTTAAATGTCAATGTGAGGTAGGAAAGGTGTTGTTGAGGAAATGTCAAAGGAAAGGTGTTGTAGTGAGTTGATAGTTGCACACAGGTGCTATAAAGTGCTTGCAATTCCACTCTTCAATTATTCATGACCAACCAAATTATAGCGGAAAGAATTCATTTTCGGTTTATGCTTCCAGAGTGTTAGAATCCATGATTTTACAGCAGAGATAGCAGGTGACAAACCACTGAGAATTAACATCTCAAACCATGACAGAAGGCATAGGCAGTACTTTATATTATGATTTAGTTATAAAATCCAAAGTAATTTAAAAAAGAAAATTTAGAAGAGCCTTAACTGCTTGAACAAAGCAGAAAATCATCTTTGGCTAAATTTTGCATAAGGCACATTCCAAATACTTGTTAATGCAGAAATGTATACTACCAGGGGAAAGTTCATATATTTACAGACTCCAGTGAATTCAAAGAGGCCATGTCAAGATTCACCCTCAAGGATGGTAAGAAGAATGCTGAGATACTGAGACATATTTATCCTAGCATTCTGCTTCATCCAACCTCAGGGTTTCTCATTACGTGCTTTTTCATCAAAACTTGCTTCCAGGCCAGCTTCAAAACTGTTGACTGCAGTCGGTCCAGCTTCTCAAACCATTCTAGTAAGGACTTCACTTAATCCCTGTACTTTTTCAGCACAGAGAGAGTGTACAACTGATATTATAGCTAGCTTTCTTAATATTGACCAATATCTCAATTTTCTTTGGACCCCCAAAAGAAAGTGATATACCCCCAAAACAGTAAACAATGTCAAGAAAACAAATGCCCCCATATCCCAAAAAGTGTGGTGGATAGGTTTTGGTCATTCATAGGGTGATGGGTGCTTGCCATCTTTTAAGGGAGGTTGGTTACAACTCACTAGTGGTCTTGGTCATGGAGGGAACAAAGTACCTCTTGGTTAAATTCATGGATTCCATTCTCTCTTTTTCCTTCCTGTATCCTTTTTTCTTTCCCATTTAATGTTAGGGTACAAGGGGATAAAAAGGGATGGAGTAAAAATGTGAGATATAGGAATGATAAAGTAAGGGTAAGATCATTAAATCTACTTTTAGATTAAAGAGCACTAATAAGTCAAATAATTTAAATTTGGTATGGACTTTGAATATTGATATAAATTTAAGGTTATATCTTGGTATGTCATACTATGCATATATGTTTCAACTCCTGTTTAAGGTATTGTAACTATGTAATTCTTAAAAGCCAAATGTTAAGTTCTAGTCTTAAAGTTACTATTACAAACTGTTTAGAATAAATAAGAAATGCAAGTTTATAGTTAGTCTATCAAACTCATGATAATATTAGATATTAGCTTAGTTAATTGCAGAAATATTTCCTAGATTAAAGAGATAGTAAACAGCCAGAAACAAGTAATGTTTACCCATTCAGATATAATAAAGGTAGATAGATAGATGGTCTTGAAAATCCTCAGAGATCTACAGAATATGACACTTAGAGAAGTTTATTAACATAGGGCTTTCCATGACTCCGAGATATGTCACCTTCTGGCAGTGTCATTTCTACATCAAAGATGATGATAAGCATTGAAGAACCTCAATATGAAGATTGTTTTATATGTAACAAAGCTAGACACTGGGCAAAACAAACAACAAAAACCAAAAAAAAAAAAAAAAAACCTGCCTTTGGCTTAATTGTGAACTAGATGCTGTCCAAACTGGACAAATGGGATGCAAAGAAGTTGACTGCTGAAAAGTGCCAAGATAAAGTAGACAGTCCTTCATAATTCTTGCTTCACAAAAAAGAATCTGTCAGATATTTTGGACCAAGAGGCCAAAGAAGGACACTCCACTGATTCAGAGAAAGTTTGAGTGAATATTCAGGCAGCATGTACCTCTGTTATTTCCATAGTTTTGGAAGTTGCCTGTTCTGAACTTCCTACATTCTCAAGAAATATTCTCAAGGCTCTGATGGGGTTGAAAACAAGATAGTTATAGTCTCACTAATAAGCTTATTTTTTTAGGATTTTAGAATATGTTTTAAGGTCTAAGAAGACAAATATAAATGCAAGTTTTGATAGATAATAATTTAGGTACAGAATGAAGATGCAATAGATAGTAGAATAATAGCTCACCAAAATAGGATAAATAGTAGAGTCCATTTTCCAATGTTGCCAAATATCAATGTACTTTACATTGTAAATATAATTTTTACTTGATGTTTACATAATTGTTATTATTGTACCTAGATTATCACTTTAAGAAAAAGAATCTTTTCTTGTATTAAAAGAGGGAGATGTAGAGAGACTCTATTGTGTACTCTGTGGAAGCATCACATGTCAACAAAAATCTAATTCCTTATTAGCATGAGGCAGAAAACAGAAGGTGGAAGCTATGGGAAAAAGAGATTGAAACTCTGGGAGTTAGACAGAGGTGGGTTTACTCCAAGCCCTGTGGAGGTAAATGCATGAAACTGAAGAGTTAACCAACCATGTGGCATCACACTGGAATAAATGGGTTATATAAATTATGAACTTGTTGAGGAAATGAGCCAAGCCTTATGGCGTAGGCATTTATTCAGAAGTAAGTAAGTCTCCTAGTCATTATTCTGGGAACAAATAGTTCAGGTAGAAAAGCTCAAGGCTACAGTTTACACTGAAATCTACGACTCTAATGTTAAAACCTTGCCTACATGTCTTCTTATTATATCAAAGGACACACAGAAAATGCTGTCAAACTCCAGAACAAATTTCACCAGTAGAGTGCAAACTAGTGCCTTTTCAATTTATTTATTGTGAGATTTTTATCACCTCTACCTCTAGGTCACTCACCAACCTAACCATTTTTATTTTTTTTCTCTTTCTCTCTTCACCTTCAGTTCTGCTGTATAATCAATTATTGAGTTCTATAAATTCTGTGCTTCCAAACCCTTCATTTTTCCTCACAGCTGTGCCTCTAACTTAGTAGCATACTTTTCAGTAGTTATGAAAATAGCTTCCTATCTGGGTCACTATTTTTCCAGTTTCTCTGAATTTCAGTCTCCCAAACATTTGTGAGTCCTAAAAATTGAAGCCCCTGTGCCTGGTAACCTGGGAACAGCTGGTCTCATACCCAGTATGTCCAACCCCTTAGAACAGCACTGGCTATACATGTCTCTCTGCAGTCTGTATGTCATGTTATAAAGAAGTCATACTATTCTGTTTCTGAATAGTTCAGATAAGTGGTTCTCAACCTTCCTGATGCTGTGAGCCCTTAATACAGTTCCTCACATTGTAGTAACTCCACATTATAAATTTACTTCATTGCTACTTCATTGCTATATATTTGCTGTTATAAATTATAATATACATATCTAATATATAGGATATCTGATATGCAACGTCCAAGGGCATCCTGACTCAGAGATTGAGAACCACTGATAAAGATATTTCTGTCTATAAGAGCTTTATTTTCTGGCCAACTTGGCCTCAAATGTGATAATTTACTGTGTAATTTCTGGGTCTCAACTCAAACAATGATAGTAAACCTGAAAACAATACCAGTCCCAGTGCCAGTTTGCTATGTGGTAACTGCGCTTAGTAATTTTCAACTCTTGGCTCATTTAGTATTAAAAAGAACTCCATTTATTATTTCTGTTTTTGTCATAAAAAACACCTACTACTACTTGAAATTGCAAAGAGTTTTATGCAGAATTTCCAGCAATTTTTATTAAATACTTTTATTCGTCTTCATTTGTAATTATTTTGTTAGTTTGGTAGTTTTATATAATGTATTGGGAACCTACACATATGTAACCTGCTTTTTCTCCCTTCCCACTACTGTTCAATTCTCTTCTTCCCAAATAGTCTTCTTTTTTTTTGTTTTTCTTTTGTTTTTTTTGTTTTGTTTTTGTTTTTTTGTTTTTTGTTTTTTTGTTTTTAAACTTTCAAGATATACTTTAATGCACAACTAAATAATAGTAACCATGAACAGGCCGAGTATGTGAGGAATTACACCCATATCAAACATGTTGTGTTGAGTATATTGAATGTTCTAACAGACTCAGCCCAACATGAATTATACCACTTCCTTAGTGACCACATTTGTAAGACTGATGTCAGTGGACTGTGGCCGAGTTTATCACTTTATTTTTTTATCTTTATTAACTTGAGTATTTCTTATTTACATTTCGATTGTTATTCCCTTTCCCGGTTTCCGGGCCAATATCCCCCTAACCCCTCCCCCTTCCCTTCTATATGGGTGTTCCCCTCCCCATCCTCCCTCAATTACCGCCCTCCCCACCCCAACAATCATGTTCACTGGAGGTTCAGTCTTGGCTGGACCAAAGGCTTCCCCTTCCACTGGTGCTCTTACTAGGCTATTCATTGCTATCTATGAGGTTGGAGCCCAGAGTCAGTCCATGTATAGTCTATGGGTAGTGGCTTAGTCCCTGGACACTCTGGTTGGTTGGCATTGTTGTTAATATGGGGTCTCGAGCCCCTTCAAGCTCTTCCAGTCCTTTCTCTGATTCCTTCAACGGGGATCCCGTTCTCAGTTCAGTGGTTTGCTGCTGGCATTCGCCTCTATATTTGCTGTATTCTGGCTGTGTCCCTCAGGAGAGATGTACATCTGGTTCCTGTCGGCCTGCACTTCTTTGCTTCATCATCTTGTCTAATTGTGTGGCTGTATATGTATGGGCCACATGTGGGGCAGGCTCTGAATGGGTGTTCCTTCTGCCATTGTTTTAAACTTTGCCTCCCTATTCCCTGCCAAGGGTATTCTTGTTCCCCTTTTAAAGAAGGAGTGAAGCATTCGCATTTTGGTCATCCTTCTTGAGTTTCATGTGTTCTGTGAATCTAGGCCAATTCAAGCGCCAAATAGTCTTCTAATTCCCCTATTTTCATGTCCTGTGTGCATGAGCACACGCATATTTTTCTCTTGAGTCTTTTTTGTTACTCTAGTGGCTATTTCTCATTCTCAACTTGACTATATCAGGAATGAACTACAATCCAGAATTGGAAGGTTTACCTGTGATCCTGTTCTTGAGGCTCAAGTTTCTGACCTGGATCTTGCCACTGAGATCTTGAAGCATAATGGCTTTGAATCTCAGGAGATTAAGGCAAAGAGATCTCTGAGTTCAAGGTCATCTGGGACATGGCAAGTCCCAGATCCAGACATGGTGGTACACAATTTTAGTTGGGACATACCTTCTGCTGGAGACCTACATGAGATTATCTTTTCTATGCCTGCCTGACTTGTAGGACTGAGCTAGTTTCTTGGACTTCCATTCACAGCTGTTGCTGACCATTGTTGTGGAGTTGGACTACAGACTGTAAGTCTTTAACAAATTCCCTTACTTTGTAGATACTGCCCATAAGTTTTGTGACTCTAGAGAACCCTGGCTAACACAGTTAGTCATTAACTTCTGTCTTTAATGTTCTGTATAGGACTGGTGTTCCTCTTTAACATGCAAATTCATTGAGAGGCATGTCTGGTCTGAGCCAGAGGTGAATGATTTGCACTGGTTAACTAATCCTCTCAAGCTTCAAGTACACAGCATGAATCTTTCTACCATTGTAGAGCTCCTGGTGGCTTCTTTTTGGATTTTTCATCTTTCCAACGTGACCGTGAGGATACATCCTCTAGAGTCATACTTAAAATTTTGAACTTTTATGTCCCAGGTTAGCCACCTGTAATAAACCCTCTTTCTTGGTGCTGGCATCACATCTGCATAACCCAACAGATTCTGATTACAAACAACCAGCTTTCCAAACATTAGTTATATTAAGTATCTCTTCAAAGGAAAATAAAAGCCATATTTTCATTTTTAATGGGTTATCACCCGATCAGTCATATTGAGCATCTGTACTGAGTAACTTCAGATTTCAGTCTACAACTGACAATGTCTTATCTGGGTTTGCAGCTTTTCATTGAAAAGGGCACATTTCTGTCAAGTTGATTTCTCTATATACATTTGATCTCTACCTCTTGTCTATTCTGGAACATTATTATGGGAAATTTGTACATTAGATATTTACTTATAATTTTTATTCTTTTTTTAGGTTATATCCAATAACTTAAAAG
The DNA here is from genome assembly GCF_021556685.1 of Rattus norvegicus. Lineage (NCBI taxonomy): Eukaryota > Metazoa > Chordata > Mammalia > Rodentia > Muridae > Rattus > Rattus norvegicus. The sequence continues at coordinate 16,630,135 of NC_141538.1, forward strand.
GGTTTTTAAGTTTTCCATATTTCTGCCACATTTACTAGATTGTTATACATACCAATTGATAAAATTATTTTTATGAGCTTTTCAACATTCTTGTCCTTATAATAATATTATTATTATTACAGGCTTAGTTCCTGTAATAAGAGGAGTATCAAAACATTATTCAATATCAAAAGTGGATTAAAACAATGGGGTTCTTTTTCTTTATTTGTCCACATGTAAGAGTTTGTGTCTTGTCTTATATGTGACTGAGCCATCTTGTGTGTATCTTAGACTCCGGATGTCATCAGTGGTACTAGATGGCAATTATTTTTCCATCTGAGCATGAATCTTTTTTGAGATGTCAATGGTGATAGCCATGAAGAAAGGAGATACAGTATGGCAGGATGCACTTGTAGTTTTATAAAACAGTTGACAGGCCATGTGCCAAGACCGACGTCAGCTTTGAAAACTCACAAGGCCTCATCTTTCCCTAAGTAGCTGAGGAGTAGCATTGCCGTATTTCTATATCCCAAGTACACGCTACAGTTCTGCTTACTTACAGAGAATACATTGCTGTGAATTAATTGTATTCTTTTCAGTCAGTTATCTTACATATTCTAATTTACTTGATAATTTGCACCTAATCCTGACTCAAACAAGAAAAATTGGATATAATCTATAAGTCTGAAATTTTCTCCAGTCTTTTTCACTATACTCTCTTACTATGATACTTTTAAACTGCATAATACTTTTTTTACTTGTAGAAAATGCTCATGATAGATAACTCCCAATATGAATTTGAAAGAATATAAAATGCCTAATAACAAATGCTGTTGTTCTATAGTAAAAATCACAGCCATAAGGACGCTGTTTGCCTGTTTGTTGCTCCAGCTATGACATTTTTCAGATTTATCAATTGCTTTTGCATTCTGAATGTGGAGATGATACCTGTGTGATTACTAGGTATGCTGAGTCAGGTGCTGAAGAATTCTTCACTGACCTGTATTTCCTGAAATATTTCCAGGAGATATTGGAAAGTGCTCTTTAAAGATGATATACATATTTTTCAACTTTCTTCTTTAATTTTTTCATACAAAATATTTTATTATATTCTTTGCCCTCTCATATCACCTTGCAGGTCATCATCATCTTCCTATATACTCAACTTGACCCACAAGCACACTTTCCTCTTTTAAAAACACAATATAGTGAAAAAACAAAAATAAAAAATGAACAACAGCAAAAAGACAAAAAATGCTAAAAGCGAGCAAAATGAAATTTAAAGTACACACACACACACACACACACACACACACACTAGTACAAAATCTGTTTTGTGCTGGTCAACTCTCCTGGGAATGAAGCCTGACAGTAGCACAGTTGATATACCCAGGTATGTTACATTGGAGAAAACTGTTTTTTTTTATTATTATTATTTTCCTGGTGGAGATCAATTGAAAATAGTTTCTTGGAAGTGTACTTTGTGTCTGCTTCCCGTTCTTCATGTTGAGTTTTAGCTGGTTTGTACCTGTGTCATTATCATGCATCCTGTTACAACCTTTTTCTTGTGTCCGAAAGGTCATTGGAGTCATCCACTTCTCTCCGGCTCTTACAATCATTTTCACTCATGTTTTGCATACATTTTTGGAACTTGATAGAAGGGCCTTAATAAAGTCAAGTTAGGGATGAGTGTTCCAAAATCTCTCACTCTCTACATATTGAAAAATTGTTTGTTTTGTGTTAATTATCATCTACCACAAGAAGCTACTATGGTGAGGGTTGAATAATGTACTGATCTATGAGTATAGCAATATGTTATTATAAGATATTTAATTGCTATGTTACTCTAATGGAATAATAATAGTTTTCCCCTAGAACCCATGAGCTATCTAGTCTCAAATTCTTTGACACTTTGTAGTGTCTGCTATGGATTACATCTCATAAAGTGGGCCTTAAAGTCAATGAAAAAGAGCTTGCTTACTCCCATAACAGTTGTGAATGTTGTAGGTATGTCTCTGTTGTAGGTAGACAGGCTTATATCTATGTAAAACTGATAATTATTTTTCCATTCCAGTAACATGCAATGTGCCTTCAAGCATCTTGAATGCTAATCAGTAAAACTGAAGCTTCTAGTTAGGCCTGAGGTTAATTTCTCCCTGGTCAATGACATAAATAAGTGGTGTCTTTAGTAATAGGTCCTTACTATAACATTACGAAGAGCAATCAATAACTTTCGATGTAGCCTGTGATGTTTGGGGAAGGGAGATTTTTGAATATCCGAGGGTTCAAAACTAGGGATTCAGTAATATGTGACCCATTCCTGGAACTAGAGGTTTTATATTGTGGCATAAAAGGTTTAGTAGGAAGACTGTATCCTCCACTAATATGGTAAGTGCATTTAGATTCATTGAATATATGAATTCCTGGGAGAAGTAATATGAATAGTGCCTCCTTCAAAAACATTTTTATATCTTAATTTCTAGAACATATGTTTGTGATGGTATTAAAATGAATGATTTCCCTAAATAATTAAGAATTCAAATGAGACTATTCAAGACTATTGATTGAACCTAAACACATTGAAAATGATGGATAGGAATGACATAGGCCAGGGCACAAGGGAAAAAAATGAGAAATTATAGGTAATGGTTGGAGATGTGTAGTCAAATAGCAAGTAGCCAGGGCTGCCATAACAGAGGACAAGTTTTCCCCCCTAGGATCTTGAGAAAGAGTGATCTATTTTTGAAGACATCCATATTGCCTGAAGTTAAAGGAAACAGATTGGGAAAGCTAGATAGCATAATGACTAGTTTGATATATCAAAGTATTACAAGCATTTTAACTCTGACCTATAATATCATGTACATCTTGACAGTGTTTGTGGTTTTTCCTATTTTTCCTGTCAAGGTGACAAAATCTACACCCAGGCTTTAGAATTGCTCATGAGCCCTTAGTATGTAGTCTATTTTTTGGATAGGATAAGGTACACATCTGAATATGGGACATGTATGATATGTATGGGACAATATGTATGATATTGTCTATGGGACATGGTCTGCAATCTATCTATCTATCTATCTATCTATCTATCATCTATCATGGATGGAAACTAGGTCATGGGAGGATGCTAGGCAGATTAACTTCCTTTCTATCCATTTTGTGAGATGTTCTGAAATAGGATTATAGTCCTCTAGAGAAAACGCAATGTTAATGACATGGACCCTGACAAAACCATTCACTTTCACTTGCTTAGCTTTCCTGTTTAACCATATTCACATCCAGCCATGATTTTGAAACTTCCAAAATGGGAGCACCTTAATACTGGTTTTAAATAGAAACTTCTAGAGAAACTGGAGCCCGTGATATTCTATGAATCTACTGCTTACAACCAAGCTTACACAGAAAACAGTCAGCACTGCAGTTTAGAATTAGCTCTTAACACCTGCTCGGCTTCTTCACTTCCGTGTTTAACACAAACATTTCTGCCAATTTACTGATAAATAACATAGGTCATCTGAACATATTGGTATGGTAAGCTCAGTAAGCTCTTCAACTAGTCCATATAACTTAAAATCATGCAGCTGTTCCAACTATGTACCAAATTTCTGAATTTTGTTTTCCTATTTCTGTGTGCAATTTGGCTAACTCTTATGAGAAATACATTTATTAGATTCTTATATTTTTTCCTAAGGCTCACATAATTTCTTTCTGTTTAGAACATTTTATTTTTATACAAAATAATATATACTTAACAGATTATGTTTAATTCTAACTTCCTGTTGAGGCATATTACTTTGACACATTAATAAATTTGTTAGAGCACAGTTCTATAATTGACATAAATTATACATCCTCCATGGTTGATGAAAGAACTGAATTAAGAATGTCACAAATTTGTAGTAAATAACTTAGAATTAATCACATGTGACTTATGGTTGCAATGTTCCAAGAAATATAATCAGAAATCAAGTATGTTGGCACACACCTGCAAGTATAGCAGAAGTATCAGGCATACAGGGTTAGCCTAGGTTATGAGAGATCATGTTGAGAGAGAGAGAGAGAGAGAGAGAGAGAGAGAGAGAGAGAGAGAGAGAGAGAGAAAGAAGAGGGAAAGGATATTGCTTAGTTTTCAGTAAGTAATTGGCTCCTTGGTAGAAGTGGGAATAAGAATACAGTATGTTTAATCAAGAAGTGTGATTTTCAATACACATTTTCATGCATGGCATCTATTCAATTCCTATCCAAACCAGGTATTTACTTATTTTTTTCAAGTGAGAATGGGATGCCTTGGATAGGGCTTGAATGAATATATTTCAAAGGTTAAGGTTCTAAAAAGTAATCACCATTAAGAAGTACTTGAAGAGGGTAAATGAATCCAACCATGGTGTTTAAATATGGGCCTTTGAGAGGGCCACTAAAGCTAGACAAGGTCATTAGAGTCAAATGTCCTGATAGGTATATGGACAGAATCTCTGCATAAATTCTATGTGTCACCTTTCCTGTGATGCTCCATGCTGAGTACTTGTATAGTTAAAACAGCCATTAGCACATTTGCATCCTTAAACACCAAACTTTGAAGAAATAAAGCTTTTTTTTCCTTTTTGGAGGTACTCTACACTGTATACATGCTGGTTTGAATGAGAAACTGCCCCTGTAGACACAGGTATTCGAGCACTAAGTCGCCAGCTGGTGGTGCAGCTTAGGGAGATGTCACATACTAGCCAGAGAATGTATGTCAATGCGGGCAAGTTCGATAGTTTATAGTTTCACACTCCTTCCTGGTACTTCTCAGCTTTCTGTTTGTGGTTGAAGACATTAGTTCACAGCCTGATACACAGTAGCTCTAGTTGCCATCTCTCCCCCATGAATATGGAGTCTAGGCATCTGCAACAATAAACTAAAATAAATGTCTTCTTCCATAAGTTGCTTTTGGTCATGATATTTGATCACAGCAACAGAATAAATGAAGTACAATTTATTTCATTGTAATAATGCCAAATGAACTAAAGCAGAAGTATTTAGATAATGCAAAACCAAGAAAAGAAAAATGTTCAGTGCCAAAAGATATCTTAAAGGGAGCTATGGAAAGAGGCCAAACTTATTCTGAAGCCAATAAAGAAATCGAATCCAGAATTATAAGTGTTTTATTGAGAATTCAATAACAGAAACATTTGTGTGAGAGAAATACAGACTTTGTTTATTCAGCTCTTCTAAGAGACTTTGTTAGTATATTTTCTCAAATGTCAAATCTTGAAATAACTAACAGGTAGAAATTTAACCCTAACGAGCCCATAAATTGTTGGTGTGGGGAAGCTCTGTTCTGATTTCAGCTTATGTCAGTTATTAAAGCCCTTTGTACTCTAGCCCGTCCTGACATTACTCTCTGCCCTCCATTTGCAGATTGCCTTTCCTCTTTCATCTCCATTGCAATCTCATTATGCAGCAGAGTGCTCTGCCCCACTCTAAGTTTATTTGGCTCGAAATACAGTGTGTCATATGAATGCCAGAAACATTATGACTTTATTTTATTAGTTGTAATAATGTTTTATCTTTGGCCATTATAACTGCTAAAATAAAAAGTGGATGGAAAAGGAAAAGAGAGATGTGAGGCTAATCAATGGATTGGCCTCTGGTTCTACCTTTTATGGTAAAAGATTTATGGTCATTAATTGGATTTTATAATATCTAAGCATCAGTGGAAGTCAGCCCTGAACACTCAGACCTTTTTCTTACTTCATTTGTGTTCAGATACTCAAATGAAAGGCCCATTTCATTTGTAATGAATATGATTTGCGTATTCTCACGTAACACATTTCTGTTCATCTATCTTCTATAAATGACTGGATACATGATAATAAATAAGTCTTTTTCTTTATCAATTCGAACACGTTGACTATTTCCTTTATAGACACTTCACATATGCATGTAGTCTGAAATATAAATTGAGTAAATTGACATTAAAATGGTGCTGGAATGGTGTCTCACTCCTGTAATGGAACTATTTGGGCAGCTGCAGCAGGAATACAGCTAGTTCAAAGCTAATAATTTTAATATACATTTAAAGTACAAATCATTCCATTTTCAATGTAGCAAATTACTTTTTAAAATACATTTATCTTTGCCATGGGAGTGGTTATGCTGCCTGAATGTTCAGATATGTGCAAGAATAAGGAAAGTACACTGAATGCTAACATTATGAAATTATTTTAAGATGTATGTTTTTGCTATTATTATGAGTGGTATTGTTGGAATCTAGATTATTACTTTTATTAAACAGAAATGATGCATTTCTGGTTGGATACATTAAAATTTTCCTTCATATACACATAATTTCATTCAGTTAGATTCTATGTAAGAAGTTAAAATTTTCACATCTGTTTTATTAGCAAGATAAAAACTGAGAAAATATAAAAAAATTGAGTTTCAGAGTTTTTTTCTAGGGAAAAACATATCAAAATGAAACATCCTCCAGTGCAGGTAATAGGCAGGTAATAGGATAAGTCATTAGCATAGGAAGGAAGAGGGGCAGAGGGGTAACCACAAAGAAAGACTGCTTGGGCCAGCTGTAGACATATAACAACTGCAATTCATCCCACCCTCACCAGTAGGATAAAAATCAATCACACAAGAAGACAAGAATAAACTCAGATCTACTGACTATCAAGAAAAGAAAGATAAAGACACAAAGAACAAAAGAAAAAATTGGAAAAAACAAATCAAGTATCGGAACTGACATGGCTAGTATGTGATGGCCAGATAGAGAATTTAAAGTTACTTATCTTAAAATAAAATTCTTAAGATGTTGGAGCCCTAATGTTTAAACAGATAGTATAAACTACAAATTCTGTGAGCAGAAACTTGCAATCTATGAACTCTAACAATGCCATAGGTCAAAACATTATAACAAATCATGATGGGATTTTTTTGTTTCGTTTTGATTTTTGTTTTGGTTTTTTTTTTGTTTTGTTTTGTTTTGTTTTGTTTTGTTTTTGTTGGTGTGGTTTGGATTGGTTTGGTTTTTTTGCTTTTGCCCACTGGCAATGAATGGAATAAGGATCCCTGGCTCTAGAGTCATCCCTAAAACTAAGCAGCAAAGGGAAAATTGAATCCAAACCAAACAAATTATCTACAAGAAAACTACAAAGAATGTAAGATATATAGAGTAGAACTATACAAAGGAAAAAATATTTAAGTTACTGACTTAGATGTTATGAAAACTAGCAAGAGACCTTCAAGATTTTCAAAACGTGGAGACTACCAAGCAGAATGTAAAGTAATAGACCAATAAACAACATAAAATCAGCCCTACAATAAGCTCCTATCTTTAGATTTCTTTATGATCCAAAAAATTAGAATAAAATAGCACAGAATAGAAGATGATGATGATGATGGTGGTGGTAGTGACGATGATGATAATGATGTTGATGATGATGATGAGATTGTGATTGGTTTTCCTGTTGTTTACTTATTTTTTTGTATCATGGTCTTAATATATAATGTAGAAAGATGTTTAAGTCTTAATCTTCCTATGCCAGCCTCCCATATAATAGAACTATGGGCATGCATTACTATGTCTGACATAAAGGTTTTGAAAGATATCAGAAAAAACTACACCTGTTTTACAGAAAAAAAATAATTTAAAATTACTTCTACTCAGAAGTTATTCAAGCAAGAGAATAGAGTGAACTACTTGAAATACTGAAAAAGGAAACAATCAAACTAGAATTCTGTGTCACCAATCAATCATTTTTGTTTCCATTTTAGAGAATTTCAAAATAAATAATTAAAATCCATATGAACTAGCAAGAAAAATAGTGAAAGAATTATAATCAAAGAATCAGTAGATAGAAATAAAATATGTGGAGCACAATAAAATCTGAAAATGCATAACATAAATATACAGGAAATACATTTAGAAAGATAGTTGGAAACACCAGTGAGCAGAGGTAAGACCAACACTTCTGTTCTGAGCCACCTGCCTTCAGACCTCAGGACCAACAAACACAAAAGGAGTCTGGGACAAGACCCTTCAGACTTCTGCCTGTGCCTGCAGTTGACCTGGTCCCACAGCACTCTGTAACCAATTCCAGTGGTAAAAAACAGATCTACAGGAGTGCTGAAACACACACAGGCATACAGGAGGGTCAAGACACTGTCAGATACAGCACGACAAATTAACACTAGAGATGACATCATGGCCAGAAGAAAGTACAAGAGCCTAAGTAACAGAAACCAAGACTACTTGGCCTTATCAGAGCCCAGTTCTCCCACTAAGGCAAACACTGGATACCCAAACAGACAGGAAAACCAAGATTTGGATTTAAAATTACATTTCATGATGATGATAGAGGACTTTAAATAGGACATAAATAACTCCCTTAAAGAAATACAGGAGAACACAGGAAACAAGGAGAAGTCCTTAAAGAGGAAGGCCAAATTTTTTTAAAGAATAACAGGAAAATACAACAAAACAGGTGAAGGAATTGAGTGAAACCATCCGTGATCTAAAAATAGAAACAATGAAAAAATCACAAAGGGAGACAACGTTGGAGATAAAAACCTAGGAAAAACATCAGGAATGATAGACTCAAGCATGACTAACAGAATACAAGACATAGAAGAGAGCATCTCAGGGACAGAAGACATCACAGAAAACATTGACATAACATTATAAAAAAGAAAGAAAAAATGTAAAATTCAAAGGTTCATAACCCAAAACATTCAGAAATCTAGGACACAATGAGAAGGTCAAATCTAAGGATATAGGTGTATAAGAGAGCAAAGATTCCCAACTTAAAGAGCCAGTAAATATATTCAATAAAATTATAAAATAAAACTTTCCTAACCTAAAGAAGAGGTACCCATAATCATACAAGAAGACTACAGAACCCCTAATAGATTGGAACAGAAAAGAAACTCCTCTGGTCACATAATAGTCAAAACACTAATTGTACACACACACACACACACACACACACACACACACACACACACACACACACAAATATTAAACACAGTAAAGGAAAAAGGTCAAGTAACATATAAAGGCAGACCTATAAGAATTGTACAAGACTTCTCACCAGAGACTATGAAAGCCAGAAGATCCTGGGCAGATATCATACAGACCCTAAGAGAACACAAATGCCATCCCAGGCTACTATATCCAGCAAAACTCTGAATTAACAGAGATGGAGAAACCAAGATATTCCATGACAATAACAAATTTCCAGAATCTCTTTCCACAAGTCAGTCCTACAAAGGATAGTAGATGGAAAATTCCAATGCAAGGAGGAAAACTATACCCTCGAAAAAATCAAGAAAGTAAACTTCTTGCAACAAACCCAAAATAGTAGAGACAAACATAGCAATAAATACCCTAACAACAAAATAACAAAAACAATAATCACTATTCCTTAATAGCTCTTAGCGTCAATGGACTCAATTCCCCAATAAAAATATATAGACTAACAGACTGGGTGTGAAGAGAGGACCCAACATTTTGCTGAAAAAAAAAAAAAAAACACTATCTCAGAGTAAAAGGCTAGAAAACAATGTTCCCAGCAAACAGTCTGAAGAAATAAGCTGGAATAGCCATATTAATATCAAGTAAAGTCGACTTTCAATCAAAAGTTATCAAAAATGGTAAGGAAGGACAATCCATATTGATCTAATCAAAAGTCACCAAGATGAACTCTCAATCCTTAATATCTATGCTCCGAATGCAAGGGTCCCTACATTCAACAAAGAAACCGTACTAAAGCTCAAAGCACACATTGTATTTCATTCAATAATTGTGGGAGATTTCAATACTCCACTCACATCAATGGACAGGTCATGGAAAGAGAAACTAAAAAGAGACACACATAAACTAACAGAAGTTATGAACCAAGTGGATTTAGCAGATACCTATAGAACATTTCATCCTAAAACAAAAGAATACACCTTCTACTTAGCAACTAATGATACCTTCTCCAAAATTGACCATATAATTGGTCATAAAACAGGCCTCAAGAGGTATAAAAATTTAAATAATCCCATGCATCATACCAGATCACCATGGACTAAGGCGGGTCTTCAACAACAATAACGACAGAAAGCTCACGTACACATAGAAGTTGAACAATGCTCTATTCAATGATAAAATTGGTCAAGGAAGAAATAAAGAAAGAAATTAACGAGTTTTTAGAATTTAATGACAATAAAGGTACAACATACCCAAACTTATGGGTCACAGTGAAAGCAGTGCTAAGAGGAAAACTAATATCTTTGAGAGAGCATAATTAGCAGCTTGAGAGCACACCTAAAAGCTCTAGAACAAAAAAAGCAAACACACCCAAGAGTAGTACATGGCAGGCAATAATCAAACTTATGGCTGAAATAAACCAAGTTGAAACAAAAACAACTATACAAAGAATCAAAAACAAAAAAAAAAAACAAAAAAACAACAACAAAAAAAACCAGGAGGTAGTTCTTTGCAAAACTAAACCAGATAAATAAACCCTTAGCCAGACTAACCAGAGGGCCCAGAGAGTATATCCAAATTAACAAAATTAGAAATGAAGTGGGAGATTTAACAACAGAATCTGAGGAAATTCAAAAAGTCATCAGATCCTACTACAAAAGCATAGATTCAAAAAAAAACATGGAAAATCTAGATGAAATGGACAATTTTCTAGATAGATACCAGGTACCAAATTTAAATCAGAATCACATAAACCAGCTAAACAATCCCATGACTCCTAAAGAAATAGGAGCAATTATTAAAAGTCTCCCAACTAAAAGAAGTCCAGGACCAGGTGGGTTTCATGCAGAATTCTATCAGAACTCCACAGAAGACCTAATTCCAATACTGTTCAAACTATTCCACAAATTAGAAACAGAAGGAACACTACCCAATTCCTTCTATGAAGCTAAAATTATGCTTATACCTAAACCACACAAAGATCCAACAAAGAAAGAGAACTACAAACCAATGTTCTTTTACATATTGATACAAAAATACTTAATCCAAACTAAATCCAAGAACACATCGAAATGATCATCCATCATGACCAAGTAGGCTTCATCCTAGGGATTCATGGATGGTTCAGTGTATGGAAATCCATTAACGTAATCTACTATATAAACAAACACAAAAATAAGAAACCGTAAGATCATCTCATCAGATTCTGAGAAATCATTTGGCAAAATTCAACATCCCTTCATGATAAAAGTCCTGGAAAGATCAGGAATTCAAGGCCCATGCCTAAACGTAGTAAAAGCAGTATGCAGCAAACCAGTAGCCGACATCAAACTAAATGGGGAGAAACTTGAAATAATCCCCCTAAAATCAGGGTCTAGACAAGGATCCCACTCTCTCCCTACTTAGTCAATATAGTACTCAAAATCCTACTCAGAACAATCAAACCACAAAAGGAGGTCCAAGGGATATAAATTGGAAAGTAACAAGTCAAAATATCACTATTTGCATATGATATGATTGTTCATTTAAGTGACCCCAAATATTCCACCACAGATCTACTAAACCTGATAAACAACTTCAGCAAACTGTCTGCATATAAATTTAACTCGAGTAAATCAGTAGCCTTCCTCTACTCAAAGACTGAACAGGGTGAGAAGTAAATTAGGGAAATGACACCCTTTACAATAGTCCCAAATAATATAAAATACTTGGTTTTGACTCTAACCAAGCAAGTGAAAGATCTGTATGACAAGATAGATCTTCAAGTCTCTGAAGAAAGAAATTGAAGAAGACCTTAGAAGATAGAAAGATCTCCCATGCTCTTAAATGATCCATGAAATATTCACTTGAAAAAAACAAAACAAAACAAAACAAAACAGAAACCATACTTACCATACTTTCTAAAATCAATCCCAATTGGATCAAGATAAAAATAAAAGCTATGGCACTAGAAGACACCTAATGAACAAATCATTATCTTGGGCTTGTAGTGATTTCAGTAATGATTTCAAAGGCATGGCTAGCAAATAAAAGAATTGATTAAGTACATTCAATGAAAATTAAAATTTTCTGCTTTGCAAAGTTCATTGCTTAAAAATAAAAAGACATGTTGTAGATCCAGAGAGATATAAGCAAAAATCTTGTGAAGCATAGCTATATATTTAAACAAACTAAGAAAATCACCTGAACAAATTGAGCATGAGATATTATATACACTTTGTGGATGAATATATATATATTCATATTACCTTATTTCTCCCTTTCCCCTCCCCCAACTCCTCCCATTCCTCTAAAAGCTTCTCTTGCCAAATTCCCTATTTTTCTGGCTTTTACAACTTTTTCCCACCTTCCCTTCCACAATAGTCCCTGAGTCTTATATATGGGGTTATGAATGTATCCATAAGGATTGGACACCATAATTCTGCATTTTGATTGGTTGTTTTCTATAATTGTCTCTGTCTATTGCAAAGAAAATTTCCTTAATGCAACATGAAGATTAAATTTATTCATGGGTAAAAGAACATATATTTAAAATGTAATTAAAGGTTATGCTTATGTGGTAAAATAGTAATTGTAATTTTTTCTGAGGTAAATGATTTTATTAGCCTTGGGTATTTGTCAAATTTCTAGTACTGAGCATGTTTTATCTCTTGTTAAACAAGTCTTTAGTCTAAATACAGAGCTACTGATTACCATCAAGTTATGTGTGCCATAAATGTACCCTTTGCTGGTCACTGCGATTCATGGACATCATATCTAAGTAGCACTATTGTTTTCTTCCTGAATCATACTATTAGCTATCTACCCAGAAGAAAAAAAGAACTTATAGTTGCATAAGTCTGTGTATACATATATAGATTTAATGAAGTTTATCTGATAATACTTCCTACAGTGATCAAAAAGCAACTTACAAGAAAACATAAACAAATCAAAAGAAAAAAACAAAACAAAACAACTTCAGACATGAGGAAATCTTACTTCCTTTTAAGATGTATCACATAAGATGACACATCATCCTCCCAGGGAAACGTGGGCTGAAGACTAATTTGACACATCCTTAAGAGTCTTGTGATACCTTTAGTCCATACTGTACACCAGAGTTCCTCGAATATATTTAGTTTCCAAACTGCAAGATTTTAATTACATGGTTTTAATTGTCTTGTTTCTATCAAACATTAATACGCATTTCTCACTGGTTTTTCATGACTTCTATTTCATTAAACCACATATGTGTCCTTATAGCACTGAGATATCATGTAGTAGGTTTTTGTATCTATCCCTTAGAAGTTCACTTATCTTTCTCCAGTGACATACATCTTCTCCAAAAAACTTTCTGATTTCATATGTATCTTCCATATTCTATGCTTCATTGGTTAGCAGTTTAATGTATCTACCTTTTGGGTTTAATTTTAGGAGAAAATCTTCCTTTGCATACAATTTGGCCCCCAACCCATATTCTTTACTCTTGACAGCCTTCTGAGGCCTAGGGTGACAGATGACAATTATGTACCACCATGTTTCGCCTAGGTCAACTTCTTGGTAAAGTTGACCTTGTATGGAAGACAGATCAGACCCTATAGTGTTAGTCAGTGATTCTTCATATAAGATATTAATATTCTTCAACTTCCTTCCCTTTACTTGGGCAGACTTATTTTTAATAAATATATGTAAATTAATGATGGATTTAGCTCGTACTGGTCATGAAGAAGCAAAATGCAAGGGTCAGACATTTGTTCATCTGAAAATTTAAAACAGCCAAGACCCTCAGATATGTGGCTGTGAGGAGATCTCATACACTGACAACTTGAACCAGCTTTAGGGAGATCGAGGCTTGAAATAAGAGCTCGGCTCAGATAACATCTCTGTTGTAGCTTAAAACTACAGAGCATGGGACAAGGCTCCACAGAGAGGCAAATGGATGCTGTTTCAGTGGCTGTGTCCACTGTTGCTAAGCAAAAGAAAAGGATGAGTACAGGTTATAAAGCATATACATTTTTATTGTCTTTCCTCTCTCTCCTTTACTATTTTAAGTAGATTCATAAAGATGCACATATTTATGGAGCAAGATATAGTATTTTTATGTATGTCTAAGTTGTATAATGCTCAAATTATATGAGCTTCATTTTTCAGTATGTTCGTTTCTTATGTTTGAAACATTTAAAATCCTTTTTCTGCCTCTGAAATATACACTTGCTATATTTTGTTGCCAATCTTTCTTTCATATTTTATTTTATAGCATTTTATGTGACGTGTGTGAGTATTTTGCCTGCAGGTATGCTACTGCACTATATATTTTCAATGCTTGTGGAAGTCAGAAGAGGGCATCAAATTCCCTGTCTGGGGAATGTTTGCTTTGAACTGTGAAAGAAACATGCCAGTCAATCATTTTCATACTTGGTCATAGATTCCTTTGTATATTTAAGAGCATGAAGGAAGCCAAAATTAACTAGTTTCTGCTTTTACTGTCAAGGACAGTTGATAGATGATTCCTTACAAGTCACTAGGGACCAGCAGAAACTATGATCCTGTTTGTTTGCTTGCTTATTTTACTATTTTTTTCCCATATTACTTCGTTGCTTTTATTCTTGAGAAAATGATACTTGAGTTTTGTTATTCTTTACATTTTACTCTGCTGCATAAAATCAATATTTGATGTCTTTCAAGAAAGAGAAAATATTGACACATTATTTTTCAAACTGTACAGTAAAGTCCTCTTTTCCCATTCCCTTCTCATTCTTTCTTTTTCATTATTCTTCTCTTTTATTTCTTTTTTGCCTCCTCCATCCCTTTTCTTTCTTACATTCATCCTCTCTTCATTCATTTCCACGTTAGATTCTCATCGTTCTCTGAAACATGCTGGACCTATAATTTTGGATGCAATTGTCTATATAAACAAATAAATGTCACAGTCCTCTGCTAGTGAATGTATGCTGCCTATAAGGACAAGACATGAACACAAAATATTGAATTGAGATAAAAGTTATATTAGGAGAGATAAGTGGTTGCGTTTTAAATGTGAAACATTCTCAATTTATAGAAACAGATCAAGTCACATTAGGTAATCTGTCCTCACTAAAGGAGAAGCGTTTTAAAGCCTTCTGACTCATTAGCTGGTAGGGTGAGATTGCTTTTTCAAGAGCGGGTATTGAACAATGAAGAAAGTATATGTGTATATAAAGATGCTTTAAAGTAAGTCACAAATGTGTAGCATCACTGACTGCATGCCAAATATGCATTATGAAGAAGTAATTATGGAAATGTTAGCTCAAAAGAAATCCTGTTTAGGAGCACAACCACGTTAAAGTTCAGAATAGAAGCACCTTTGCCATGAAATGATACCGTAATAAAAAACCAATTTCATGTATGAAGAAGGTATATATTTGGCACAGAGTTTTGCAATTTTAGGTGTTACACAAAAAATAAATAAATAATTCTATGTTTTAAATTTGTTTTTTTTTTAATTTTTTTTTATTTTATTATTTTTTTTTATTAACTTGAGTATTTCTTATATACATTTCGAGTGTTATTCCCTTTCCCGGTTTCCGGGCAAACATCCCCCTCCCCCCTCCCCTTCCTTATGGGTGTTCCCCTCCCAACCCTCCCCCCATTGCCGCCCTCCCCCCATAGACTAGTTCACTGGGGGTTCAGTCTTAGCAGGACCCAGGGCTTCCCCTTCCACTGGTGCTCTTACTAGGATATTCATTGCTACCTATGGGGTCAGAGTCCAGGGTCAGTCCATGTATAGTCTTTAGGTAGTGGCTTAGTCCCTGGAAGCTCTGGTTGCTATTTTAATAGTTGCCTCATCTTATAAGAATGGCTTCATTTTCTATGGATTTGCATGCATACATTCAGGAAAATTTCCTTTGTATGTACACTTCACTCTGTAGAATATTTATTTGTTGCAGTCCATCTGGTAGTAGCTCTATGGCCTGCCTGAGCAGGAAGACAGGATAACAAAGCATTTTTAGGAATTGTCTACAGTCCCTTGGGTTTTAATTCACTTTAAAGGGCAAGGAAATAAACACAGTTCTTGGTCTTTTAACCACACTAGTCTATGCTTGGGTTAGTAGTAGTCTAGTGTAGCAAAGTGAGGAATGCTGTGGACAGGAGATAGTAATGAGACAGGCAGAGTAGAGATTAACTATTGTTTTTTTATAATTTTTTTCATATTTATTAACTTGGGTATTTCTTATTTACATTTCGATTGTTATTCCCTTTCCCGGTTTCCGGGCCAACATCCCGCTAACCCCCCTCCACTTCTCTATGGGGTGTTCCCCTCCCTATCCTCCCCCCATTACAGCCCTCCCCCAAACAATTACGTTCACTGGGGGTTCAGTCTTGGCAGGACCAAGGGCTTCCCCTTCCACTGGTGCTCTAACTAGGCTATTCATTGCTACCTATGAGGTTGGAGGCCAGGGTCAGTCCATGTATAGTCTTTATGTAGTGGCTTAGTCCCTGAAAGCTCTGGTTGGTTGGCATTGTTGTTCATAAGGGGTCTCAAGCCCCTACAAGCTCTTTCAGTCCTTTCTAAGATTCCTTCAATGGGGGTTCCATTCTCATGAGGTTCAGTGGTTTAATGATGGCATTCGGCTATGTATTTGCTGTATACTGGCTGTGTCTCTTAGGAGAGATCTACATTCAGTTCCTGTCGGCCTGCACTTCTATCCATCTTATCAAGTTTGGTGGCTGATTATGTATGGGCCACATGGGTGTTCCTTCTGCCTCTGTTCTAATCTTTGCCCCCCATTCCCTGCCAATGGTGTTCTTGTTCCCCTTTTAAAGAAGGAGTGAAGCATTCGCATTTTGGTCATCTGTCTTGAGTTTCATGTGTTCTGTGCATCTAGGATAATTCGAGCATTGGAGATAATATTGACTTATCAATGAGTACATATCATGTGTGTTTTTCTGTGATAGGGTTGCATCACTCAGGATGGTATTTTCCAGTTCCCTCCATTTGCCTATGAATTTCATGAAGTCATTGTTTTTGATAGCTGAGTAATAATATTCCATTGTGTAGATGTATCAGATTTTCTGTATCCATTCCTCTGTTGAAGGGCATCTGGGTTTTTTCCAGCTTCTGGCTATTATAAATAAGGCTGCTATGATCATAGTGGAGCATGAGTCTTTGTTATATGTTGGGGCATCTTTTGGGTATATGCCCAAGAGAGGTATAGCTGGGTCCTCAGGTAGTTCAATGTCCAGTTTTCTGAGGAAGCTATAGGTTGATTTCCAGAATGGTTGTTATCAGTCGGCAATCCCACTAACAATGGAGGAGTGTTCCTCTTTCTCCACATCCTCGCCAACATTTGCTGTCACCTGAGTTTTTTATCTTAGCCATTCTTGCTGGTGGGAGGTGAAATCTCAGGGTTGTTTTGATTTGCATTTCCCTTATGACTAAAGATGTTGAACATTTCTTTAGGTGTTTCTCAGCCATTCGGCATTCCTCATCTGTGAATTCTTTGTTTAGCTCTGAACCCGATATTTTAATAGGGTTATTTGTCTCCCTGCGGTCTAACTTCTTGAGTTCTTCGCATATTTTGGATATAAGCCCTCTATATAGGATTGGTAACGATCTTTTCCCAATCTGTTGGTTGTTGTTTTGTCCTAACAACCGTGTCTTTTGCCTTACAGAAGCTTTGCAGTTATATGAGATCCTAATTATCGATTCTGGATCTTAGAGCACAAGCCATTGGTGTTTTGTTTCTCCAGTGCCCATGTGTTCGAGATGCTTCCCCACTTTTTCTTCTATTAGGTTGAGTGTATCTGATTTGATGTAGAGGTCCTTGATCCACTTGGACTTAAACTTTGTACAGGGTGATAAGCCTGGATCGATCTGCATTCTTCTACATGCTTACCTCCAGTTGAAAGAGCACCATTTGCTGAAAATGCTATCTTTTTTCCATTGGATGGTTTTGGCTCCTTTGTCAAAAATCAGGTGACCATAGGTGTGTGGGTTCATTTCTGGGTCTTCAATTCTATTCCACTTGTCTATCTGTCTGTCTTTGTACCAATACCATGCAGTTTTTATCACTATTGCTCTGTAATACTGCTTGAGTCTTCAGGGATAGTGATTCCCCTGGAATCCTTTTATTGCTGAGGATACTTTTAGCTATCCTGAGTTTTTTGTTTTTCCAGATGAATTTGAAATTGTTCTGTCTAACTCTCTGAATAATTGGATTGGTATTTTGATGGGGATTGCACTGAATCTGTAGATCGCTTTTGGTAAAATGCCCATTTTTATTGTATTATGAGCATGGCAGATCTTTCCATCTTCTGAGATCTTCAATTTCTTTCTTCAGAGACTTGAAATTCTTATCATACAGATCTTTCACTTGCTTGGTTAAAGTCACACCGAGGTATTTTATATATTTGGGACTATTATGAAGGGTGTCCTTTCCCTAATTTCTTTCTTGGCTTGTTTCTCTTTTGTGTAGAGGAAGGCTACTGATTTATTTGAGTTAATTTTATACCCAGCCACTTTGCTGAAGGCGTTTATCAGCTCTAGTAGTTTTCTGGTGGATCTTTTGCGATCACTTAAATATACTATTATATCATCTGCAAGTAGTGATATTTTGATTTCTTCTTTTCCGATCTGTATCCCCTTGACCTCCTTTTGTTGTCTGATTGCTCTGGCTAGAACTTCAAGAACTATATTGAATAAGTAGGGAGAGAGTGGGCAGCCTTGTCTATTCCCTGATTTTAGTGGGATTGCTTCAAGTTTCTCTCCATTTAGTTTAATGTTAACTACTGGTTTGCTGTATATGGCTTTTACTATGTTTAGGTATGGGCCTTGAATTCCTATTCTTTACAGGACTCTTATCATGAAGGGGTGTTGAATTTTGTCAAATGCTTTCTCAGCATCTAATGAAATGATCATGTGATTTTGTTCTTTCAGTTTGTTCATATAGTGGATTGCGTTGATGTTTTTCCGTATATTAAACCATCCCTACATGCCTGGGATGAAGCCTACTTGATCATGATGGATGATTGTTTTGATGTGCTCTTGGATTCAGTTTGTGAGAATTTTATTGAGTGTTTTTGTGTCGATATTCATAAGGAAAATTGGTCTGCAGTTCTCTTTCTTTGTTGGGTCTTTGTGTGGTTTAGGTATAAGAGTAATTGTGGCTTCATAGAAGGAATTCAGAAGCACTCCATCTGTTTCACTTTTGTGGAATAATTTGCATTGTATTGGTATAATGTCTTCTATGAAGGTCTGATAGAATTCTGCTATTGTTAACAGGGGTTAAATACTGTCAATATAGATAAAACTTTGGAGAAGTACAAGACAATTTTTAATAAACCTTAGTTGGACATTTTTTTTGTTCTTTATATCAGTATTTTTAAATAGCTCCAAAAGCAAATCAGTAAGTTAGGAGAATTCTATTAATTTTAGTATATGTTTATATTGATTCATGGAACTTTGACTTTAGAAATTTTATCAAATTTACTTAATCTCTAAATCGTATCTTTTAAGACTTATATAACTTTTGGACCTTCAAAATTTAAGATTTTTAGCTCTTTCATATCCTGAAATAACACCCACCTTTTTAGTCTTCATAAATAAATCCTTCTTTAATAAAAGTATTTATTTTGTTACATTCTTCTAAAATTTACGTTTTATATTGGCTGATTTATTCTAAATTTTCTTTCTTAATATCATGCAACATATTAACATTGAAAAGTAAATATGTACTCTACTTAGAGGAAAGTCGAATATAAACCACATGGACTAGATGAGATAATAAATTAATGTTACATACAATAATATATACTCTCAGGCAAATCTTATATAAAATACAAGATAACAATAAATTATTTTTGTGTTTTGTTCAATATAGAGGATGCTCTACAATAACTATGGTTTTGATTTTGAATGAGTATAAGTAACAGAAAAAAAAGAAACAACTGTTAAATTGCCAAATATCATCAACTCTATGTTTAGAGTCTCTAGCAGCAAAGGAAACCCTGTTAAAACTTTCAGTCAGCAAGTACACTCTCCTTTCCATGGACTTTTGGTTAACAGTCTTTTCTTTCCATCTACCATATTTGGTTTATTTATTAAGCAGTAATTAAATGTTGATGCTTACTATGCATTTAAATTAATCTGCCTTAGTTACCTTATGTTACTCTTAAGATAAACTAAAGCATGCCAGTAGCTGTCTTTACTATGGGCAGCAGTTCATTGTAATATAAATAAGAATAATAATTTATATTGGAAATAGTATACCCTTTAGCTATTCCTAGAGGCATAATGCCTTTACTTTCTAACCATTTATTGCTCTTGTTCCTGTCCTATAGTCAGGAGACCAGGCTTACTCAGAAAAACAGACTTTGGAGAACATTTTAAGAAAAACATGCTTGTATCTGAAGTGGTAGTTTCCATTTCTGCATCCAGAAACAGCTTCTCAGCAAGCTTAAACAACACATAACAGTTTTGCTGATACATACTAATGTATATTAAAAAAACACCATTTCTCTGTTGTATGTTAAATTTTAGGCCTCTTGTAGAGTTCTGTGATTAAAGGTTAGACCCAAAACATCTCTCTTCCTTTTAACATGTATAGATTTGTTTAACCAGAAGAGTTTCATCTGTTGTGTCTGGCAGAGATTGACAATAGACAGCAAATTTGTAATTTTTTTTTTAGAATACTATAAGAGGCATAACACGATTTTGAAGAGTCACTCTCTGATATCTATATATTGTACAATGTCATGTGTGTGGAGTAGTCTCCAATCATGATCAGGATGAATCAAACTGAGAGTGATAGCTATCTTTACTGGCATCTAACTTGAGATTGTACTGGACTAGTCTTTGGGTAACCAAGTACTTGAAAGTGATACTCGTGAGCAGGTTGTGTGCTTGCAAATGAAGATACACAGCCCCAAAAGACTTTATAAGTTTACTTTATCCTCAGTAAAGAAACCAACTTGAAGGAAGTTCACTTTTTCACTAGTTCGTCTGGGCATAATGACAGATTTGATCTTTGTTTAGCTTAGGCTATGATTTTCTTTAGGCCTTCCTAACAAGAAAGCTTTATAAACATACGTGGGTCCATGTATTCCCATCATGCCCTGTAAAAATATCCCAAGAGATTTGGTGGAGATGTCTCCTGGCAGAAAAAGAGTAGGCTGTTTCATTTGATTGGCTGAGGGTCTAATTTTGAGAATGTGGTCAAATGGTGATGTTGGAAAAAATTTCAAGCCAGATTATCCCACATGTAACAAGATGGAGGAAAAAAGACAGAATGATATTGGGTCAAGTTTGGTCTTCCCCTACCTGCATGTTCTAGCCTGTTTAGGACATGTCCTGCCTGCCTGTGTGAAAATCTAACACTGTCTAGTGTAATCAACCCCAGGGTGTGACTCACCAAGTGGTAAGACTTCTGCACTTCTTCATGACCAAGCCCCTGCCATCTTCCAGTTTTTTCCCTTAATCTCAATATCCTGACACCTTCACCTCCCTGCCTCTTTCTCTCCCAAGCCTTGTCTTCTATATGCTCCTTTTAATGGACCTTAGTCATGCCTGAAGGGACTTGACAACATCTCTTTTAGCCTTTACTTCATTCCAGGTGCTTGTAAATTTGTCATTTTCCAGAAAAAATTTCTACCATCTCCATGTTTTCGGTCCCAAACGGTCTAAGAGCCTCAGGCAGTGTGTCCAGTCTGAGATAAGGCACTTCCATTTTAATTCTTTGCACTTCAGTATCCCAAGTCTGAAGATGCACAGAAACATCCAGCATTGACACAATTTCTAGGAAAACAAATAGATAGACCCCGACCTGACCCGTCCTGCAGGGCAGGTCAACCAGGGTCTGGGGTCCACCTACGAGAGAATGGGGGAACTC
Source organism: Rattus norvegicus (assembly GCF_021556685.1). NCBI lineage: Eukaryota > Metazoa > Chordata > Mammalia > Rodentia > Muridae > Rattus > Rattus norvegicus. Next base: position 16,651,921 of record NC_141538.1, read on the forward strand.
AAAGAGCAGACAGCAAGTCAAGAGGTCAGATCAAGCTGACAATTTTAATTTTTCTCAGGCTGAAGATATACTGGTAAAAGCAGGATGTGGCGAGGTGTTAGGTAACCACAAAGGAATGAGCCTGGCTCAATGACCAGGATATTGGCTGGGTAAATCGGTCAGTGGGAGGAACAGGACAGGGTGGATTGCTTAGTGACCTGACCACCAGTGCTAAGCGACCTGACAATAAGATTTATTCTATCTACTAAGTTCAAACAGAACTGCGAGTGCAGGCTTAAGTATGGCTGCTTTGATCTAACATAAGGCTGAAATATGATTGCTTGTGATCTAATATAAGGCTAAACTATAGTTGCTTTTAATCTAAAATGAAGGCTGCTCCCAACATCATGAGGCTGCTCCCAAATCTCCCCCTTTTTCTTTACTTAGAACAAGACCATGGTGGTAAAATTCTTTGCTAGGAACCATTGAACTGAGAATAGGACCCCCATTGAAGGAATCAGAGAAAGAACTGGAAGAGCTCGAAGGGGCTTGTGACCCCTTATGAACAACAATGCCAAGCAACCAGAGCTTCCAGGGACTAAGCCACTACCTAAAGACTATACATGGACTGACCCTGGACTCTGACCTCATAGGAAGCAATGAATATCCTAGTAAGAGCACCAGTGGAAGGGGAAGCCCTGGGTCCTGCTAAGACTGAACCCCCAGTGAACTAGATTGTTGGGGGGAGGGCAGCAATGGGGGGAGGGTGGGGAGGGGAACACCCATTAAAGAAGGGGAGGGGGAGGGGGAGGGATTGGGGGATGTTTGCCCGGAAACCGGGAAAGGGAATAACACTCGAAATGTAAATAAGAAATTCTCAAGTTAATAAACAATAAAAAAAAAAATTCTTTGCTAGGGCAGGGATAGAGGCCTGACCTCCAGTATTCTTGACAGGTCCTAATGTCCATGTATGTTACTTGGAAACAACGGCCCATGAAGCAGAAAACACCTAGCTCAGGCAAAGAAAGGCACAAGCAGGCAGGGTGGCCTCGGACAGGTCCCCCCTTTTTTTAAGCCAAGATGAAAGCCCCTTGGAAACTGCGTCTGTCTTAGGTTGGAGCAAGCCATTCTTATTTCCCTAGGCCTGTCATTGGATAAGGCAGCAGCTTATGGCGGCCCTCCTGTCTTAGGCCTCAAATGGTCAGAGAATGTTGCTCTCTTACCCATCATTGACTATCCAGTTCAGCTCACAGGAGAGGTTGGTAGCCGAAGACCCACCTAGATCATCTTGAGGCAATGATAATGGACCTGTATAGGCCTAGCCCGAATGGCCTCGATTTGTTATTTAGTAAAAGCCATGAGCTTGTTGAAAATCACGGGTCCCATTGTAACCAAAAGCAAAATACTAATGAGGTGTCTCACAAAAGGCACCAGAAGAGAAAACATAGATGATCTCCATCAATCATCTTTGCAGGCAGGCTTGTCCCTCAGGGGGCCCAGGAGCATCCCGTTGCAGTGTCTCGTCTTGCATCCCTTAGCAAAGGCAGAAAGAGCTCTACCATCAAGAAGGCGGAGGGCCTGGGAAGCCTCCACTTATCTGGTCCAGGGGCGGAAATGCCCTTTTTTAAGTTGGGTGGAGATGGAAATGGGACATGCCTGAGATGGGTTAGTGCCTTCATCTTATGCTTCCTGGTCCTCCATAGCCAATCTATGATAATGAATCTGTTTGCGTTTAGCTGTTAAATCATCTATTTATCGCTTTATGAAGCCTGTAAGTCTATTAAGGGCCCAGGGACCAAAAGAGATAAGCAAAAACAACCCTACTAGTGGTCCCAAAATGGAAGGTAATAAGTGGTAAGTCATGGGAGTTGAAAACCAATTCTCATACCTCTCTCTCTCTCTCTCTCTCTCTCTCTCTCTCTCTCTCTCTCTCTCTCTCCCTCCCTCCCTCCCTCTTTTCTAAGCATTCTCTAACCTTTTTCATAGTCTCTTTCATCATGCCTGTCTTGTCTACATAGAAGCAGCACTCCTCTTTGAGTGACCCACAGAGTCCTCCTTGAAAAAAAAAAAGCAGACCAAGTCCTCTGTGATTCTGAATGACCACTTCTGCAAGGGAAGAGAGGGAGTCAGAAAGGTCATTGACCCTTTCATGGAGTCTTTGGACATCAGCATCAATGGTAGCGCTGAGTTCTTGGTACCTGGGTTTAGAGAGAACTAGTGAAGAGATACCTGTCCCTGCTCCAACGGCACCAAGGCAGAGGAGCACTGATATGGTTATGGCAGAAATGGGTTCTCATCGTTGACGGAACAAAGCAGAGGGTAGGTCAGAAGACTGATCCCAGAGATGAAAAAATTCCTCTTCATGGTAATAGATTATTCGAGGGACTAATTGTACAAGAATACAAAAGAACTTTTGGGGGAGAAACCCTCAGTTGAAAAGGAAGGAGTAAGGCCATCGAGGCAAACCCACTAGGCATCATTAGGGGGCTGAAGGTATTGGCTGTTTTTATCAGGGGCAAGGGTGAGATTACAAAGGTGGGCATACTGTGAAGGGGGAGTTATAAGGGTGACACAAAGACCCAATCCAGAGACCTGGGTGAGGGACAAATCATTCCACTCTCCGGGTTGCTAGCAGCAATGTTGAGAGTCATTGGTGGGAAAAAATGTACCAGGAATAGCGGTTCCATGTTAGAAGAGTGGCTGAGAGTGATAACATAGCCAGAAATTATCCATAAGTTCAGGGAGAGGTATCATTAAACCTAAGAAAGGTTCGATTTAGTAGGGTAAGAATGAGGTTCTTTCAACAGGTGGAGAAGGGGCTAGCAGGGTGCGAACATGGTTGGCAGATCACTGCGGTTTTTTAGGAGGTAAGAATGGAGGTACAGAGATGGTATTCAGCCCAATTGGTATTGGCCTGGAAGAATGGACGGATTCCTTGAGAAGTTTTATGGTAAAAGTCAGACCTGTGTCTGTCCCACGAGAAGTCATGTGTCCAGTCTTTGTCCTTTGCCTGGTCTGTGAGTTTAATATTTAAGGTAAGACACCAGTACAAGGTGGAAAGCTCACAGAGGCGATTGTGGTTGATATAGTTAGAGGGGTGAGAGAAATTCCTAGACACTGTGATGTAATCCGAGAGGAGGATGGTTCCCAATAAGTTGTTCCCATGGTCTCACATCCCCAGGTGGCACAATAATAATCTGACTCGCTGCCATATTTATTATGGGAAGCGCGACCTCTGTGATATCCAGGGCACACATGAAAGCCAGTGGCCTGGAGCAAGGTGCTTCTTATTACATTGTCGCAGCCAGGCTTGACAAACCTGAGGACCAAAATGAACAAATCTTGGGCCTGATTATATTGAGTGTGGGGTATATTATCCTCTGGGCTGACTTGTGTCTCACCAGAGATGGACAATTGATTGGGTGATGGGTGGTTGGTTTGTTGAGGGACAAACCCTATTGCCCCGAGCCTGATCTGAAAGAGGGGGCCAGAGGCTGCCCCCGTGGGGAGTTTCCCGACTTCTGTGGTGGCAGGCAGCGTAATTGGCTATCAGTTTTGGATTTATACTCACTCACCCAATGTCGGCCTTTAAGGCAGCGGTGGGAACAAAGTAGTTGGCAGAGCCCATATTGGGGGAACATTACCTTGTCCCTCAATTGGAGCTCTTCTTTGAGAAAATCACCAAGATAGATAAACCTTTAGCCAGACTTACCAGATGGCACAGAGAGATTATCCAAATTAACAGAATCAGAAATGAAAAGGGAGATATAACAACAGAATCTGAGGAAACTAAAAAAAGTCATCAGATTCTACTACAAAACCCTAGATTCAACAAAACTGGAAAATCTGGATGAAATGGACAATTTTCAAGAAAGATAGAAGTCGCCAAAATTAAATCAGGATCGACAAACCATCTAATCTGTCCCATAACTCCTAAAGAAATAAAAGCAGTTATTAAAAGTCTCCCAACCAGAAAAAGCCCAGGACCAGATGGATTTAGTGAAGAATTCTATCAAACCTTCATAGAAGAACTAAAACCAATATTGTCCAAACTATTCCACAAAGTAGAAACAGAAGGAACACTGCCAAGTTCCTTCTATGAAGCTACAATTACACATATACCTAAACCACACAAAGACCCAATAAAGAAAGAAAACTTCAGACCAATTTCCCTTATGAATATCGACACAAAAATACTCAATAAATTCTTGCAAGCAATCAAAGAACACACCAAAACATCCATCATGATCAAGCAGGCTTCATCCCCGGGATGCAGTCATTTATTAATTTTACTTGTAATTATTATTCTCAAACATTTTTCATAAACATTTTTTTTAGACTTTAGACTGGTGAATTGTATAGTAAGTCACATATACCCACAGCATTGCTGCCTCTGCTACTGTCCAAGAACATTTTTATTTATTTTTTTATTGGTTATTTAATTCTTACATTCCAAATGTTGTTCCCTATCCCAGTTTCTCCTCCACAAACCCCTATCCCATCCCCCTCCACTCTGCCTTAATGAGGGTGCTCCCCCTCCTACCCACCCATTCAGGTCTCACCACTCTAGCATCCCCTATGCTGGAGCATTGAGTCTCCACAGGAACAAGGGTCTCCCCTCCCATCGATGCCAGTATGTCAATCATCTGCTGCATATGCAGCTGAAGCCATGGGTCCCCACATGTGTACTCTTTGGTTTAGTCGTTTAGTTCGTGGGAGGTCTGGGGGGGACTGGTTCATTGATATTATTGTTCTTCCTATGGGGTCGTAATCCCCTTCACCTCTTTAGTCCTTCCCCTAACTCTTCCATTGGTGTCCCTGTGCTCAGTCCAATGGTTAGCTGTGAGCATCTGCATCTGTCTTAGTCAGGTGCTCACAGAGCCTCTCAGAGGAGTGCCATACCAGGCTTCTGTCTGCATGCACATTTTGACATCAACAATAGTGTCAGGCATTGGTGTCTTCAGATGGAAAGAATATTTAGGTGGGGCAGTCTCTGGATGGCCTTTCCTTCAGCCTCTGATCCATTTTTTCCCTGTGTTTCCTTTAGAAATGGACAACTCTGGGTTAAAATCTTTTAGATCAGTTAGTGGTACCATCCCTCCACTGAGGGCCATGACTACTGAAGGTCATCTCTTCAGGTTATATCTCCCTATTGTTAGGTATTTCCGATAATGCCATCCAGATTAGGGTCTGGGAGCCTCTCACTTCCCTGGCCTATGGGACATTTTAGTGGCTACCCTCAGTTCCCCATTCCCCACTGCTACATATCTCCCTTCAATTTCCTGACCTTCTGTTCTCCGCATCCCATTTCCTCCCACACCTGATCCTTCCCCCCCTTTCACTCCTCTCTCCTCTTTCCATCCCAAGTTCATCCTCCCTCTACCCCCCATGATTTTTTTGTTCATTTTCTAAGTAAGACTGAAGCATCCACACTTTGGTCTTCCTTCCTCTTGAGCTTCATATGGTCTGTGAGTTTTATCATAGGTATTCTAAGCTAGGTCAACTATTGACTAATGGAACTCATAAAACGGAAACACTTCTGTAAGGCAAAGGACACTGTCAATAGGACAAAATGGCAACATACAGATTAGGAAAAGGTTTTTTACCAACCCTACATCTAAAAGAGGACTAATATCCAATATATACAAAGAACTCAAAATGGTAGACTCAAAAAAAGCAAATCACCCTATTAAAAGATGGGGTGAGAGCTAAACAAAGAATTCTAAACTGAGGAATATCAAATGGTTGCAATGCACCTAAAGAAATGTTCAGCATCCTTAGTCATCAGGAAAATTCAAATCAGAATGACCCTGAGATTCCACTTCATAGAAGTCAGAATGGCTAAGATCAAAAACTTAGGTGATAGCAGATGTTGGTGAGGATGTGGAAAAAAAGGAACACTCCCCCATTGCAGGTGGGACTGAAAGATGGTACAACCACTCTGGAAAACAGTCTGGAAATTCCTAAAAAATTGGAAATAGTTTCATCTGAGGATCCAACTATACCACTCCTGGGCATATAAACCAAAAGACATTCCAAGATATAACAAGAACATATGCTTTACTATGTTCATAGCAGCCTTATTTACAATACCCCAAAGGTGGAAGCAACTCAGATGGAGGAATAAATACAGAAACTGTGGTAGATTTACACAATGGAGTACTACTCAGCTGTTAAAAACAATGCCTTCATGAAATTCACAGGCAAATAAAATATCATCCTGAGTGAGGTAACTCAGTCACAAAAAATCACATATATTGTGTATTTTTCTCTTTGAAAGGCAAAGTAATGTTTAACCATTATAAAGGACTTGGGCATTTCAGAATGGGTTATAACAAACTGAAATGTGTCCCACAGGACACTGCAGGTCTCTCAGTGGTGAATAGAGCTACCCTGAAGAGTCTAAAGCTGATCTTTTTTCTAACACACTAATGTGTTAAAAAAAAAAAAGGTAAAATAATTGTGAACCAAGAAGCAACAAAGGCATCAGTTGTTATTTGGGCTAGTGGATGTATATGTTTAAATCCCACAAAGTTTAAAAACACTCTCCCTCAGAGAAAACAATTCAAATGGTGAAGAATTCTAATGTACCTATAACTGACTTTAATACAAACCCTATAAAATTTCAACTGGGAGAAACTAAATATCATTACACATTTTTATAATCATTCTCCATGTCTTTAGAAATATAAAATATTCATATCTTTTTTTCACCAAAGGAAGAAATTATCTTAAACTGACTAGACACTAAGAATCCACATTTCCCTCTTTTCTCCACACAAAATGCAAAAGAGTAAGAAATGGTCCCCACTTAAGGAAATAGACAACCTTCCTTCATAAGTTCCAGAAAAATTATAGGTCAAAATATTAAAAGAGATATGGGAGAAATAAAATCCGCTGTTTTCTTAATACCACAGGAGATAAAAGCAAATTGTAGCCAAATATAAAATAATAATATCCTTTGAAACAAGAGGTACTAATGGATTCAGACCTATCATAGAGGGCTTCCAAGAAAACAGGCTCATAATCCTTTGAGCCAGCATACAAAAGACTAATTACCTATAAAAAAGAAATTTGTACATGAACCAGAACCCATACATTATAAGTAATAAACCCCTTGATTCCTATGGTACCTGATCTCCATATATTATTATCTAAATACGGTCTATATATGTAGTCTATTTTTCAGTATTAGATATTCATTCTTACTTGAAAAGCATCCCTGTGGCATCAAAGAGCAAATTTTTGTTTGATTTTTATATGGGATGAAATGTCAATATACTTGTACTATGATGCTATGAAAGCCCTATTGGTAGCAAATAAAAGTAACTTGCCTTAAGATTTACATTTCTAACAACAGAAAGAACAAATGAATTTGATTGGTCTGGTAAAAACACTTACACTCAATGGCAATTGACAATTGTGGAACACAGGGGAAAGTTTCTAATCTCTGAGTTCTAATTTGTAAGAATTTTAATTGTGACTTGACAAGTATTTTTATGCTTCTAAACACTGCTTCAGCCCATACTTAGCATTTCAAGAAGAAACAAGGCCCCTGAGTCCTTGTCTGGTGGCCCTGATCAATCAATGATTCCACTTATGTGGTGGGAAAAATAATACACTGGTGTATTCTCACCCTTTCCTTGTGTGTTACACAATGGACAGGGGTATAACATGTATTTTTCTCAAAATTTTAAAGCAGAATCACAGAACATGCATTTTTGTCCTGAGTTTATTCGAAATAAGCAAATGTTATTTTGTTCTGTATCATATGATTCCTGTCTCAAAAATAAAATCATTTAATTAAACTAAGAAAGGCTAGAAATCATCAAGAGACAAAATCCAACATTCCTAGCAGATAACTAAATACCAAGATGTTGGAGTTATGTGGAATGATCAAAGAGAGACACTGGAGGATTCAATTAAATTCATTAAAGGAGCAGGGGTAGGGGGGCAACCTCAACACACAGAACCCAAGAAACCTTTCAGAAGCATGTTTATTGACTATTATACAAAAAACTATTTTTAGATAAACCAAGTTCCCCACACCAGAGCCTCTGGTCTAATCCATATGTCTCTTGAAGGAACATATCACCTCTGCATCCCAACTTTTCTTGTGTACTGTTCGCAGTGCTCAATAGTACAACACTTCCTGGTTATCAAGTGTCTTGTGACTAAGATCTCACAAAAGCTATAAAGATCCTTTAGAGAAACAAATCTATACACCCAAGAAAATGAGCACTATTTTTATAATGATTTTCTTCAAAACATAATTACATCTAAAAACAATTACTTCAGTCAGACATTTATACCAGATACAATGACTCTATGAAATTTCCCCCTACACCTGCGTACTATGGTGATTCCCTTGAAGATTGCACATGCATACCCAGGTTCTTCTATTAGGAGCTTTTCTATCCCCAAAATAAAACAAGACAAAACAATCAAACATAAACAATTAAGAGGAAACTTAGTTCTAAGAGGTATTGTTAAAACTAAATTCCAAAATACTTAATTGCCTAGCCATTATATAAGAAAATGATTCCAAGTGGATCAAGGACCTCCACATCAAACCAGACACACTCAAACTAATAGAAGAAAAACTAGGGAAGCATCTGGAACACATGAGCACTGGAAAAAATTTCCTGAACAAAACACCAATGGCTTATGCTCTAAGATCAAGGATCGACAAATGGGATCTCATAAAACTGCAAAGCTTCTGTAAGGCAAAGGACACTGTGGTTAGGACAAAACGGCAACCAACAGATTGGGAAAAGATCTTTACCAATCCTACAACAGATAGAGGCCTTATATCCAAAATATACAAAGAACTCAAGAAGTTAGACCACAGGGAAACAAATAACCCTATTAAAAATGGGGTTCAGAGCTAAACAAACAATTCACAGCTGAGGAATGCCGAATGGCTGAGAAACACCTAAAGAAATGTTCAACATCTTTAGTCATAAGGGAAATGCAAATCAAAACAACCCTGAGATTTCACCTCACACAGTGAGAATGGCTAAGATCAAAAACTCAGGTGACAGCAGATGCTGGCAAGGATGTGGAGAAAGAGGAACACTCCTCCATTGTTGGTGGGATTGCAGACTGGTAAAACCATTCTGGAAATCAGTCTGGAGGTTCCTCAGAAAATTGGACATTGAACTGCCTGAGGATCCAGCTATACCTCTCTTGGGCATATACCCAAAAGATGCCTCAACATATAAAAGAGACACGTGCTCCACTATGTTCATCACAGCCTTATTTATAATAGCCAGAAAATGGAAAGAACCCAGATACCCTTCAACAGAGGAAAGGATACAGAAAATGTGGTACATCTACACAATGGAATATTACTCAGCTATCAAAAACAACGTCTTTATGAAATTCGTAGGCAAATGGTTGGAACTGGAAAATATCTTCCTGAGTAAGCTAACCCAATCACAGAAAGACATACATGGTATGCACTCATTGATAAGTGGCTATTAGCCCAAATGCTTGAATTACCCTAGATCCCTAGAACAAACGAAACTCAAGACGGATGATCAAAATGTGAATGTTTCACTCCTTCTTTAAATGAGGAAAAAGAATACCCTTGGCTGGGAAGAGAGAGGCAAAGATTAAAACAGAGACTGAAGTAACACCCATTCAGAGCCTGCCCCACAGGTGGCCCATACATATACAGCCACCCAATTGGACAAGATGGATGAAGCAAAGAAGTGCAGGACGACAGGAGCCGGATGTAGATCGCTCCTGAGAGACACAGCCAGAATACAGCAAATACAGAGGCGAATGCCAGCAGCAAACCACTGAACTGAGAATAGGTCCCCCGTTGAAGGAATCAGAGAAAGAACTGGAAGAGCTTGAAGGGGCTCGAGACCCCAAAAGTACAACAATGTCAAGCAACCAGAGCTTCCAGGGACTAAGCCACTACCTAAAGACTATACATGGACTGACCCTGGACTCTGACCCCATAGGTAGCAATGAATATCCTAGTAAGAGCACCAGTGGAAGGGGAAGCCCTGGGTCCTGCTAAGACTGAACCCCCAGTGAACTAGACTATGGGGGGAGGGCGGCAATGGGGGGAGGGTTGGGAGGGGGACACCCATAAGGAAGGGGAGGGGGGAGGGGAATGTTTGCCCGGAAACCGGGAAAGGGAATAACACTTGAAATGTATATAAGAAATACTCAAGTTAATAATAATAAAAAAAAAAAGAAAATGCTGAAATTTAATAGGACCAATCAGATACCATAAAACTAGGTCTGAAGGAAAGGACAGATATTAAATCCCTAAGACAGTTTTATTTTTAACTTCTTCTTCTCTCATATGTTACATACATACTGCAGGTTCCCCTCCCTTGTCTTTTTTCAGTACCTCCCTCCTACCTACCCTCTTGCATAGATCCACTCTTCTTCCTTTCTCTTCATAAAAGAGCAGAGTTCCAAGGGATATCAACCAAACATCAAGTTGAAGTAGGACCAGTCACCCTTATAGAAAGACTGGATGAGGCAACTTGGGAGAAAAAAAGAAGCCCCAAAGTACTCAAAACTGTTGTAGACAGTTGCAGCTCCTGCTGGTGGGTGCAACACAAGGAAACTCAGTTACAAACCCATACCATATATACTGGGAACATAGGTCATACCATGCAGATTCCCTGTTTGTCAGTTCAGTGTCTGAAATACTGAGTCCTGGTTAGTTGATTCTATGGGCTATTTTCTTGTGGCAGTTTTGACCCCTCTCGGTCCTACAATCCTTCCTTGCTCTCTGCCACAGGATTCTCCGAGCCCTTTTAGTATTTGGCAGTGCATCTCTGCATCTGCTCCCATCAGTTTCTGGATGAGGTCTCTCTGATGATAATTGTGTTGGCTCTAGTCTACAAGTACAACAAAGTATCATTAGGAATATTTTCGCTAACATTTTGATATTTATTAATTATTTTATTTATTTATTTACTTATTTATGCCAGTCATGTTTGCTTCTATCCTAGGTCCCTGAGTTAGCTAGCTTTTCCAGGTAATGTCAGACAGGGACTTCCTCTCCTGCCATGTGTCTCAAGTTGGCCCAGTCATTGATTGGCCATTCTCACATGTTTTGTGCCATCCTTACCTCCAGCACATCTTAAAGGCAGCACAAAATGTATATAGAAAGTTTTGCGATTGCTTGGATGTCCTGATCCCTTTACTGGATACATGCTGGTTATAAACGATGGCCAGTTCATGCGCCCATTACTATGAGTCTTCCCTAGTCACCTTCATATCTTCCTGGGACTTTGTTTCCAGTGCACTAGGTTTCTTTTCAAACCAATTTCAGTACTTAGCAGTACTCTCTTACTTAGCAGTATTCTCTTTCTCCACCTGCCAAACTGTTCACTCCTGTTCCCATCCCTACCTAGCAGCACACCCATGAAATCTATTCTATTTTTCCAGGTAGATCCACGTGTCCTCAATACAGCCCACTTTTTACTTAACTTCCCTAAGTCTGGACTGTAGCATGATTATCCTTTACAGATAGTATCCACTTACAAGTGAGTACATATCGTGTTTGTCTTTCTAGGTCTGGGTTACCTCAGCTCCACTCATTTGCCTGCAAATTTCATCATCTTATTTTTTTAACAGCTGAGTAGTACTCTATTTCATAAATGTACCACATATTTTTTAATCAATTAAATCATGTGTTTTACAATAAGTGAAGTTTCTTCTAAGATTCCTAGGTAATTGTTTTACAGACTGAAGAGGAGAAAATACTTAATTATTTATGCATTGACATTGTTTTTAACATTTTTATAAAATATTTCGCTATAAAAGGAATGCCTATATATAGCTAATCCTAACAGAAAGGTTGTTAAATTTACTCAAATTCATGACTCAGCTATTGAAAAACTTTGACCAGATCATGAGGTAAAGATGCCTTCCTCTTCTTATAATCCCATTACGTTTTCTGTTTGTATTCTGATTCAGTAATCTCTCTCCCTTATACATTAATTGCCTTGCAAATCCACAAAGAATAATTCAGTATTACTAAAGAAAAATGTCATTGTAATTTTATTAATTATATAAAATTAACTGCAATTTAAAATATACAATAACATCATATATATATATGTGTGTGTATATATATATATATATATATATATATATATGTTATAACTACATTAAACAGTTGGCCACCACTTATGCAGGCTTACATTTCTTTACTGTTTATAGATATATTTGGATCTCAGCCAAGCAGAACAGGTCACAGGTTATCAACTGAGTAGATTGGCTTTTAGAATTTGCTGAATAAAATAAGAAATGGGAATTAAGAAGACAATGTTTATGATACCATAGAATTCTTTTTATTGGGTATTTCTTATTTACATTTCAAATGTTATTCCTTTTCCTGGTTTCCTGTCTATAAGCCTCCTAACCCCTCTCCCTCCTCTTGTATAAGGGTGTTCCCCTCCCCATCCACTCCCCCCCCTTACTGCCCCCTGACAGTCCCCTACACTGGGGATCCAACCATGGCAGGACCAAGGGCTTCTCATTCCATTCATGCCCAGCAAGGCCATTCTTTGCTACATATGCAGTTGGAGCCATGGGTCAGTACATGTATAGTCTTTCAGTAGTGGTTTAGTCCCTGGAAGCTCTGGTTGGTTAGCATTGTTGTTCTTATGGGGTTGCAAGCCCCTTCAGCTCTTTCAATCCTTTCTCTAATTCCTCTATTGGGGGTCCCATTCTCAGTTCAGTAGTTTGCTCCGAGGTTTCACCTCTGTATTTGACATGTTGTGGCTGAGTATATATTTTTAAAGAGACTATTGAAGTAGAATTTCTTTTACCTCCACAATTTCAAGTTTTCTTTGGACCAAATGATTATTTATAATTCAATTAATTTGAATATATTTAATTATGTTATATTTAAATATTATAAGATTATGAATCATTAAAAATCCAGTGAGTTGTCATTGATGACATGACAATATAATATCATAAACAGAAAAATCATCAATCTTGTTACTGTAAACAACATCTAGGTGAGTTATGGTTTCTAAAGGATTCAATAAGAATACATTTAAATCACCTGCCTGTCTGAAATGAACATCTATAAAAGACACATTTATGTTCCACTATTTAGTTATCAGATTTAATAAATGGATCCCTGAAATAGAATTCCCCAGGAGACCGCCAATTGGAAGAAGAAACTGCTGAAGTACTATTAGCCCTGAAGCACTGAAGCTCCAGAGAGAAAGAATTTATCTTTCAAGAATGATTCACAACCAGCAGGAGAGACTTATAGCCCATCCAGTGGGGCATACATCTTACCCAGAAGCCAGCTATTTATATATTTTACCATTTGGTTAACCATAACCTCACATTAGAAGCCTAGAGAGGAATATGAAGTAGAATGTGTTCTCTGTCCTTCATTTTCCTTCCAAATATGGTCACACTGACTGAAATACTGATTTCTATTTTGTATTACTAATTTGGCCATTTTAAGTTGGCTTACTGAAAATGAGATGATGAATTTGTCTTGTTAGGGCAAAAGCTGTGACCTTAATTGTAATCTGATTCCTATTCATTGCAAATTTAGGAAGATGTGTTATAATACATTGAATTTTAAATATACTAAAAAGTACTTGTCTCTACAAAGTGTGTCTCATACCTTCAGGGAATATAAAATACCTGACTTAGCAAGAAATTTGCATGGGAAGTAAAATAGAATGTACTGTTAATAGTTTTAATGATGCATACGCTGCAGCTGTCAAGCTCCAGGATTTCTAATTAATGACTACACAATAAAGATTAAAATAATGACCAAAGTAATTAAGAACAAAGCATACATATGGCATGTAAGTTATAATTGGGCTTTTAGAGTTTCCAAAATGAATAAATACATAGTTATTGTCAGTAAGAAGTTTTTCTTTAGTGTTAATTGGAAGAATGTCTGGACAGATATTTAAAAAATGTTAAGTACGTTAATGATACTTTTCTATAAAGAAATATTTTCATAATGTATATGGGACCAAAGATGATGACTTCTGAAATTTAACATTTAAACAAGTCAGTATACTTTTATTTAGTTTTCATTGGATTTTTTTTATTTACATTTCAAATGTTATCCTCTTTCCCAGTTTCCTGGACATAATCCCCCATCCCATCCTCTCCCCTTCTTTCATAAGGGTGTTCCCCTACCCATTCATCCCTCCTGACATTTCCCTACACTGGGAGGTCCAACCTTAGCAGGACCAAGGACTTCTAATTCCATTGGTAAATAAGAAGGCCATCCTCTGCTACATATGCAGCTGGAGCCATGGGTCAAGTCAGTATTAAAAATGAATTAAGATGTTTGAAATTAATAGTGTTAGGGATTGGAGACTGCCTATGAGAGGGTCTCAAGTTGAGCTAGTTATTTGGTTGGTCATTTCCTCAGTCTCTGTTCCATCCCACTTCACAGGCCATTCTTTTTTTCTTTTTAATTTATCAGTCAGATTTATAACCGTAAATTTTCAATCCCCAACATGCCCACACAAAGTACTCAAAACTCAATTGATATTGATACAAGCTACATTGGAAAAATTGCCCTATATTGTTTTATTACTCTCCTATGATATCCGAAGATATTTGTGGATATTTCAAGACACATAGGTCCAGTTCATTCTCTTCCTCCATCTTTCTCTTTATAATAGAACTGCATTTTCTCCCTCAGGATACAAACTCCCTGATGCTGAGTCTGGTGGTTTCACAGTCCCAAGCTTGGCACAGTGCCTGCCTGTTAGGTTAAGTCTGTTGTGTCCATTCCACAATGACTCAATTGCTGAGCCCTCCAGGATAAACTCTGGCTTTTACAGGACTGTACTCATCAATGTAATTTTGTTCTCTACAGTCATATATTGTATCATCAATTTGTTTTCAACTTTTGGACTTAAGTACAGAATGAGATTTAGTTCTCTATGATTCTGTCTTTCTGTCTATCGGTCTCTCATTTATTCCCTTAAGTTTATGATTAAAATTACATTTATTTCATAAAACCAGACTGAGATTCACGGTAGAAACTAAAAGCATTTTATTGATTCCATTAGAACAATTTACTTCGAGATCATAAGATTTTTACAACTTTCATTCTTTTATTCTTTTTATTTTCTCAAAAATAAAGCCTGGTCAATATACAGGCTTTATTTCTGAGACAACTCAATTTATCACTTTGTACTTTGGTAACTATTTGTAGAATACTACTGATAACTGTTGCTCCTGAGCCAGAGAGCACCCTCCTTTTAGGCAACCACTCAACTCACTGCCAGAGATTTTTTCATCTGCATTATATTTTAATCAATTTGTTGACTGTCTCTTTCTTGTTAATTGGAACATACCATAAACTTTACTAATTTTTGAACATCCATTTTTCTTAGTTTTTATATATTTTCATTTCCATTGCATAGCTATAAAACAGTTCTCCATCCAGTGAGAATAACAGTTTGGTATGAGCCAAATATGAATGACCATGGCCTAGCAACACAGAGGTTCACAAATATGACTGATATGTACATTGTGATAGTGTCTTGTGAATGTTGAATAGTCAAAGAATAAAAGAAAGTCATAAGGAAAGCCATTTGCCAAGAACACTGGTAGAGATAGCAAATAACGAGGATGGGATTTAAAGCTATAGGTTTTAGATGCTATCTGATGACAGTCTCATCTTTGGGAATGGTAGAAGCTAGTGGTGTGTAAAGAAAACAGTCTAAATGTTTTTCTTGATTGTCAAATGGTGGTAGGCAGTGAATGGTGTGAGCAACGAATGACCATCAAAGGGACTAACGAGAGCCAAAGACTGGGGCTGGACTTAGTTAGGGATCTATTACTGTGAAAAAAAACCATGGCCACAGCAACTCAGATAAAGGAAAGCACTTAACTAGGGCTGGCTTACAGTTTCAGAGTTTTACTCCACAGTCTTCACAGCAGGAAGCATGGAAGCACAAAGGCAGATATGGTTGATGGAGAAGTTATTAAGAGTTCTAGTTCTGAATCTAAAGGCAGCGGGATGAGAAAGTCCAGAGATAAAGAAAGAATAAGAGAGACAGAGACAGAGACAGAGGGACAAAGAGACAAAAACATACACAGAGAAAGACAGACAGATACAGAGAGAAGAGACACAGACAAATATGGGCAAGCACCAATCCCTAATACTAAAAATTATATTCTGTTATCCTTGCAGACAGGAGAAAATTGTCCTCTGAGAGAGTCAAACAGATAAAGAGAGCCAAAGACAAACAGTGGATGCTTAATGATTCGTATGGAGGAATAGAAAGAAGGATTGCAGACTCAAAGAGGATTAAAAACTTCACAAGAAGAACAACAGAGTAAATTAACCTGGACCCTCGTGGTTCTCAGAGTCTGAACTACCAACCAAACAACATGCAAGGTGGGACCTCGGCCTCCCTACACATAGGTACAAATGTACAGTTTGGTCTTCATATGGCTCCCGAACAACTAGAACAAGGGTTATCTCAAAGGCCTGTATATGGAATAAGTTCTTCTGTCTGGGCTGACTTCAGTGAAAGACAAAGCACCTAGCTTCACAGAGACTTGAACTGCCAGTAAAGTGGATACTCAGAAGGTTCCACTCACTCAGAGGAGAAGTGGGGGGGCAGATAAAGGGTTGTGGGAGGAGGTGACTGGGAAAGTGTCAGTTTGATGTAAAGTGAATAAGTAAAATTAATAATAATAAAATTTAAAAATGAAAATAAATACAATCAACTGAGGTCTTACAATGGAAATGTTGTTATTTTATAGAAACTATTAACTTGACAGTTTCAGAAAATACTCCATTTTGTATACATAATAATATTCCTAATACTAGGTACTTCTTTGGACCTGTCTTTATTTGCATACTGAAGTTTCCCTTTGCTTAGAAATCATATCATATTAATCTTCTTCAAAGTAAGTTACAAGATGTTTCTTATGTTCTAAAATGAAATCTAGGCAATGTGTCTGCATTGTTAGCTCTGTTCAGCTTTTTGGATTTTTGTTTTTTTTTTTTTACCTGTTTGTTAGATTGGCTTAGCAATAGAAATACACATGTTGGAAACATCAGGTTTTAGAACACAGTTATGTGTCATGATAGACACATTGTTTTGAGAGAGAATGTATAAATGGGCAGCATGTGTGCTTTTTAGGCCATCAACATATGAAATAGTTAACAACCATTTAGTAGAAGTTGAGAGAAATGGAAACATGAAGTGCCTGTGTATATAAATTTATAATGAATAAACTCATGTAGTATACAACCCCCGAATTCGGAAATCATACCAAGAAACTATAAAAACACAATGAAAGAAGTCTTAAGAGGGAAATTTGTATCTCTAAGTGCTCAAACATAGAGATATTTCCCTTAACTATCTGATTGTCTAGTAAAGATGACAAATAACCAATTAGTGGGCAAAAATGAGGAGGCAAGACAGGAAAAGAGAGTGAAGAATTGGATTTGGAGGACGGAGGGAAAGAATTTGGAAGGAAGATGGAGCAGAAGTGTATGACCTGGAGAAACTGCAAGTAGCAGGAATTTCTTAGCTGAGGAAGAAAGTGCTGTAGAGGCATATCTGTCCAATATAAGCATACAGTTTATAAATATATAGCTGAGTTGCATTTTTCTTGCATGGGCTTATTGGGATTGGGAAATCGTCACAACAAAATGGTGCTACAATGTATAGATTAGAACTCAACTAACCTGAGATAAAAAGTCGCTACCTCTAATACAAGGCTGGGATAGTGATCTAGGCTGCAGCAGTTGTGGACTGAAAGTTGACTGAGTCTGAGGAGTCTACAGAGAACTGCAAAGAGGCTCCCTCCCCAAGCCCCAGGCAGACAGCTATGGCTTATGACAGCATCCCCACCTGGTGTTGGACTGGGCAGACGAAGTGGAATGACTGGGGCATCTGTGCCTGAGAGAGCCTTTCTGTGTTTGCTTCCCCATATTCCTCACATGGCACATGGATATAGACAGGACCTGGACAGCCAGACTCTGAATGGAACAGCAGAGGGAGACAAAGGTACAAAGGGCTCTGGATCAGGTAATGAGCACAATACATTGCTAATAAAGATAGATATTTTATTTTTCATACTTAAAGATGAGAACACAATAAATTCCTTTTGAATTTTAAGGAAAAATATTCTGATTGGTTGGCCAGGATGGATTTAAAGGAAATAGACACCTTGTCATTTACCAATATTGCAGTATTTATTCTATGATCTACTATGACTTCTCAAAAGTCATAAAATATTAATAGATAAAAATTCCTTGCCTTCAAAAAAGGATTTCAGATAACACACTAAAACTAAGGTTTTAGGATTTTATTGGTCAAGATAAGAAACAGAAAGAGAAAAAAAAAAAAAGGTTGGAAGAGACGCTAAAAAAAAAAAAAATCAACAATTCCTAGATCAGACTAAACAGCAAGAAGATAAAGATAAAATTTGGAAGCAAAGTCTAGAGGATAATTTGTTAAAGCTAGCCAAGCAAAATAAGGCAGATGCTGCAATATCAGAATTACAACATAAAGATAAGTTAAGATTAGGGAAACAGGGCTTAGAACAGAGAATACAGGAAATTAAAAATAACAGAAAGAGAAATTAAGACATGGCAACATGGTCTAGAGAAAACACTAGAATTGAAGACATAGGAAATTATAGATTAGAATAAAAGAAAGATGAAAATTAAGGTGGGAGACAGAAGCTGGAAAAGATACTAGAACAAATGATATAGCTACCCACAGACCAGACTGAGCAGCAAAAACAAGATAATGAGGATTGGAAGCAAGACTTAGATAATAACCTTTTGAAATTAATCAATAAAAATAAAATGGATAGCAGAATATTACAATTGCAATATAAGAAAAAAATGTGGAGGCAGAATCCTTGAACAGAGAATACAGGAACTCAAGGAAGAGGAGTAGCAACAAATGGAGAAATATGAAGCATGGACACAGACCTTAAGAGAGGAATTTAAAATCTCAATTAAGGAAAATACTCAAGTAGAAACAGATGATAAAATTAGAGAAAGCCAACAAAAGGTTATTAGAAAACTAACTTTAGTCTATCCAGTTAGTATACAACAAAGACCTCAGATGATGATCATCCACAGGGTTATCAGGAGTTCGAATGGTAACCTGTGGATGTGTTAAAACTGAGGAAAGTTAAGGCTTCTAATTTTGGAATGGATTTGCCATTTGTAAGACAAATCCTGACTTCTTGGACTATTAAAAATAGAATAATCCCCAAAGACTGTAAGAATATGGCAAAAGCAAGACAAAATAGAGCCAAGCCTAGAGAGATTTCCAGATCAACTGCTTGCTAAAGGTCACTTTGCTGAGGTTCAGGTACAGGCTGTATATGATGAAGAAACTCTGGCATTGTGTTGACTGTCAGCCTTAAAGGCCTGAAATCAATGAAAAGACTTCAACCATTTACTCAAATCATGAAAGGTCCAAAGGAAATCTTTCCTGACTTTTTGCAAAGACTAACTTCAGCTGTAGAAAGGAGAGTATAAAATTCAGAAGCAAAAAAGGCAATAATCCAGTCATTAGCCCATGAAAATGTGAATGTTGAATGCAAGGAAGTAAGCAGAACACTGAGGGAAGGGTTAGCATCAATAGATGAGTTGATTAGACTAACATCTAACTGATATTAGACCTTGCTTGCCTAATATAATAGTAATAGGAGAAGCTGCCACTAGAGACCTAGAAATCACCCAACATTTCAAATGTTTTAATTGTGGTGAGTGGGATCATCTCAGAAATAACTGCAGGACAAAGCAAAGTAAACCCAAAAGAAGTACTATGCCATCTGGAATATGTCAAAGATGTGGCAGAGTTCTACATTTGGTTAGGGGATGTAGAGCAACAACAGACAAATGGAGCAACACCCTACCAAAATATTCCCGGGGGCGGGGGCTATTGTAGACCCCAATACCAGGTAGGGTGAATTTTCTTCCTCAAGACAATTAAATATCACTGTTTCAAAAACAAATGTTGTGAGACCAGATAATGAAACTGAGGCTGAAGCAAGTTTTATAAACAATTTAAAAAACTTCAAAGGTAGCCAAAAATAAAAATCTTGGCAAATTTCTATAGAGAATCCAACGTCAAATTAAAAATACTAATAACAAAATTGAGATTGAAGGGATAGTGGACACGGGAGTAGATGTCACCATTCTCTCTCCAAAATCTTACCCTTCAAGTTGTTCACTTCAAGAAGTAGACATTGAATTTCAAGGAATTGAGACTTTATCACAAATAAAGCAAAATAACAAATGGCCTATATATAGAGGACTTGAAGATAATGGAGGAAAATTAAGATGCTACATGGCTGATATCGTCATTAACTTATAGGGAAGAAATCTATTGCAGCAATGAAAAACAATGAATATCCCCTCAGTTTCAGTGTCTGGCCATGAAACCCATCAGGCTCCTAATAAAAATTTTAAATTAGTCAGGAAACATTATCAAAGGCAGTTACAGACTGTTCAAGCTGTCCATAAACAAGATAGAGCGGATTCTGACAATTTAGCTCTACCCCAAGGAGCCACTGCTGTTAAGACACACCAAGATCCTTACCAATAAGGTGGTTGATTGACCAACCCATTTGGATTGATAAGTAGTCTAGGATAAAAGAAAAATTACAGGCATGAGAACAGCTAGTCCAGGAGCATGTACAGAAGTCCATCAGCCCTTGGAATGCTCCATTATTTGTCATTAAAAAAATCTTGCAAATGAAGGATGCTGACAGATCTCAGAGCAATGCATAAGATTGTTTAGTCAATGGTTTCCTTGCAGCATGGGATCCCATTGCCTTCCTTGTTACCTAAGGAATGACCTATCATAGTGATTGATCTAAACGATTGCATTTTCACAATTCCTCTACATGAATATGATAAGGAATGGTTTGTTTTCTTAATACCTACATTTAATAGAGGTCACTCAATGAAGAGATATCATTAGAAAAATGATGAAGTATTTTTTACATATAATATAAAACAAGTTACAGGCATATCACACATTACTACACGGCAAGCAGTTGTGGAGAGATCTATTCAAACTCTAAAGGAGATGCTTAACAGGCAAAAGGGGGCAATATATACATCCAAAGATACACTGCATAATGCTTTATTAACCTTAAATTTTTAAAGTGCTTCTGAAAAAAAAACTACAGCTGCTTAAAGACAGTGGATTGTAGAAAAAAATTACTGAACTAAACCAGCCTGTTTATATTAAGGATATTCTCACATAAGAATGGAAGAGTGGAAATGTGTTACACTGGGGGAGGGGTTTTCCTACATTTCCACAGGAAAAGGAAAGCTATGAGTTCCTTCCAAGTAGATTAAAAATCTAACATGAGAAAGGGAGACCTCGTTAAAACCTTAGCGATGGAGAAGAAAAGGGAGACTAAAATGATCAAGAAATTAGGTAATGTATATTTGGTGATGTTTATGTCTCTGTCTATGGATATGGCTCTGGAACAAAGTGAAGCTAGTATGTCAATACACAGCTAATAACACTAATTAGGTACAAATTTCTCATGATTTGTTATTATATGCTATCCTTCAAGATGGCATGTATAGAAATTTATATTGCTGTTTGATTATGTGGTCAGACTAACCTCTGATGAAAGGCAGTCATATTTATTTATTGATCTTCACTAACCAGTTTATGCACCCTGCACCCTCCATATGGATGTCTTGACAGAACTACATGTTGCTTTACGTTTTGAGTACTGCAGGAAGAAAGAAGAAAAAATCAGATCTGACAAGATCCATGTTCCAGGATGCTGACATTCTAAGAGATTCATTCCAGCTCCTTTTTGATTCTACCTCAAATACACCAAAGCTGCTTCTTTAAAGACATACTTGAAGAACTTTTCTAGAATAGCTAACTTGCCTATCCAGCCTTTCAGACTGTCATAGTCAAGATGTCAGCTAAGCAATGACCTCTCTTAGCACACTGTGACTGGAAGGCAAGTGATCCCAGCTATACTGTCCACACATACAGGATGGTTGACAGCTTAGTTCTGACAAGACTGGATAAGCTAGTCCTTCATAATTCCTGTTTCACAGGTATATCATTTAATTCTGGGCCAGAAAGCTACAGATTGATTCTCCAAAATTTTGCAGACTGAAGGACTATCCAAGTGACCAGCTGTTTCTGCAAATTGGTTAAGTTTTGAAAGCTATGTTTTGCACTTCCTGTATTTTCAGGTAATATTTAAGTTGTTCTTGGATTTCTGACAGGGTGGAAAACTGGCTGTAGTATCCTAGTCAGCCCAAGCTGTTTTAGCATTGAAAGAGGTGACATAGGTTTTAGAGGATGTTTTTCAGATGGTAAGGAACCTAAAACCAGGACACAATTTAGGTGTAGAACTAAGCCTTTATAAGTTAGATAAATGGCAGAGTTCTTCATCTGTTTGACAAACTGTTAAAAATAGATGCTATTTATACTCATACTATGTAACTTATGGGTCATAATTTTTTTCAATTATATCTGATAGAAGAGTTTTTTTTTAAATTGGACAGAAAGGTTGGATGCAGAGGAATTTCCCTTAATTATCTGACTGGCTAATAAAGATGGCAAATAGCCAATTGGTGGGCAAAAATGAGGAGGTGGGTTTTCCCCAGCAAGAGAGAAAGAGAGAGGGAAGAGTTGGATTTAGAGGAACTGTAGAGTAAGGATGACAGAGGAAGAGAAGTTGTAAGGAAAATGGAGCAGAAGTGCATGGCCTGGAGAAACTGCATGTAGCAGGAATTTTTTAACTGGGGAAGAAAGTGGTGTAGAGGCATATCTGCCAAATATAGCATGCATTCTATAAATATATAACTGAGTTGCATTTTCCTTGCATTGGATTATTGTGGTTGGAAAAATTGCTGCAACACTCATATTAAAAAATTTTTCAGAAACAGCACAAGTAGTTCAACTCAAGAATTTAAAAAAAAAAAACCCTAAAGAATCTAGATCCAGTAACAAATAATATAAATTAGAGAAGAATGGTTTTTAAAAATTGAAACAAAGAAAATAAATAAAAAAAAACAATTATAACAACTAGTTGTACAAAAGGTAGCAATAGACCTTGGCTTAATTAAGCAAAGAAAGAGAAAAGCCAAATTAATATAATCAGATACGAACACAGAAATAATTCAACATATATCAGAAATGCAAAACATTATGAGAAAATACTCTAAAAACACTTCCATTAAATTAATTAATACTTTAGTCAATAGATGTCTAGAGTTGCCTAAGTAACTAAAGTTAAACCAATAAAGTGGCAACAACTTCAGCATAATTATAAAGAAAAAATGGGAAATTTAAACAGTATAAAATACAACCAAAACAAACACAAACAAAAACAACAACAGAAACCCTTCTAACCAAATAAAACTGATTTCAGATGGAGTCATAGCAGACTTTCTCCAGAATTTAAAAAATTATGATGTCCCGCGCTACGTCTCGCCAGGAGGAACGACGCGGCACACACAGGATCCTTCTGCAGAAAAGCTTTAATGCATCTTGAGAGGGAGAGCATAAGCTTACAATGCGGAGACGCCGAGTGAGGAATAACTGTCCCTTATATAGGAAACTATCCTCGCCTAGGACGTGTCACTCTGACTGGTCGCTGCCAATTATGCCAGATGACGTACCAAAGCGTAAGTGTCCCTTTGAGTAGGGAAGTTACCAGGCGCCTGCGTATTGCCCTTTTTACTAGGTGCGTTCTGCCGGATGCCAGTGCCATCTTGTAATGGAGTATGTGAGGACAGCTCCTCACATCTCCCCCTTTCCTGTTTTTTAAGCAAACAGGACACCCAGGTATAGGAGGGCGAAGACAGAGGTCATATCCTCGTACAAAGTTGGCGAACCTGTACAAGAGAGATACCCTTAGGCTGTTGTTGGGACCCAGGGCACTCCTGACCCGTCGCACTGCCATTTTTCGAGGGAGGGAAAACTGGGGCAGAAACCCTCATGTAATATGACATGCCTTCCAGGGAGCGTATTTGGTAGAACTTCCCTGTGCGATGCTAAGCTCATCACCCCTCATGGGCTGCTCAAGCCGGACACTCTAATCCTGGCAATGAACCGAGGTTCTAGGAGTGCAAGAGCTGTCCAGCCGACGACCTGTTGCTTGAGCATGGTCAACCAGATATCGGCTGACGCTCCTTGTTCAAGGGCTACAAGTGCCTGGGCGATCACTACTTTGTCCTTTCTTGTTTGAGATCTCAATTTGCAAAGCAACCAGAGGAGTAATACTAATCCAGAGCAGAGGATCACTCCAAAAAGTCCCACTCCCACCCATTCCTTGAAATAAGAGACTGCTGAGGTGATCCAGGATGACAATCCCTCCGTCAAAGACAGGTCCAGTCAGGTAGAATTTACTTGAATGATGGTTGCTCTCAGCTCCCGAAGTGTCTGTTCAAACTCCGAGGTCCAATTCTGTAACAGATGCTGTGAAAGACTCTTAGACAGATTAGCAGCTCGGGTAAATTTGTCATATTATATGGAGGTGACACAAAGGCCTGGGAGTTTTTGCTCACAGCCAAGCTGGGCCAGTTGCCATAGAATGTCTAATTGCTCTCAGACCAGATCTATACGTTGGTTGACAAGCATAAGGCCTCCCTGTATCTGAGTATTGGCCGAGGCCTGTCTGTCCCGAGCCACAGAGACCGTGGCCGATAAATCATTGATAGTTTGGGTTGTCTGTACTGAATTTGACAAGGCCAATGCCGAGGCAGTAACCGAGGCAGCGACTGCTGTCGTAGCAATAATGCCAGCAATAGTTGCAGAAATACCAAAATCTCTTTTTCCTCTAAATAAGGTCATGGTCCCCGGGGTATCAACAGGGATCGGGATAAAGCGAGGCATGCGGATAACTACTGCGATATTTTATATGAGTAGCTGTCCAGACAGAGGCAGCAGGTTTGATGTTCCCCATCCAGGAAAATGACAACCGTCCCTTTTCGCCCTTTCCTCCAAGCAGCATCGCCATGGGCGTAAGATCAGTGCAGCTACCATTAACGCAATGTAAGGCCACCACCATAGAGAACTGTGGCGTTAGCCACAATGTCCTCCTCACCAGTTCCCCATGTGGCCTCCCTTAACCAAGCAGAAGATTGATTACATAACATAATGCAAGGGAGATCAAAAGATGTTTTGTTGAATATGCCAAAACAAAGGCTGCCCTTAAGGGGAATAGTCCTATTTCCTTTACTCGTTCAACCTGTGGATCCTCAGGTAAATTCAACCTGTGGATCCTCAGGTAAATAGGCCAACCCTAAATCCCTGTTAGTGGTACATCACCGGCATCAGGAGTGGAAAGGTTGACATTATTCCCCATCGTAGCTCGCCCTGCACCGTTGCTGGCATCCATGGAAGAAGAGTGAGGAGGTGCAGGAGTCCCAGTCCCTTCTTGATCACTTGCTGTGATGCTCCAAGTAAGTCGTCCTGGGATCCATATGGGATTTTCATTGTCCTGTGGAAAAACACAGACAGCTCCCCTGGATCTTATTAAAACAGGATCCGGGCCTTTCCATTCATTTGTCAATACATTCTTCCATTTGACTAATTCTTTTGCCCTCTTGGGCTCTGAGCAATGTTGCTCAGCCGCTGTTTGTCCAGCTTCATCAAGATTTAAAAAATTTAAGGTAAAAAGGGCCAGAGCAGTGGCCACTCGGGGTGTTGGGGGGAGTTCTATCATAATTCCCCCTCTTTGTTTTATTAAATATGATTTGAGGGTCCAATGAGCACGGTCTATGATTCCTGTCCTTGAGGGTTGTAGGGCAGGCCCGTCAGGTGGGTAACCTGCATCTGAGCACAAAACTGACGGAATTTTTGAGATGTGTAGACGGGGCCATTGTCAGTTTTTACACATTTTGGCTTTCCCCAAGCACTCCATGCTTCAAGGCAGTGCTGAATGACATGTGTTGTTTTTTCTCGGGTAAGTGGGGTGGCATGTAGAATGCCAGAACATGTGTCTATAGATACATACACATACTGTAATTTTCCAAAAGTAGAATTATGAGTAACATCTATTTG
Organism: Rattus norvegicus; assembly: GCF_021556685.1. Classification (NCBI taxonomy): domain Eukaryota; kingdom Metazoa; phylum Chordata; class Mammalia; order Rodentia; family Muridae; genus Rattus; species Rattus norvegicus. The sequence goes on from NC_141538.1 coordinate 16,677,933, forward strand.
CCAGATTTGCAATGGCTGTATTCCTCTCGGGTTGACCCCGATGTGAGGAACTGGGAGGAACTGGTAGCACTGTTGGCATTGGGTGACTATATCACGTGCCTCTTTTCTAGTTATAGAGAAGCGGCGGTGTAAAGTTTCTGAGGTGACATGGAAATTGCCATGAAAGGCTTTAGCAGCCTTTAAAGGAGAGGCCAGGGCCACAGCTATCATTTTTGTGGCTTTGTCAGCCAAATCATTCTCTGAACTCATTGGGCCAGGGAGTCCAGAATGGGCCCGTATATGAGTAATGTATACAGGGAATCTTCTATTTAATAGGATAATTTGGATTTTTCGGAAAATATCTGCCACCTTACTAGTGGTTTTAATTATACCGGCAGTTTCAAGAATACTAACAGCATTAACCACATAGGAGGAATCTGAAACAATATTTAGAGGAACCTAGAATTTTTCAATGACCTCCATGACCACTAGGCATTCTACCACTTGGGGTGAGGTTTCAAAATATTGTCGTGAGAATACTTGGGAGTTTACCACATATGCTCCCACCCCTGTTTTTGACCCATCCGTATACACTGTTATCCCCTCCTTTAATGGTCTGTGGGATGTGACGCGAGGGAAAACAACAGGTTGTGATCTTGCAAAACACAATAGGGGGTGTTTAGGATAATGATTATCTATCTTCCCTGTAAAGGATGTGAGCAGCACTGCCCAATCATCAGAGGTAGCAGCTAGAGTTTGGACCTGGTAGGGTGTATATGGGATAATCAAGGATTGGGGTGGAATCCCAAAATGACAGATGGCAGCTTTTAGGCCCTTAATAGCCAGATGTGCTACTGCGGCTGGATACCAATCAATAATCTTCACAGGGGAAGCATGTGGATGGATCCATAACAATGGACCTTGTTGCCATAAAACTGCAGTGGGTAAATCCTTGGTATCTAGTACACAGAGTGAAAAAGGTAGAGATCAATCAATACGTTGCAATTGGGCCTGTTTTATGGCATCTTCTACTTTAATAAGGCCTTAGTTGCAGCGGGAGTTAGCACACGAGGGGAGGTGATGTGGCCTTCCCCTTCCAATATTTCGAACAAAGGTTTTAATTCCGCGGAAGGGATTTTCAAAAATGGTCTCAACCAGTTGATATCTCCCAAGAGCTTCTGAAAGTCATTAAGAGTATGGAGGTGGTCTCTACGGATTTCCAGTTTCTGGGGTATAATCTTATCAGGGAAAATAATGGATCCTAGAAAATGACCTGTGTCAGCAATTTGGACCTTTTCTGTAGCAATATGTAAGTCCCATTGTTTAAGGGTTTTTTGTAATAAGGAATAGGCTTGTTTGAGTATTTCTAAGTCTTTATGACACATCAATATATTATCCATGTAATGAATTAACAGTAAATTTGGATAGGTCTCCCTGACTTGTTTGAGGGCTTCCTGAACATATAACTGACACATCGTAGGGCTGTTGGCCATGCCCTGAGGTAGGACCTTCCACTGGTATCTTTTATCAGGTTCAGTATGATTAATTGATGGGACAGTAAAAGCAAACCTGGGCCTATCAGGGGGGTAAAGCAGAATAGAGAAAAAACAATCCTTGATATCTATTATTACCAAATTCCAATCTTTTTGTAGGGCCGAGAGTATAGGAAGGCCCTGCTGAATGGGTCCAAGGTATTCCATCTGACCGTTAATGGCCCTCAAGTCATGGAGTAGTCGCCATTTTCCTGATTTTTTCCTTATTACAAAAATTGGGGTGCTCCAAGAGGTGGAGGGCTCCAAATGTCCCAATCTTAATTGTTCATCCACCAGTCCTGTAGCTGCCTGTAATTTCTCAGAGGTTAATGGCCATTGGGGAACCCACACCGCGTTCTCCTTCCTCCATGGTATGGGTCGTGCTGCCCCAATGGCGCCTAGGAAAAACCCAGGCCTTGTTTATGGGGGTTGGCGATCGGTTCAATGGGCGTGAGACGACCCTGTTCTAATCGCCCTAGGCCTTTCCCTTCCTTATAGCCCATCCTTGACATCATGTGGGCCACTTGTGGGGGGTATTCATTAGATAAGGTCAGTCCCATGGTCTGCATAACATCCCTCCCCCAAAGATTAACAGGCAGGGGAAGTACATAAGGAATAAATTGTCCCTGTCGGCCATCAGCAGTTGTCCAAGTTAGAGTGGCAGAGCTGATCATAGGGCATGACTGGTAGCCTAATCCTTGTAGCGAGTGAGAAGATTTTTGTGGTAGGCCATGATTGAGGCCACCATTTTGAGGAAATTATACTTTTATCAGCCCCAGTATCCAGTATGCCTTCGAATTTCTTTCCATTGATTTCTAAGCTCAATTTTGGACGGTTGTTAAGGTGAACCACCAAATATGCCGAATCATGACCAGTCGACCCCATGGGTCCCTTGGTATCCTGTATCGTGGCCTGGGAGCACAGAAGGAGTCATAACTGTGCTATTCTATCTCCTTTACTTATGGAAAAAAAACCATCGGGACTTGAACAAAGAATCTGAACATCAAGAGAGCGCTGAGCTTCAACAAGGCCTGGATGGACTATCAGTCCTTGTAGGGCGAGAGATCCTCTCCCAAGGACAAGGCCTATGGTTCCCGGGGGTAGAGGCCCCACAGTCTGAGCAGGAATTTGCTGAATGCCCATCTGGGGCATTAGAAAGAAGTCTGAGGCGGCACGCAGGTCCAATTTTGTGTCGCCTCTTGGGGGACCTCATCTGCCGGGGTCGTGGCCCTGTGAAAGCAGTTCCCATATCTTTGAGGGCCCTGGGACCGGGGGCCCACCAGCCCGTTTTTTGACATCTCATTAGGCCGAGTATCCAAAGGAGGGAGTAGTTTGCCTTTAATGTCTCTCACTGATCGGCACTGGTCAGCCCTATGGTAGCCTTTGCCACATCGGACACAGAGGGTTGCAGACCCCCTGTCTCCTTTTGTCATCCTGCAGTCTCTTTTTAGATGGCCTGTTTTCCCACATTGAAAGCATGATCTTTTATCCGTCCCTTTAACGGGGCGTCGCTGGGACTGGAGAATGGCGGGCGCCAGGCCTGAGTTAGTAAGGGGCCCTCCAAGTTCCCTGCAGACTCTAAGCCAATCCTGTAGCCCTTTATTTCTTCGGGGGGCTATGGCTGCTCGGCACTCCTGGGTGGCTTGCTCGAAAACGAGCTGTTCTATAAGCGGTGCTGCTTGTTCAGGATCGCCAAAGATTCGTCCTGCAGCCTCTGTCATTCTAGCTACAAAATCTGAGAAATTTTCCTGGGGTCCCTGAATGATTTTTGTAAGTTGATTATCGATCCCTCCTCTCCTGGACAGTGCTTTCCAGGCTCTAATAGCCGTGCTGGAGACCTGAGCATAGGGGCCCCAGTGGTAAGCAGACTGATCAGCTGCAAAGCGGCCCTGTCCTGTTAAGAGTTCGAAAGTCCATTCCTGTTGCTCGGGTATTAAGGCCGTAGCATTCGCTCTGGCCTGTGTTTGGGCTGCCTCATACCAGAGCGCTTTCCATTCCATGTATTGGCCCATGCTGGCAAGGGCTGCCTTAGCAATCATCTGCCAATCAGCTGGTGTCAATGCCATCATGGCCAACCTGTCAAGTTGTGTTAGAGTAAAGTTGGCCGTGACTCCATACTTTCTAACTGATTCCGCTAATTCCTTAATCTGATTATATTCAACAGGGGCATGGACCCGTCCTCCCTCCGGAGTCTCAAAGACAGGAAATGTCATACTCAGCTTTCTTCTCACCCTCTCGGGGACTAGTGAGAAGGCGCATGAGCGTGTCTCATATGGAGGGGGCGCCGTTGGTGGCGGCCACGCTAGAAGCCTTCTATTACTTCCCCTACATTCATTGGGGTAATATCTTTCCTCCTCATATTTAGCTGCTTCCTTATCTAGCTCGGCCTCCTCCTCTGAGTCTAAGGTTTTATTTTCAGAGCTTTCAGAACTGTCGAGGTTCAGCGCTTCTAGCTCTTTCACAGGGTATAGGCTGGCTCCCCCTCCTGGTTTATGTGTAGAGGAGGAAGTGCTGGAATCTGAAAATTTCAACGCTCCCTTGTCTACTGACTTACCGGGCGGGCCTTTTTTTCTTTCTTAGGACGTCCTTTTTTTTGCGCGCGCCCAACCTCTCACTACGTTCAGTTTCTGACATACTGTCCCGGACTACCTCGAGTGTGGCCTGTCCTTCTACTTCTGCTGCCTTACACGATTCATCCTTTAAACAATTCTTAACCAGCTTCCATATAGCTTTGGTCCCTAGGTGCAGATCCTCTTCTGCCAATTTTCTGTCAAGGTCCTTTCCAAGTTTGTTCCATGAGGCAATTGTAAACAAGCCTGAACAGGCAAACCAAGGAGCCACCCTCTCCACCTCCTTCACAAAGTTTTTAAGTGTTCTTCCTCCAATTTTGATGTCCCTCTGCTTTAACACTGTTTCCAAGGCCATGACCACAGACTGTGAGGATCCCATGATGGGCCAGGAATGCCAGCGGCTTATCTACGTCCGTCTGACAAGGCGTGAGGTGAAAGGGTAGAGACGGACACGCTGCTCTCTTATATACGGGAGTCTTACACGCGCCTCCCCAGATGGTGCTGCTTATCTACATCGGCCTTATCGCGTCCTTGCTCATCAACAGTCAAAATCGAAGGTAAAAGGGAGCTGTGCGAAGCTCACTTATATATGAGAGACTGAGACGTGCCTTCAGCTGCTGTGATCATCCTTTTAACAGCAAAAACGGTGAAAACAGAACATAATAATAAGAAAGAGTAGGGTGGCTCCCAGGACAAATACTATAGCCTCAACAAATCCTTCCCAAGGTGGTGACAACCCCAAACCAAAGTCCAAGAGAGGGCTGCCTCTCCGAACGTATCTACCTGCAGTTCTGAATCCTCCTTGTCGCCAAGGGATCTCCGAAGGTGCTGACAATGGCGAGGTCTTTCCCGGGTTTTCGGCACCAGATGTCCCACGCTACGTCTTGCCAGCAGGAACGACGCGGCACACACAGGATCCTACTGCAGAAAAGCTTTAATGCGTCTTGAGAGGGAGAGCATAAGCTTATAATGTGGAGACAGAGAGTGAGGAATAACCGTCCCTTATATAGGAAACTATCCTCGCCTAGGATGTGTCACTCTCTGACTGGTTGCTGCCAATTATGCCAGATGATGTACCAAAGCGTACGTGTCCCTTTGAGTAGGGAAGTTACCAGGCGCCTGCGTATTGCCCTTTTTACTAGGTGCGTTCTGCCGGATGCCAGTGCCATCTTGTAATGGAGTATGTGAGGGCAGCTCCTCACATTACAACAAATATTTTTTTAATGAAGACAAAAAATAATGACCAGAAGTTACATTTACAATCTCCTATGATACCAGAACTAGTCTAATACCAAAAATATGGAAAACATGAGAAATGTCAGAAAAAAACAAAGAAGACATAACAGACACATAAACAAAAACCTAAGAATCACTATTCCTAAGGTATGTAGATGCAAAATTTTCTGACTAAATACTTGCAAATGCTAGCATATGTCAAAAAGATCATACATTCTCTTGACTGTGCTCTGGGCTACACACTGCCCAATGACCTTACCTGCCCTTGGGATTTGGAGGTGAGATAGCATCAATGATATAGACTCTGAGAGCAGGTGAGAAATGCTGCAGTAAGATTGTCTGAAAACTGCTGCATGCTTGTTTAATATTCTTCACCTGGACCTCATTGGTCTTAATGGATCTCTTCAAACAGAAGTTCACAAATGGCTGACATTGTCTGGGTCAGTAATCTTTGGTCTCTCAGGCAGTCTTCAATTAGTTCCTCCTGCAGGAGATGCTCTTGCAGTTGTATAGCCCCCAACTTTTATCTGGTAATACCATTTCTAACTATATTCTAGATGCTAATTATTATACTCAAAGACAAGCATAACTCTTGCTTCTCATCAAAGAAATTTCTTTTGCAACATTTGTAAACATTTACTGAGATCCATAACTAGTCAAGATGTAGAGAATAAGGTAATCACAGATCCCAAACTCCAACTGCTACACATAAACCCCAAAATTTATAGCTCAGAGAAACTTGCTAATGAAAGGGCAGAAAAGTAGTAAGGTCCAAACTATGATGACAATTATTAAATATTATCTTCTGGATATTAGAAGACAGCAGCAACAATGACAAATTATTAATAAGGTGGTCACCTAAATAAGACTTGTGTAATGACACTACCAAGTGATATGCCAAGATAGATGGTGAAAGCTTCAGAAACTCGCATGGCTAGATAAAGACCTACAGATAATAGGTCCTGCTGACACATGGAAAATTGGTGTTCTTCAGGAATGTACTTCACTTCAGGTAGATTTTTACTATCAGGAAAATAAAGAAAAATGTTAACTCTTTCTGTAAAACCTATTGGCGTCTAGGCACTTACTTAGAAGTGGCAACTGCCATTCCTCGTACATTTCCACCCTTTTGTTTTTAGATTTTGACCCCTCATGGATAGCAACTTAATGCTATGATGGGAGAAACTGTCATACCAAAAATTATTTAAAGTGTGTCACACAGCATATCTCTAGGCAGTGCTCCATAAATAAGGTGAACCTCCAGGTGCTGATGACTCTTGAAATGAGGCTCCCCTAAGGAATTGGGAAAAAGTCTGGATGGCAGAGATTCATGAGACCTCCATGCTGTTTCTCATCTTCCCCCTTCTGTGACTTGCCTCCAGAGTGGTATCTCTTTGAGTACTGGTAGTCAAGGATGGGAAATATCGTAGAAGAGAGGAAAACCTAAGACACATGCAGTCCAGTATACTGAGAATCCTCTGATGTGGGGTCAACAATGACAAGGCAATATAACCCACTTGCCTGTCAAAATCTAAAAATGAAAGGGTGTAAATGTAGGAGGAATACAGCTGTAAAGGAATCTCCTATAGGACTAAATCCAAGAAAATCTATTTTGTTGACTCTAAGACAGAAGGGCACTATTGAATCATCAGGGATACCATTTTGGAGCAGATATTGTAGTGATTTGTAGGCTTTACAACTGGGACCTTTTCTTTCTTGGTAGCTTATATAGTAGTATCTTCTGATGCTATGAGAGTAGGTCCTCCCAGAGTAGGCTTCCATGTAAGTCCAAGTAGTAAATGAAGCTAAGCATTCTAGATGGCCTGTATGAAAGACACATAATCCATGTATTTTATTTGTAAGCTATAAGCCTATATTGAGCATGTTTGAGGCTGTTATAACTTATTACCCAGCCATAATGTCCCTTGTTAATTGCTGTTTTTCCTGGCTACTCATCTCATGTTCCATCTCCTCTTCTACTCCACACTCACTCTTCTTTCTCTTCTCTCCCTGCAATGCCAACACAGATAAATAAAAAACAAAAAACAAAAAAGAAACAAAAAACAAAAAACAAAACAACAACAACAACAAAACCCACCTACCTATACTACCAAATAATAGGCTTTAGATTTTTATTGACCAATCAACATAGAAAGAAAGGTTATATAATATCAGTTAGTATGTTGGAGGATCTTTTTGTCCTGAGGATCTCCTCATTCTCAGACTAGGCAGCCAGAACTTGGGGGCCAATATTTAGCATTTGAAAATATACCATCACAAGAAAGTAATCGTCTTTCAACAAACACAAAAGAAGATAGCCACACAAACATAATTCCACTTCTAACAACAAAAATTATAGGAAACCACAATTAGTATTCCTTGCTATATTTTAACATCAATGGATTCAATATCCCAATAAAAGGCATAGAATAACAGACTGGATACGTAAAGAGGACTCAGCATTTTGCTATATACAGGAAACACACCTCAGTAACTGAGACAGACACTACCTCAGAGTAAAGGGTATAAAACAATTTTCCAAGCAAATGATCTCAAGAAACATATAGGAGTAGCCATTCTATTATCGAGAAAAATCAACTTTCAACAAAAAGTTATTAAAAAGATAAGGAAGGAAACTTCATACTCATCAGAGGAAAAATTTACCACAATGAACTCTCAATTCTGTAAAAACGCAAGGGCACTGACATTCATTAAAAAAAGCTTACTAAAGCTCATAGCATAACTTGTAACACATAAAGTAATTATGGGAGATTTCAACACCCCACATTCATAAATGGACAGATCATGGAAACAAATCAAACTAAGTAGAGACACAGTGAAACTAACAGAAGTTTTGAACCCAATGGATTTAACAGATATTTATAGAACATTTCATCCTACAAAAAAAAAATACCTTTTTTTTTCAGTACCACATGGTAACGTCTCCATAACTGACCATATAATTTGTCACAAAAGAGGCCTCAACAGATAAAAGAAGGTTGAAATAATCCTATTCATCTTATCAGATCACTATGGACTAAGGATTCAGTAACAACAAAAACAACAACAGAAAGCCCATATACACACAGAAGCTGAACAATGGTCTATTCAATGATAGCTTGGTCAAGGAAAAAAGTTAAAAAGAAATTAAAAACTTTTTAGAATTTAATGAAAATGAAGGCACAACATACCCAAACTTATGAGACTCAATAAAAACAGTGCTAAGACTAAAACTCTGAGTGCCTCCAAAAAAAATATTGAAAGAGCACATGCTAATAGCCTGACACTATACCTAAAATCTCTAGAACAAAGAAGAAAATACACCCAAGAAGAGTAGATGGTAGAAAATAATTAACCTCAAAGTTGAAATCAATCAAGTAGAAACAAAGAGAGCTGTACAAAGAATGAACAGAACCAGGAGCTTCTTCTTTAAGAAAATAATCAAGATAGATAAACCATTAGCCAGACTAAAAAGAGGGCACAGAGGGTTGGGGATTTAGCTCAGTGGTAGAACGCTTGCCTAGCAAGCACAAGGCCCTGGGTTTGGTCCCCAGCTCTGAAAAAAAGAAAAAAGAAAAAAAAAAAAGAGGGCACAGAAACAGTATCCAAATTAACAAAATCAGAAATTAAAAGAAGGACATAACAAAAGAAACTGAAGAAATACAAAAGATCCTACTACAAAAGCCTATACTTAACAAAACTGGAAAATCTGGATGGAATGGATAATTTCTTAGACAGATAACCGTTACCAACATAAAATCAAGTTAAGATAAACAATATAAACAGTTCCATAACCCCTAGAAAAATAGAATCAATCATTAAAATTCTCCCAACCAGAAAATGCCCAGGAACAGAGGGGTTTACTGCAGAATTCTATCAGACCTACAACAAAGACCTAATATCAACACTCTTCAAACTATTCAACAATATAGAAACAAAGGAATACTGCCCAATTTGTTCTTTAAAGCTACAATTACGCTTATACCAAAACCATGCAATGACCCTACAAAGAAAGAGAACTTCAGATCAATTTTCCTTATGAATGTCAATGCAAAAATATTCAATAAAATTCCCATAAATCAAATCCAAGAACACATCAAAATGACTATTTAACATGATAAAATAGGCTTCATCCCAGAGAAACAGGGATGGTTAAATATACAGAAATTCAACAATGTAATACACTATATAAACAAACTCAAAGGAGATAAAACCCAAATGGTTATCTTATTACACGCTGAGAAAGCATTTGACTAAATTCAACAACCCTTCATGAAAAATGTCTTGGAAAGACCAGAAAATAAAGGCCCAAATTTGACATAGTAAAAGCAATATACAGCAAAAAGAAGACAACATTAAAATAAATGAAGAGAAACTTGAAGCAATTCCACTAAAATCAGGGAGTAGACAAGGCTGCCTACTCTCTCCCTACTTATTCAATGTAGTACTAGAAGTCTGAGCCAGAGCAATCAGACAACTAAAGGAGGTCAAAGGGATACAAATTGGAAAGGAAGAAGTCAAAATATCACTATTTGCAGATGATATGATAGTATACTTATTATCCCAAAAATTCCACTAGAGAACTCTTAAACTTGATAAACAACTTTAGCAAAGTGGCTGGACATAAAATTAACTTTAACAAACCAGTAGCCTTCCTCTACTCAAAGGATAAATAGGCTGAAAAAGAAATTAGTGAAAAAACACACTTGATAAGAGTCACAAATAACATGAAATACCTTGGTGTGACGCTAACCAAGGAAGTTTAAAATCTGCATGAAAGAAATTGAAGATCTCAGAAGATGGAAAGATAAGAGGATTAATATTTTAAAAATGGCTGTCTTACTGAAATCAATCTAATTGAATGCAATCCCCATCAAATCCCAACTCAATAGAGTTAGAAAGAGCAATTTGCAAATTCATGTGGAGTATCAAAAATCCAGGATAGCCAAAACCATTCTCAAAAATAAAAGAAATTCTGAGGGAATCAATATCTGTGACCTGAAACTATATTACAGAGCTTTCATGATATAAACTGCATGGTATTCATACAGAAACAGGCAGGTAGATGAAAGGAATAGAACTGAAGACCCAGAAATGAACACACACACTTATGGTGACTTGATTTTTTAAAAAGGTGCTAAAACTATCCAGTGGAAAAAGGACAGCATTTTTACCAAGTGGTTATGGTTCAACTGGTGGTCAGCATGTAGAAGAATGAAAACTGACCCATTCTTATCTCCTTTTACAAAGGTCAAGTCCGAGTGAATTAAGGACCTCTACATAAAACCAGATACATTTGTGTGCCTGGAGCTGACCCAGGCCCACAGCTCTCTGTACCCATATCCTGTTGGGGAGAGAGCTGCACACTGAGAAGGAGTAGTCTGGGACAGAATACTTCCAGTATCTGCCTGTGTCCAGAGCTGACCTTGTTCCACAGCTCTCTGTACCCAAATTCCCTGAGGAGAGAGTAGGACTCTCACAAGTGCAGACAATCCTGAGATCTCAGGGGAGACCACCACTTTTGTTCACATTCTTGGCCCAAGAGGAATTCACCTCTAGACACAGGAAACTAGGAGCAGTCAGGGACATGATTCATGTGGTCTCTGCCTGTGCCCAGAGCTGACAGCCAGCCAGTCTCCAGGTGCTCTGACACACCTAAGAGCAAAGGTAAGACCATCACTTCTGCTCAAAGGACCCTCCTGGAGCCCTTAGGAAACAGGACGCAGGAACAGTCTGGGACAGGATTCTTCCAATTTCCACCTGCAACCAGAGCTGACACTGTGTCACAGTTCTCTGTGCTCAGATGCCACTGAGAAAAAGCAGGTCTCTAGGAGTACTGACACACAGGCTTCTAGGAGGGTCAAACCATTTTCAGAGACAGCAAGACAAGCTAACACCAGAGACAACCAGACGTTGAGAGGCAAGCACAGGAAACTAAGCAATAGAAACCAAGACTATTTGGCATCATCAGAACCCAGTAAATCTCCAACCAAAGCAAATATTGGATATCCCAACACACCAGAAAAGCAAGATTTGGATTTAAAATCACAACTCATGGTAATGATAGAGAACTTTAAGAAAGACATAAATAACTCCCTTAAAGAAATACAGGACAACACAGATAAACAAGAAGAAACCCTTAAAGAGAAAAAACAAAAATTCTTTAATGAATTACAGGAAAACACAGCCAAACAGGGGAAGAATTGAACAAACCATCCAGAATCTAAAAATGGAAATAGAAACAATAACAAAATCATGAAGAGAAACAACCCTGGAGATGGAAAATCTAGGAAAGATAAGGAGACGTAAACTCAAGCATCACCAACAGAATACAAGAGATAGAAGAGAAAATCTCAGGGGCAGAAGATACCATAGAAAACAAGCACAACCATCAAAGAAAATGTAGAATGCAAAATCTCCTAACCCAAAGTAGCCAGGAAACATGGACACAATGAGAATGTCAAACCTAAGGTATAGAAGAGAGCAAAGATTCCCAACTTACAAGGCCAGTAAATATCTTCAACAAAATTATAGAAGAAAACTTCCCTATCCTAAAGAAAGAGATGCCCATAAACATACAAGAAGCCTAACGAACTCCAAATAGGTTGGACTAGAAAAGAAATTCCTCCTGTCACATAATAGTCAAAATACAAAATGCACAAACCTAAGAAAGAATATCAAAAGTACTAAGGGGAAAAGGTCAAGCAACATAATGGCAGACCTATCAGAATTACCCCCAGATTTCTCATCAGAGACTATGAAAACCAGAAGATCCTGGGTAGATGTCACACAGACCCTAAAAGAACACAAATGTGGGCACACATGCTTGGCCAGAAGAAGGACTACGAAAGTAGGGATGCTTCAGTCCTTCTTTATAGGGGGAACAAAAATATTCATAGGAGGAGATATGGAGATATGGAGTAGAGACTAAAGGAATGACCATTCAAAGTCTACCCCACCTGGGGATCCAGCCCATACACATACAACCACCAAATCCAGACAATATTGCTGATGCTAAGAAGTACATGCTGCAGGAGCCCGATTAGCTATCCCTGAGAGACTCTGCCAGAGGATGACATATACAGAGGCAAATGGTAGCAGTCAACATTAAACTGAGAAGAGGGTCCCCACTGGAGGAGTTAGAAAAGGATTGAAGGAGCTGAAGGAGTTTGTAACCTTATAAGAACAACAATACCAAACAACCATAGATCCCAGGGAATAAACAACCATCCAGTGAGTACACATGGACAGACCCATGGCTCCAGCTGCATATGTAGTAGAGGTTAGCCTTATTGGGCACCATTGGGAGGAGAAGCCACTGACTATGGCAAGGCTGGACCCGCAGTGTAGGGGAATGTCAGGGTCGGGAGGTGGGAAGGGATAGGTGGTTGGTTAGGTGAACACCCTCATAGAAGAAGGGGGAGGAGAATGGGACAGGGGGGTTATGGATGGGAAATCAGGAAAGAAATTACATTTGAAATGTAAATAAAAATATCTATATTACAAAAGATCCCCAAAAAACAGATACACTAAACCTAATAGAAGAAAAAGTGGGGGAGAACCTCAAACACATAGGGACAGGGGAAATTTTCCTGAACAGAACACCAATGGCTTAAGCTCTAAGATCAAGGATCAACAAATGGGACCTCATAAAATTGCAAGGCTTCTGAAAGGCAAAAGGTACTGTCAAAAGGACAAAATGGCAGCCCAAAGATTGGTAAAAATCTTTATTAATCCTATATTCAATTCAGGGCTAATATCTAACATACACGAAGAAGTCAAAAACTACATTCCAGAGAATTCAATAACCCTATTAAAAATGGGGTACAGAAAAAAATTTTTTAAAAATGTGATACAGTGCTAAACAAAGAATTCTCAACTGAGGAATCTTGTATGGCCAAGAAGCACCGAAAAAATGATCAATATCCTTAGTCATCAGGGATATGCAAACAACCTTGAGATTCCACCTCACATCAGTCTTCATAGCTAAGATTAAAAACTCAATTGAGAGCAGATGCTGGAAAGGATGTGGAGAAAAGGGAAATCTCCTCCACTGTTGTCCCCTCCAGTGGGGACCCAGTTATTCAGGGTCCCGAAGAGGCTTTCTACCTGTGGGCCAAAATGGGGGTGAAGAGAAGAAGGAGACCAAGCAAAAGTTCTGTTGTCAAGGTCTCGTTTATTGGGATGATCGTTACAGCTTTTAAGGCTTTCACGTAGGGGGAGTGACCTTTGTGAAACATGAAGGAGGGGGAGATGAGGATATAGGCAGTGATAGCTGGAGGCAAAGAGGTCAGGCGATGAGGTCAGGTGGTGGAGACACCGGGTGTAGACTGAGGAGATAACTGGTATCTGTTCGAGCTGAGGCATCCCTTGAATGGTATCTTCCTGTGCTGTAAATTCATGGGAGAGGCTTTGTCCAACAATCTTAAGACTTATGGAAGTCATCTTAGGGGTGAGTATCTGTGGCCAAACAGCCCAGAGTCACCTAGTCACTTTGAGCCATGCAGTCAAAAAGCGGCTAGGCCCAAATCCAATATGGCTTCGTGCACACTGTTGGTGTGATTGCAAACTGGTACAACCACTCTGGAAAACATTGTGCTGCCTGGGGATAGAGCTATACCACTCCTGTGAATATACCCAAAAGATGCTCTAGCATTTAACAAGGACACATGCCCTGCTATGTTCTTAGCAGCCTTATTTATAATAGAAACTGGAAAGAATCCAGATGTCCTTCAACAGAGGAATAGATACAGAAAAGGTGATACATTAACACAATGGTGTACTACTCAGCTATTAAAATACAGACTTCATGAAAGTCTTCTGCAAATGAATGGAACTAGAAAATATCATCCAGAATGAGTTAACATGGTCACAAAAGAGCATACATGGATAAGTGGGTACAATTCACAGACCACATGAAGCTCAAGAATAAAGAAAACCAAAATGTCGATACTTTGGTCCTTAGAAGAGGAAACAAAATAAACACAGGAGGAAATACAGGAATAAAGGGTGGAACAGGGACTGAAAGACAGGCTACCCAGAGACTACTGTACCTGGAGATCCATCCCATATGCAGCCACCAAACCCAGTCACTATTGCTAATGCTAAGAATTGTTTGCTGAAAGGAACCTGATTATGCATGTCTCATGAGAGGCTCTGCTAAAGCCTTACTGATATAGATTGAGGATGCTTGTAGCTAACCATTTGACTGAACATAGAGACTCGGGTGGAGGAGATAGATAAAGTACTGATGGTTCTGAAGGGTTTATAACCCCATAGGAAGAACAATATCCAACAAACAGACCCCTCAGATCTCCCAGGGACTAAACCACCAACCAACGAGTAAACATGGAAGGACCCATGACTCCAGCCACATATGTAGCAGTGGATGGCATTGTCTGGCACCAATGGGAGTAGAAGCCCTTGGTTCTGTGAAGGTTCATTTCCCCAGTGTAGGGGAATGTCAGTGTGGAGAATTGGGAATGAATTTGTTGGAGAGAGAGCATCATCACAGAAGCAGGGGAAGGTGGTATGGGAGAGTGGGAGCTGAGAAAGGGGATAACATGAAATGTAAATACAAAAAATGAAAAGAAGAAAATATACCAGCATTAGACCAAACTATAAAGTCTAGTGTCTCCATGTCTCCATCTGAATATAGTGTCTTAAAAATATCATTTATTTAGGTCATTCATTCAAGTCCAGAGAGAAATCAATCACAGTAGAGGATATCAATAAACTGTCTTATTGTGGAAGTTTTGTAGACCACTCACTCTACAAAGGCCAATAACTCAAAGTGAGGTTTTTCCATGTCTGGCACAGACATGGAAAGATTTTTACTAAATAATCTATGGTTTGGAGGGATAGTTTTATGGCCCTACTGGTATGACTTCATTTTAATTATATTTTGGAGGTTCTTTCTTGCTGGAATATGTAACAAGGGACAGTTTTGTGGTTTCAAAAGTCACACCCCATTTTCAGTTTAATCTCTCTGTTTGTGATTACTGTTCAAAATACACATCCTCAGCATCCCTTATAATCATGTGCCTAAATCCAAAGAATAATAGGAAAAATTTTGTTTTTGAATTTCATGTGTTTGCTGGCATCATGATTTATAAATTCACATAAAACTTTAAATGGGCCTGGCATCCTGGCACCATATTATTTGTCCAGCACTCTCATTGATTTAGGTCTATTCTATATCTATATCTTGTGTATGCTTAAAATCTGTTACACACAGGTAAGCTGATAATCAAAATAGTAAGCCCAATACCTGTTCTCATACGTTGAAAGAAAACCATAAATAGCTTAAAGTAGCATTTTTCTGAAGAGTCTATTTCAGTAGCAGTGGACATACTAATTTTACTACACTCTTTTATTTATTTGACAGATATTGTGCAACCTATTGTGAATGCATGGGGAAACTTAATAGTGCTTCAAATAACTCCATTATTACCAGGCTTTCAATAGCTCAGATGATCCTTATCAATGGTTGAGTATGGTGTAATTTTATTTATTTATATTGGTTTTGGGGCTAATAGTCAATAAACTCATGCTCACAAACAATGTTTATGTGTATTAGAAAATTAAACATATCAGATGATTTTTTGATCCCAATATCACCCAGTTGATGATCTGGAACCAGTTCTTCAGTATGTTGTTTGATTCCTATTTTGTGAGTAGGATAATATTGCATTTGGTAGTATGAAAGTTTACCTTAATTTTGATTAATATATTTTCAATATCATTTTGTAAATATTAATTGTCCATCCAATAAGATCATGTGATAAAATCTTAAAGAATTTTAGTTGAATTATGAGTGCGTGAAAGGCTTTTTTCCTCTGTTTTAAATTCATTGTACGGTAAATTTTCCATGATATATAAACAAATAAACTTCTGGACATGAACACCACAGCAAAAAACAGAGTTCAAAAGCAATAATTGACTTCTATTGAAAATAAAACAATTGCTAGTGTTTGGGCATTCAATTTGATCTTTTTGTGATCAAATGATGATCACAAAAGTGATGAGAATGGTTATTTGGCATTCTTGAGGAAAAAAAGAGAAACGAGACAGATAAAATGGCTCATAATTTTTTAACATGAAAACTCTGAAATACTGATCTATCTGTCAAATACCAGTTTCATAGTAAATGAATATCTAAAAACCAGAACAATTGAGCTTACTTGTACATTGTGCTGACTGTTGACTTTTCAAGTAGAGTCTAATGTCTTTTATTATTTCTTTATCACATTTTATAATGATTTACTATATCGAAACTAATGTAGTTATGATGGTTGCTAATGTTGCAGTGAAAGAGAAAACCTCTAGTAACCCATTCTGCTATTCAGCCTATCTTACCCAATCTAGAAGCTTACTATTCCTATTCTAAGACAAACTTACAATAAGGAGTCATTAGATAACATGGTGTTGGCTAATATAATTTGAAAATGGAAAGATGAACTTTGAAGAGGTCTTGATTTTATACAAAAAGGAACAGGAAGTTTTAATTATTATTGAGTTGTATTAAAACACCAAGGAACCAAAATTATCAGAGGAAAAATAAGAGTATGTCAGAGAAATTAAATTTGTCAATGGATGAATGCAAGTATATTATATCCATGTTTTATTTCTAGGACATTGAAATTAAAGCTAGTTACTAATGGAAGTTCCAAATCGACTATGATTCAGTAGGTTTGTTCCTCAATTTCTAATTTCTTCTATGTTTTCCCAAATGATCTTGCATCCTATATTACTTTTCAGTTTTCTTTTAGTCAAGTTTCATTAAATAACTTGATGATTTGTTGTAGTAGGGATTGGGTCATGTGCATCAAGGGTAAGCATTCTGTCAATGAGTTATTCCCAGCCCTTCTTTTATTTTATTTTAGACAAGCTATCATAAAAGTGTAAAATAGGGCTCAAGTTTGCAGTTCTGCCTCAGCTTCTGAGCACATCACTACATGTCCTAGTTCTTACTTCTGCCTGAAAAAAAATGCAGTGCCAGCCTTATTGCCAATGTTTGTTTCTAAAAAAATGTGCTTAGCTGAGTGTGGGTGTACAACTTAATATTCCTGGGTCAAACCTGTTCTGTGTACAAAATATAAACTGACTTTAAAATCTGATTATCACAGTATCTGGAGTTGAGTCTCTGAGCTGTACTGCCTGTAAAAAATTTCATCTGATGAAAAGTCCTTTGTCTCTGCTATCCACTATGATAGTAGCATTAGTAATTGAGCATGTGAATGTAATTATTATAACTGAGGAAATAAAATATTAAGATCATCTAAATGGTTTAAAATTGTAAAACTATTGGTCACTGTTAGTTACCATATTAGAAACTAAAGTCTAGAAATCTTACTAGAGACCAATCTAAACTTAATAAAGACCAATCTAAACTCTGAGTGTGGCTTTCAGTTCATATTTTCAATGCCACTTCCAGTAAGCACTTGCTTTCCATGAAATGTGTCTGCTTTTCAAATTTAAGTTCCTGACTTAGTTGCATGTTTAAAATGCTAAAATGCTAAAATCCTCTGTAAAATGCTAAAAGCCTAGGAAAATTATCATTGACTTTTATGACTAGCATTCAAGATTCTTTATAACTTCCACCCTCCCTATTATCTTAAGGTCCTCTAACTATGTTAGTAGGTAGCTACAAATAATTTTAATTATTATTTTTTCCTGTATCGCCTTATTAGATAAGTATGTGTGTATAGGACAGAGGGACGGGTACAAGCCAGAGGACAGATTTAAACATCATCCTCAGAAACACTACAATTCACCTCTCAAATTGGTCTTCATTGGTAGGGACCTCATCAACTAAGCTACAATGGCTGACCAGTGACTAAGGGATCTGTCTCTTCCACCCTGTAGTTGAGATTACAGGTGTGTGCAAGCACACCTGGATTTTAATGTTGGTACAAAGGACTAAATTGTGGTTTTATGCATAAAAGGCAAAAACTTTACCTACTTAGTCATTTTCCCAATCCTACAGTAGTTCTTCATGGTATGTACAGGATTGGTGGATTTCTATTTTAATCATTCTATTAAAAATTTCATAATATTTGCAATAAATACCATTAAATAAAGTTGAAGTTTGTCTTTTGTAATCATAAAGCAATATGTGTTTGCCAAGTGCTATTTCAGTTGCAATCCCATTCAGCCACTTCATTCCTTCTCCTAGCTCTTTCACTGTGGCCCCAGGCTCAGTCTGATGATTGGCTATAAGTATCTAAATATGTATTGGTCAGGTACTGGTAGAACCTCTCAAGGAACAGCCATACCAAGCTCCTGCCAGGAAGCACATCATCACATCAGCAATAGTGTCGGGGTTTGGTATCTGAAGATGGGATGGGTCCCTAGGTGGGGTGGTCTCTCAATGGCCTTTCCTTCAGTCTCTGATCCATTTTTTGTCCCTGTCTTTCCTTTGGAAAGGAACATTTCTGGATTAACAGTTTTGCAATAGGTAGGTGGCTCCATCCCTCCACTGTGGGCCATGCCTATTTAATAGAGGTCATATCTATAGGTTGTGTCCCCCCTCTGTTGGGTATTTTGGTGAAAATCATCCCCATTATGTCCTGGGACCCTCTCACTTCCTGGCATCTGGGATTTTCTAGTGGTTACCCCCAGTTTCCCATTCCCCACTAATACATATTTCTATTTAATTTCTTGACCCTCTGTACTTCTCTCCTGACCCTTCTAACACCTGATCCTGCTCCTACCCCATTTCCCTCTTCATCCACTCTCTCTCCCAGGTTCCTCCTTTCCTCTACATCCTGTGATTAATTTGTTCCCCATTTTATGTAGGATTGAAGCATCTGTACTTTGGACTTCCTTCTTTGAAAGCTTCAAATGGTTTGTGCATTGCATCATGAGAATTCTGAGCTTTTTTGCTAGTTTAATAGTCTTCAACAAAACAACAACAACAACAGCAACAAACATATACATAGAAGCTAAACTACTCTCTACTCAATCATAACTTGGAATGAAAATAAATAAAGAACAAAATTAAAGACTTTTTAGAATTTAATAGAAGTGAAGGCATGACATACCCAAACTTAAGGGACACAATAAAAGCAGTGCTAAGAAGAAAACTCATAGCTCTGATGCCTCTATATGGATATTGGAAAGAGTATATATTAGTAGCTTGACACCACATCTGAAACCTCTATAACAAAAGAAGCAAGTACACCCAAGAGGAGTAGAAGCAGGAAATCATCATACTCAGGGCTGAAAACAACCAAATGGAAACAAAGAGAACTATACAAAGAATCAACAAAATAGGAGCTCATTTTATGAGAAAATCGACAAAATAGATAAATCCTTAGCCAAACTAACTGGACTTCACAGAGACAGTATCCAAATTAATAAGATTAGAAATGAAAAGGGAGACATGATAACAATAATGGAGGATATTAAAAAATCATCAGATCCTACTACAAAAGCTTATACTCAACAAAACTGGAAAATCTACATGAAATGAAGGGTTTCTGTTTTGTTTTGTTTTGACATTAAGGTAATATTGTTATTACAAAGTGGGTATGTCTTTGGGTGCCATTTTGTTTTAAAGATGAGGTCTTGTTCTGGGTTTAGATTGGCCTATAATTTACTACAAAATTTAGTATAGTGTTGAACTTGCTATAACCCTCCTGCCTCAGATTCTCACATGCTGCGATTATATACTGAGCTACCATATTAATCTACAGAATATCGAAATGGACACTCTCACCATATTCATGGACAATTTTTATAACTAAACATTTTTAAATTTTTCTAAATATTTATCAGGGTCCAATCTAGGAATTGCCTATTTTACCTCTTTTGGGAATATATGGCAATTCAATTCAATTATCCGCAGCAGTCCCTTACATTCTCTGTAATGTTAGTAGGGCTGTGATAATTATTTTCCTCCTTGTGTTGGTAAATTTGATATTCTCTCATGAGTAGTGTAACTCTCATGTTTGGTGTAACTGCTATGCCAGTTATGATTGTCTTTCTGGATCAACATTCCATGCATATTTTCTGTAATGTTTCTACTGATTTTTTTATGAAGTTTGGATATTCTTTTTTCCATTTTCATAATGTAGAATATTTGATATTTTAATTTGTTATTTTTGATTCTTGGAATAATCAATGTAAGATTTCTGTACTCATTTACTATACTTTGTAATTTTGGAGTGCTTTGTTGTTATTTTTTCCTCACGGTATTTTTTCTTTTTATATTTTCCATATTTATTGGATATTTACCAAAGTGTACTTGAAACTTTATATTTTAAATACTTCAGTATTCTTCTATTTTTATCTAACTTCTACCTAAACACAAGATACCAATCAAAAGTTCAATCTCGTAAAAATTAATTTCAATATGATATGAATATGAAACATATTTGTTCAGAGACTCAGAAAAAATTACTCTAAGAGGAAGTTTGTGAGAAAAACTACTGTAAAAGCAAATCTTTTAATTAAAGACGTATATAAGAACTTAGTAGTAAAAAAGATAAATGAAATCTGAAGTAAATGAATGAAGTAAATAAGAGAAATATTAAAGTAATAAATGAAATCAATACTAGAAAAAAGACTGGGTAAATAAAACTGAATAGCTTGCCTGTAAAGCCACAAGAAAATCATGCTTTACACACACACACACAAACACACACACACACACACACACACACACACACACCATTTTTTTTATTGGAGTTACCGTACACAGGGCAATATTACCCCCTGGAAGTTGTAGCTTGCTAGATATGTAAGCCCTCCCTAGGTTAATGGTCAGTAAGGTCCCAGAAACCATCAAAGAACACTGTTATTGTCTTTGCTCTTGGCAGCTTATTAGGACTTGATGGTAACATCCTATTGCTGATATCTCACAGCATGTGGTGCTGATTAGGAAGCTTTTCTCTGCTAACTTTTATATTATTTAGTAATTGCCTACATAAGACCCTCACAAGATTAAGCCAGTCAACATTCTAGTGAAGTCGGAAAGGGCTCAGAAACTGCCTTCCTTAATTGAGAAGATATGGATGTTTGATGACTTCTGGGGAAGGTAGAGTCAGTTTTCTTTTGTTATGTGACCCAAGTAGATTGACTATGCTTGCATAGATAATCCAACACCCATGAGCATAGCACAAATGTGAAGTGGTGTTTTATTTTTGAAAAAAAAAGACACAAATTTGGAAGAGGCCTGTCAAGAATGAATATGGGCGAATCTTTAGGGAGGAAATTAAGTGAATATGACAAAACAGATTGTATTAAGTTCTCAAACAAATAATAAAAATATTAAAAATTAAATGAAACATGCAAAAGATAAGAGCATAGATATTTAAGCAGTGTAAGAATATCAAATACAAGAAAAATAAAATTAGTACATTATATGAAAACTCAAAAAAAATCACAGAAGCTATTATGACAATTAATTATATAAACTAGAATAAATTTCTATAGACACACAGCTTCAGAAACATCAATCAGAAAGAAGAATTTAACATTCCAGCAAAGAAGAATGTCACTGCACTAGAAATGGCTGAACATGAAAGAATGGCGCTAACGAATGAGGCACACTGAAGACTCATGCAGCAGTCAACTTCATTTAGAGCATCAAAAAATTATTTTCTCAGCATTGAGAAACAAATCATAAGAGGAAAGCTCACATGAGTTTAGCTTGTAAATGTTCTAAATAACAGCAGGTGGCAATGGAACAAACTCACTCCCACGTGCTACAGCTGAGGAGGATCGCCAAGAACAGCCATGTGTTCTAGAGTTCTGAAGAAGCTGAGGTCACAGAATGTTTGATTTTTTTTCTTCAGTGTTAGCACAATTGCTCAGAATTCTCTTCACCCAGCTCCATTCCTAAACCATGTTCTGTGAAAATCCAAAGAAGGCATGGAAAAGCCTAGGGGCAATTAGTCTCATGTGGAGAATTTTGCTCATTATTTTGAGTTTATAATAATCTTTCACAAATAATTCCAAATAATCCAGGGGACAGGCAATATTTCCAAACTCATTTTACATGATTAACAGTGCCTTCATGACAAATCCAGATAATGGTGCTCTAATATTTCTTTTGCACACTGATTTTAAAAATATCAATGAAATAATAGGCTAATTATGGTTTGGTATATGCCACTTATACCACATATCACAAGAAAACATTACTTAATAGAATGGGGAATAAAACTAAATAGCCATTTTAAGAGGCCAAGGAAACACATTTGAAAAAAAATACATATCCTTTCCTGATAAAAATTTCAACAAGAAAAAAGTTGTCAATGAATCAAATGCTTTTGTATGGCAAACTGACAGCTAACAACACATTCAATGGTAAATAATTTAAAGCTTTTCTTTGAATTTGGAAAAAGGTTGGAATGTCCACTTTCTGCTTAACATAAAACTGGAAGTTCTATTTAGAACAAATAAACAGCAGGAAGGAGAAAAACACAGACTGAAAAACAACAGTGAAAATATTACTGTTTTAAGATTATTTACTGCTATTCTATAATTACACAGATCCCTCCCAAACTATTAGGAATAAAATCAGTGAAGAATAAAGGTATAAATTAACACAAATAGTAGTATTGTCATGGTACACCAAGAATGAACTATTTAAAGATTTTATATAATGCATACGAAAACATAAGTAAAAACATTTTGACCAAATAAATGAAGTAGCCACAAAAAGTATATTACACTGAGAGACATAATCAAAATGAAATATAATATGTTCATGGGCTAAATATGTTCAAACTAAATATTGCTAAAATGCCCATAATACCAAAGGTAACCTACAGACTTATTGTAATACCTTTGTAAATTGCTACATTTTTCACAGATATATAAATAAATCTAAAATATATAGAGAACTCCAAATACCTTGAGTTTCCAGAACAATTTTGGTTAAGAACAAAATTGGACATGTCATATGCTCTCATTTCAAAATATGTTACAAGGTGATGAAAAGTAGCACAGAAAAGTATAACCCTAGAAAGTAATAGAATCAGGAATCCAGAAATAAACATACTCACTTATTTAATAACTTATGATTTAAAAATATTTGTTACTTAGGAATTTCAAGCAAATGTGTTTTAGTTATATTTACCACCACACTGAAATTCTAGATCTGTGCTCCACTCCCCACCACGCACACAACTTTTTGTCTCTTTTTTATGTCTATTTCCCCAATTTATGCTGCCTGTATATTTCTAGGTGTGTAGCCTTCTATTGGAACATATTTGACTTACCTAAGATTGTATTCTTAAAGAAAACCGATGTCTGACATTTCTAGGAGATAATAACTCAATAAACCTCTTGTTTCTATTACTCTTAGAATCTTTCCACCCTTCTTCAATGACCCTGAGCTTTTGGTGCTGACATTGTATTGTAGATGTATCAATTTCTGTAAAAGTCCTTGTCTGTCCTAATGTGAAGTTTCCTTGATGAGAAGTGAAAAATTGTACTTATCGCTGAGTATAAGATACATACTTAGAAAGTGGTTAGGAACTATGCTGGCATACTAAAGAGACAGTTGTAAGTTTACCTCCAAGGTCCTTGAGTTTATAGTTTCAGGTAGTTGGTTAGGTTTCAGTACCACAAATAGTTTCACTCTTGTTCAGGGAGTATTGGGTCTAATTAGTGAACTATTTCTTACTGCTAAGGTATGTATATCACTATTGCACCCTTGGGAGGCTATGCCCACATAGTCTCATCAATATGCTTACCTCTATAAGACCTGAACAATGATGACACTGATGGACATGAGAACAGGAAAGGTCTAAGATCAACTTCAACCACAGAAAGGGAACTAAGTAAAACTGGAGGGGGGGGATGCTGAGAGCAGAAGACATGTTTTACCCTTGGAAGATTTGGTAAATAATGTTGTCAGCTTTGGGTGTCTGAGAAGCAGAAGGAGGGGGAGGAGGAGGAGGAGGAGGAGGAGGAGGAGGAGGACGAGGAGGACGAGGAGAAGAAGAAGGAGGGGGAGGAGAAGGAGGAGGAGAAGGAGGAGGCGAAGAAGAAGAAGAAGAAGAAGAAGAAGAAGAAGAAGAAGAAGAAGAAGAAGAAGAAGAAGAAGAAGAAGAAGAAGAAGAAGAAGAAGAAGAAGAAGAAGAAGAAGGTTTCCTCAATAGGAGGAAAAGTTCTTGGTCCTATGAAGGTTTGTTTCCCCAATGTAGGGTAATGACAGGGTGTTGAGATTGGAGTAGGTGAGTAGGAATGGGAGCATCCTCAGAGAAGCAGGAAGAGAGGTGAGGAAGTATGGGATAGGGGGAAGGAGAATAGCACTTGATATGTAAATATATAAAATATCCAAGTTAAGTTTTAAAAAATCTAAAAAAAGAAAATGATCCAAAGATTTAGCCTATAGACAGGCTTTACGGCATTTTCTCAGTTAATATCCTCTCTTTCCAGACATGTCTACTATTGTTGTACTTTTTTTTTATTAACTTGAGTAATTCTTATATACATTTCGAGTGTTATTCCCTTTCCCAGTTTCCGGGCAAACATCCCCCTAATCCCTCCCCCTCCCCTTCTTTATGGGTGTTCCCCTCCCAATCCTCCCCCCATTGCAGGCTCTGAATGGGTGTTCCTTCTGTGTCTGTTTTAATCTTTGCCTCTCTATTCCCTGCCACCGGTATTCTTATTCCCCTTATAAAGAAGGAGTGAAGCATTCACATTTGATCATCTGTCTTGAGTTTCATTTTTTCTAGGCATCGAGGGTAATTCAAGCATTTGGGCTAATAGCCACTTATCAATGAGTGCATACCATGTGTGTTTTTCTGTGATTGGGTTACCTCACTTAGGATGATATTTTCCAGTTCCAACCATTTGCCTACGAATTTCATAAAATCATTGTTTTTGATAGCTGAGTAATATTCCATTGTGTAGATGTACCATATTTTCTGTATCCATTCCTCTGTTGAAGGGCATCTGGGTTCTTTCCAGTTTCTGGCTGTTATAAATAAGGCTGCAATGAACATAGTGGAGCACGTGACTTTTTTATATGTTGGGGCATCTTTTGGGTATATGCCCAAGAGAGGTATAGTTGGATCCTCAGGCAGTTCAATGTCCAGTTTTCTGAGGAACCTACAGACTGATTTCTAGAATGGTTGTACCAATCTGCAATACCACCAAAAATGGAGGAGTGTTCCTCTTTCTCTGCATACTCACCAGCATCTGCTGTCACATGAGTTTTTGATCTTAGCCATTCTCACTGGTGTGAGGTGAAATCTCAGGGTTATTTTGATTCGCATTTCCCTTATGACTAAAGATGTTGAACATTTCTTTAGGTGTTTCTCAGCCATTCGGCATTCCTCAGCTGTGAGTTCTTTGTTTAGATCTGAACCCCATTTTTTTTTCTGTGTTCTCTTCAACTCAAGATTTGTCTCAGTATTCTTTTTTTTTTACTTTTTTTTTATTAACGACTATTTCTTATTTACATTTCAAGTGTTATTCCCTTTCCCGGTTTCAGGGTAAACATGCCCCTAATCTCTCCCCCTCCCCTTCTTTATGGGTGTTCTCCTCCCCATCCTCCCCCCATTACCGACCTCCCCCCAACAATCTAGTTCACTGGGGGTTCAGTCTTAGCAGGACCCAGGGCTTCCCCTTCCACTGGTGATCTTACTAGGATATTCATGGCTACCTATGAGGTCAGAGTCCAGGGTCAGTCCATGTATAGTCTTTAGGTAGTGGCTTAGTCCCTGGAACCTCTGGTTGCTTAGCATTGTTGTACATATGGGGTCTCGAGCCCCTTCAAGATCTTCCAGTTCTTTCTCTGATTCCTTAAATGGGGGTCTTATTCTCAGTTCAGTGGTTTGCTGCTGGCATTCGCCTCTGTATTTGCTGTATTCTAGCTGTGTCTCTCAGGAGCGATCTACATCCGGCTCCTGTCAGTCTGCACTTCTTTGCTTCATCCATCTTGTCTAATTGGGTGGCTGTATGTGTATGGGCCACATGTGGGGCAGGCTCTGAATGGGTGTTCCTTCAGTCTCTGTTTTAATCTTTGCCTCTCTCTTCCCTGCCAAGGGTATTCTTGTTGCCCTTTTAAAGAAGGAGTGAAGCATTCACATTTTGATCATCCCTCTTGAGTTTCATTTGTTCTAGGGATCTAGGGTAATTCAAGCATTTGGGCTAATAGCCACTTATAAATGAGTGCATACCATGTATGTCTTTCTGTGATTGGGTTACCTCACTCAGGATGATATTTTCCAGTTCCAACCATTTGCCTACGAATTTCATAAAGTCGTTGTTTTTGATAGCTGAGTAATATTCCATTGTGTAGATGTACCACATTTTCTGTATCCATTCCTCTGTTGAAGGGCATCTGGGTTCTTTCCAGTTTCTGGCTATTATAAATAAGGCTGCAATGAACATAGTGGAGCACGTGACTTTTTTATATGTTGGGGCATCTTTTGGGTATATGCCCAAGAGAGGTATAGCTGGATCCTCAGGCAGTTCAATGTCCAATTTTCTGAGGATCCTCCAGACTGATTTCCAGAATGGTTGTACCAGTTTGCAATCCCACCAACAATGGAGGAGTGTTCCTCTTTCTCCACATCCTCGCCAGCATCTGTTGTCCCCTGAGTTTTTGATCATAGCCATTCTCACTGGTGTGAGGTGAAATCTCAGGGTTGTTTTGATTTGCATTTCCCTTATGACTAACGATGTTGAACATTTCTTTAGGTGTTTCTCAGCCATTTGGCATTCCTCAGCTGTGAATTGTTTGTTTAGCTCTGAACCCCATTTTTTAATAGGGTTATTTGTTTCCCTGTGGTCTAACTTCTTGAGTTCTTTGTATATTTTGGATATAAGGCCTCTATCTGTTGTAGGATTGGTAAAGATCTTTTCCCAATCTGTTGGTTGCTGTTTTGTCCTAACCACAGTGTCCTTTGCCTTACAGAAACTTTGCAGTTTTATGAGATCCCATTTGTCGATTCTTGATCTCAGAGCGTAAGCCATTGGTGTTTTGTTTAGGAAATTTTTTCCAGTGCCCATATGTTCCAGATGCTTCCCTAGTTTTTCTTCTATTAGTTTGAGTGTGTCTGGTTTGATGTGGAGGTCCTTGATCCACTGGGACTTAAGCTTTGTACAGGGTGATAAGCATGGATCGATCTGCATTCTTCTACATGTTGACCTCCAGCTGAACCAGCACCATTTGCTGAAAATGCTATCTTTTTTCCACTTGATGGTTTTGGCTCCTTTGTCAAAAATCAAGTGCCCATAGGTGTGCGGGTTCATTTCTGGGTCTTCAACTCTATTCCATTGGTCTATCTGTCTGTCTCTGTACCAATACCACGCAGTTTTTATCACTATTGCTCTGTAATACAGCTTGAGTTCAGGGATAGTGATTCCCCCTGAAGTCCTTTTATTGTTGAGGATAGTTTTAGCTATCTGGGTTTTTTGTTATTCCAGATGAATTTGCAAATTGTTCTGTCTAGCTCTTTGAAGAATTGGATTGGTATTTTGATGGGGATTGCATTGAATCTGTAGATCGCTTTTGGTAAAATGGCCATTTTTACTATATTAATCCTGCCAATCCATAAGCATGGGAGATCTTTCCATCTTCTGAGGTCTTCTTCAATTTCTTTCTTCAGTGTCTTGAAGTTCATATTGTACAGATCTTTTACTTGCTTTGTTAAAGTCACACCGAGGTACTTTATATTATTTGGGTCTATTATGAAGGGTGTCGTTTCCCTAATTTCTTTCTCGGCTTGTTTCTCTTTTGTATAGAGGAAGGCAACTGATTTATTTGAGTTAATTTTATACCCAGCCACTTTGCTGAAGTTGTCTATCAGCTTTAGTAGTTCTCTGGTGGAACGTTTGGTATCACTTAAATATACTATCATATCATCTGCAAATAGTGATATTTTGACTTCTTCTTTTCCGATCTATATCCCCTTGACATCCTTTTGTTGTCTGATTGCTCTGGCTAGAACTTCAAGAACTATATTGAATAAGTAGGGAGAGAGTGGGCAGCCTTGTCTAGTCCCTGATTTTAGTGGGATTGCTTCAAGTTTCTCTCCATTTAGTTTAATGTTACCAACTGGTTTGCTGTATATGGCTTTTACTATGTTCAGGTATGGGCCTTGAATTCCTATTCTTTGCAGGACTTTTATCATGAAGGGGTGTTGAATTTTGTCAAATGCTTTCTCAGCATCTAATGAAATGATAATGTGGTTTTGTTCTTTCAGTTTGTTTATATAATGGATCACGTTGATGGTTTTCCGTATATTAAACCATCCCTGCATGCCTGGGATGAAGCCTACTTGGACATGATGGATGACTGTTTTGATGTGCTCTTGGATTCGGTTTGCCAGAATTTTGTTGAGTATTTTTGCGTCGATATTCATAAGGGAAATTGGTCTGAAGTTCTCTTTCTTTGTTGTGTCTTTGTGTGGTTTAGGCATAAGAGTAATTGTGGCTTCATAGAAGGTATTCAGTAGTGATCCATCTGTTTCAATTTTGTGGAATAGTTTGGATAATATTGCTATGAGGTCTTCTATGAAGGTTAGATAGAATTCTGCACTAAACCCGTCTGGACCTGGGCTCTTTTTGGTTGGGAGACCTTTAATGACTGCTTCTATTTCCTTAGGAGTTACAGGGTTGTTTAACTGGTTTATCTGTTCCTGATTTAACTTCGGTACCTGGTATCTGTCTAGGAAATTGTCCATTTCCTGAAGATTTTCAAGTTTTGTTGAATATAGATTTTTATAGTAAGATCTGATGATTTTTTGAATTTCCTCTGAATCTGATGTTATGGCACCCTTTTCATTTCTGATTTTGTTAATTTGGACGCACTCTCTGTGTCCTTTCATCAGTATGGCTAAGGGTTTATCTATCTTGTTGATTTTCTCAAAGAACCAACTTTTGGTTCTGTTGATTCTTTCTATGGTCCTTTTTGTTTCTACTTGGTTGATTTCATCTCTGAGTTTGATTAGTTCCTGCCTTCTACTCCTCCTGGGTGTATTTGCTTCTTTCTGTTCTAGAGCTTTTAGGTGTGCTGTCAAGCTGCTGACATATGCTCTTTCCTGTTTCTTTCTGCAGGCACTCAGCGCTATGAGTTTTCCTCTTAGCACAGCTTTCATTGTGTCCCATAAGTTTGGGTATGTTGTACCTTCATTTTCATTAAATTCTAAAAAGTTTTTAATTTCTTTCTTTATTTCTTCCTTGACCAGGTTATCATTGAGTAGAGCATTGTTCAATTTTCAAGTATATGTGGGCATTCTTCCTTGATTGTTATTGAAGACCAGTTTTTGGCCGTGGTGGTCCGATAGTACACATGGGATTATTTCTATCTTTCTGTACCTGTTGAGGCCCGTTTTTTGACCAACTATATGGTCAGTTTTGGAGAAAGTACCATGAGGAGCTGAGAAGAAGGTATATCCTTTTGCTTTAGGATAGAATGTTCTATAAATATCCGTTAAGTCCATTTGGCTCATGACTTCTCTTAGTCTGTCTACATCTCTGTTTAATTTCTGTTTCCATGATCTGTCCATTGATGAGAGTGGGGTGTTGAAATCTCCCACTATTATTGTGTGTGGTGCAATGTGTGTTTTGAGCTTTAGTAAGGTTTCTTTTACATATGTAGGTGCCCTTGTATTTGGGGCATAGCTATTTAGGATTGAGAGTTCATCTTGGTGGATTTTTCCTTTGATGAATATGAAGTGTCCTTCCTGATCTTTTTTGATGACTTTTAGTTGAAAATTGATTTTATTTGATATTAGAATGGCTACTCCAGCTTGCTTCTTCTGACCATTTGCTTCGAAAATTGTTTTCCAGCCTTTCACTCTGAGGTAATGTCTGTCTTTGTGTCTGAGGTGTGTTTCCTGTAGGCAGCAGAATCCAGGGTCCTCGTTGCGTATCCAGTTTGTTAATCTATGTGTTTTTATTGGGGAGTTGAGGCCATTGATGTTGAGAGATATTAAGGAATAGTGATTATTGCTTCCCATTATATTCATATTTGGATGTGAGGTTATATTTGTGTGCTTTCATTCTCTTTGTTTTGTTGCCAAGACGATTAGTTTCTTGCTTCTTCTAGGGTATAGCTTGCCTCCTTATGTTGGGCTTTACCATTTATTATCCTTTGTAGTGCTGGATTTGTAGAAAGATATTGTGTAAATTTGGTTTTGTCATGGAATATCTTGGTTTCTCCATCTATGTTAATTGAGAGTTTTGCAGGATACAGTAACCTGGGCTGGCATTTGTGTTCTCTTAGGGTCTGTATGACATCAGTCCAGGATCTTCTGGCCTTCATAGTTTCTGGCGAAAAGACTGATGTGATTATGATAGGTCTGCCTTTATAAGTTACTTGACCTTTTTCCCTTACTGCTTTTAATATTCTTTCTTTATTTTGTGCATTTGGTGTTTTGATTATTATGTGACGGGAGGTGTTTCTTTTCTGGTCCAATCTATTTGGAGTTCTGTAGGCTTCTTGTATGCCTATAGGTATCTCTTTTTTTAGGTTAGGGAAGTTTTCTTCTATGATTTTGTTGAAGATATTTACTGGTCCTTTGAGCTGGGAGTCTTCACTCTCTTCTATACCTATTATCCTTAGGTTTGATCTTCTCATTGAGTCCTGGATTTCCTGTATGTTTTCGACCAGTAGCTTTTTCCGCTTTACATTATCTTTGACAGTTGAGTTAATGATTTCTATGGAATCTTCTGCTCCTGAGATTCTCTCTTCCATCTCTAGTATTCTGTTGGTGACGCTTGTATCTACGGCTCCTTGTCTCTTCCTTTGTTTTTCTATATCCAGGGTTGTTTCCATGTGTTCTTTCTTGATTGCTTCTATTTCCATTTTTAATTCCTTCAACTGTTTGATTGTGTTTTCCTGGAATTCTTTCAGGGATTTTGTGATTCCTCTCTTTAGGCTTCTACTTGTTCTCTAAGTGAGTTCTTCACGTCTTTCTTGAAGTCCTCCAGCATCATGATCAAATATGATTTTGAAACTAGATCTTGCTTTTCTGGTGTGTTTGGATATTCCTTATTTGTTTGGGAGAATTGGGCTCCGACGATGCCATGTAGTCTTGGTTTCTGTTGCTTGGGTTCTTGCGCTTGCCTCTCGCCATCAGATTATCTCTAGTGTTACTTTGTTCTGCTATTTCTGACAGTGGCTAGACTGTCCTATAAGCCTGTGTGTCAGGAGTGCTGTAGACCTGATTTTCTCTCTTTCAGTCAGTTATGGGGACAGAGTGTTCTGCTTTCAGGCGTGTAGTTTTTCCTATCTACAGGTCTTCAGCTGTTCCTGTGGGCTTGTGTCTTGAGTTCACCAGGCAGCTTCCTTGCAGCAGAAAAGTTGGTCTTACCTGTGGTCCCGAGGCTCAAGTTCGCTCGTGGGGTGCTGCCCACGGGCTCTCTGCAGCACCAGCAACCAGGAAGACCTGTACCGCCCCTTCCGGGAGCTTCAGTGCACCAGGGTTCCAGATGGCCTTTGGTGTTTTCCTCTGGCATCCGAGATGTATGTACAGAGAGCAGTCTCTTCTGGTTTCACAGGCTTGTCTGCCTCTCTGAAGGTTCAGCTCTCCCTCCCATGGGATTTGGGTGCAGAGAACTGTTTATCCGGTCTATTTCCCTCAGGTTCCGGTGGTGTCTCAGGCAGGGGTCCTGCTGCTCCTGGGCCCTCCCCCACGGGAGCCCAGAGGCCTTATACAGTTTCCTCTTGGGCCATGGGTGTGGGCAGGGGTGGGCAGTGTTGGTGGTCTCTTCCGCTCTGCAGCCTCAGGAGTGCCCACCTGACCAGGCGTTGAGGTCTCTTTCTCACGGGGTCTGGGAGCAGAGAGCTGCTGCGGGCCGGGATCTGCGGGCGTTGGATCTCCGGCAAACACAGGACGTGCCCGGTCCTAGATGAACTCTGCCTCTGTGTGTCCGGATCTCACCAGGCAGCTCTCTTGCAGCAGACAAGTTGGTATTACATGTGGTCCCGAGGCTCAAGTTTGCTCGTGGGGTGCTGCCCAAGGGCTCTCTGTGGCGGCAGCAACCAGGAAGGAACCCCATTTTTTAATAGGGTTATTTGTCTCCCTGCGGTCTAACTTCTTGACTTCTTTGTATATTTTGGATATAAGGCCCCGATCTGTTGTAGGATTGGTAAAGATCTTTTCCCAATCTGTTGGTTGCCATTTTGTCCTAACCACAATGTCCTTTGCCTTACAGAAGCTTTACAGTTTTATGAGATCCAATTTGTCGATTCTTGATCTTAGAGCATAAGCCATTGGTGTTTTGTTCAGGAAATTTTTTCCAGTGCCCATGTGTTCGATATGCTTCCCGACTTTTCTTCCTTTAGTTTGATTCTATCTGGTTTAATGTGGAGGTCCTTGATCCACTTGGACTTAAGCTTTGTACAGGGTGATAAGCATGGATCAATCTGCATTCTTCTACATGTTGACCTCCAGCTGAACCAGCACCATTTGCTGAAAATGCTATCTTTTTTCCACTTGATGGTTTTGGCTCCTTTGTCAAAAATCAAGTGCCCATAGGTGTGCGGGTTCATTTCTGGGTCTTCAACTCTATTCCATTGGTCTATCTGTCTGTCTCTGTACCAATACCATGCAGTTTTTATCACTATTGCTCTGTAATACAGCTTGAGTTCAGGGATAGTGATTCCCCCTGAAGTCCTTTTATTGTTGAGGATAGTTTTAGCTATCTGGGTTTTTTGTTATTCCAGATGAATTTGCAAATTGTTCTGTCTAGCTCTTTGAAGAATTGGATTGGTATTTTGATGGGGATTGCATTGAATCTGTAGATCGCTTTTGGTAAAATGGCCATTTTTACTATATTAATCCTGCCAATCCATAAGCATGGGAGATCTTTCCATCTTCTGAGGTCTTCTTCAATTTCTTTCTTCAGTGTCTTGAAGTTCATATTGTACAGATCTTTTACTTGCTTTGTTAAAGTCACACCGGGGTACTTTATATTATTTGGGTCTATTATGAAGGGTGTCGTTTCCCTAATTTCTTTCTCGGCTTGTTTCTCTTTTGTATAGAGGAAGGCAACTGATTTATTTGAGTTAATTTTATACCCAGCCACTTTGCTGAAGTTGTCTATCAGCTTTAGTAGTTCTCTGGTGGAACGTTTGGTATCACTTAAATATACTATCATATCATCTGCAAATAGTGATATTTTGACTTCTTCTTTTCCGATCTGTATCCCCTTGACATCCTTTTGTTGTCTGATTGCTCTGGCTAGAACTTCAAGAACTATATTGAATAAGTAGGGAGAGAGTGGGCAGCCTTGTCTAGTCCCTGATTTTAGTGGGATTGCTTCAAGTTTCTCTCCATTTAGTTTAATGTTACCAACTGGTTTGTTGTATATGGCTTTTACTATGTTCAGGTATGGGCCTTGAATTCCTATTCTTTCCAGGACTTTTATCATGAAGGGGTGTTGAATTTTGTCAAATGCTTTCTCAGCATCTAATGAAATGATAATGTGGTTTTGTTCTTTCAGTTTGTTTATATAATGGATCACGTTGATGGTTTTCCGTATATTAAACCATCCCTGCATGCCTGGGATGAAGCCTACTTGGACATGATGGATGACTGTTTTGATGTGCTCTTGGATTCGGTTTGCCAGAATTTTGTTGAGTATTTTTGCGTCGATATTCATAAGGGAAATTGGTCTGAAGTTCTCTTTCTTTGTTGTGTCTTTGTGTGGTTTAGGCATAAGAGTAATTGTGGCTTCATAGAAGGTATTCAGTAGTGATCCATCTGTTTCAATTTTGTGGAATAGTTTGGATAATATTGCTATGAGGTCTTCTATGAAGGTTAGATAGAATTCTGCACTAAACCCGTCTGGACCTGGGCTCTTTTTGGTTGGGAGACCTTTAATGACTGCTTCTATTTCCTTAGGAGTTACAGGGTTGTTTAACTGGTTTATCTGTTCCTGATTTAACTTCGGTACCTGGTATCTGTCTAGGAAATTGTCCATTTCCTGAAGATTTTCAAGTTTTGTTGAATATAGATTTTTATAGTAAGATCTGATGATTTTTTGAATTTCCTCTGAATCTGATGTTATGGCACCCTTTTCATTTCTGATTTTGTTAATTTGGACGCACTCTCTGTGTCCTTTCATCAGTATGGCTAAGGGTTTATCTATCTTGTTGATTTTCTCAAAGAACCAACTTTTGGTTCTGTTGATTCTTTCTATGGTCCTTTTTGTTTCTACTTGGTTGATTTCATCTCTGAGTTTGATTAGTTCCTGCCTTCTACTCCTCCTGGGTGTATTTGCTTCTTTCTGTTCTAGAGCTTTTAGGTGTGCTGTCAAGCTGCTGACATATGCTCTTTCCTGTTTCTTTCTGCAGGCACTCAGCGCTATGAGTTTTCCTCTTAGCACAGCTTTCATTGTGTCCCATAAGTTTGGGTATGTTGTACCTTCATTTTCATTAAATTCTAAAAAGTTTTTAATTTCTTTCTTTATTTCTTCCTTGACCAGGTTATCATTGAGTAGAGCATTGTTCAATTTTCAAGTATATGTGGGCATTCTTCCTTGATTGTTATTGAAGACCAGTTTTTGGCCGTGGTGGTCCGATAGTACACATGGGATTATTTCTATCTTTCTGTACCTGTTGAGGCCCGTTTTTTGACCAACTATATGGTCAGTTTTGGAGAAAGTACCATGAGGAGCTGAGAAGAAGGTATATCCTTTTGCTTTAGGATAGAATGTTCTATAAATATCCGTTAAGTCCATTTGGCTCATGACTTCTCTTAGTCTGTCTACATCTCTGTTTAATTTCTGTTTCCATGATCTGTCCATTGATGAGAGTGGGGTGTTGAAATCTCCCACTATTATTGTGTGTGGTGCAATGTGTGTTTTGAGCTTTAGTAAGGTTTCTTTTACATATGTAGGTGCCCTTGTATTTGGGGCATAGCTATTTAGGATTGAGAGTTCATCTTGGTGGATTTTTCCTTTGATGAATATGAAGTGTCCTTCCTGATCTTTTTTGATGACTTTTAGTTGAAAATTGATTTTATTTGATATTAGAATGGCTACTCCAGCTTGCTTCTTCTGACCATTTGCTTCGAAAATTGTTTTCCAGCCTTTCACTCTGAGGTAATGTCTGTCTTTGTGTCTGAGGTGTGTTTCCTGTAGGCAGCAGAATCCAGGGTCCTCGTTGCGTATCCAGTTTGTTAATCTATGTGTTTTTATTGGGGAGTTGAGGCCATTGATGTTGAGAGATATTAAGGAATAGTGATTATTGCTTCCCATTATATTCATATTTGGATGTGAGGTTATATTTGTGTGCTTTCATTCTCTTTGTTTTGTTGCCAAGACGATTAGTTTCTTGCTTCTTCTAGGGTATAGCTTGCCTCCTTATGTTGGGCTTTACCATTTATTATCCTTTGTAGTGCTGGATTTGTAGAAAGATATTGTGTAAATTTGGTTTTGTCATGGAATATCTTGGTTTCTCCATCTATGTTAATTGAGAGTTTTGCAGGATACAGTAACCTGGGCTGGCATTTGTGTTCTCTTAGGGTCTGTATGACATCAGTCCAGGATCTTCTGGCCTTCATAGTTTCTGGCGAAAAGACTGATGTGATTATGATAGGTCTGCCTTTATAAGTTACTTGACCTTTTTCCCTTACTGCTTTTAATATTCTTTCTTTATTTTGTGCATTTGGTGTTTTGATTATTATGTGACGGGAGGTGTTTCTTTTCTGGTCCAATCTATTTGGAGTTCTGTAGGCTTCTTGTATGCCTATAGGTATCTCTTTTTTTAGGTTAGGGAAGTTTTCTTCTATGATTTTGTTGAAGATATTTACTGGTCCTTTGAGCTGGGAGTCTTCACTCTCTTCTATACCTATTATCCTTAGGTTTGATCTTCTCATTGAGTCCTGGATTTCCTGTATGTTTTCGACCAGTAGCTTTTTCTGCTTTACATTATCTTTGACAGTTGAGTTAATGATTTCTATGGAATCTTCTGCTCCTGAGATTCTCTCTTCCATCTCTTGTATTCTGTTGGTGATGCTTGTATCTACGGCTCCTTGTCTCTTCCTTTGGTTTTCTATATCCAGGGTTGTTTCCATGTGTTCTTTCTTGATTGCTTCTATTTCCATTTTTAATTCCTTCAACTGTTTGATTGTGTTTTCCTGGAATTCTTTCAGGGATTTTGTGATTCCTCTCTTTAGGCTTCTACTTGTTCTCTAAGTGAGTTCTTCACGTCTTTCTTGAAGTCCTCCAGCATCATGATCAAATATGATTTTGAAACTAGATCTTGCTTTTCTGGTGTGTTTGGATATTCCTTATTTGTTTGGGAGAATTGGGCTCCGACGATGCCATGTAGTCTTGGTTTCTGTTGCTTGGGTTCTTGCGCTTGCCTCTCGCCATCAGATTATCTCTAGTGTTACTTTGTTCTGCTATTTCTGACAGTGGCTAGACTGTCCTATAAGCCTGTGTGTCAGGAGTGCTGTAGACCTGATTTCCTCTCTTTCAGTCAGTTATGGGGATAGAGTGTTCTGCTTTCAGGCGTGTAGTTTTTCCTATCTACAGGTCTTCAGCTGTTCCTGTGGGCCTGTGTCTTGAGTTCACCAGGCAGCTTCCTTGCAGCAGAAAAGTTGGTCTTACCTGTGGACCCGAGGCTCAAGTTCGCTCGTGGGGTGCTGCCCACGGGCTCTCTGCAGCACCAGCAACCAGGAAGACCTGTGCCGCCCCTTCTGGGAGCTTCAGTGCACCAGGGCTCCAGATGGTCTTTGGCTTTTTCCTCTGGCGTCCGAGATGTGTGCACAGAGAGCAGTCTCTTCTGGTTTCCCAGGCTTGTCTGCCTCTCTGAAGGTTTAGCTCTCCCTCCCACGGGATTTGGGTGCAGAGAACTGTTTATCCGGTCTGTTTCCTTCAGGTTCTGGCGGTGTCTCAGGCAGGGGTCCTGCTGCTCCTGGGCCCTCCCCAACGGGAGCCCAGAGGCCTTATACAGTTTCCTCTTGGGCCAGGGATGTGGGCAGGGGTGGGCAGTGTTGGTGGTCTC
The DNA here is from genome assembly GCF_021556685.1 of Rattus norvegicus. Classification (NCBI taxonomy): domain Eukaryota; kingdom Metazoa; phylum Chordata; class Mammalia; order Rodentia; family Muridae; genus Rattus; species Rattus norvegicus. Next base: position 16,715,186 of record NC_141538.1, read on the forward strand.
TTCAGCTCTGCAGCCTCAGGAGTGCCCACCTGAACAGGCGGTGAGGTCTCTTTCCTACGGGTTCTGGGAGCAGAGAGCTGCTGCGGGCCCGGATCCGCGGGCGTGGGACCTCCGGCAAACACAGGACGTGCCCGGTCCTAGATGAACTCTGACTCTGTGTGTCCCTATCTCACCAGGCAGCTCTCTTGCAGCAGACAAGTTGGTCTTACCTGTGGTCCCGAGGCTCAAGTTTGCTCGCGGGGTGTTGCCCAAGGGCTCTCTGCAGCGGCAGCAACCAGGAAGACCTGTACCGCCCCTTCCGGGAGCTTCAGTGCACCAGGGTTCCAGATGGCCTTTGGTGTTTTCCTCTGGCATCCGAGATGTATGTACAGAGAGCAGTCTCTTCTGGTTTCACAGGCTTGTCTGCCTCTCTGAAGGTTCAGCTCTCCCTCCCATGGGATTTGGGTGCAGAGAACTGTTTATCCGGTCTATTTCCCTCAGGTTCCGGTGGTGTCTCAGGCAGGGGTCCTGCTGCTCCTGGGCCCTCCCCCACGGGAGCCCAGAGGCCTTATACAGTTTCCTCTTGGGCCATGGGTGTGGGCAGGGGTGGGCAGTGTTGGTGGTCTCTTCCGCTCTGCAGCCTCAGGAGTGCCCACCTGACCAGGCGTTGAGGTCTCTTTCTCACGGGGTCTGGGAGCAGAGAGCTGCTGCGGGCCGGGATCTGCGGGCGTTGGATCTCCGGCAAACACAGGACGTGCCCGGTCCTAGATGAACTCTGCCTCTGTGTGTCCGGATCTCACCAGGCAGCTCTCTTGCAGCAGACAAGTTGGTATTACATGTGGTCCCGAGGCTCAAGTTTGCTCGTGGGGTGCTGCCCAAGGGCTCTCTGTGGCGGCAGCAACCAGGAAGGAACCCCATTTTTTAATAGGGTTATTTGTCTCCCTGCGGTCTAACTTCTTGACTTCTTTGTATATTTTGGATATAAGGCCCCGATCTGTTGTAGGATTGGTAAAGATCTTTTCCCAATCTGTTGGTTGCCATTTTGTCCTAACCACAATGTCCTTTGCCTTACCGAAGCTTTACAGTTTTATGAGATCCAATTTGTCGATTCTTGATCTTAGAGCATAAGCCATTGGTGTTTTGTTCAGGAAATTTTTTCCAGTGCCCATGTGTTCGATATGCTTCCCGACTTTTCTTCTTTTAGTTTGAGTCTATCTGGTTTAATGTGGAGGTCCTTGATCCACTTGGACTTAAGCTTTGTACAGGGTGATAAGCATGGATCAATCTGCATTCTTCTACATGTTGACCTCCAGCTGAACCAGCACCATTTGCTGAAAATGCTATCTTTTTTCCACTTGATGGTTTTGGCTCCTTTGTCAAAAATCAAGTGCCCATAGTTGTGTGGGTTCATTTCTGGGTCTTCAACTCTATTCCATTGGTCTATCTGTCTGTCTCTGTACCAATACCACGCAGTTTTTATCACTATTGCTCTGTAATACAGCTGAGTTCAGGGATAGTGATTCCCCCTGAAGTCCTTTTATTGTTGAGGATAGTTTTAGCTATCTGGGTTTTTTGTTATTCCAGATGAATTTGCAAATTGTTCTGTCTAGCTCTTTGAAGAATTGGATTGGTATTTTGATGGGGATTGCATTGAATCTGTAGATCACTTTTGGTAAATGGCCATTTTTACTACATTAATCCTGCCAATGCATGAGCATGGGAGATCTTTCCATCTTCTGAGGTCTTCTTCAATTTCTTTCTTCAGAGTCTTGAAGTTCTTATTGTACAGATCTTTTCCTTGTTTGGTTAAAGTCACACCAAGGTACTTTATAATGTTGGGTCTATTATGAAGGGTGTCGTTTCCCTAATTTCTTTCTAGGCTTGTTTCTCTTTTGTGTAGAGGAAGGCTACTGATTTATTTGGTTAATTTTATACCCAGCCACTTTGCTGAAGTTGCTTATCAGCTTTAGTAGTTTTCTGGTGGAACTTTTGGGATCACTTAAATATACTATCATATCATCTACAAATAATGATATTTTGACTTCTTCTTTACCTATCTGTATCCCCTTGATTTCCTTTTGTTGTCAGATTGCTCTGGCTAGAACTTCAAGAACTATGTTGAATAAGTAGGGAGAGAGTGGGCAGCCTTGTCTAGTCCCTGATTTTAGTGGGATTGCTTCAAGTTTCTCTCCATTTAGTTTAATGTTAGCAACTGGTTTGCTGTATATGGCTTTTATTATGCTTAGGTATTGGCCTTGAATTCCTATTCTTTCCAGGACCTTTATCATGAAGGGGTGTGGAATTGTGTCAAATGCTTTCTCAGCATCTAATGAAATGATCATGTGGTTTTGTTCTTTCAGTTTGTTTATATAATGGATCACGTTGATGGTTTTCTGTATATTAAACCATCCCTGCATGCCTGGGATGAAGCCTACTTGATCATGGTGGATGATTGTTTTGATGTGCTTTTGGAATCGGTTTCCCAGAATTTTATTGAGTATTTTTGCGTCAATATTCATAAGGTAAATTGGTCTGAAGTTCTCTTTCTTTGTTGTGTCTTTGTGTGGTTTAGGTATCAGAGTAATTGTGGCTTCATAGAAGGAATTCGGTAGTGCTCCATCTCTTTCAATTTTGTGGAATAGTTTGGATAATATTGGCATGATGTCTTCTATGAAGGTCTGATAGAATTCTGCACCAAACCCGTCTGGACCTGGGCTCTTTTTCATTGGGAGACCTTTAATGACTGCTTCTATTTCCTTAGGAGTTATGGGGTTGTTTAACTGGTTTATCTGTTCCTGATTTAACTTTGGTACCTGGTATCTGTCTAGGAAATTGTCCATTTCCTGTAGATTCTCAAGTTTTGTTGAATATAGGCTTTTATAGTAAGAGCTGATGATTTTTTGAATTTCCTCTGAATCTGTAGTTATGTCTCCCTTTTCATTTCTGATTTTGTTAATTTGGACACACTCTCTGTATCCTCTCGTTAGTCTGGCTAAGGGTTTATCTATCTTGTTGATTTCTCAAAGAAACAAGTTTTGGTTCTGTTGATTCTTTCTATGGTCCTTTTTGTTTCTACTTGGTTGATTTCAGCTCTGAGTTTGATTATTTCCTGCATTCTTCTTCTTCAGGGTGTATTTGCTTCTTTTTATCCTAGAGCTTTTAGGTGTGCTGTCAAGCTGCTGACATACGCTCTTTCCTGTTTCTTTCTGCGGGTACTCAGCGCTGTGAATTTTCCTCTTAGCACAGCTTTCATTGTGTCCCATAAGTTGGGTATGTGGTACCCTCATTTTTATTAAATTCTAAAAAGTTTTTAATTTCTTTCTTTATTTCTTCCTTGACCAGGTTATCATTGAATAGAGCATTGTTCAATTTCCATGTATATGCGGACATTCTTCCCTTATTGTTATTGAAGACCAGTTTTAGGCCGTGGTGGTCTGATAGCACGCATGGGATTATTTCTATCTTTCTGTACCTGTTGAGGCCCGTTTTTTGACCAACTATATGGTCAATTTTGGAGAAAGTACCATGAGGAGCTGAGAAGAAAGTATATCCTTTTGCTTTAGGATAGAATGTTCTATAAATATCTCTTAAGTCCATCTGGCTCATGACTTCTCTTAGTCTGTCTACATCTCTGTTTAATTTCTGTTTCCATGATCTGTCCATTGATGAGAGTGGGGTGTTGAAATCTCCTACTATTATTATGTGAGGTGCAATGTGTGCTTTGAGCTTTGGTAAGTTTTCTTTTACGTATGTAGGTGCCCTTGTATTTGGGGCATAGATATTTAGGATTGAGAGTTCATCTTGGTGGATTTTTCCTTTGATGAATATGAAGTGTCCTTCCTGATCTTTTTTGAGGACTTTTAGTTGAAAATTGATTTTATTTGATATTAGAATGGCTAATCCAGCTTGCTTCTTCTGACCATTTGCTTGGAAAGATGTTTTCCAGCCTTTCACTCTGAGGTAGTGTCTGTCTTTGTCTCTGAGGTGTGTTTCCTGTAGGCAGCAGAATGCAGGGTCCTCATTGCGTATCCAGTTTGTTAATCTATGTCTTTTTATTCTGGAGTTGAGGCTATTGATGTTGAGAGATATTAAGGAATAGTGATTATTTCTTCCTGTTATATTCATATTCGGATATGAGGTTATGTTTGTGTGCTTTTATTCTCTTTGTTTTGTTCCCAAGACGATTAGTTTCTTGCTTCTTCTAGGGTATAGCTTGCCTCCTTATGTTCGGCTTTACCATTTATTGTCCCTTGTAGTGCTGGATTTTGAGAAAGATATTGTGTAAATTTGGTTTTGTCATGGAATATCTTGGTTTCTCCATCTATGTTAATTGAGAGTTTTGCTGGATACAGTAACCTGGGCTGGCATTTGTGTTCTCTTAATGTCTGTATGACATCTGTCCAGGATCTTCTGGCTTTCATAGTTTCTGGCGAAAAGGCTGGTGTGATTCTGATAGGTTTGCTTTTATATGTTACTTGACCTTTTTCCCTTACTGCTTTTAATATTCTTTCTTTATTTTGTGCGTTTGGTGTTTTGACTACTATGTGACAGGAGGAGTTTCTTTTCTGGTCCAATCTATTTGGAGTTCTGTAGGCTTCTTTTATGCTTATGGGTATCTCTTTCTTTAGGTTCGGGAAGTTTTCTTCTATGATTTTGTTGGAGATATTTACTGGTCCTTTGAGCTGGGAGTCTTCACTCTCTTCTATACCTATTATCCTTAGGTTTGATCTTCTCATTGAGTCCTGGATTTCCTGTATGTTTTGGACCAGTAGCTTTTTCCACTTTACATTATCTTTGACAGTTGAGTCGATGATTTCTATGGAATCTTCTGCTCCTGAGATTCTCTCTTCCATCTCTTGTATTCTGTTGGTGATGCTTGTATCTACGGCTCCTTGTCTCTTCTTTTGGTTTTCTATATCCAGGGATGTTTCCATGTGTTCTTTCTTGATTGCTTCTATTTCCATTTTTAATTCCTTCAACTGTTTGATTGTGTTTTCCTGGAATTCTTTTAGGGATTTTTGTGTCTCCTCTCTATGGGCTTCTACTTGTTTATTTATGATTTCCTGGAACTCTTTCAGGGATTTTTGCGATTCCTCTCTGTAGCCTTCTACTTGTTCTCTAAGGGAGTTTTTCACGTGTTTCTTGACGTCCTCCAGCATCATGATCAAATATGATTTTGAAACTAGATCTTGCTTTTCTGGTGTGTTTGGATATTCCGTGTTTGCTTTGGTGGGAGAATTGGGCTCTGATGATGCCATGTATTCTGTTTTCTGTTGCTTGGGTTCCTGCGCTTGCCTCTCGCCATCAGATTATCTCTAGTGTTACTTTGTTCTGCTATTTCTGACAGTGGGTAGACTGTCCTATATGCCTGCGTGTCAGGAGTGCTGTAGACCTGTTTACCTGTTTTCTTTCAGCCAATTATGGGGACAGAGTGTTCTGTTTTCGGGCGTGTAGTTTTTCCTATCTACAGGTCTTCAGCTGCTCCTGTGGGCCTGTGTCTTGAGTTCACCAGGCAGTTCACTTGCAGCAGAAAAGTTCGTCTTACCTGTGATCCCGAGGCTCAAGTTTGCTCGTGGGGTACTGCCTATGATTTCTCCATGGCGGCAGCAACCAGGAAGATCTGCGCTTCCCTTTCCAGGAGCTTCTGTGCACCAGGCTTCCAGATGGCATTTGCTGTTTTCCTCTGCATCAGAGATGTGTGCAGAGTGCAGTCTCTTCTGGTTTCCCAGGCGTGTCTGCCTCTCTGAAGGTTTAGCTCTCCCTCCCACGGGGTTTGCGTGCAGAGAACTGTTTATCAGGTCGGTCCCTTCTGGTTCTGGTGGTGTCTCAGACGCAGTGCATCTGCTGCTCCTGGGCCCTCCTCTACGGGGACCCAGAGGCAGAGGAACCAGAGGCCTTATACAGTTTCCTCTAGGGCCAGGGATGTGAGCATGGGTGGGCAGTGTTGGTGGTCTCTTTCACTCTGCAGCCTCAGGAGTGCCCACCTGACCAGGCGGTGAAGTCTCTCTCCCACGGGGTTTGGGAGCAGAGAGCTGCTGCGGGCAGGGATCTGCTGGTTTGTGACTCCCCCCGCTAAATACTGGAAGTGCCCAGTCCTAGAGGAATTTTGCCTCTGTGTGTCCTGAGTTCACCAGGCAGGTCGCTTGCAGCAGAAAAGTTGGTCTTACCTGTGGTCCCGAGGCTCAAGTTTGCTCATGGGGTGCTGCCTATGAATTCTCCACGGCAGCAGCAACCAGGAAGATCTGTGCTGCCCTTTCTGGGAGCATCTGTGCACCAGGTTTCCAGATAGCGTTTGGTGTTTTCCTCTCGCGTCAGAGATGTGTGCAGAGTGCAGTCTCTTCTGGTTTCCCAGGTGTGTCTGCCTCTCTGAAGGTTTAGCTCTCCCTCCCACTATTGTTGTACTTTTAAGGAGGGTTTCTTACCCACTCTTTTACATTTAGCTACCAAATAAAAGATACAGAAACCTGGTGTTTTACTTTCAAGCTCCTGGTACTGTGCTGAAGAGGTTCTGAGTTATTTTGACCTACCTAGAAACTGATTACCAGATACGTATCCCCATTACTTGCCAACTATTTTTTTTATTTAGCTCCATGTCTATCATCAGGGCTAGCTTCTATTGACCACATGTTCAAGGTCCATCTCACTTCATGATGAGCTTCTTCTTCCACATCCTCTGTCCTTTTACTTGTGTCCCTACCTGAGACCCCCCTACTCGATCTCATGTCCTGTCTTTCTATCACTTATATCCAGCCACATACTCTAGTTTTTTATTAACTAGTCAGAGATTATTGGGAAGCATTTTTACAGAACATTGTTTAATACAGTGCCCAAAGATCAGGATGCATGGATACAGAACTCAGCTTCTGAATACACAACACAAAGTCTAACCCCATAGTCTACCTTTGTGTCAAGTTGACAGAAGCCAACCATACTGTTATTATATTTTAACTTAATAAAGAAGATATTATTAGTAACAAGAAATGATTCTCCCTTTCTCAGCAGCTATCAATTGACAGTAGTTCCTCAACTAGCTATGGGGCTTAACGTCCACTTCTTTAGTCCATAGTGCCATGGACTGACATGAGCGTATCCAGGTATTGTGAATGCTATCACGGCTGTTGTGAGTTCATATATTCAACTACACTGTTGTGTCCAGGATTCATTATTTATTTATAGTCATTTACTACCCCTGTATCTTACACACTTTCTGCCCCCTGTTCAACAATGATCCCTGAGCACTGGGAAGAGGGTGAATAATAGGAACTTCCCACTTACGGCTAAACATCCTGAAGTATCTTATCCTGGTTTTTACTGACAAATATAATTGCTTCCTTAATGCTATCAAAGAGAAATATCCTAATATAACTGATAGCCTAATTTTTGATGTTTGAAGTCTCTTGATGCATACAGTTTTAAGTAATAAAGCATCCTGTTCTTTGTTTGACAATTGATATTCTTCTGGGTTATGGTATTCAAATGACTACGTACATGACTAAGGGATTTTTGAAGTTGGTTTTCTATTCAGGATAGGAGATGGGAATAGTGTTTTAAGTGGTATCCCAGAATTATAACTGGTTTTGAAAGCATTGTGGCTGTACTTGTAGAGCTCTCTGCCATGTGGAGCCATACCTGAGTCTCAGAGTCAGCAAGACTTCTTATTTAAAGGTCAATATAGGTTTTGGAAGGCTGAAGCCACTCCATTTCCTTCTGCCATGGGTAATCTTGATGCCAGCATGCTATCTTAGCTCCTGTAATTTCTAGCTATTAGCACAATGACACAGAGCTTCAAACTGTGCTTCAGGAAATTGCCTCTTCTCAAAATTCTGTACTATCCCTTAATCATACATATCTGTTTTAAGCAACAACAAATATATATATATATATATATATATGTATATATATATATATAATATGTATACACACACACACACACACACACTGTGTGATAAAAACACTTCCTGTTTGTGACAAAAGAAGCTATCACTCAGGTTTCAACCCATCTTTTTCTTTCTGTATACTCAGGACTCCCCTTGGGTGAGATTTTCCTCTCTCCACTGAGGCAGTTTCTTTCTTGCTGCTGTGAAATTTAAGGCCTAGATAAACCATTCTCCCGCCATCACTCAGGGTATTGGCCCAGAGCTCTGCCCTCAAATTCCCCTCTGGTCTGGCTTGGCTGTCAATCTCTAACTAATTATTAACTTTGTCCTGAAGACATTGGTAGGGTTAATTAATAACTCAACTGTCATCCAAACGCTTGGTCTTCACTATCTTGTCCCTACCTACAGAGACGTTTCTAGGTCTAATGCACAATATCCAACAAGCAATACCTCTACATGACCATTTAACTAACACTTTAAAAACAACTATCTCACTAGCTATCATTAGCGCTTTCCAACAACCCCCATTCTCTTGCTGATTGTTCTGTTCTTGGTTCACAGACCCATGATTCTGCCACTTCTGGATCAACAGTTATCAGCCCAATCCCCCTACATTTCTCAGCCCTGTATGGGACCCTGTTCTGCTGAGACACTGCTTTTCCATGGACATCTACTCTCCTCCCACGCTCTTGTGTCCTGCACAGTACTGCAAGGGCATACTTTCACCCTGCTCCTCTCTTGCTCTTTCTCCTGCATCTCCTGACTCAGCTCTCCACATTCTCCCTTGCCCCCTGCTTGCTCAATTCCACCATCCATTGTTTCCTAGCAGAGGTATCTCTTGCACCACCTGAGAGAAGTTGCTAGGAGCACAGTTCTACTTCAGGTGCTTCCTTCCTCCTCCACCCAGGATTCTGACAGGCTGGGCCAGGGATTCTTGCTGCAAGGTGGAAGCTCAGTGCTGTGGATCCTGCATCACACCAATTCCTTGATTCTGTCACCACTGGCATCTGTTCTCTTAGCATTATCTCTAGCAATACCTTGGCCTTGGCCTTGGCCAACCTCTCCCCAGCTCCTCTGACTGATGCTTTCCTGCCTCATTCTCAATTCTTTCCCAAGAGATTAGTGTCGCTTGCCCATAGTCCACAGTCCAGAGCTGCATCTGCTGTGCACTACATCTCAGTAATCTGGGCCAGGAGTGGGAGCATGGGAGCTCCTCATCACTGCCTCCCAGTACAGCCACTTAGCCAAGTATAGACTAGACAAAACTGTGTTTTTTTCCATGTGAGTATCTTCACTTGTTTTCTCTGATACATATCTGTAAGACCAAGATTTCTAAACAGTATAGGGTTAAAGACCACTGTCATATATCTCACACACACACACACACACACACACACACACACACACACACACACACATGCACCTTGGGTTTTTTGGTACTGCCTACTGCCATCAAGTTACAGTTACAGTGTGCTCTATTTAGTTGATATACTCTCAAACAAGTAATTTAACAAACATGGGTTGTCTAATCCAAATATTCTCAATTGCTAGTGCTCTCAATCTTGTCAGAAATCTGCTAAATCTTTAAGTTTATGACAGAGAAACCCAAGGCCTAACAGTTATCCCCCAAAGTCTCAAAGGAGATAATTAATACAGTGACGAAACTGCCTAACCTGTCATATGATAACCATTGAGAAACACTGCTCTATTGTTTTGCCCACTTCCAGGATTTGGTCAACACTGGACAAACATGGTATCCTTAGAGTCAAATGTCTCATATTGCCTAAGTCAAGGTGGGTCATTTCTCATTTCTCATGTACCTACTCCTCAGGGAAAAAATCTTTTTTGTCTTCTGGACCTGACAGCCAGATTGACCCTGCCCAAGTTGACATGGAGAACACGGAGACCTGGGAACCGTTTGGCAGTGCACCATAAACCAACCTCTGTCATTCTAATACATGATTCCTAGATTATAATTTATTCTTCTCAGATTTCTGACTACATTGATAGCTAAGACAACTATAGCTTGAGAGCTAGAAAACAGACATAACTCCTTACTCTAAGGTAATCCACTACTATATTAGCTCGTTAATAAATTTATTAACTACCTAAAACTGCCAGATTTCTCACAGACATCATGATAAAAGATACAAGCTTTCGGCCTGAGACACCTCCGGAACCTGAGGGAAACAGACCGGATAAACAGTTCTCTGCACCCAAATCCCGTGGGAGGGAGAGCTGAACCTTCAGAGAGGCAGACAAGCCTGGGAAACCAGAAGAGACTGCTCTCTGTACATACATCTCGGACGCCAGAGGAAAACACCAAAGGCCATCTGGAACCCTGGTGCACTGAAGCTCCCGGAAGGGGCGGCACAGGTCTTCCTGGTTGCTGCCGCCGCAAAGAGCCCTTGGGCAGCACCCCGTGAGCAAACTTGAGCCTCGGGACCACAGGTAAGACCAACTTGTCTGCTGCAAGAGAGCTGCCTGGTGAGATCGGGACACACAGAGGCAGAGTTCATCTAGGACCGGGCACGTCCTGTGTTTGCCGGAGGTCCCACGCCCGCGGATCCCGGGCCCGCAGCAGCTCTCTGCTCCCAGACCCTGTGGGAAAGAGACCTCACCGCCTGATCAGGTGGGCACTCCTGAGGCTGCAGAGCGGAAGAGACCACCAACACTGCCCACCCCTGCCCACATCCCTGGCCCAAGAGGAAACTGTATAAGGCCTCTGGGCTCCCGTGGGGGAGGGCCCAGGAGCAGCAGGACCCCTGCCTGAGACACCGCCAGAACCTGAGGGAAACAGACTGGATAAACAGTTCTCTGCACCCAAATCCCGTGGGAGGGAGAGCTGAACCTTCAGAGAGGCAGACAAGCATGGGAAACCAGAAGAGACTGCTCTCTGTACATACATCTCGGACGCCAGAGGAAAACACCAAAGGCCATCTGGAAACCTGGTGCACTGAAGCTCCCGGAAGGGGCGGCACAGGTCTTCCTCGTTGCTGCCGCCGCAGAGAGCCCTTGGGCAGCACCCCGCGAGCAAACTTGAGCCTCGGGACCACAGGTAAGACCAACTTGTCTGTTGCAAGAAAGCTGCCTGGTGAACTCAAGACACAGGCCCACAGGAACAGCTGAAGACCTGTAGAGAGGAAAAACTACACGCCCGAAAGCAGAACACTCTGTCCCCATAACTGACTGAAAGAGAGGAAAACAGGTCTACAGCACTCCTGACACACAGGCTTATAGGACAGTCTAGCCACTGTCAGAAATAACAGAACAAAGTAACACTAGAGATAATCTGATGGCGAGAGGCAAGCGCAGGAACCCAAGCAACAGAAACCAAGACTACATGCCATCATCGGAGCCCAATTCTCCCACCAAAACAAACATGGAATATCCAAACACACCAGAAAAGCAAGATCTAGTTTCAAAATCATATTTGATCATGATGCTGGAGGACTTCAAGAAAGACATGAACACACTTAGGGAAACACAGGAAAACATTAATAAACAAATAGAAGCCTACAGAGAGGAATCGCAAAAATCCCTGAAAGAATTCCAGGAAAACACAATCAAACAGTTGAAGGAATTAAAAATGGAAATAGAAGCAATCAAGAAAGAACACATGGAAACAACCCTGGATATAGAAAACCAAAAGAAGAGACAAGGAGCCGTAGATACAAGCCTCACCAACAGAATTCAAGAGATGGAAGAGAGAATCTCAGGAGCAGAAGATTCCATAGAAATCATTGACTCAACTGTCAAAGATAATGTAAAGCGGAAAAAGCTACTGGTCCAAAACATACAGGAAATCCAGGACTCAATGAGAAGATCAAACCTAAGGATAATAGGTATAGAAGAGAGTGAAGACTCCCAGCTCAAAGGACCAGTAAATATCTTCAACAAAATCATAGAAGAAAACTTCCCTAACCTAAAAAAAGAGATACCCATAGGCATACAAGATGCCTACAGAACTCCAAATAGATTGGACCAGAAAAGAAACACCTCCCGTCACATAATAGTCAAAACACCAAATGCACAAAATAAAGAAAGAATATTGGTCCTTGGTCCTGCTAAGACTGAACCCCCAGTGAACTAGACTGTTGGGGGGAGGGGGACAATGGGGGGAGGGTGGGGAGGGGAACACCGATAAGAAAGGGGAGGGGGGAGGGGGATGTTTGCCCGGAAACTGGGAAAGGGAATAACACTCGAAATGTATATAAGAAATACTCAAGTTAATAATAAAAAAAAAAAAAGATACAAGCTTTCGCAGATGTAGTCTTCTGTTACTTACTTACCAAAACTCAGTTTCCAGTGGATAAGTGCTTCATATTTCCTCTTCTTGCTATGGCACTATCCAAACATTAATTGGTAGAGTTCTTATAAGTTAGCCTAACCTTAATAAAACATTTCACTATATGGTCTAACTGTATAATCCCAAGTTCAAATTTTAAATGTTCTTTGATTGTCTTTTAACTAAACTTAAAATTAAATCTACACTACAAGGTATCATGCTCAAGTATAAGTTTACCTTGGTTATCTTTTAACTAAAAACTTAAGGTGCTTCTCTTGCTAAACTATTTGATCAACCATAATATTCACAAGGTCAAAGTCTTGAATTATCTTTGTCTTTCAAATATGAACTTAAAATTGTTATGCTAAATTTATGTGTTTTCATTCTTCTAGAAGAACAAAAAAGTCCTTGTTGTTCCTTTTTGGTCAAGGAAGGCTTTTGCCTTTTCAATTTCATCTTAAAGATTCTTCATGTTGTTAACAAATCAATCACTTTGTAAACTTATAAGCTACAGAAAACTCACTCAAATCTACCTCTTGTGAACCAAAGAGACTCCCTCCAGATAAATACACCTGCCAGTCAATAGCCTAAGTTCTCATTTGCTTCTTATTTTAGAGGGTGGCATTCCTCTTCTGTGCCCTGGAATTGGGACTCACATTACCTACAACCACCAAGACTTATGGGTTTCAAATGTACACCTAAGAAAAAATATCTTTTTCCCCAAATGTACTTAACTTTACCCTTTACTGTAATATATGTGTGTGTTTGAGCATCTTGTTAAGTCTAGGCACTTACTACATCTAGGACAGCTCCAGAAAAGCAATCCTCAGATGCTCAAATTTTCTCATAGACATAGATGCTTCTACTGGACTAGCTCCTTCCTATCTAGCCAAAGATGGTTCAAAAGTCCCTGGACAACAGGATACAGAAATCTCTCCTAATACAGGACCAACACCCCCATACCCATTTTCTTAGGTTTCCCACAGCAGGAAGTAGCTAAGGATCATGTCAACCCTATTTCTGCTCCTCTTTCTAATTTTTCCTTTTTTGGTTAAACCGAAATGGGAGAATATTGGAATTTCATCTAGGTTCTTTCCCATAGTTTCCTGGTAACCACTGGGTGTGCCTAATTCAATATAAAAGGGGCTGCTTGCTCCCTCCTCACTCTTTTGCTCTCTCCTTTTGTTCCTGATCCTTTTCCCCTCTTTCCCCACTCTCTCCCCACATGCTCATGCTAGCCTCTACCCCCCAACCCCCGCTCTCTGCTTTTCTCTGTCTCTATTACTCTCTTGAATAACATTCTCATGCCCTGAATAAACTTTATTTTATACTAGATGTCATGTGACTGGTACTTCAGGGGGAGAGGATGCCTCAGCATGGAAGTAAGGAAGCACCCTCTTCTCCAACATCTTGCCATGCCACCACCAAACATGTCCCTGCCTTTCTTTCTTTTTATAAAACACAATACTCATTGTTTATAGTAGCTAACACAAAAGGTTTGTTAATGAAAATAAAAACAAAACCTAAATGCTTCAAGCATCCAATGCCTAAATAATTAAAAATGGATTATCTTAATGAATTTTAGTAATTGTGGTGAATTGATTGATTTTGATTCATTGATTACTGGTGAATTCAATTACTTGAATTAATTAAATGGTACACTTTGATTTTAACACAATGTTCTGTACAGTTTCCCTTAACAGTTCAACCAAGTGGTCTAATAGCAATGGGAAAACAAATGAAAATTCTATTTGTCTTGTGACAATAACAATTTGAATGGAAAAAATTCTGCTCTAAGTCATTGGAGGTCAAGATGCCTAGGTAAGAGATGGAAAGTGTCACTTCCCTATGCTCACTAAGAGCTTTGGTTTCCACCTCAGACCAGTCTCTTGCATATCAAGTCTTCTGATCACATTGCCATAGTAGAGTCAGGTCTCTTTTTGCTGGGAGGTCCAGGAGTCCCAGGTCTCTAGTGTTTGAGGACGGAATCAGTTCCTCTACTTGCAATTACTGACAGAATTCTGGAAGGCTAGCTCAAATGAGCTCCCTGGTTGTGGACAGAAGCTTTTGTTGTGTGAAGTCAAATTAAATCTCCAAAAAGTCCTACCCCAAGACAGTAGACTCAAGTACAGGGGGTGGCAAATCCGCAGCTGGTATCCATTTGCCTCCTAAATGAGCTCATTTTCTTCTGTCCTATGGTTTTAAAATGTCAGAAATTATGGGGCTATAGCTGGGCCATGATTGTATTTGACCAAAAAAAAAAAGAAAAAGAAAAAGAAAGAAAGAAAAAGAAAAAGAAAGAAGAAAGGAGAAAAAGAAAGAAGGAAAGAAAAAAAGAAAAAAAACAAGAAGGTAGAAATGTGGCCTATTGGTGTCATGGAAATGCTGTCAAGAAGTTACTTTGAAATAAAAAAAACTAAAATTTACATTAAAATCAAAAGATTTGGAGCTCAGACATACCTATAAGAAGAAACATGTGGAATTTGTCTCTCTGAGCCTGGTTACACCCATTTACCTGATATTTTCATTTTTCTTTGTAGCTGCATAGTATTACATTGTATATATGTGCCACAGTTTCCTTATCAATTCAACAGCTGAAGGGCATTCAAGTTGTTCCCATTTCCTAGCTCTTGTGAATAGAGTAGCAATTAGTATGGACTAACAAGTGTCTGTGGAGTGGGCTATTGAATCCTATGGCTGTATGCCAAGGACTGGTTGATCTGTGTCACATGATAGATATACTTTCAGCTTTCTGAGAATTCTTCACGGTGCTTTCCATAGTGGCTACACAATCTTGCAATCTATCCATAGTAAATAAGGATTACCGTTCCCTTACATTTTCTCCATCATTTGTACTTGATGTTTTGTTGATATTTTCTTTTCTTTTCTTTTTCTTTTTTTCTTTTTCGGAGCTGGGGACCGAACCCAGGGCCTTGAGCTTGCTAGGCAAGCGTTCTACCACTGAGCTAAATCCCCAACCCCTTGTTGATATTTTCCATTCTGATTGAGGTAAGATGTAATTTCAAAGTACATTTAATTCACATTTCTTTGATTGCTAAGAGATGTGAAAGACTTTTATAGATACTTCTTAGAAATCTTTATTTCTTCTTTTAAAATTTTTATATACTTTGCTTATTTTCAATAGGAGTTTTGTTTATTTATATGTTTTTTTGATCTTTGTTTTGTGAAGTTATTTGCAAACTCAGGAGATTAATCAAACTTCTACAAGGTATATACTTGGCAAAAATTTTCTCCCACTATGTGGGTTTCTGTTAGGTCCAACTGGGCTACCCCAAATGGCTATGCCACTAAAATGTTGTAAGTGACATACTGGATAAACAGAAGGATTTTTAGTGGATAGAGATGCCTGCCTACTGTCATTGACCTGTACAGATCTGTCTGCAAGACCTGAGACTTGAGGATCTTAAAGAACGGGGCAGACTACAGTCTAATGCTGCAGACAAATTTATTTCAATTTCAATGCACTTTTATACATGAAAGCAACAAAGAAAGCACTGATCCAAAGAAAGTTATTTGAATTGCCTGTGCTTTCTTACAGCTGTTTTAGCAAAGAAGCTGGGAAGATAGAAAGAGACCACAAATGCAAGGAAGAGAAGAAAATTTAAGGAGAGGAATAGTAAGACATAGGTGATATGAAAAGGGGGAGGAGGAAATGGGGAATACTTTAAATGTCAAGGAAGAGGATAAGATAGATAAGAAGAGAGGCAAAAGACAGAATTGAAGATGCTTTAATGTTATAGAATACAATTTTTAAACTGACATAAAATACATATAAATTGTGTGTGGGTGTGCCACAAAAGTGGTAATGTTTCTTCCACAAGGCATGGAAAATGCTTTTGCGTTGTTGGTGTTGGAGGCTCCAAGAAACAAAACAATACAAGATGCTATACTTACCCCTTTTAATGATAAGAACTTTAAGGTAAGATCCTATGGTTAAAAATAACCCATACTGGGCTGGAGAGATGACTCAGCGGTTAAGGGCACCCAACTGCTCTTCCAGAGGTCATGAGGTCAATTCCCAGCAACCACATGGTGGCTCACAACCATCTGTAAAGAGATCCGATGCCCTGTTCTGGTGTATCTGAAGACAGCTACAGTGTACTTATATATAATAAATAAATAAATCTAAAAAAAAAAATACTTTGTATAGAGGAGTTAAAAGGATTGACTGGAACTGACCTTGAAACCTCCTCCAGGAGAACTGGATTTCATAGTATTAGAATGTGCTGTGTATATTTTCATATGAGAAAAGTTCTAACTAGTCCTATCATGTTCTAAAGCCTATGGACACAGCAATAATTGGGATGCCATCCTCAATGTTATAATAGTGTAGAAGTTTTGTCTTGTGTGCAAAGGATGCCTGGCTTTTTGGACTTAGGCCCACTGAATAAGGAAAAGCTGAGCCTGATGTTATAAATTCCACCTATCCATGGTTGTTGTAAATTCTAGAGGAAAATCTACAAGTGTTTTCCTAAACCAATATAATTTTAAAATTATTCTGAATACTCACATATAAGTATACCTTTCATCTCTCAAAAACAACAAAACAAAACAAAACTTTCCTTCTCCGAGGGGAGATGATTCCACCAATGAACAAATAGTCAGAATGTAGAGAGCAAATTCATGAGAGACCCAGCCCCAACTTTTACATCTGCAATTCAAGCTCTATATATAAGACTCAAAGAGCTTTTCAGAAGATGCACTGAAAAGATTGTAAGAGACAAAAGATCAGGTTATCTGCTGGGAGATGTCTTCTTGACATAGCAGGAAACCTGCACTTATGAAATCTCAACAACATGGATGCCTAAACAAGATCTGCATAATGACAATAGCAGTTGCCATGCCAAGAATGGTAAAAATTTCACAAGGTCTCACCACGGATGCATAACAACAATACAAAATCAATGGGTATTGAAACTGGAAACAAAGAGTTAGCTCCAGGCATAATCTCAACCAGTAGGTTATCCAATCCCAATTGATTAGTCCTAAACATATACACACATATACATATATATGTGAATAACACTAAATAGACTCAGTAGTATTTTGTATGTGTATGTGTCTGTATAAAAAAAAGTAAAAATAAAGTCAGTGATTTGAGAAGAATAGGACGTAGGAGTTGGATGAGAGGAAAGAGTTAGAGTCGTGCATTGGGTATGAAGCTCTGTATTACATTAGGGACTGTGTCAACCCTTAGCAGTTAGAGGCCACAGATTACAAACACACACACACACACACACACACACACACACACACACACACACACACGATCTTCTCTTTTTGTGGTAACTGGAGAATTTGTTTGGGATGCTCTAGCCATATCAAAACCCAGAGATACTTACCTAATTTCCAGATAAAGAAACAGTATTTATAATATCCATGTATATTTTTCTATGTTTTAAATCATCTCTTGTTTATTCAGTCCAATACATTATAAAGATATATTTATATGTGTATGTGTTTATATTATTCATTTATGTGTGTCAGTATTTTATGTGTGCCATACAAGCTGGAAGAGGTCACTACTTACCTTGGAGATGGGAATAAATATTTCTGTGGGTCACCTGATAGAGTGTTGAGATTCAAACTCTGTTCTGGAAGAGCAATAAGCACATACATTCACAGAACCATCTCTCCAATTCAATGATATCCAGTATTTTTAAGGAATAATAAAACATGAAGTCTGTATATGTTCACCTAAGAAACATAAAAAAGAAAAGAACCAACAACAGATTACCAGGAAGACCCCATATCCTAAGGCATACCAGAAAAGCTGCTGTACTCAGAGCATTTGTTGCTGCTGGGAGCCCAGTGGACAGAGGGATACCCCAAAAACCCCACTAGCCAAATAACACTCCCCTTCTTCCCAATCCTTTCTGTTGGGATAGACTGCTAGGTAGTCTGTTCCCTGAAAGACCCCATATCCTGAGGCATCCCAGGAGATCCATTGCACTCAGAACATCACAGTGTGAAAGTATCCCAGGAGTTTTTCTCTACACAGGGCAACTGGGCACCTGACACCACAGTCTCAAGGCATCTCATGGGCTCTGTGGCACGCAGGGCAACTGAACAAAAAGACTGAAAGCCTCCCAGGAGTTCTGCTGTACACAAGGAAACAGAAACCACAGTACATAGTCCCTCCAAGAGAACAGCTTCACACAGAACAACAGCTTGACTGCTTGAAGACCCAAAACTCTGGAGGCCTCCCAGGAAATCTGCTGCAGCCAACACAATAGATCAGAAGCTTCTCTGCCCCTCTGAAGACTCTCCAATTGGAAAGCAGCACAGGAAGTCTGCAACAGCCAGAGTCACAGACATGACAAGAGACCTGAATCAACCCAGGGACTAGAGAGGGAGACTACAGACAGAGTCACCCAGAGCGGCAGACATCAGGGATAAAACATAGGGCAAAAGGTAAGCACAAGACCATAAGCAACAGAAGCCAATATACGTGGGAATCATCAAAACCCAGTTCTCTGACTGGAGCATGCCCTGAATACACCAACACACCTGAAAATCTGGAAGCAGACGTAAAATCTTACCTCATGAAGGTAATTGAGTCCTTTAAGAAGGATATAAATAACTCACTGAAAGAAATACAGGAAAACACAGGTAAACAGGTAGAAGACCTTTAAGAGGAAACAAATTCCTTAAAGAAATACAGGAAAACACAGTCAAGTGAAGAAATTTCATAAAGCAGTCCAGCACCTAAATTTTGAAGTAGAAACAACAAAGAAAGCACAAGTGGAGGCAAACCTGGAAGTGGAAAACCTAGGAAAGAGGTCAGGAATTACAGATGTAAGTATCACTAACAGAATACAAGAGAAAAAAGAGAGAATCTCTGGAATAGAAGATACTATAGAAGTGATTGACACAACTGTCAAAGAAAATCCAAAACATAAAAAAATCCTAACCCAAAACATACAGAAAATTCAGGACACAATGAAAAGGCCAAATCTAAGAATAATTGCAGTAGAGGAGAATAAAGATTCGCAGATCAAAGGACCTGAAAATGTCTTTAACAAAATCACAGAAGTAACTCCAAGCTGAAGAAAGAGATGGTTATAAAGGTCAAAGAAGCCTATAGAACACCAAACAAATGGGACCAGAAAAGAAAATCCTCTCATCACATCAAAATCAAAACACCAAATGCACAAAACAAAGAAGGAATTTTAAAAGCTACAAGGCAAGATGGCCAAGTAACATATAAAGGCAGACCCAACTGACTTCTCAACAGAGTCGATGAAAGTCAGAAGATCCTGGTCAGATGTTTTGCAGACTCTAAGAGAACAGAAAGCCAGCCCAGGTTACTATATTCAGGAAAACTCTTAATCAATATAGATGGAGAAACCAAAACATTCTAGGACAAAACCAAATTCAAACAGTTTCTATCTACCAATCAGCCCCACAGAGGATCCTACAAGAAAAATTCCAACACAAGGAAGCTACCTACACCAAAGGAAAGCCAAGATATTAAGCGTCTCATAACAACGTGAATGGTGAGAACTGCAAGCCACCTACAAAAACAAATATAATAGGATCTAACAGTTATCTGTCTTTAATAACTCTAAATATTAATGATCTCAATTCACCTATAAAAAGATGTAAGGTAAGAGACTGAATATGCAAACAAGATATAGCATTTTGCTGCATACAAGAAACACACTTCAATAACAAAAACAGACATTATCTCAGAGTAAAAGTTGGGAAAAAGGTCTTCCAACCAAATGTTGGCACGAAACAAGCTGGAGTTGCCATCCTCATATCCAGTGATAAAGACATTCAACCAAAAATTACCAATCATGATGAGGAAGAGTACTTAATATTCATCACAGGGAAAATCCACCAAGAGAAAATCTGAATTCTGAAAGCTATGTCCCAAATGCAAGGACATCCACATTCATAAAAGAAACTTTACTAATGCTCAAAACACACCTTGAAACCCACACAATGATAGTGGGAGATTTCAAAACCTGACTCTCATGGAAACAAAAACTAAACAGAGATGCATTGAAACTAGTAGAGGTTATGAACCAAATGGATATAACAGATATATGCAGAATACTTCACCCTAAAACAAAAGAATATACCTTCTTCTCAGCACCTCATTGTACCTTCTCTAAAATTTACAATATAATTGGTCTCAAAACAACCCTCAACTGATACAAGGAAATTGAAAAAATCTCATGCACCCTATCAGTCAACCATGGCCTAAGTTACGTCTTTAATAACAACAAAAATAATAGAAAGCCCACTTATATATGGAAAGCAATTTCGCTTGTGAATATCATGAATACTCAATAAAATTCTTGCAAATGGAATTTAAGAATATATCAAAACCATTATTCACTATGATCAATTATGCTACTTCCCAGGAATGCAAGGTTGGTTCAGTATATGAAAGTCCACTAACAGAATCTACTATATAAACAAACTCAAAGAAAAAAATCACATTATCCTCTTCTTAGATGCAGGAAAAGTATCTAAGAACATCACCCCTAATGTAACACCCCTTCTTTTTAAAAATGTTGCAGAGATCAGAAATTCAATGCCCATACCTGAACATAATAAAAGTAGTTTACTGCAAGCCAAGTGTCAATATCAAATTAAATGGAGAGGTACTTGAAGCAATCTCACTAAAATTAGGGAAAAGACAAGGATGCTCCCCATATCTATTCAATAAAATACTCAAAGTTTTATCTAAAACAATAAGACAACAAAAAGAGATCAAAAGCATTCAAATTGGCAAAGAAGACATCAAGGTATTACTATGATATGATATTATACATAAGTGACCCCAAAAATTCTACCAGAGAACTTCTCCCTTTGATAAATAAATTCAGCAAAATGGCTGGATGTAAAATTAACTCAAACAAATCAGTAGCCTTCCTTTATACAAATGATAACGAGGGTGAGAAAGAAATTAGGGAAGCAACTCCCTTCACAATAGCCACAAATAATATAAAATACCTTGGTGTAACTGACCAAACAAGTGAAATATCTCTATGACAACAACTTCAGGTCTCTTAAGAAAGAAATAGAAGACAATCTCAGAAAATGAAGAATTCTCCCATGCTCATAGATTGGCAGAATTAACATAGCAAAAATGGCCATCCTACCAAAGACAATCTACAGATTCAATGCAATCCCCATCAAAATCACACACAATTCTTCAAAGACATGGAAAAAGCAATTCTCAAATTTATCTGGAATGGCAAAAAATCCAGAATAGTGAACACAATTCTTTTGGGGGGAGGTGGTTTGTGAGGGTTTGGGGTTTGTTTATTTTGTTTTTGGGGTTTGGGTTATTTTGTTTATTTGTTTGTTTTTTATTACTTTTCTAAATTAGATATTTTCTTTAACATTTCAAGTGTTACCCCCTTTCCTAGTTTCCCCTCCAGAAACTCTTGATTTCATCCCCTCACACCCTGTGTTCATGCAGATGCTCCCTTATTCACCCACACACTCATTCCCACCGCCTTGCCCTGGTATTCCCCTATATTGGGGCATCTAGCCTTCACAGGATCAAAGGCCTCTACTCCCATTCTTAACAATAAAAGAACTGCTGGGAATATCACCATTCCTAGTCTCAAGTTCTACTACAGAAAAATACTGATTAAAAAACTCCATGATATTGGCACAGAAACAGGCAGGTTGATCAATGGAATAGATTAAAAATCCAGAAATAAAACCACACACTGATGGACACTTGATCTATGACAAAGAACCAGAAATATACAATTGAAAAAAAGAAATCATCTTCAAGAAATGGTGTTGCTCTAACTGATGTGTAAAAATGAAATATACCAATATTTGTCACCTTGCACAAAGCTCAAGTCCAAGTGGATCAAAGACCTCAACATGAAGCCAGATATAATCTACTCTACTCTACTCTACTCTACTCTACTCTACTCTACTCTACTCTACTCTCTCTACTCTACTCTACTCTACTCTACTCTACTCTACTCTACTCTACTCTACTCTACTCTAATCTATTAGAAGAGAAAGTGGAAAAGAGCCACTCATTGGCACAGGCAGAAATTTCCTGAACAGAACGCCTGTGGCTCAGGTTCTAAGACCAAAATTGATAAATGGGATGTCATGAAACTGGAAAGCTTCTGTAAAGCAAAGGACGTAGTCAATATGAAAAAATGGCAACCTACAGATTTGGAAAAATTCTTCAATAACCCCACATTTAATAGAGGGCTAATGTCCAAAATATATACAGAACTCAAGAAGCTAATCACCAAAAACTCAAACAACCCCATGAAAAATAAGTATAGAATTAAACCAATTCTCCAATGGCTGAGAAACACCTAAAGAAATGTTTGAAGTCCTTCTTCATCAGAGAAGTGCAAATCAAAAAGAGCCTGAGATTTCACCTTAGAGTAATTAGAATGGCTAAGATCAAAACCTCAGGTAACAGCACATGTTGCCAAGGATGTGGAAAAAAAAAAGAGCACTCCTTCATTGCTGGTGGGATTGCAAACTGGTACAACCACTCTGAAAATCAATTTGGAGATTCCTCACAATATTTGAAATAGATCTACCTAAACACCCAGGAATACCACTCTTGGGCACATACCCAAAAGATGCCCCACCATGCCACAGGGGCATGTATGTGTTCCGCTATGTTCTTAGCAGTCTTATTTGTGATAGCCAGAAGCTCACAACAACCCAGATGTCCCACTACAGAATAGATACAGAAAACATGTTGTATTTACACAATGTAATACTACTCAGATATTAAGAAAGGTGACATCCTTAGTTTTGCAGGCAAATATGTGGAACAAGAAAATATTAACCTGAATAAGGTAACTTAGAACCAAAAGGGCATGCATGCTATTTCCTCACTAATATGTGGACATTAGCAAAAAAAAAGTACAGAATACCCAAGATACAGTCCACAGAACTCAAAAAAATCAACAAGCTAAAGGGCCTAAGTGAGTAAGTGAGGACACCTAAATCCCACTTGGGAGTGAGAAAAAAACAACCACATGGGGGGATGGAGGGAGGTAAAGGGGATGGAGTTGGGGAAGAAGGAAACATGATTTGGTATTGTTGGGGGAAAGGAACTAAAGCCCTGAGGACTGACAGAAAGAATAAAAACAGGCAACCTGGGAGGTAGGAGGTTGAGAGGATCCTCCAGAATGTACCAGAGACCTGGTAGGTGAGAAACTCTCAGGACTAAAAGAGAGGGACCTTAGATGAAATGCCTTCAGTGTCTTTAGAGCAGAAAGAGAGGGCATCAAGGGAGTGATGGGGCTGCTATCTCACAAAACTCTCACCCATAATTTTTCCTATCTGAAAGAAATGCAGAGGTGAAGATAGAGAAGAGCCTGGAGAAAAGAAAGTCCAGCAATAGGCCCAAAGTGAGGTCCAGCCCAAGGCCTGACACTATTACTAAGACTATGGAGCACTTACAAAAAGGAACCTATCATGACTGCCCTCTGAAACACCCAACAAGCAGCTGAAAGAGTCAGATGCAGATATTTGTACCCAACCAATGAACAGAAGCTGCTCACCCCTATGGTTGAATTAGGGAAAAGCTGGAAGAAGATGAGGAGGAGGGTGACCCTGTAGGAGGACCAGCAGTCTCAATTAACCTGGACCCCAGAAAACTCTCAGACCCTGGATCACCAGCATACAGCTGCTGCTATGGAGACCCCAACACATATACAGCAGAGAACTGACAGGTCTGAATTCAGTGAGAGGATATGCACCTAACCCTCAAGAGTCCCAAGTGAGTTTAGAGGTCTGGTGCAGTGGCGACATCGTAGTTGAGACTGGGGGCAGGGTGGGGGTTGGCTAAAAAGTATGGGATGTGGAACAATCAGAGGGTGGACTAGGAGGCAAATAAATCTGGAATATAAAATAAATAAATAAACAAATAAACAAGCAACAAAAAAGAAAGAAATCACCTGCACAGTTTATCACCTGCACAGAACAGGAACTCGATTGGGATAGGAACCTGGAGGAGGCATGAGCTGTGAAGGTGTGCTGCTTACTTGCTTGCTCTTTATGGCTTCTCAGTCTACTTTCTCATAAAATCCAGGACCACCAGCACAGGAATGGCATCAATGATACTAAGTTAGACCCCTTTCATCAATCACTAATTTTAAAAATGCCTTACAGGATTGCTGGCAACCAGATATTATGGATGTATTTTCTTAATTATGGTTTTCCTTTTAGATGATTTAGGAATGATTTTAGGATGATTTAGGTTTTCCTTTTAGATGATATAAACTGTATAGTGCAGGCTTACTTTGGATTAAAACTGGGAGGGGTATATTTTATCATGTCAGAGGGGGTGTGGCAACAGGGACATGAGGCTGGCTGGTCATACTACATGCATAGCCAAAAAGATAGGAAAGGAAACAGGACCAAACTATAAAACCTCAATCTGTAACCCTAGTGCCATACTTGTTCCAACAAGGCTTTACTTGCTGAAGGAAATACAACCTTCCCAAATAACTACCAACTGAGGGCAAAAAGTGCTCAGTCACCTAAATCTATGAGGAACATGTCATATTCAAACTCCAAGAAGTTGTCACTGCTCTCAGTAGGTTCACAGCTATCTCATGATGCAAAACTCAATAGTCTAATTACAGAAGTACTAAGTCTTTATTAGCCCCAACAGATATAAAATCTAGTATCTGAACTCTCCTGTGATACTCCCAAATCTGCCCCCCTGTTTGTATTTGTGTGTGTGTGTGTTCAAATAAATTCTATAGTTCCATTTTAGGCATCTTGGACTTTTGATAGATTCACTTGGAATTCAAACCACAAAAGGATTGGTTTATTAGGTATTTTTTAAGTTGCTATGCTACAATTTTATATTTTAAGAAAGAAGAGTTTATTTGAGCTTGCCGTTTTGTCATGAAAACTAGGTGTGGCACCATGAGTAGGAAGTTGAAAGATTACATTTTAGTCTCATGAATGAAGCAAGTATTAACACAAGTATTCTAAAGCTATAGGAGACATTTCTCATTCAAACCACCACACTTAGATAGCTTCTCCCAACCAGCTCTACCACATGTAACACACATAGCCGTCTTGTGCCAGCTCTACTTATTCTTGCACATTTATCAGTGAATGTCCCATCATCCCACCAGGGAGATCGCATTGAAACTTAGGTTTCACCTCACAACTTCATGTACTTGACCCTATCACAAATTGCCTGCCCTCAGAAAAGCTCAATAACAACCTCAAACTCTTGTATTTAATGCTTAAAAATCCAGTATTATATGGAAGTCACTACCAACTTCTGTTGACAGATTGGAAAAGGGGACTGTCTCCTTTGGATCAGTTTTATCACGTGGTATATGCTAACCAATGAGAAACTGTTCCCTAGGAAGATTCTTTCTGGGAACAAGAAGCTATATCAGAGGTATACTGAGGTTGTGGTTATTTTCTTTCAACTGAATTGTACTTTCACAACTTGGAACATTTGCTCTGTGGGATCTTGCCCTTGGAATATTTTTCCCACTGTCCCTGTAAAGAGCAGGATTTAGGCTGCAACGTCAAACTTTTGCCAGATTGCTTTCTGAACAAAATGTATAGTTTTTCTATCATTATGTCCCTTTACTACTTTTGGCTTATAATAGGAGTGGATGTGAGTTTATCACAGCCTGAGCGCTATCATTCTGTGGTGATTTGAATGAGAACGATCCCCATAGACTCATGTGCTTAAGTTCTTGGTCCTCAGTTGGTGGAACTATCTGAGAAAGATTAGTAAGTGTGGCACTATGGAGGAGGTATGTCTCAGGGGGTGAGGCTGAAGCTTCAAAAGCACAGACTATGCCCTCTTCACTCTCTGCCTCCTGCTTGTAGTTAGAGATATGAACATTCAGTTGCTTCTTTTGCCGTCACTTCACTCCACCATCATGGACTCTAACCCACTGGAATTGCAAGCCCAATTAAATGTTTTCTTTAATAAGTTGACTTGAGCGTGAAAGTAACCAAATACATCTGCCTTAAAATTCTCCCCTACAAACACTTAAGTCAGTTACTTTTAAATGGAGTTCTTGGGATATAGGCAAAATGCAGACAAATTTGTAGCCAGCATATAATGTAAATGATCTGTACTCCAGTTCTTGGTAGTCTTTGTTGCCCTGAAACGTCAATACCTTTACCTAGTTTGAATTTCCTCCATGTCTCTGATCTTTCAAGTTCAAATTAGATATTCTCGTCTCATGAATTCCTGTTTGTAGAATTTGAGGGTTTTTCCAGTCCAAAATTTGAAAGTTCCCCATTCCTCTTACAAACGAGTTCCAAAGGCATAAGAACCACATGGTCAGGTGCATTACAGTAGTAGTCTCTTTCCTTAAAATGGATTTTCTATATTTTTGTTCATTTGTTTTCATATTTGCAATAACAAATATGTGACAGGGAAACTTTTAAGGAGGGGTGTATTTATTCAGGCTTGTACTTTTAGAGGATTCATTACATTACATTGGAGAGGGCATTACAAGAGGATCAGGATTTTAGATAGTAACTGTGCATCTATAGTCAGGAAACATCCTTTTCAATATCTTCACACCAAAGTTGATTAAATATGCAGATGAAGAGCTCATGGACATTGGTTATGGTGTGAATGTGTGTGTATTTGTGTGTATTTATATGTGTGCATGTGTGTGTGTGTGTGTGCCTGTGTGTGTTTGTAATATATATTTCAAAGAAATGTTTCTCATATATAAGTAGTGTTGAAATAAAATGCCCTTCATGAGTCTGGTAGTAGAGTAGTAGTAGTAATAGTAGTAGTAGTAGTAGTAGTAGTAGTAGTAGTAGTAGTAGTAGTAGTAGTAATAGTAGTAGTAGTTGTTGTTGTTGTTGTTTCGTTTGACCCTCAAACATTTTCAAAATTAGGAGACACATCATATTCTTGGTGACTTTTCATTATTTCATGTTAATTGTTTGAAGATTTTTATTTATATGCAAAATGCATTCTGCTTAGTCTGTTCTCACACTGATGCTTGACGCCATCCCATTCTGATTATGCCAAAAACTTCTACCAGTCTTTCCAAGATTTATATATTTTTGAGTGGGTTTTGTGACCAATTTGACTTAACTAGAGCCCAATGTAACATTTGGGTTGGTATTATCCATTATTGACAACTGACTTAAATGATTCTCCCTCTCTCTGAATCTGTCACTGAGAAATAACTCGCAATAGGGATAGGATCCTGAGCCCCTTAGTCATCCATGGCTCATAGTATAAAGAGCTTACTCTTGAACAGACTAAATGAAGGTGTCTGCAGTTGCAGTGATTTTGCAATTACACTGACTATTTTTTCTCAAATACTTCGGAGCCCTTCTCCTTATATTCGGAGACTTACATTTATTCATCCCCATTTTTGATACTGTCACAGAATCTTAAAAGGGAATGCTATACATGTTCTTTTTTTAGGGATGGTACTCAATTGTCACTAATTCTGAAGGCTGAGCAGTGATGAGTCTGCATTCTCTGCACTTTGCAAGAAAGATATTTCTCTGTTTAAGGCTGAGAATGGCATTTTTCTTTGTGCATATACATAAATAATTAGAGAGCAGTTTGCTATCAATTTAGTTTAAAAGTCAAGCTAATAATATTATTAATATTAATATTAATAATAATGATAATGATAATAATAATAACCACAGTATTAAGTGCTTCACTGCGACCTATGACCTCTCCTGCCATGTTTTGGAAGAATTTCATGGTACTACGTACAAGTTTCCTTTTGTGAAATGTGATTCAAATTTAATCAAAAAGTGGCCGGTTACTCTTTCTACTGTCATGCCACTGTTGTAGAAATGCATTACTGGGCAGGTTGGTTTCATAGTTTTGAGGGTTTTTTGATTAATAAGACCACTGATGCCTTTTCTTCTCCAACAGCTGGTAAAGCAACTGCTGAGAGTTTAAAAACTAGCTGAAAAGGCTTCCAAATAAATTTATTTTCTTTATCTGTATCTTCACCAATGAAGTGTTATCTTCTTGCTCTTGTTGGAAATAAAGTGTAATAGGAAGCACTTCTGTTGACTGAGGGAGCCCTGGAGCTTCCCCCTCATAACAGAAAAACACCTCCAAATACACAGAGGTATTCCAAACCTTGCCCTGGGTTTTGTTTAGTAGTCTATAAGAGCAGCTTTTTCTACCTATGCAGGGTTATCGCACTTCAAATTTCCTTTAAAAATAAATTCGTTTTTAAATTTTTACAAGATGTTATTTTTTTCAATGTGACTTTTTCCTACTTACTTTGTTTTAGTTAATGTTTCCCTGACTTATCCCCTCCCATCAATACTCTGCTTGAACTTGCCCATATCTATGTTCTCCTTCTCTTCTTTCATCATTTTCTACATACAATCCCTTCCCTTAAGAAATCCTCTGCCCTACTGGGTTTCTGGATTTTTATAGAAACTTCCAATTGAATACAGAAAATTAAAGTTTAAAACAAAGACTTACACAAGAGGGAGAACATGTAGCATTCAACTTTTATAAGCCTGTGTTACCATACTCTACAATCTTGTCATTTGTGTCCCTCACCTGAAGTTTTCTTTATAGTTGAATAAAATCACATTATATATGTAACATATTTTTTATTTCTTCATCAATTGATCAATGTCAGGCTGTTTTGAACTCCTGGTTACTGTGAATGGAATTACAGTGAATATGAGCGAACAATTATCACTTAGTAGAATGTAGAACCCTTTGGGTAGATGTGCAGGAGGGATTAGCTAACATATATAGTAGTCTGTTCCTAGATTTATTAGGACTCTTTATGTTGATTTCACAGAGTCTGTGTCAGTTTTCATTTTAGTGAATGGTAACTACGAATTCTGATTTCTCTACATGCTCACTTAATTTCTTCAGGATACTTTTAGTGAATTGGGTAACAATCACAAGGTAGTTTTAATTTATATTTCTCTGAGTAAATATGTTGAACACATTTTATGTTTGCTATTTAACTTTATTTTTTATTGGATATATTTCTTTATTTATATTTCAAAAGTTATTCCCTTTCCCAGTTTCCTGTCCATAAGCTCCCTATCACCTCTCCCTCCCCCATAAGGGTATTCTCCCCCATACACCCTGCCTTACCAATCCCCCCAGA
The DNA here is from genome assembly GCF_021556685.1 of Rattus norvegicus. NCBI lineage: Eukaryota > Metazoa > Chordata > Mammalia > Rodentia > Muridae > Rattus > Rattus norvegicus. The sequence continues at coordinate 16,744,444 of NC_141538.1, forward strand.
TATTTCCCAGCACTGGGTGTCCAACCTTGACAGGACCAAGGGCTTCCCCTTCCAGTGGTACCCAACATGGCTATTCTCTGCTACATATGCAGTTGGGATATGTGCTTGGGTCAGTCCATGTATATAGTCTTTGGGTAGTGTTTAGTCCCTGGAAGCTCTGGTTGGTTGGAGTCGTTGTTCCAAGCCTCCTCAGCACTTTCAGTCCTTTCTCTAATTCCCCTCTGTATTTGACATGTTCTGGTTGTGTCTCTCAGGGGACATCTATATCTGGGTCTGGTCAGCATGCACTGCTTACCTTCATCAATCTTATCTACTTTTGGTGGCCATATATATATATATATATATATATATATATATATATATATATATATATATATGCCATATGTAGGACAGGCTCTGTATGGCTGTTCTTTCAGTCTCTATTCTAAACTGTGCCTCCATAGCGCTCCTATGAATATTTTTTGTTCCCCCATTTAAGAAGGACTTGGAAGCATCCACATTTTGATCATCCTTGAGCTTCATGTGGTCTGTGGATTACACCTTTGGGCTAATGTCCACTTATCAATGAGTACATACCAAATGTGTTTTTCTGTAATTGGATTACCTCACTCAGGATGATATTTTCTAGTTCATTCCATTTGTCTATGAGTTTCATGAAGTCATTGTTTTTGATTGCTGAGTAGTACTCCATTGTGTAGATGTACCACATTTTCTGAATCCATTCCTCTTCTGAATGATCCATCTGCATTCTTTCCAGCTTCTGGCTATTATAAATAAGGCAGCTATAAACATAGTGGAGCATGTTTCCTTGTTGTATGTTGGAGTTTTTTATCATAGTCATTGTGACTGGTGTGAGGTGGAATCTCAGGGTTGTTTTGATTTGCATCTCCCTGATGAATAAGGATGTTGAACATTTCTTTAGGTGATTTTCAGCCATTCAATATTCCTCAGCTGAGAATTCTTTGTTTAGCTCTGTGTCCCATTTTTAATAGGCTTATTTGGCTCTCTGCAGTCTAACTTCTTGAGTTCTTTTTATATTTTGGATATTAACCCTCTATCATATGTAGAATTGGTAAACAACTTTTCCCAATTAGTTGATTGCCCTTTTGGCCTAAAAACAATGTCTGTTGTCTTACAGAAGCTTTGCATTTTTATGAAGTCCCATTTGTCGATTCTTAATCTTAAAGCATAAGCCATTGGTGTTGTGTTCAGGAAAGTTTTCCCAATTCCCATGAGTTCTAGACTCTTCCTCACTTTTCTTCTATTAGTTTGAGTGTATCTGGTTTGATGTGGAGGTCCTTGATCCACTTGGAGTTAAGCTATGTACAAGACAATAAGAATGGATCAATTTGCTTTCTTTTACATGCTTACCTTCAGTTGAACCAGCACCATTTGTTGAAAATGCTATCTTTAAAATATTCATTAGGCATTATTTCTTCTGATAAACCTGTTCAGATCTACATTTCACTTCATGATCTTGTTTATTTTCAGAATGTTTGGTTTTCTGTGGTCTTTGTGTATTCCAAATATACCCCTCTGTCAGGGATAAAGCTAGCAAAGTAGATTTGAGTTTATAGGCTGCTTGTTCACTCAGTTGATTGTTTTCTTTGCTGTAAAAAAAGAATTTTATTGTCATGAGGATCCATTGTCAATTTTTCTCTGTGTGAACATAGTTTTATTTATAAAACCTTTCTATATGTATTTATTTTAGTGTACTGCCCTCATTCTATTCTAGCAGTTTCAGACTTTCAGGTTTTACAGTGAATACTTTGGTCCATTTGGAGTTGATTTTTGTGTAAAAATAAAAGTCTAGTTTCATTCTTCAGCATATAGACATCCATTTCACTCAATGTATTTTGTCGAAAATGCAATGGTTCTTCAATAAGTGTTTTTACAATATTCTTCAAAAATCATGTTTCTGTAGTCATAGAGACTTATGTTTAAAATGTTTTTCCATTCCACTTTCAACATTCCTGTTTTTGTGCCTCTATCATGATACTTTTTAGCAATATGGCTCTTTAATTTAACTTGAGATCAAGCATGGCAATGTTATTTAGTTATTTTTCAGTGTTTTTTTTCCTTCAGAATTGGTTTGGCTATTGGAATTCTTCTTTGTTTTAAATTAATTTTAAGATTTTCCATTTTATTTCTGTGATGAATATCATAGAAATTTTGATTGAGATTGCAATGAGTATGTGCATTGCTTACGATATGATGATTATTTTCACAATGTTATTTATAATAATATATGAACATGGGAACAATTTCCATTTTCAAGTGTCTTCTTCATTGCCTTCATCCATAGTTTAATCTTTACATTGTAGAGGTCCTTCCCTTCATTCCTTAGGTTTACTACGGGAGTTTGTTTTGCTTTCATTTTTCAATGCTATTTTAAATGTATTGTCTCCCAGATTCCTTTCTCAGTGTCATTCTCTTGTCATTGCTTCATAGAAATGCTAATGGTTTGTATGGGAATGTATGCTGCCACATAGCTGAAAATAATAATCAGTTCTAGTAATTTTGTGGTGGAGTCTGAAGGATCTCTTAGGTAAATTTTCTTGTCATTTGACACAAATAAAAGATCTTTGTTTTCTGGTGTGTATCCCTTTTGTTCCCTTCTCTTTTTTTTATTGCTAAGACTTTGAACACCATATTGAATAGGGGTGGACATTTACAGTTATGTTGGTTATGCATTTGTCCAGTATAGATTTCGTTATGTTGAGGAAGGTTTTCTGAAACACCATTCTGTCTATTCTCCCTAGAATATTTATGTTATGTGATTTTGTATTCTTCTAAAAGCCTTTCCTTTTCTTCATCTATTAAAACAATCATGTGGTTTTATCTTTAATTACATTTATATGACTTAATGTATTCTTCAGCTTACATATAATGAATCATTTTCTCATCTCTGGTCAGGATGAATGCTTAGACTTGGTTAGCTGTCAATGCAACTCAATCTAGCTTCTTCTAGAAAAAGGAAACCTCAATGAGAAAATGTTACCACCAGATTCATCTATAAACAAGATTCTGAGCCATTTTCCTGATTATTCTAAAATATGGGCAGTCACAGTCCACTGTGTCTGGTATCCCTATGGTTGGGTGATCCCATATAAAAAACAGATGGAGTAAGCTATGTAGTGCAAGGTGTTAAGCATCTTTCTTCTAAATCCTGTGCTTCAATGCCTGCTTCGCGGTTCATAGTTTGAGGTACTGTTCTGACTTTAGTTCTTGAAGGAAAGTAAACTGTATGATGAAATAAAACCTTTCATCACCCAAAATTGATTTAGTAATGACCTTTGGTACTGCAGTAAGAAACAAAATTAAAACAGTAATGTCTTGATGTACAATTATGCAGTTTGCAAGTCTGTTGTTGAGAAATTTTGCATATGTGCTTGTTGGGTCTGGATAGTTAAGGCTGATATCTGCTGTTGTTTGGACAGCTCTCTTGAGCCCATTACAAACTGGAGGACTATATTTACCAGCAGGATTTCTTATTCTCTGACCTCGTCTGGGGAACCCAAAAATGATCCTCTACCTGTGGAATGTCATGTAGCCTTGATGAGATTATACGTTCACCTTCATTTCTTCTGATAAAATCCTGTCAGGCAAGCAATCACAGGCCATCTGAAACCCTGTTCATCCACTCGGATGCGTGTGTCTTTATGGACAGGTGGCCAGTAAACAAAGGGAAGGGAGAGCCCTGTGATTACCAAGTATTTTGTACTATAATTCATTTTTTTTGGTCTTTATCTGGTTTTGATGTGTAAAAAATAGTGGCTTCATAGGATGTTGAAAGGGTTCATTTTATACTTGTTTGTTTGTGTGTGCGTGTGCGTGTGTGTGTGTGTGTGTGTGTGTGTGTGTACGTGTGTGTGTTTACATATATACAATAATTAACAAATTTTGAAAATATTTTATTGGTTATTTTAATTATTTACATTTCAACTGTTGTCCACATTCCCAGTTTCCTCTTCACAGACACCCTTTTCAATGCCCCTGTCACCCTGCTTCTATGAGAGTGCTTCTGCCCCCCAACCCCTCCCACCTCACTGCCCTAGCATTTCCCTCCAATAGGGTGTCAAGCCTTCATAGGACCAAGGGACTCCCCCCCCCATTAATACCAGATAAGGTCATCTTCTTTTCATATGCAGCTGGAGACATGGGTCCCACCAATTGCATTCTTTGGTTGGTGGTTTAGTCCTTGGGAGCTCTGGGGAGTCTCGTTGGTTGATATCATTGTTCTTCCTATGGGGTTACAAATGCCTTCACTTCCTTCAGTCCTTCCCCTAATTTTTCCATTGGGGTCCAAATCCTCAGTCCAAAGGTTCATTGCAAGCATCCACATCTGAATTGGTCAGGTTCTGGCAGAAGGTCTCAGGAGACAACTATATCAGGCTCCTGTCATCAAGCACTTGGCATCAGCAATGAAGTCTGTGTTTGATTGCTGCATATGAGATGGATCCCCAGGTGAGTCAGTCACTGGATGACCTTTCTGCTCTATTCTTAGTCCCTACATTTCTTTAGCAGGAGCAATTTTGGGTTAATATTTATGAAATGGGTGCTTGGCCCATTTCCCTGAATAATCCCTGAACCAGATAACCTCTGGTATGGTGTCTGCAGGTTCTCTCTTTATTTGCTAGGTATTTTAGTTAATGTCACCCCTGTTGGGTCCTGAGAGCTTCTTGTTTCCTGGCATGTGGGACTTTCTGGTGGCAACCTCCAGTTCCCTATCCCGCATTGCTGCATGCCTCTGTTCACTTTCCTGACCCTTTCTGTATCTCCCCCATCTCCTCGATACTTGATTCTGCCCCACATTTTCCCCCTTCTCCTCTTTTCCACCCAAGTCCATTGCACCATCTACCTCCCATGATTATTTCATTTACCATTCTAAGTAGGACTGAAGCATCCACACCTTGGTCTTCCAAAATATTGTAGGTATCCTGAGCATTTTACTTAATATCCACTTGTTAGTGAATATATACCATGTCTGTTTTTTGTGACTGGGTTACATAACTCTGAAGGATATTTTCTAGATCCCTCCATTTGCCTGCTAATTTCATGAAGTCATTGTTTTAAATAGCTGAGTAATGCTCCATTGTGTAAATGTATGAATTTTCTATTCATTCCTTTGTTGAAGGACATCTGTGTTATTTCCATCTTCTGGCTATTACAAATAAGACTGCTATGAGATTAGTACATGTTATATTCTCATTTAGGTATGTGCCAAGGAGTGGTCCTCAGGTAGTACTATGTTCAGTTTTCTGAGGAGCTGGTAGACTGATTTCCACAGTGGTTGTACCAGCTTGCAATCCCACAAGCAATGGAGGAGTGTTCATCTTTCCTAGCCAGCATCTGCTGTCACCTGGGGTTTTAAACTTAGCCCCTCTGACTAGTGTGCAGTAGAATCTCATGGTTTTGATTTGCATTTCCCTGAAGACTAAGGATATTGAACATTTCTTTAGGTGCTACTTGAGAATTTGTTGGTTATCTCTATATCTCATTGTTGAATAGGGTTATTGGGTTCTCTGGAGTCTATTGAGGGTTGATATATATATATATATATATATATATATATATATATATATATATATATATATATATATATTGGATATTAGCCATTTATGAGATGATAGATAGAAGAGTTGGTAAAGATCTTTCCAATATGTAGGTTGCTATTTTGTTCTGATGACAGTGTCCTTTGCCTTACAGAAGCTTTTCAATTTTATGAGATACCATTTGCCTATAGTAGATCTTAGAACCTGTATCATTGTTTTTCTGTTCAGGAAAATTTCACCTGGTCTGATCTGTTCAAGGCTCTTTCCCAATTTCTCTTCTAATAGATTCAATGTATCAGGTTTTATGTGGAGGTCCTTGATCCACTGGCACTTGAACTTTGTTGAAAGAGGTAAGAATGGATCAGTTTGCATTCTTCTACAGGCTGACCTCCAGTTGAAGCAACAGCATTTGTTGAAAATGTTGTCTTTTTTTCCATTGGATGGTTTTGGCTCTTTTGTCTAAGATCAAGAGACCAGAAGTGTGGAGGTTCCTTCCTGAGTCTTCAGTTTTATTCCATTGATCTCCCTGCTTGTCTCTGTACCAATACCATGCAGTTTTTATCACTATTGCTCTATAGTACAGCTTGAGAATAAGGATAGTGATTCCCACAGAAGTTCTTTTATTGTTGAGAATTGTTTTTGATATCCTGGATTTTTGTTACTACAGGCAAATTTACGACTTGTTCTTTCTATTTCTGTGAAGAATTAAGTTGGAATTTGGTTGGGGATTGCAGTGAATCTGTAGATTTCTTTCAGCAAAATGGCTATTTTTACTATATTAACCCTGCCATTCCATGAGCATGGGAAACGTTTCCATTTTCTGAGATCTTCGATTTCTTTCTTCAGAAACTTGAAGTTCTTGTCATACAGATATTTCACTTGCTTAGTTAGATTAGACCAAGATTTTTATATTATTTATAACTTGTAAAGAGTGTAATTTCCCAAATTTCTTTCTCAGCCCATTTACTCTTTGAATAAAGTAAACCTACTGATTGAGTTAATTTTGTATTTACTCACATTACTGAAGTTGTTTCTTAGCTGAAAGAATTCTCTTGTGGATTTTATTGGGGGGTCACTTATGTATACTATCATATTATCACCAAACAGTGATATTTTCCTTCCAGTTCTTCCTTTCCAATTTGTATCCTTTTGTTGTCCAATTGCTCTGGCTAGAATTTCTAGTACTACTTTGACTAGATAGGGAGAGAGTGAGTAACTTTGTCTAGTCCCTCATTTTATTTCATTTCATTTAGTTTCATGTTAGCTGCTGGTCTGCTGTCAAATGCTTTTACTATGCTTAAGTATGGGCCTTGAATTCCTAATCTTTCCAAGACTTTTAATATGAAAGGGTATTGAATTTTCTCAATATTGAATATTCTTTAACATCTAATGAGATGATCATGACTTTTTTTTCTTTTAGTTTGTTTACATAGTGGATTAATTTCATGGATTTCCTTAAATTAAAACATCCATGTGCTCTTCCTCTCAGTCCCATATTGAACTTGAGTTGGAAGAGGCAAGTCTGATCTCAAAATGGAGGGCCACAATCCAAAGGAACAAGAGCAGCTGAGCAAGCTGTTTATTGGTGGTCTGAGTTTTGAAACCTCAGATGATAGCTTAAGAGAACATTTTGAGCAATGGGACATGCTTACACACTGTGTGGTAATGAGAGATCCTCAAACAAAACGTTCCAGAGTCTTTGGTTTTGTGACCTACTCTTGTGTCAAAGAGGTGGATGCTGCAATGTGTGCTCGGCCACACAAGGTTGATGGATGTATGGTGGAACCAAAGAGACCTTTTGGAGAGAGGATTCTGTAAAGCCTGTTGTCTGTTTACTGGCAAAGAAGATTTTTATTGGTGGTATTAAAGAGGATACAGAAGAACATAATCTGAGAGACTACTTTGAAAAGTATGGGAAGATTGAAACTATAGAAATTATGGAAGACAGAAGATTCCATAGAAATCATTGACTCAACTGTCAAAGATAATGTAAAGCGGAAAAAGCTACTGGTCCAAAACATACAGGAAATCCAGGACTCAATGAGAAGATCAAACCTAAGGATAATAGGTATAGAAGAGAGTGAAGACTCCAAGCTCAAAGGACTAGTAAATATCTTCAACGAAATAATAGAAGAAAACTACCCTAACCTGAGAAAAGAGATACCCATAGACATACAAGAAGCCTACAGAACTGCAAATAGATTGGACCAGAAAAGAAACACCTCCCATCACATAATTGTCAAAACACCAAACGCACAAAATAAAGAAAGAATATTAAAAGCAGTAAGGGAAAAAGGTCAAGTAACATAAAAAGGCAGACCTATCAGAATCACACCAGACTTCTCGCCAGAAACTATGAAGGCCAGAAGATCCTGGACTGATGTCATACAGACCCTAAGAGAACACAAATGCCAGCCCAGGTTACTGTATCCAGCAAAACATTGATGAATTAACATTGATGGAGAAACCAAGATATTCCATGACAAAACCAAATTTAGACAATATCTTTCTACAAATCCAGCACTACAAAGGATAATAAATGGTAAAGCCCAACATAAGGAGGCAAGCTATACCCTAGAAGAAGCAAGAAACTAATCGTCTTGGCAACAAAATAAAGAGAATGAAAGCACACAAACACAACCTCACATCCAAAATGAATATAACGGGAAGCAATAATCACTATTCCTTAATATCTCTCAATATCAATGGCCTCAACTCCCCAATAAAAAGATACAGATTAACAAACTGGATACGCAACGAGGACCCTGAATTCTGCTGCCTACAGGAAACACACCTCAGAGACAAAGACAGACACTATCTCAGAGTGAAAGGCTGGAAAACAAATTTCCAAGCAAATGGTCAGAAGAAGCAAGCTGGAGTAGCCATTCTAATATCAAATAAAATCAATTTCCAACTAAAAGTCATCAAAAAAGATAAGGAAGGGCACTTCACATTCATCAAAGGAAAAATCCACCAAGATGAACTCTCAATCCTAAATATCTATGCCCCAAATAAAAGGGCACCTACATATGTAAAAGAAACCTTACTAAAGCTCAAAACACACATTGCACCGCACACAATAATAGTGGGAGATTTCAACACCCCACTCTCATCAATGGACAGACCATGGAAACAGAAATTAAACAGTGATGTCGACAGACTAAGAGAAGTCATGAGCCAAATGGACTTAACTGATATTTATAGAACATTCTATCATAAAGCAAAAGGATATACCTTCTTCTCAGCTCCTCATGGTACTTTCTCCAAAATTGATCATATAATTGGTCAAAAAACGGGCCTCAACAGGTACAGAAAGATAGAAATAATCCCATGCCTGCTATCGGACCACCACGGCCTAAAACTGGTCTTCAATAACAATAAGGGAAGAATGCCCACATATGTGTGGAAATTGAACAATGCGCAACTCAATGATAACCTGGTCAAGGAAGAAATAAAGAAAGAAATGAAAAACTTTTTAGAATTTAATGAAAATGAAGGTACAACATACCCAAACTTATGGGACACAATGAAAGCTGTGCTAAGAGGAAAACTCATAGCGCTGAGTGCCTGCAGAAAGAAACAGGAAAGAGCATATGTCAGCAGCTTGACAGCACACCTAAAAGCTCTAGAACAAAAAGAGCAAATACACCCAGGAGGAGTAGAAGGCAGGAAATAATCAAACTCAGAGCTGAAATCAACCAAGTAGAAACAAAAAGGACCATAGAAAGAATCAACAGAACCAAAAGTTGGTTCTTTGAGAATCAACAAGATAGATAAACCCTTAGCCAGACTAACGAGAGGACACAGAGAGTGCGTCCAAATTAACAAAATCAGAAATAAAAGGGAGACATAACTACAGATTCAGAGGAAATTCAAAAAATCTCAGATCTTACTATAAAAACCTATATTCAACAAAACTTGAAAATCTTCAGGAAATGGACAATTTCCTAGACAGATACCAGGTATCTAAGTTAAATCAGGAACAGATAAACCAGTTAAACAACCCCATAACTCCTAAGGAAATAGAAGCAGTCATTAAAAGTCTCCCAACAAAAAAGAGCCCAGGTCCAGATGGGTTTAGTGCAGAATCCTATCAAAACTTCATAGAAGACCTCATACCAATATTATCCAAACTATTCCACAAAATTGAAACAGATGGAGCCCTACCGAATTCCTTCTACGAAGCCACAATTACTCTTATACCTAAACCACACAAAGACACAACAAAGAAAGAGAACTTCAGACCAATTTCCCTTATGAATATCGACGCAAAAATACTCAATAAAATTCTGGCAAACCGAATTCAAGAGCACATCAAAACAATCATCCACCATGATCAAGTAGGCTTCATCCCAGGTATGCAGGGATGGTTTAATATACAGAAAACCATCAACGTGATCCATTATATAAACAAACTGAAAGAACAGAACCACATGATCATTTCATTAGATGCTGAGAAAGCATTTGACAAAATTCAACACCCCTTCATGATAAAAGTCCTGGAAAGAATAGGAATTCAAGGCCCATACCTAAACATAGTAAAAGCCATATACAGCAAACCAGTTGCTAACATTAAAATAAATGGAGAGAAACTTGAAGCAATCCCACTAAAATCAGGGACTAGACAAGGCTGCTCATTCTCTCCCTACTTATTCAATATAGTTCTTGAAGTTCTAGCCAGAGCAATCAGACAACAAAAGGAGATCAAGGGGATACAGATCGGAAAAGAAGAGGTCAAAATATCACTATTTGCAGATGACATGATAGTATATTTAAGTGATCCCAAAAGTTCCACCAGAGAACTACTAAAGCTGATAAACAACTTCAGCAGAGTGGCTGGGTATAAAATTAACTCAAATAAATCAGTTGCCTTCCTCTATAGAAAAGAGAAACAAGCCGAGAAAGAAATTAGGGAAACGACACCCTTCATAATAGACCCAAATAATATAAAGTACCTCGGTGTGACTTTAACCAAGCAAGTAAAAGATCTGTACAATAAGAACTTCAAGACACTGAGCAAAGAAATTGAAGAAGACCTCAGAAGATGGAAAGATCTCCCATGCTCATGGATTGGCAGGATTAATATAGTAAAAATGGCCATTTTACCAAAAGCAATCTGCAGATTCAATGCAATCCCCATCAAAATACCAATCCAATTCTTCAAAGAGTTAGACAGAACAATTTGCAAATTCATCTGGAATAAGAAAAAACCCAGGATAGCTAAAGCTATCCTCAACAATAAAAGGACTTCAGGGGGGATCACTATCCCTGAACTCAAGCAGTATTACAGAGCAATAGTGATAAAAACTGCATGGTATTGGTACAGAGACAGATAGATAGACCAATGGAATAGAATTGAAGACCCAGAAATGAACCCACACACCTATGGTCACTTGATTTTTGACAAAGGAGCCAAAACCATCCAATGGAAAAAAGATAGCATTTTCAGCAAATGGTGCTGGTTCAACTGGAGGGCAACATGTAGAAGAATGTAGATCGATCCATCCTTATCACCCTGTACAAAGCTTAAGTCCAAGTGGATCAAGGGCCTCCACATCAAACCAGACACACTCAAACTAATAGAAGAAAAACTAGGGAAGCATCTGGAACACATGGGCACTGGAAAAAATTTCCTGAACAAAACACCAATGTCTTATGCTCTAAGATCAAGATTGGACAAATGGGATCTCATAAAACTGCAAAGCTTCTGTAAGGCAAAGGACACTCTGGTTAGGACAAAACGGCAACCAACAGATTGGGAAAAGATCTTTACCAATCCTACAACAGATAGAGGCCTTATATCCAAAATATACAAAGAACTCAAGAAGTTAGACCGCTGGGAAACAAATAACCCTATTAAAAAATGGGGTTCAGAGCTAAACAAAGAATTCACAGCTGAGGAATGCCGAATGGCTGAGAAACACCTAAAGAAATGTTCAACATCTTTAGTCATAAGGGAAATGCAAATCAAAACAACCCTGAGATTTCACCTCACACCAGTGAGAATGGCTAAGATCAAAAACTCAGGTGACAGCAGATGCTGGCGAGGATGTGGAGAAAGAGGAACACTCCTCCATTGTTGGTGGGATTGCAGACTGGTAAAACCATTCTGGAAATCAGTCTGGAGGTTCCTCAAAAAATTGGACATTTAACTGCCTGAGGATCCACCTATACCTCTCTTGGGCATATACCCAAAAGATGCTTCAACATATAAAAGAGACACGTGCTCCACTATGTTCATCGCAGCCTTATTTATAATAGCCAGAATCTGGAAAGAACCCAGATGCCCTTCAACAGAGGAATGGATACAGAAAATGTGGTACATCTACACAATGGAATATTACTCAGCTATCAAAAACAACGAGTTTATGAAATTCGTAGGCAAATGGTTGGAACTGGAAAATATCATCCTGAGTGAGCTAACCCAATCACAGAAAGACATACATGGTATGCACTCATTGATAAGTGGCTATTAGCCCAAATGCTTGAATTACCCTAGATCCCTAGAACAAATGAAACTCAAGACGGATGATCAAAATGTGAATGCTTCACTCCTTCTTTAAATGAGGAAAAAGAATACCCTTGGCAGGGAAGGGAGAGGCAAAGATGATTAAAACAGAGACTGAAGGAACACCCATTCAGGGCCTGCCTCACATGTGGCCCATACATATACAGCCACCCAATTAGACAAGATGGATGAAGCAAAGAAGTGCATACCGACAGGAGCCGGATGTAGATCGCTCCTGAGAGACACAGCCAGAATACATCAAATACAGAGGCGAATGCCAGCAGCAAACCACTGAACTGAGAATAGGTCCCCCGTTGAAGGAATCAGAGAAAGAACTGGAAGAGCTTGAAGGGGCTGGAGACCCCAAAAGTACAACAATGTCAAGCAACCAGAGCTTCCAGTGACTAAGCCACTACCTAAAGACTATACATGGACTGACCCTGGACTCTGACCCCATAGGTAGCAATGAATATCCTAGTAAGAGCACCAGTGGAAGGGGAAGCCCTGGGTCCTGCTAAGACTGAACCCCCAGTGAACTAGACTATGGGGGGAGGGCGGCAATGGGGGGAGGGTTGGGAGGGGGACACCCATAAGGAAGGGGAGGGGGGAGGGGGATGTTTGCCCGGAAACCGGGAAAGGGAATAACACTTGAAATGTATATAAGAAATACTCAATTTAATAAAAAAAAAAGAAGTTATGGAAGACAGGCAGAGTGGGGAAAAGAGAGGATTTGCTTTTGTAACTTTTGATGATCATTACACAGTTGATAAAATTGTTGTTCAGAAATGCCACACTATTAATAGGCATAATTGTGACGTGAAAAAGGCCCCTTCTAAACAAGAGATGCCGTCTGTTCGATCACAGAGATGTCGTGGAGGTAGATCTAGCAACTTTATGGGACGTGGAGGAAACTTTGGTCATGGCAGAAGAAACTTTGGTCATGGAGGAAACTTTGGTGGAAGAGGAGGTGGAAGTGGTGGCAGCAGAGGCAGTTATGGAGGTGGTGATGGTAGGTATAATGGATTTGGAGGTGATGGTTGCAACTATAATGGTAGTCCTGGTTAGAGTAGTAGAGGAGGTTATAGAGGTAGTGGACCAGGATATGGAAACCAAGGTGGTGGATATGTTGGTGAAGGATGAGGATATAATGGTTAAAATGAAGGAGGAAATTTTGGTGGAGGTAACTATGGTGGTGGTAGGAACTATAATGACTTTGGAAATTATAGTGTAGAGCAACAATCTAATTATGGACACATGAAGAGGGGCAGTTTTGGTGGAAGAAGCTCAGGCAGTCCCTATGGTCGTGGCTATGGATCTGGAGGTGGAAGTGGTTGATATGGCAGCAGAAGGTTTTAAAATAAAACAAACAGCAACAGTTCTTAGCAGGAGAGAGAGCGAGGAGTTGTCAGGAAAGCTGGAGGTTACTTTGAGACAATCATCATAAATGGATTAGAAAAAATAAAAATCTGCCACAGAAGGAACAATGATCCATAGTCAGAAAAGTTACTGCAGCTTAAACAGGAAGCCCTTCTTTTTCAGGACTTTCATAGGCACAGTCTGCAAAAGTGTAGCTATCAATTAATGCAATGTAGTGTCAATTAGATGTACATTCCTGAGGTCTTTTATCTGTTGTAGCTTTTTCTTTTTCTTTATTTTTATTACATAAGGAAGCAAGCTACAACCTAGAAAAAGCAAGAAACTAATTGTCTTGGCAACAAAACAAAGAGAAGAAAAGCACACAAACATAATCTCACATCCAAATACGAATATAACAGGAAGCAACAATCACTATTCCTTAATATCTCTCAACATCAATGGACTCAACCCGCCAATAAAAAGAAATAGATTTACAAACTGGATACAGAATGAAGACCCTGCATTCTGCTGCCTACAGGAAACACACCTCAGACACAAAGACAGACACTACCTCAGAGTAAAAGGCTGGAAAACAACTTTCCAAGCAAATGGTCAGAAGAAGCAAACTGGAGTAGCCATTCCAATATCAAATAAAATCAATTTTCAACTAAAAGTCATCAAAAATGATAAGGAAGGACACTTCATATTCATCAAAGGAAAAATCCACCAAGATGAACTCTCAATCCTAAATATCTAGGCTGCAAATACAAGAGCACCTACATACATAAAAGAAACCTTACTAAAGTTCAAAGCACACATTGCACCTCACACAATAATAGTAGGAGATTTCAACACCCCACTCTCATCAATGGACAGATCATGGAAACAGAAATTAAACAGAGATGTAGACAGACTAAGAGAAGTCATGAGCCAAATGGACTTAACAGATATTTATAGAACATTCTATCCTAAAGCAAAAGGATATAACATTTTTCTCAGCTCCTCATGGTACTTTCTCCAAAATTGACCATATAATTGGTCAAAAAACGGGCCTCAACAGGTACAGAAAGATAGAAATAATCCCATGCGTGCTATCAGACCACCACGGCAAAAAACTGGTCTTCAATAACAATAAGGGAAGAATGCCCACATATACATGGAAATTGAACAAAGCTCTACTCAAGGAAAACCTGGTCAAGGAAGAAATAAGGAAAGAAATTAAAGACTTCTTAGAATTTAATTGAAATGAAGGTATAACATACCCAAACTTATGGGACACACTGAAAGCTGTGCTAAGAGGAAAACTCAGAGCTCTGAGTGCCTGCAGAAAGAAACAGGAGAGAGCATATATCAGCAGCTTGACATCACACTTAAAAGCTCTAGAACAAAAAGAAGCAAATATAGTGAGGATGAGTAGAAGGCAGGAAATAATCAAACTCAGAGCTGAAATCAACCAAGTAGAAACAAAAAGGACCATACAAAGAATCAACAGAACCAAAAGTTGGTTCTTTGAGAAAATCAACAAGATAGATAAATCCTTAGCCAGACTAATGAGAAGACACAGAGAGAGTGTCCAAATTAACAAAATCAGAAATGGAAAGGGAGAAAGAATGGAGAACCATAGGAAATTCAAAAAATCATCAGATCCTACTACAAAAGCCTATATTCAACAAAACTTGAAAATCTGCAGGAAATGGACAATTTCCTAGACAGATACCAGGTACTGAAGCTAAAATGACAACCAATAGATTGGGAAAAGATCTTTACCAATCCTACAACAGATAGAGACCTTATATCCAAAATGTACAAAGAACTCAAGAAGTTAGACCGCAGGGAGACAAATAACCCTATTAAAAAATGGGGTTCAGAGCTAAACAAAGAATTCACAGCTGAGGAATGCCAAATGGCTGAGGAACACCTAAAGAAATGTTCAACATCTTTACTCATAAGAGAAATGCAAATCAAAACAACTCTGAGATTTCAGCTCACACCAGTGAGAATGGCTAAGATCAAAAACTCGGGTGACAGCAAATGCTGACAAGGATGTGGAGAAAGAGGAACACTCCTCCATTGTTAGTGGGAATGCAAACTGGTGCAACCATTCTGGAAATCAGTTTGGAGTTTCCTCAGAAAATTGGACATTGAATTACCTGAGGATCCAGCTATACCTCTCTTGGGCATATACCCAAGATGCTCCAACATATAACAAAGACACATGCTCCACTATGTTCATTGCAGCCTTATTTATAATAGCCAGAAACTGGAAAGAACCCAGATGCTCTTCAACAGAGGAATGGATACAGAAAATGTGGTACATCTACACAATGGAATATTACTCAGTTATCAAAAACAATGACATTATGAAATTCATAGGCAAATAGTGGAACTGGAAAATATCATCCTGAGTGAGGTAACCCAATCACAGAAAAACACACTGGTATGCACTCATTGTTAAGTTGCTATTACAACAAATGCTTGAATGACCCTAGATGCACAGAACACATGAAACTCAAGAGGGATGACCAAAATGCAAATTCTTCACTCCTTCTTTAAAAGGGGACAAGAATACCCTTGGCAGGGAATAGGGAGGCAATATTTTGAACAGAGGCAGAAGGAACACCTATTTAGAGCCTGTCCCACGTGTGGCCCATTCATATACAGCCACCAAACTAGATAAGATGGATGAAGCAAAGAAGTGCAAGCTGACAGGAAATGGATGTAGATTTCTCCTGAGAGACACAGCCAGAATACAGCAAATACATAGGCGAATACCATCATTAAACCACTGAAGTGAGAATGGAACCCCCGTTGAAGGGAAGTTTTCTTCTATAATTTTGTTGAATATATTTACTGGCCCTTTAAGTTGGGAGTCTTTGCTCTTTTCTATAGCTATTATCCTTAGGTTTGATCTTCTCATTGTGTCCTTGATTTCCTGGATATATTGGGTGAGGAGCCTTTTGTGTTTTCTATTATCTTTGATGGTTGTGACAATGTTTTCTATGGTATCTCTGTCTCTGAGATTCTCTCTCTATCTCTTGTATTCTCTTGGTAATGCTTCCATCTCTGTCTCCTGTTCTCTTTCCTAGGTTTTCTATCTCCAAGGTTGTCTCCCCTTGTTATTTCTTTATTGTTTCTATTCTCATGTTTTAAATCCTAGATAGTTTTGTATAATTTCTTCATCTGTTTGGTTGTGTTTTCTTGTAATTTTTTAAGGGATGTATGTGTTTCCTCCTTAAGGGCTTCTACCTGATTACCTGAGTTGACCTGTATTTCTTTAAGGGAGTTATTTATGTTGTTCTTACAATACTCTATCATCATCATGAGATGTGATTTTAAATCCATATCTACCTTTTTCGGTGTGTTTGAAATCCACTATTTGCTTTGCTGGGAGAACTGGGCTCTGATGATGCCAAGAATTCTTGGTTTCTGTTGTTTAGGTTTCTGTGCTTGCCTCTCACCATCCCATTGTCTCTGGTGTTAGTTTGTCTTGCTTGACAGTGGCTTGACTCTCCTGTAAGCCTGTGTTTCAGCACTCCTGTAAACCTATTTTTTTAAGCTGGATCTGGGAACAGAGAGCTGCTTCTGAATTTTTGTGTCCTAAAGCTTCCAGGCGGTTTGCTTGGAGCAGAATTTTTCTTACCTCTACTTTCAGGTGTTTACGTGCTCCTAGTTTAGGCAAAAATTGGAAGGTCCCTGCCCCTGACTGCTCCTAGATTCCTGCACCCAGAGGGCACAGAAAGCATCACCCGGGTTCCTCTTGGGCCAGGAATGTAAGCAGAAGTGGCTGTCTCCCCTGAGCTCTCAGGATTATCTGTACTTCTGAGAGTCCAGCTCTCTCTCCCAAGGGATTTGTGTACTGAGACCTGTGGGAGTGGTTCATCCCAGGCACTGGTAAACCTGGAAGTCCTTTAAAAATGTTTCGTAAGATTCATTTATTTATTATGTATCCAGTATTCTGGCTATGATGCTAGGTTGATGTGACTTGCAATATGTCCTTTTATTTTCCTGTCATGAGACTTCCACAATTCCGTGTGTTTCCCAGGGTCTCTTGCTGATGTCCTATGATTTCACGTGACTGGCAACCTTCAAAGCCTGCTCTCTTTATCTTATGTCAGTTCTCTCTGTGGGGGAGTACTGGGAGAGTACTGAGTTTCCTGCCCACCTGTTTTATCTTCCTTTCTTTTTCTTCAGACTTGCATACTTTCATCTTCCCCAAAACTTCCCATTCTTGACTACTCTGAAGGAGGAGATTCTTTTTACTGTGGCTTGTGATTTCTTCATTGGTATGTGAAAAATATTTTGATTTGTCTCAGTTTGAGATTTCCTCAGCTCAATGTAAGTGTCAATGTTGCCTCTGCAAATGAAAGTAATTTGAAATAAGAGAATTTCTTCTATGGGTTTGAGTGGAGTTAACCTACATCATCTCCGATTCAGGAGCTACATTTTTTTCCGTGTCACTTTCATGAGAAGGATACTAAAAAATCACCTTTGTGTATTCTGTCTTGCTGATCCTGGTTATAGCCAGTGTCTGACTGAAGGGAGTCCCATATTTTTTCTCTTGACTTACATCCCTACTGTAACTCTTTTGTTGTTTCCTCTTGTGTTCAATTATACACTGCATATTTTATATCCTATTTCATTCTAGTTTGGTTCTCTAGATTGCTAGGAATATGGAAATCAGGTTAAAGACACACAGATTTCTAAAGCCCCAGGGCACTGCCAGACTCAGATTTAACACGGACCACCTTGTCTGTCCTCTCCATCTGCTTGTTATATTTCTGGGATT
Organism: Rattus norvegicus; assembly: GCF_021556685.1. Lineage (NCBI taxonomy): Eukaryota > Metazoa > Chordata > Mammalia > Rodentia > Muridae > Rattus > Rattus norvegicus. The sequence continues at coordinate 16,762,649 of NC_141538.1, forward strand.
CCTATTATTCAACAGACATGATCTGGGACTTGAGACTCTTCTTCAACTCTGGTTTTAAGCTCTTCTCTGGTCTCCACTAAATCCACTGTGGGTGTTTCACAGTTTCCTTTGCTTTCATTGCCTCATACTTACCCTTGACCAAGCTTCCCATGTCAATCATGCTCCATTCCCTATTAGCAAATCAGATAAATTGTGTGTGTGTGTGTGTGTGTGTGTGTGTGCACGCACATGTGTGTATGTGTTTTAAATGTTTACTTTTCTTCTACTTTTAAATGATTCTGTCTCTAAAACCTCAAGTTTCTTTCCAAACTGACATTGTTCTTGGTCCTTCTGATTCTGCCTCTTCAGTATATTTTTGTTAACATAGACTGCACATGTGGTTGACTTGTTTCTGGTTATCCAAAACTGTGATTACAACTTCACATAGCTAAGTTATACCATATCATTCAAATTTGCCTTTACTAAATTCACTAAACCTTATACTGGATTTTTCTCAAAATCTGAGTGTTGGTGCTCCCAATTCGAAGTTCACAAAAAATTAATAGGTAATCCCAGCTCCTCTTACTATGCGATTACATGACTGGCTCCAAGGAGGACACTTTGCAACACAGCATGCTGCTCCATCTGTTAATCATGGAAGTGCACTCTTCATGGACAACTCAATAAATGTACTCTTAAATTGTTCAGAAGGAACTTAAAGCAATCCCTCCATGTTTCAGAAAACATTGTTTTTCCTTTTAAAAATTGAATCACAGTGTAGGATATCAATATTCTGCTAAAATTTATTTTATGTATTTTTCACTGAACAATGTGATATGTAAAGATCAAGATATACAAAGCAATTTATTTTAAGAATTTGAAATATATGCTTTCTTAAGTAATTTTAATTTATTCTAAATATTTTATGGTATTTTCATGTACATCAAAATTCCTTTACCAAAAACATAGATGGTAAGTAGCCAGGCAAATGCTGAATGAATAATATAGCTTCTTCTGATGTCAAAAGGCATTAATTGTGTTAAGTTATATATTCCTCATACATAAATACTAAGTAGACAATAATATACATCAATAAGATGCATATATGCTATAGTTAAATGCATTGTAAATGCAAATATGCCATGGAATTTAATTCTTTGGATAATAATTATATTTGAATTTTGCTCATTTCTTTTATCAAGTTTTTAGTACATAAAATATTCTTCATAATATTAAGAAGCTTACACTGTTTTCTCTAGTATATATTTACAATATTGATATAAATATTTTGGTGCTTGAAATATGAGTTATGTGAATTTCATGAAGATATTTGTCTCAGGATACAGGTTCCATTTAAATGTGGCTCTCAGGGCCCTTGACCTTAGGTCTCTGAATTCAGGGACAACAAATTGGATTTGAATCATTTTTCCTTAACTCTGTGACATCAATAATTATTGATTACACACTGCTAAATATGATTTTTTAATGATTCCTATTTCTAATTTGAAGAATAACTTTTTGAGTGTGCCATCCACATGTTCAACTTAGCTTCTTAATATATTATGTTTCAGTTGAAATTAAAATTCACAGTGAATATAGGTGTACTGGTATACTTATAGTAATAATTTTTCATGAGTATACATTGACTTCAAAGTTAATTTGATTTTTTAAAGTATAAAATTAGCAGAAATTCCCAATGTTTTTTCACTTACTGGTTATCTCCAGCCAAATTCAAGCTTCGAAACTCAGCAAATCACCAGAGGCTGGCCATTTTCTTCTATATTGTTACTTTCCTGGAATTTAGACTGTTTGTAAAGAGATTTCTCTACTGTCAACTGTTATTCCATGTCAAAGCTGCCTATCTACCCTTTGCCTCATGTCACACGGTTCCATGTATACTGGGGTTCTTTGTATGAGAGGCACAGAAAATAAGTCATTTTGAGAAACTACTCTCTTCTTAGAGAGTCTTACAGACTGATTAAGGGAAAGAGCAGATTAAATAATGCTTTCTGTTACTTCTGTATACCTACCTGTCAAAGACAATCTTTGATCTATGCAAGCTTTTCCCTGAAGAGGAACTCCATCTGCAACACACACTTAATGTTTGTCTTAAGATTTTCACTATAAAATTACTAATAAAGAATTTTGTGCTGCATGGACTGTACACATGCAAAGCAAACAAGATCATACAGATGTATGCACATTCTTTAAACTTGAGTACAGTGTGCATGTGTTGCACTGAAGAAGTTAAGGATAGGGGTCTATATATCCTCAGAAAATGTAAAGACATATATCATTTTGTAATATAACTTTTGAAACTGAAAACAATGTTGAAAACATAGTGGAGAATATAACTCACTGGTTAAGTACAAGCTTTATGTGAGCAAGGACCCACCTTTAATTTTCAGTAACCAAAACTTATATATGAAAGACATATGCATATGTTTTACAGAATAATATATATAGCAAGCCTAATCCATGTGCTTAAACTAAAATTTTACATATAAAGATGATTGCCTTTTTGAGTTGTTCATACATGTGACAAGAAGTTTTAATCCTCCTGTAAATAGGCCAATTCCAACTAAGTGAAAATATTGTTCTGATGCTATATTTAAATATGTTTAGTGAGCCAAACGTTAGTAACTAAGTGACATCCAGATGAATACATCATGCATACTCCAAAAATCCTGATGTGTGATCATACACTCTATCCTTAAACTTGAGTAAAGTAAAAAAGTGACAGATCTGCTTCCTGAGGAGCCTGAATTTTGCAGTGTGCATTTGTGATTGTCACTTCTACTTGTCATTGTGCAAAATTGTCACTGAGAAGCACAGTAGTGTGCCTTAAGGTTTTGCTATGTTTCATGTAGTTGGATTTTGAAAGATAATCAAATGTCAAACTTATGGACTGTGCTGTTTTATTTTTAAAAACATAAAGTAACTACAAATTATTTTAAACCGTTTGAAAGGGTCATAATACATAAAATTTAGAACATTGACAATACTTCCCTACAAAATTATTTTAGTAAAAATCATTAATCTTAGAAAACAATCAATAATTTATTTAAAAATCAACTGTTGAAAAATTAAAAACCAGCAGGAAATATTTCATCGAACTGTAAAAAATGTCAACAAACACAAAAAAATAAAGATATTTTTCTTCATATACAATGCTCAAGCCATAGGAATACTTAGATTAAACCTAATACTGCATTTTACACAATGCTCAAAACTCAGAAAGTGTGCTCAGTTTTTAATTTATTTTGTGAGTGAAAATCAGTAGAAGTATCTCTCTGAGACTCTTTCTTGGAGGTACATTACATTAAATGTTTAAGACAAATTATTCCTTTTATTACATTTTTAAATGAACATTTTACAATTTAATTTCCATTGTTTTAGGTGTTTTATTCATTTTACTGTATGTTTACAATTTCCCTATATGTGTATCTGTGTATCTTGTAGAAATAGTGAATCAGATTTGCTGGAACTAGAATTATAGATGGTTTCTTGTCAGCATTTGGATGCAGGTAACTAATCTTGGCTTCCATAAAAGAGAATTCAGTGATTTAATTGCTGATCCATTTCTCTAGAGTGCTTAATTTTTTTTAACTTAAAATATAATTTTATCAGTGTTGGGGATTTAGCTCAGTGGTAGAGCACTTGCCTAGCAAGCGCAAGGCCCTGGGTTTGGTCCCCAGCTCCGAAAAAAAAAAATATATATATATATAAGATATATATATATATGTAATTTTATCTTTTTTTCTCTTCCCTTTCCTCCTTCCAACTCTATATATGTGCCCATCCCCCTCTTCAAAATTGTGGCTTCTACATCTTTAATTGTAACCTGTATAGTATATGTGTATATGAAAATACATATTCATAAACATATAAATATATTTTGCTCAGTCTGTATAACATTAGAGTTACTAGATATTAGTCCATATGGACCTAATGCAGATTAAATGGAGTTATAATGGTAGAGTTTTAACCCATTCACACTGTTGTCCTTTTTAAAAGAGAAAAACGATGCCATAGTTGTACACAGCAGCAAAATTGTACCAAAACACAGTAAAGTGTGCAGTGAGTCAGAAGAAGCTGGAGAAGAAACCATGATTCTTCTCCAGTCTCCAGAATTGAGAAGAAATAAATTATTCACCTTTTGTCCCAGGTTAACCAAAAAAGGTAACCATGGCACTATAATTCGTACCAGAAATTGAGATGGAGATGGGAAAAAGGAGCCATGGCATTGGTTTGGGGAAAGGAGGTATGGAAAGATGGTTGGAGCCTTGTTACAGGAATTTTATAGAGGGCTCAAAGCTTAATGGGCTATTCTGTTCTGTGGAAGCCTGGAAAATACAAATGCTAAAAGAATGTAGAGGAAAGCAAAGGTTATATTAGGGTTCTTTATATGATGTTTTTAGTTACTAATCTGTGATATGAAACTTTCTGTGCTCTATCAGTACAATAAATATTCATTACCTGCAGCTTAAAAATCAGCTGTGATTAATAAGTGATCCACTGAAGCAAATTTTCTTCAAACTGTTTCCTTAAAGTCAACACATAGAATGATAATCAAAGGCCACCAAGGCTATATCTTAACGAGTAGTCAAAGTTAGTAAGGTATAAGAGTCTCATGAATACTACTTGTTTAGAATATGTGGTAGAATTATGGAGAGAACTGATACTGAAAGACACAGGCAAGATTAGTGGTAGAAGCATAGCCTCAATTTCAGAGAAGCCCCTAGAATATTGGAAATGTCTATGATAAACCTGCTTGCCTTTATTCTAGGCCTAAATCCAGACAATAATAAAAGAAAATATGTGCATTCATGAAAGTTAATGCAAGCTCATACTTTTAAATGACTTCTCTGTTTTTTGCATTTCACCAGTGGATCATTATCTTTCCTGAGAGAATGTTCCTCCAATTGCTTCTAAGCTTGTCATTTGGTTAAATACCACATCATAATTTCAAACACTGGCAAGTAGTAGCAAAATCTTCATGTCTAAAATAATTTTTAAGAGAAACTATTGACTAAAAAGTGTACCTTGAGGACCATAAAATTGATTACATATATAAAAGAGTTATTAATGTTGTGTTGCTTTAGAGACTGTCAAGTAAGTGGGAGGGAAACAAAAAGGTTGAATAATCCAAAATTTTTATTCTTAAAGATTTTTCAATCTGATAAGAGAGTGGATTTATTTGAATACAATTGTTATGTATGTTTAGCTTTTGTGTGGCATAAAGAGCACATACGTAATAATGTTGAGTGCAAGGAAATAAAACTTTAGCAAAATGGGCTATGTGTTGTATCACTAGAGAACATGCCATTTAAGTTGTACATGAGTGTAGTTTGAATATGAAATTCCCTACCATGCCAGGTTCACATGTTGAAGGTTTAGTTTTACAAATTTCATGCAGCAGGTTAGAGACTTTATGAGACAGAGGTTAGCTAGATAATGTAAGTCATGGAGATAGGGCTTTGGGTTGAAGTTCTCACTGCCCTGTCTTGTCTTTCTCTATGTAACTAGGCTACCATGATGTAAACTGCTTTACTGGACCACGCTATCCTGCTCCCTAGTCATGGTAGATTAGTAACTCTAAAGAAAAGAACCAAAATAATTTCTCCTTAAGTTGTTCTTGTCAGCAATGTTGAACAGAATAACAAAGAAAGTAACAAACAGTGTTGCTTCTTGGACAAATGGTTCATTCAGACATGGATATGTTTATAAACATTGGCTTCCAGTACAGGAGAGGCTAAAAGAGGCATTTGAGAATTAGAAAAACATGAATGAGTTTAACAAAGGGGAAAACAGTGAGAATTTCAGTATGGACAATGCATAAAACATGCAGAAGAGATTTGGAAATTAGACAAGAAGTTGAGTGGTGAATATACTGTAAAAAAAGCAAACATAAATTCTAACTTCACTGAGTAAAAAAAAACACTTGAAAGTAAATAGAGTTGGTCTATATTTTAATACATTTCAATTCAAATGTGATGGAAAGTTGAAACTCTATCATTAAAATGTCTACGCTTAAATAGTAGTATCCATTCATTCATTAGTTAGTCCACTCTGAGCAGTAAAGGGAACACAGAGGTGATGAGATTGAAGCAAACTGAAGTTTTATGAGAGAATAGTGTTGAAATGGGAATAGTGGAGCATTGTAGTTGGATTATGTATGGCAGGAAACCAGTAGGCATATGACAGAAATTGAGGAAAGGGTAAGGTTTTAAAGAAGTAATATAAATTGCATCAAATAATTTAAACAGCAATCATTGGCACAATAATGATTAATAAGAATGAGCTCTGTCTGAGTGTTTTTAAATGATTGCATAGACTGATTTTGGCAGTATTTTGTGAGTTACCATCAGACAATGATGGATGATCCCATCACAAACTTTGATTTTTTCCACTTAGTTAAGTAAAAATGACTTAATTCTGATCTTGACAATTGTCACATTTCTAAACATATATTTTGCAATATCTGTAGCTGGCATTTTAACAATCTAATGAGGCTTAATATTTTGGGTTATATAAGTAATGAACTTGAAGAGGATTATATAGCAAATATCAGTATGGAACAGGAATTATAGCAGCCTATAAAAACTTAATGTAAACTAAGCAATCCATTACTTGAGTTGAATTGTGAAGAAGTATATGAATGACAAAGATTTCTGGAGACTTTGCTTATTATGTCTAGGAAGATAGAGTCATTCATTACTCCTTTCAGGAAAACACTAGTAATCAATTGTCTCAATTGTATGCTTGCTCTATGATAAAAATATCCTAACAAATGCAATTTAGGAGAAAAACAGACTACTTTTGCTTAGTGTTCCAAAGTGACACAATCCTTTATTGTAGGAAAGACATATATGGCTGGCAGGAACAGGAACCTATGGGCACATATCGTATCTTTACTCAGGAAGCAGAGCCTTCAGACTTAAGTGAGGCCCACTCACTGCAATAAGACTGCACAATTTTTTTAGTATTAATTTTGCTGTCTATGGCTCCTCAGAAGCCATCAATTGTCAACAGCTCTTCAGCTGGAGTGGACTTTTGAAAGCCACTTTCATGAGGGGAGCCTCATCCTTGTAGAATTTTTAATTGGTATGATTTGTGTAGATCTTTTACAGGCAACCACAGGTACTGTGCGTTCTGAGTCCAATGACCATGTAATATGTAGAAGACATAATTTTACCACAGCCCTTCTCAATCTCTGGCTCCTCCAATCTTTCTAGCCTCAAAACCTTAAAGTTTCCACAAATTTCCAAATATCACTGCCAACTAATGCTAAGTGTTCAAATAAAAAAGCCTGTGACAATAAATCCTATTCATATCACAATGTGAATAAATGTTAAAAAGTCAACCATAAAGGTTAAAAGTATAGGAAAGAAACAAAATGTTTAATGCCTGAAAGCACATTAAATAAGCAAAATGAAAAAAAAAAACAAAAAAACAAAACAAGCAAAAAAATCACCACCACCACCAACAACAACAACAACAAACCCAAAACCAAACCAAAAACAAAATAACGAGAGCACAACATTCCTTCTTTATCCTACCATTTGTTCAGTGGTATTACACAGAAACACATTTAGCTTTTCATAGACTTATCCTGGTTTGGCCCTGTATTCTGTAACTTTGCTCAACTTGCATTTTTATTTTAGGAACTTCTGAGACTTTTGTCTTCTTGTTTTCTTTCCTGGACATTTCCTCAACATTTTCTACATGGATAACTAGACTATCTGAAAATAGTTTTATGTTTTCATTCCCAATCCTTAGGTCCTTTCATTTTCATACCTTCTCTCACTTCCAATATTGAGTTGAATAAAACTAACCAGCCTAGATTCATCTGCCTTTGCCAGTAAAGTCTTATTTCTTGCCTGTGGCATTTAAGATTCTATTTCTATTTTATTCTGTTTTCACAAATTGGACTCGGTCTCTTAGCAGCATGGTGAGAATTATTCCTGTTTGTACATTTTTTCCAACACTAACAGCACAATTGCTATTTGTTGCTACTGATGTTTTCCTAGAGAGTTCTAAAGCTCTGTTCATCTCTTTCTGCCTGTTTTCTCTGTCCACACACTGTGAGTCTTAGTTCTTTTCATAGTTCAAAAGATCATTTCACTTCTTTTTCTTTCTACATTCTTCATTCGCCTCTTGAACCCATCTATTGAATTGCTATATAAGACACATTTTATTTAAACTTCTCTGTTAAGGATTTTCCTTAGTGAATGTTCAGGGATGAAAAATGACAATAGTGATACCACTTCAATGAGGGAACAGATGTCCAAACTCTTTATTAACTTCTTTTAGAATGCAAGTAGGTTCACATCACTATAACAGATAGATTTGGAATTCTGTGCTTCTTATTATGTCTCCATTAAAGTACCTGAGGATGGAGCCAATGAAGTTCCTGTTATTACCCTTCATATATACTTCCATAAATTTTGAGACTCGGAGAAAACTACTGTAATCATTAGTAGGCAGTGAAAAATGTCCTAGATCTCTACAAGGCCTTCCCTGAAGGATCTCAGCAGAACTCTAAACTTCTAGGTTGAAGTAGCTGGCCAAAAACCCAGGATAGTGAAAACAATTCTTAACAGTAAAAGAACTATTGGGGGAATCACCATCTCTGACTTTAATCTATACTTCAGAGCAATCGTCATTAAAAACTGCATGGTATTGTTACAGAGACAGACAGGTTGATCAATGAAATAGAAGTGAAGACCCAGAAATAAAACCATACATGTATGGACCCTTGATCTTTGACAAAGAAACCGAATATACAATTGAAAAAAAGAAAGCATCTTCAACAAATGGTGCTAGTCTAACTGGCAGTCTATATGTGGAAAAATGAAAATAGATGAATATTTGTCACCATGCACAAAGCTCAAGTCCAAGTGGATCAAGCACCTCAAGATAAAACCAGATACACTGAATCTAATAGAAAAGAAAGTGGGAAAGAACTGCAAACTCATTGCCATGGAGGGAAACTTCCTAAAAAAGAACTCCAATGGCTCAGGCTCTAAGATCAAGAATTGATAAATGGAACCTCATGAAACTGAAAAGCTTATATAAGGCAAAGGAAATACTCAATAAGACAAATTGACAGCCTACAGATTTAGAAAAATCTTTACTAACCCCACATGTGATAGAGGAATAATATCCAAAATATATAAAGAACTAAAGAAGCTAACTACCGAAGAAACAAATAGCTCAATCAAAAATGTGGTAAAGAGGGTTGGGGATTTAGCTCAGTGGTAGAGTACTTGCCTAGCAAGCACAAGGCCCTGGGTTCTGTCCCCAGCTCCGGAAAAAAAAATGTGGTAAAGAAGTAAAAAGAGAATTCACAACACAGGAATCTCAAATGGCCAAGAAGCACTAAAGGAAATGTTCAAAGTCCTTTGTAATCATGGAAATGCAAATCAAAATGACCCTGAGATTCCATCTTATGACAATCAGAATGGCTAAGATCAAAAATTCAGGTGACAATACTTATTGATGTGGTTGTGGAGAAAGAGGAACACTCCCTTATTGCTGGTGGGATTACAAATTGGTGCAATCACTCTGGAAATCAATCTGCTGTTTCCTCAGATGAAGACACAGCTATACCACTCCTAGGCATATACCCAAATGATGCTCCACCATGCCACAGGAGCATATGCTCCACTATGTTCATAACAACCTTATTTGTCATAGGCAGAATCTGGAAACAACACAGATGTCCCACAACTAAAAAATGGATACAGAGAATGTGGTTCATTCACACAATAACATTAAGAAGAACATCATAAGTTTTGCTGGTAAATGAATGGAACCAGAAAATATCATCCTGAATGAGGAAGCACAGACCTGAAAGGACATGTATGGCATGTACTCACTAATAAGTGGATATTAGCCAAAAATATACAGAATGCCATGGATACAATCCACAGAGCTCAAGAAGGTTAACATGCTGAAGTGAAAAAGCAAAGATGCTGCAATCCTACTTGGGAGGGTGAAGAAAGCAATCACAAGAGGTAAGGGGAGAGAGGGACCTGGGTAGGAAAGGATGGGGGAGGGGGGAAAACATGATCAGGTATTGAGGATAAGAAGAGAAGTGAAGCCCTGAGGGTCAACAGAATGAATGGAAACAGGCAAGCTCAGTAGGTAGGGGAACTCTCTAGAATGAACCAGAGACCTGGGAGGTAAGAGACTCTCAGGACTCAAAAGGAGGGACCTTAGATGAAATGCCCAACAGTGGAGAGAGGGAAATTGTAGAGTCTACTTCCAGTAGAAAGACAGGGCATCAGGTGGAGGGATGGGGTTGCCATTCCATAGTCAAACACTCTGAGCAAGAATTGGTCTTGTCAAAAAATAATAAATAAATAAATAAATAAATAAATAAATAAATAAATAAATAAATAAATACAGGGGAGAAAATGGAGAAGAGACTGAGGGAAAGAACTGGCCCAACTTGGGATCCATCTCAAGGGGGAGGCTCCAAAGCCTGACACTATTACTGATGTTATGATGTGTTTACAAATAGGAGCCTAAAATGGCTGGTGTCTGAGAGGCACAACAAGCCTTCGTGGCCTCAGTGAGAGAAGATGCAACTAATCATGGAGAGACTTCAGCCAACTTCAGATGTGGTGAGGCCTGGTGGAGTGGGAGGCATAGTGTGGTTAGGGTTATGCTCTTGGAGTCAGGGAATGAGGAACTGTTGGAGAAGAGGGGTAGTGACTGGACTGTAAGATAAAGATTAAAGATAATAAATAAATAAATAAATACATAAATACATAAATACATAAATACATAAATACATAAATAAATAAATAAATTTAAAAGTAACTGGCCAGACTTTCCAAATCATCCACTCATCTTGCGTGTAACCATCTGGTACAAAAGAAAACCCCAGTTTCTCAGATATAGCGGCACTGGGTTTGAGGCTATATGCTTCATTGTACGGTGGGAGATAAGAAGCAGGCTTCTGACCTGGCACTTGCTCAGTTGTTCAGGGTAGAAATACACATTTTTCTGTGGTATTTGGTCATGATTATTTTCTTAAGTTTATCTATACTGTGATACAAAAAGTCTAAGGTAAGTTTGTTATTTTAAAATACAAGTTAATTTTTGAGGTTTAATGGTATAAATCTTTTCTTACTTAAAAAACAAAATCTTTAACCATTTTAGATATTAACTTAAAAACAACATTTTTGCAAAATCAACCTAAAAAGAGTGCCTGCCCTTTAAAAAGTAGTGTTCAGAGAAAGAAAGATTGAGGATCGGGCAGGTGGCAAAGGTGGGAGGATATTTAAGGGGTTATGGGAGAGGAAACTAATCACTATGTATTGTTTGGGAGAAAAAGGGTAGACATTGGTTTTCTTCATGAATGAGTATCCTGATACATTATTCAGTCTCAAATGAATGTATGTATCTACAAAAAGCACTAAAAGAAATGTGTTTGTGTCAATTAGACATATAATTAATATGAACTACCTTTTTGTTGCTATGACAAAATACCTTGAGATAATCAACATAGAGATATTCATTTTGGTTCATGTTTTTAGATGAACAGTCAATGGTCACTCAGCTCTGCTGTTTTGGATCCTCTGTTGGCAGAATATCATGGTTGAAGTGTAGAGCGTAGCTCATCATATGACAGCCAGGAAACAAAACAAAACAAACAAACGAACAAAGAAGAAGAAGAGGAAGGAGGAGGAGGAGGAGGGGGAGGAGGAGGAGGAAGAGGAGGGGGAGGAGGGGGAGGGCCCAACTATACCTTTCCATAGCAGACTGCCACTGATCTAATAGTGCCTGGTTTACTTTGTGTTTGGTCAATGAATTTTCAGGGATTATAAAGACATTAAGTATAGCATCACAATTTATAAAACATAGTAAGTCCAGATAGATTAAATATTTATGGCATTTTTTACAGAATCGTGGTTACTCAATAAAAGATTGTCTTTGTTGTCCGTTTTGATTTGTGTCTCTAAGATGCACACAGTTTTGTCATCAAGGTTTTCTATATTCCAGGTGCTTATTTTGAGATATTGATTTACATACAGTGTTCAGTAGCTCTCTGAATTAGGCCGTGCTCTGAGTCCTGCATGGTGGCTATCCACAAGTAGTGTACCTCTCTCCTCATGATGTCCCTATGTTTTTGTAACATGTCCTCGTGTCCTCACCACTGGAAGGTGAGTAGAGTTAAAATAGGTCATAACTAGAAAAGCTTTAAATTCCTTCTGCCACCAAAAGAAAATTATATTCCTGATAAGGATGAGCCTTTGACAAACTTTCTAAGAAATGAGCAGCTGAGTACAAAGGGCATGAGACACGGTGGGAAATAAGTCAATTCATCTCAGTGTTGAATCCTAGGAAGTGAGCACTGACTGATGAAACTGCTGTAACTCATTGCGTAGTCTAGATGGTGCTTTTATATATAATACAAGAATTACAAAGGTAATTTTTCACTGATGATTTTAGTAATACTTTTGTCTGTGCTGCATGAAAATGGCTATGAGGAAACTAAAAGGAGTTTGTACTGATGCATTCTTGTACACAGTAGATTCACAGGGGAGATTAGGAAAGAAGGCAACAATGTAAGTGTTTAAACTTGAATTGTTTAACCCAAAGTGGTTTACCCTAAGTCGGAAAGCTCAGCATGCTTGTTCAGAGTGCTAACAGTCTGTCTGAAAACCTTATGAGATTCTGTTCATCTGGAAGGACACAGCTACAAAATGCCAGTGCATCTGCAGGACACAAGTTGACCTTCCTATGTGTCAAAACAGTGAAAACAATTCTCTTTTCAGAAAATAATACGTCAGAAATAACCTGGGGACTCCAGTTTTAGCTCTGATTTTAACAAGCTTGTCAGTCATCCTCCTTACAGCCAGGAAAACTGCACAAACTAAAAATCAATGGTTTTTCGTGGAAAAAATGGGGCCAGAGGACTAACCACATTGCTAAAATCTGAGAAGACATCTGCATTAAAAAGCCACAGCTGTTAAAAATTTGACCATAGTTATTGAGAATAAAAACTCAGGTGAAAGCACTGTCTTGGTTAATTTTGTGTCCACTTTTAAGATTTTTAAAAAATGGACATTTTGACTGGATAAAACAGAATAAAATATGTAATGTCCACTGTGATTTTGTCTAGGCTCCACTCCACAGTTACCTGGTGTCCCGCGCGCGACTTCCCGCCGGCAGGAAACACGCGGGTACTTAGAAATCCTTACTGTGACCAACTTTATTAATCTTAGAAGAGGAAGCACCCGTTGCGCCAACATGGCGCGCTTATAAACACACTAGTGCGGCGCATCCATACCTGATTGGTTGTTTACCCATGATCTCATAAGGCACGCCCCGGAGTGGGCAAAGACCTGGCACGAAGGCACTCTTGCACATGTGCACAGTTAACTTCCTGAAAGGGGGCCGGCTGGCGCGGCGAAGGCTGGCGCCATCTTGTAATGGCGGAGGCTATCCTGGCCTTCCACGTGGGGCACAGTGGAAGCCAGTACCATCTAGTGGTGGCGAATGTTATTGTGGCCCTCTACATCTCACCCTTATAATTTATATTATTTTATAGCAGTCATGATTACCCTATCACGTGCAGTGAGGAAACCTCAGCGATGTGGAAGGGCTGATCAAAGGAACAATGAGTCTCTCTCATCCCAGTGCAATGGATCCACAGATCCATGGGGTGCAAGAGCAGAGAACTCATATACAGAGAGAGTCCTGAGCAAGATAACCAAATTCCAGGGGAGGCCCCTAGTACAATGGCCACAAGTGCATGAGTGATAACGGCCTTGTCACGTTTCTGTTGAGATCTGAGTTTGCAAACCAACCAAATATGAACACTGATCCACAGCATAGGGCACCAGACAGAGCCACTCCCGATAAGTAGTGGGCACTTCATTTGGTCCTCCTCAGCTGTTACCACCAAGGGCCGTAGTCAAGCCGCTCCTATAATAAAATTTAGAATTCCCAATTGTTAGTAACTACTCCAGAAAGTTCACCCACTGTACTTGTCTAACAATAGATTGGGGGAGGATAACTCCAGACACTGCAGACACAATGTCTGCAGGAGTAATGGCTGCTACAATAGCAGCGAAAGTGTCAAGGTTTTTTCCAGGACAGTTCAGGATCAGTTATTTTTCTCTGGAACAACCAGCAGACAATGGAACCATTTCTGAGATCTGTATAACCAGGACAGAGTTCCCCAGTCCACTGTAGCTTTACGCAGCTAGCATTCCTATAAAGCTACAGTCTGTAAAATGACCAGTTAAGGCAGCAAGAGTCACCAGGGAAAATGAAGGGGGCAGCGACGGCTGGAGTCCAGTCTTCCCCAGCAAGCAGCAGTGTACAGAGGGTCAGAGAGCAGGCCATAGTGGGACGGGACACACGCAGCGGTAACACTGACTGCAGCAATGGCAAAATCTCTGTGATGACAAAGGATGAAGGGGAATCTTCTATCTTCCTCTCAGGGCAGAGGAATGACTCCAGGGACCCGAACCAGGAGAGCTGAATCTTTATGCAACCAGGATCAGCAAGTCTCAGCAACCATTCAGGCAGCTGGCACACTCTTGTAGCATCCTGTAGAAAAAACACAAACATTCCCTCTTCCCCATATAAAATATCTGGACAGGATCATGTCAATAAGTGGATCTCTCTATTTCACCTAGACAAAAGTATGCCTAGTTGTAGGGTGCCATAAACTTTGGCATCCAAAATTTTAAAATTGAAATAAAAGGAGCATTATTTAGTATACAGGGATAACTCCCCCTTTTTATTTATTAAGATATTATTTATTAAGGTAAGTCCTCGAGGATTAAATTGAGGACACTGAGCACTTGTATTTATAAATTGACTTGTATACCAAATTATTGTCTCCAGCATTATTGTTTTGGATATATAAAGAATGAGATTTTTTGACTAATTGTTCCTATGTAAGGCCTATAATCTGTCTGGTATCTTGTCCTCCCTTGCTAAAGAGCCCAGGTAATCCAGTTTGAGTTCTTAAATGTCCTATAAAGTAACAGTATTTAATGCTCTTAACCACTAAGCCATTTCTCTAGCACCTCACAAACTTTATTTACCTAAACATAAGCATTAATTAGAAATGTCGAATCTTTTAAATATCGTCTAGATTCAGTCTTACTAGAAATCCCTGAGCTGGCAGGGTGAGGCTGGGAGTTGAAAGTAAGCAAATGGAGTCTTCCTCTTTTCAAGAGGGTGTGTTATCAACTCATTACCATTTTCAAAGAGCTAGGTCTATGGTTTTGTTTAGTTGTCTGAGCCAGAGCACTGAAAGGACAGTGAGTTGTCAGACAATTTACACTGAAATCACTCACTGATTTTAAGTAGAAAACCTGTTTCTAATAAAGCATTAAGTAATTGAAATTAATTGTAAACCACAAGCCACACATTGGCTATCAGTATGTGAATTGAAAGTTTGATTTAAAAACAGTGGCTAAACTACAGAATTTAATAATCTGTGTTGAAGCAATAGAAACTCAAGAGAATAAACAAGTGATCCAACCATACATGTAGCCTTTTCATTAGATGAACCACCTATAAATACAGTAAGCACATTTCCTATGGGTTGTATGCACAAATACAAGAAGTACAAAAGCATGTAAAGAGTAAAATTATCAATTTCGTCTGAAAAATTTGTATATGCAATAGGCCAAATATCAGTATTTTGTAATAACCAATTAACTGTTGTTTGGAATAAGATATGTTTTACCAGGTTTCTTTTTAAAATACTTCTATGACTCCAGTCCGCAACTCTGTACTAACACAGCTGAAGCTTTATCTCCAATGTGCATAATAAAGACCTAAGTCCTCTGGTAGGGTGAGGTACTTAGCCAATTAACATATCCTTAGAAGCTTAAAATTAGCTTCAAATATTCTTATCTGGAGTAGTGTAACAGCTACTCCCCAAATATCAAAGCTCATTTTGAGAGCAAAGGTTTGGAGTAAAAATTTCCATATACATTGAAAGATTTAAGTTCTAACTTCTTACACTGAAAAAGCAACAAAATTACCTAATATAAGGCTGTTAGCAATCCTCTAAATCTATCCTGAAATGGGAGTTGGAGTAAGTAAACTGGCTGTAATGTTCTCACAAGTTCCAAAACCTTATCAATCCTTCGTAAATCTTGTAATAATCTCTACCTGTATGATTTTTCCTTAATTAAAAATAAGTTTGAGTTAGTCAATGTAACACTGGCAATCCTAAGTCACAATCTTTAAGTTCTCTTTGTAACACCAGAACACAGCCACAAGGTCACCTGAGTTCTGAGTAGTGACTAGGCAGCTGTCCTTAGGGCAATGGAAATTAGCATAAAAATACCGATAGTTTTAGGGCAAACCACAACTTTGGAGAGCAGAACTCGCTAGGCAACTGTTTGTGGGGCAGTGGAATTAGCATTAAAATACAGATACAAAGTTTGACTGCCAATTCTTATATATGAACGCACGATGGTGCGGTCTCCAATACCTCAACAAAGAGACAATATCCTAAATTATTTTAGAAGCCTGGTTTCTAGGATAATAATTCCATAAAAATATTTTTTCAATTTAGACCTGTTTCCCTAGGTTGGCCCATGTCACACGCTATCTAGAATGACTCCATCCAGATTACCAGCTTTGTGTCAACTTTCTGTTACCAATATTATACCCTTTTAACCATATCCAATAACTTGAAAGCCAATAGTCCATAACCAAGGCAAGTAGAGCATATTTATACATTTAAAATCAATGAGAAACAAAATTGAAGTGGCTACACATATCGTTAATATTTAGACCAAACACCATTTTTACCTTTTTAGCTATGATTTTAAGAGAAGCACCTTGTCACCTGTTGAGTCAAATAATAAGTCAGGGATCTCTCTAAGAGAAACAGCTATAAACTCTTGTATCGAAGAAGCTGAGAAGCTGTTGGCACCTTTAAGATCAGCTCGTGTAGACGCTTAGCCTCTGGGCAGCTTCTCCAGCTAATCTAGACACCTGGCTCCAGGCACAGGGCTTCAAAGACCTGATTGAAACTGTTTTTTATTCATTTGTTCCCTTTTGAAACAAGTTAAAACCAAGTCAAGGTGTGAACGACTGGCACATAAAGTTTTTACCATTTTTTCTTTTGAACATGAAACTTAAAACATTTAAACAACGGGAAATAAAAACCACAGACATACACTGACAGACATGGGGACATCCTGGTGCACCAAAGACAAACAATAGACAAAGAGGGAAAAAACCAGATGGTGTTCACTGCGACTATCCACTCGAGTGGAGTCGATATGGGCGATGGATTGTCTCAATTCCTGGACTAGTCCACCAACGTGTTGAAACCCAATTACTGTAAGATACTGAGATATATTATCTGAGCAGAACGACTGACATTTGCCAATGGAATGGAAATGAAACACAGCCCTGAATATATTTACTCACAACCCAATTACATTAACTCCATCAGGCTGTGCATGGGCACTGAGATGTCCTTTTGTTTGATTCTCCTGAATAAATTTTCAGGCGGTCTGCCTCTATCAAGCCTAATCAGTATGACTCTACAAAGCCGGAGCTTAAGCAGACTTCTTACAGGCACAAAGACAAAACTTTTCTCCCAAAAATGTTGTGTTCCTTTTATCTCCTCCCTTCTCCTCACCCGGGGCGTTCTTTCCCCAATCTTGTGGTAAGACGACAGAGGGGCCTGGTGCTTGAGATCGATCAGGATCCTTTTCTTGTTGCAACTTTTCACTACCCTCTGTTTCTGACGCGCTTCGCCCTTCCCCCAACACTCTGCAGTTTGCTGTTACAGCTGGGCAGTTCCCACGCGACCTCTGACGCCGTTTGGCGGTAACTAGAAACTCAAAGGTCAATAGAAACAACCCGATGGCTGCCAGAGCAACCATAGCGGCTCCTGCCGCGTCCAGCAGAGGACTGAGCTGGAACAGATCAAGGCTAAACATAGTCTCTCAGAGTCTTACCCGCATCCCACAGCTTCTGGACTTCTTCTGTGAAACGGAGCCTCCTCTTGGCACCGGCGATGATGTAGCTTTTTTGTGTCCCGGGTTCTCGGCACCAAATGTCCCGCGCGTGACTTCCCGCCGGCAGGAAACACGCGGGTACATAGAAATCCTTACCGTGACCAACTTTATTAATCTTAGAAGAGGAAGCGCCCGCAGCGCCAACATGGCGCGCTTATAAACACCCTAGTGCGGCGCATCCATACCTGATTGGTTGTTTACCCATGATCTCATAAGGCACGCCCCGGAGTGGGCAAAGACCTGGCACGAAGGCACTCTTGCACATGCGCAGAGTTAACTTCTTGAAAGGGGGCTGGCTGGCGCGGCGAAGGCTGGCGCCATCTTGTAATGGCGGAGGCTATCCTGGCCTTCCACATGGGGCGCAGTGGAAGCCAGTGCCATCTAGTGGTGGCGAATGTTATTGCGGCCCTCTACAACCTGGCAAAAGCCATATGTGTCT
Source organism: Rattus norvegicus (assembly GCF_021556685.1). Classification (NCBI taxonomy): domain Eukaryota; kingdom Metazoa; phylum Chordata; class Mammalia; order Rodentia; family Muridae; genus Rattus; species Rattus norvegicus. Next base: position 16,781,099 of record NC_141538.1, read on the forward strand.
TAATCACTGTAAAAGGGGCCACTTGCCCCATCCTCTCTCTCTCTTGTTCTGCTGCTCTTGGTCTCTCTTACCCTATTCCCCAACTCTCCCAATTCCCCTCCCCCCTCTCCTCATGCTCATGGACAGCTTCCCCCCTCTCTCTCTCTCTCTCTCTCTCTCTCTCTCTCTCTCTCTCTCTCTACCTCAGCATGAACTGCAGAGGCTCCCGCCTCTCCCACACTTTACTTTGCCTTCACCAAACATATTTCTTCTTTCTATATTTTAATAAAACACAACATTTCATACTGAAACTCAGATTTAGAAGCTCTGAAGTTCACATCCCCTGCTGTCACATGGAGACCCATTGCTCACTAACCCAAACTTGAGAAAACTGGTAAGCTCCCTCTCGCTTTCTGGTCAGCATAAACGTCCTCCTGGTCCTAGGGGAGTTTATTTTTGAGCTCGGAACCACCCATGTGCTTCCCTTGAGGATGGAGACACTCAGTCTTTATGACTGGTCTTTTCACTGACCCTCGTTCTAGGACCTCTAATGCTTACGTGACCCCCTCCTCTCAAAAGTGGTTTTTTTTTCTTGCTGTCTAAAGAAGGCCTAAGCTTAGACAGTCCGGGACTCACATTGAGCCACTAGTGTCTGTGTGATGACCCGGTATGTCTAGACCTGGATGGTTTGTTTGTTTTGTTTTGTTTATTAGTTACTGAATTTTGTTCTTAGGATGCCGGTAGTAACATTTTTACTAACTTCCACACCCAACGGGTTGATCTTCATCACCTGTCCCTACTTACGGGTCGTTTCTTTTAAAACAACTCTCTAGCCAGAAATCAGTAAGCTTTTGTCTCTCCCCTTCATTCTCTTGCCCCTCTGCTTGTAGTCAATTGCTCTGCTCCCTGCTCTCCAAGGGGAAAGCATGTCTCATCCCTTCCACTTGTGCTTCCACACCCTGCCAGGGACACTAGCTGCAAAGACACTGCTGCTGATTTCCTACAGCCATCTGTCTACTATCACCCTGCCCGGCTTGTTAGCATCTGACCTGCACCATGCCCTCACTCCATCCTGCCACAAGAAAGGGCAGGCATGCCTGCCTTACCATGATCCGCAGTAGGCTGTGTGCACTCTTACGTGGCATCACGTGTCCTGCCCCTTTGATTCTGTCCATGTGTCTCTCATGTCAGCTCTCTCATCTTGACCTCAAGGAAAATCTTCCTGGTCTCTCCATGTCTCTCTCTCCTCTCTCTCTCTCTCTCTCTCTCTCTCTCTCTGCCTTTCACTCAACTCCGCTCCCCATGCCCTGAATAAACTCTATTATATAATGTACTATCCTTTGAATGGTCCAGCATGGGTCTGCAGAGGCACTCCCTTCCCCTACACCTGACTGCACAACCACCAAACATATTCCTTCTCTTCTTTTAAAACACAATAATGTCCAGTTGGAGGTAAAACAAAACAAAACAAAAAAAAAAAACCCAAGAAAAACAAAACAAAGATGCCAGAGCTGAAAAAATTCTCTTTAAGCCATCAATTTCATGTACTTTACCGTTACCCTGGGTCTCAGAGTGCCGAACTACAGACTGAACTTTCTAACCTCCATAATGTATAAGAAAGTGTTGATTTTGATTTTGGTTTTGATTTTGATTTTTTTAGGACTTTCTGTTTCAATTTGTCTTGCCATTTTTTCCTTATTTTCCTTTTCATTTTTCTTTTATATTTGAGATAGAAATGATGATAGATGATTGTTTGATAGATAAATAGATGATAGATAGATAGATAGATAGATAGATAGATAGATAGATAGATAGATAGATAGATAAAGTTGGAGGAGAATGAAGGTGAGGAAGATCTGGGAGGATTCGAAGGGAGGAAAAACCTGATCAAGATATATTGCATGAAAAAAATATAAAATAAAAATGCAACTGGTTTTGAAGAATGGGTTCAAGCACCACGGGTTTAAGGACAAAGCATTTGGAAAAAATAATGACAAAGAAATATACCCAGAGCATTTTCCATAGGACATGTCTATATACCATGAAAGAGTAATTTATGTAGCAGTGACCTAAAACCTTATTATAATCAGGACACTTATCTACATAATTCTGCTCCAGGCTTTCTAACTCAAGGGGGGAAAGCAAATAAAAGCCAAGGTTCAATTCTTCTGTGAAGTTGACGAGCAATGCTCTAGTTATGGAAGAGAATTGAACATGTGGGAAAGAATATCTGAGCACTGGATAAATATTTCTCAAGGTCACATTCCCAAGTCTGAGGCTCATTAAGAAACTGAAACTAAACCCTATAAAAGCCCCGTGCTAGAGCTGCTGGGCGAGCAAGTCCTCCGAAGAGACTGTGTGCCCGCAGGTACCTGTGTTTTCCAATAAACCCTCTTGCTGATTGCATCCGAGTGGACTCGGCTCGGTCATTGGGCGCTTGGGACTCCTCCTGAGGGAAAGGTCCTCTCCGGGGGTCTTTCATTATGGGGGCTCGTCCGGGATTCGGAGATCCTCCGCCCAGAAATCACCAACCACCCACCAGGAGGTAAGCCGGCCGGCATTTGTCTTGTCTGTTGTGTCTTGTCCTGTGAACGATCGATCAATAGGCTCAGATCTGGGGACTATCTGGGCGGGCCAGAGAAGGAGCTGATGAGCTCGGACTTCTCCCCCGCAGCCCTGGAAGATGTTCCAAGGGTGGTTGGAGGAGAGGGAGATCCGGATCCATGGCACCTCTGTCCGTTTTCGGAGGGATCTGCGTCCTTGATGACTCCGTCTGAATTTTATTGGAGTAGAGGATCCAAGACCCTCGCTGACTCCGTCTGAATTTTTGGTTTCAGTTTGGTACCAAAGCCGCACGGCACGTCTGTCTGTTACTTGTTTGACTGTTGGAATTGTTTGTCTTCTTTGTGACCTGACTGTGGTTTTCTGAACATGTTGGTGTCTGTTGTTTGGTTCTGTTTCTCTGTTTGGTATCCCAGAAGCAGCTAAGGTTAAGCTGCAGTTTGGGCCAGGTACGGAAAATACCAGGCATTTGTGGAAATTGGTTATAGGATGCTTTGTTTTGGTCTTGTTTCTCTGGTTTGTTTTCTGTGATATTGTCGAGTGTCTTTTTGACTTTCGTTTCGTGTTTGAATTTGGACTGACGACTGTGTTTAAAATCTTGGACCGACGACTGTGTTTGAAATCATGAAACTGTTTGCTTTGTTCGTCGAAGAGTTTTACTTGGTCCCCTTAATGCTTAGTGAGTAAGAAACTTAATTTTGTGGACCCCGCTCTAGTGGCGGTGTGTTGGTTGATAGCCAAAGTTAATTTCTAAAACATAGTGTTTTATCTGTGCTTGTGCTCGCAGCCAGCTGTGATGAAGTAGGAAAGATTTAAATTTTGCTTGGGAGCAAAGAACCTTAAAGGGACAGGCTACATTAGAAATGCTACAGGAGGAACTATCTGAAAAGGCTGAGATCGAGGTGGGAGAGGACTCTAAGGAAAACAAGAACAAGGAATTGTGAGGACATTTCTCACAATTGTAAGGAATTTCTGACATTTGCTCACAGAAGAAGAGCGCTCATTAAGAGAAGTTCTTTAGGGAAGCCTGCCTTATCTGCTGGCCTTATTCCAAGGGAGGAGTCAGTCTCCAGCATGAAATTACTTTTCTCATTGGTCATCATTAACATGGAGAGTGCCTTTGATCCTATTCCCACAGCAGCCAGTTCCTGCTCCTGTGGTCAAAATGCCCCAGGTTGGAGGACAAAAAGAGCCCCTAAAATAGTTTCAAAGAATCTACAACAAACTGTGAAAAACTTTGTTTTGCCAGTCAAGATTTAGAATTCAGGCTTTGGCGGTGGCCAAGGTCAGGATTAATGTTTTCTTTTCCATGGGCCTTTAAACCCAGTGAGACAGTTTGGTAAAGGGCTACTACTGAGGTCCTGATAGCCCCAAGTGAACTGGTTACGATTCTTTTGTCAGGCACCTGGCATCTAGCACCCAGATTCTAACCATCTCTCCATCCTTTTGTTATTAGTTGTTACTAGAAGCCTAGTGTCATTTGGAGGCTGGTTCTTTTGAGAGGCAAAGCCATGGAGCTGACACTGAAGAGTGAGATACTCCTTGAGGGAAAATCTAAGTCTAGAGAGATAGTCGATAACAGATCTGCTGCCTCTCTGCTCGCCTTTCTGTTTCATAGACAAAGCTTGTGCTTATTTGTACAATGGCCTTTTTGTCCCAAGAGAGCCTTCTGGTTTAGCTGTGTGACTAAATGCTGTTTGCCCTCTTCAGTAGACCTCTATTCTCAAGATTCTCTTGTTTTCTCACCATCGCATTTGAGATGCTTGTTAGTAACTGTTACAGGTCTTCTTTACCACTGAGGAAAGACGGAATCCTACTGGAGGCCAGAAAGAATGTTCCAGACATGGATGGAAGGCCCTCACTTCTGCCTGTTGGATTCAATATGCCTAAAGGTAGGGAGTGCCAGGTCTGCCACCAGGCTCCAGGGGTGGGTCTCTGAGGGGCTGGAAAATGCCCCACCAATCTTGCTAAGATAGGAAAGGATATGAAGAGAAAGTTACAGAAATTTAAAGGGTTAAGCTAAGTTGCTGAGAGTTAGTATAAGTTACAGAGAAAGAAAGGTTAAAAGAGAAAAGAGGTAAAAAGAACAGGAAGCTAGGAAAGAAGTTAGAGAGCTAAAGAGAGATAAAAGATGAGAGAGGAACATATACTGGCCACAGTAGTTAGGGAACCTAGGAAGATAGTACCTGGCAACAGAAGAGAATTCCTGGCTAAAGATCAGTGTGCCTAATGCAAAGAAAAAGGACACTGGGTCAGGGACTGCCCAAGAAAGAACAAGAGGGGCCACTGGAGAGCTTCTCGGTCCAAGAGTGCTGGCTATAGAAGGGAAGTGTGGATTCAGGGACTCAATGCTCTGTGCTCCTATGCCCCCCCAGTGGGCCAATATCCAAAGACCTTGAGTGCAAGGGGCTACTGGCAACGAACAATACTTATGGACTGCCTGAAGAACAGTGGACCTTGGCGTGGGCCGGGTAACCCACTAGTTCATAGTCATCCCTGACTGCCCCTATCCCTTGCTCATGAGAAAATTGCTCTCCAAAATGGCTTGCGTGGGCTGAAATGGCTGGGTGAGGCCATGTGTATGCATATCTGCAGACTGTGAATGTGGAGCTTAAGACCTGTCTCAGTGCACCAGTACCTGATGCTGGGAGATGTGTGGCTTAGTGCTTTTCTGCCTGGAACACATCACTCCTGCCAGCCGGGCACTAACAATTATCACCCAATCCAGGACTTAAACTGTGATAGAGTGGCTGATGTCTTGCCTTTGAATAGAGTGTCCCAAAAGTTGGGACCACTGGTCAGCTGACATGGACTAGATTCTCCACCTGTTGGGGGCAATCTGGTCACCTTGCTGCCCAATCCTGACCTGGAGCCACTGTAACATGAGTGTCAAGCACTGGCAGAAGCCCATGGGTGGAGGAAAGACCTCTGCGACTGGCTGATTGATCCCTGCTGAAAGCCGAGGACCTTGTCCACAGATGGGAACAGTTCTCTTCATGAATGAAGCACATCAGCACTGCAGATGCCTTTACCATCTCTTGGATGCCCTGGTGAAGCCAACAACTGCAAGAGATGGCCTCGATAGTCATCAAGAAGATACTGGAAGAAATCTTCCCCCAGTCTGGAGTGCCCAAGGTAATCTGGTCAGACAACAGCCCTACTTTTGTTGCCAAGGTAAGCCAGGGTGTGGCCAAGTATTTAAAGGTTGATTGGAAATTACATTGTATCTACAGACCTCAAAGTTCAGGACAGGTAGAGTAAATAAATAAAACTCTAAAAGAGACCCTGACCAAATTAAATTGACCATGGAGACTGGCGCAGACTGGGTTACACTCCTTCCCTCTTGCTCTCTTCAGAGCAAGAAATACCCCTTCCAGATTCAGCCTTACCCCCTTTGAGATCTTATATAGGGCCTCAGCTCCCCTGACTGTATTAGATGATGTTACTGAACCAACATGTCATAGTAATAATGATTTGTATGCCAGGCTAAAAGACCTACAGGTGATACAGAAAGAAATCTGCTCACAGCTGACAGCAGTCTATGCCCCGGGGACCCCTGAGACATCTCATCAGTTCCAGGTCAGAGACTGCAGCTGCATACAATGACACGGAGCCCAGACACTCGGGTCTCCCTGGAAAGGACCATACCTGGTGCTGCTGACCACCCTGACAGCCATCAAGTCTCAGCCCTCACCAGCTGCGTACTAGCTGTTGGGGCTGAGAGCTGGGACCTAGAGGGACACTCAGATCTTCAAAAAGCTCCCTAGACTTGCACATCAGATAAGTGAATACATCAGAAACTGACTGGGAGGTTGCTATAATGCTCACTTGAGAAGTGTGCTTTAGAAACAAGAATTTCATGTTTGCCCTGGGTTCCATAGAGATAGGTGTGGGAATAGGCTTGATTTCTATTGCAAATGATGTAACATTGCTTATGTTAGTACTCCTAACACTTCTTGGGACTGTGCCTCAGGGAACAAAACCTGTATAAGTTTAGAAGTTCTAAAAGACAGTCATGACCTTGGTGTATAGGTTCAGATAGTGTCCAGATTGGAATCCTGATGCTAAAGACTTAGTAAGACACAAAAAAGGAGTTGAGAATTACTTAGGGCTAAGGCTATCTAGGTGCTGCTAGGGCAGCACAAGGACATCTGCTGTTGCAATGCAAGGCTTATAGAGAAATCAGAACTGCCATTGACTCAGATATAAAAAGAGTGAAAGACGTTTTAGCTGACCTCCAAGAATACCTAACCTCCCTCTCAGAGGTAGTCCTTCAAAATAGGAAAAGATTAGACCTGATATTCCTTAAAGAAGGAGTCTGTGTGCTACACTGAAAGAAGAATGTTGCTTCAATGCAGACCATTCAGGAGTAATTAAAGACTCCATGAATAAACTTAGAGAAAGGTTAGACAAAAGGCAGACAGAGAAGTGCATCAGGGATGGTTGGAGAGCTGGTTTAGTAGATCTCCTTGGATGACTACTCTGATATCTTCCCTTATGGGACCCCTCTTAGTTTTGCTTCTGCTTCTGATTATACGTCCATGTGTGTTAAAGAAACTAGTTAATAGGTTTGACTCCTACAAAAAGATAGAGACGCTCAACAAGGTTGGTTTGAGTCTTGGTTCACTCGGTCTCCCTGGATGACTACCCTACTCTCTGCTATATGGCTGGGCCATTACTAATAATTTTCTTGGTTTTAGTTTTTGGACACTGCGTGACAAACAGGTTAATTGCTTTTGTTAAAAATCGAGTGAGTGCTGTGCGGTTGATGGTTCTGAGACAAAAGTACCAGTCAGTTAGGACAACTGGTGAGACCAAATGCAAGACTTGATATCAAAATTCTAAGATTAGAATTACTTAATAGAAGAAGAGGGGAATGAAGGGAAAAGTATACAGATTTGGGGTTTAAAAATATGGAGTTGGAAGAGTGTGTTGCAGGGTTCACAGACTCAGGAATAAACACTGTGAAAAGCCAGTCCAGGCAGCCCCGCCCTGCCACTACAACTAACAGACCATAAAAGGAAAGGGATGCAGAACAGACCAGGAGTCCCGGATCTGACTCACAGGCCACCTGGCAGGAAGAGATAAGCCTCCAGCCCCCGACATCCAGGACGCCCCAAACCTGCCAATGTGTGTAGCTATACCTTATTACCTCATCATGTGAAATAGCCAATCATATGTGAACATGTCTATGTGCCTCGTTTGAATCCACCAATCCCCGTAACTATGCATCTGCTTCTGTACGCCTGCTTCTGCTTCCCCAAACCCTATAAAAGCCCCATGCTGGAGCTGCTGGGCGTGCAAGTCCTCCGAAGAGACTGTGTGCCCGGAGGTACCTGTGTTTTCCAATAAACCCTCCTGCTGATTGCAAAAAAAAAAAAAAAAGAAAGAAAGAAACTGAAACTAAATTTAAAAATTCTATAATAACCTTCCCCACACTATGAAACACCAACAGTATATAACAGGGGGATACAATGAAAGCAGAAGAAAAACACAGGATTTGTGCCTGAAAAGGGCCATTGAAAAGCCAAAGTCAACAAACAGTGGAAACAAAAACAAGGATGCTAGAGAATTGACAGCCAGGTCACTTATCAAACTACACAATGTTCAGTTTGTTCAGAACAAACCCTGAAGGTAAAGCCTACTTGCTGAAGCTCCAGTTGTCTAATACAAGATAAATGGAAGAAAGAAACTGGGTGTAAGATGCAGATCCATGGATTTAAACATAGCTGCAGTTACTCTGCTCGTGGCTTTAATGGAAAATGGACCACATGCAGAGAAATACTGGCAATGCAACAGAGAGAAGTGGGCAGAAACAGTGCATAGTAGCAGAACATTGTCTGTCACAAACAGGCATCTAAGAAACAATAATAAAACTATGTCCCCATAAAAAGAATTAGATAATGTTCCCTCTGTTTCTATTTTGTGGAATAATTTGAGCAGAAATTCAGTTAAATCTTGTTTGATTTCATGTTACAATTCTGTACTAAAACTATCTAGTTCTGGACTTCTTTTAATTGTGAAACTTAATTACTGCCTATATTTCACTAGGGGTTATAGATCTTTTTAAATTGCTTGTTTGATCTTGGTTTAACTTTAATAGGTACTAATCAATAAATTATCCGTTTCTTTTAAACTTTCCAATTTGGTGAAAATTAGATTTTAAAATCCTTATGATCCTCTGCATTTCCTTGGTGTCTCTTTCTGTTGTGTTCATGTTTTTAATCTCTAATGTTGTTATTTTGGATCCTCTTTCTCCACATGATCATTTGTCGGTCTTATTGATTTTCACAAAAGGCCAATTCTTTGATTCATTGATTCTTTATATTATTTGTTTGTCTATTTGCTTTTATTCTGATGATTTTGGATTATTTTTTCTACCTACTATTTTTTTTTCTGTGCAATTTCTTTTTTTCTACAGATTTTGGGTATGCTGTTAAATTACTCATAGGAGATCTCTCCTTTTAATTTTTCCCCTTGTAGGCATTTATTACTATGAATTTGCCTCTTTTAACTGCCTTGGTGGTGTCTCATTAGTCTGGATATGTTGTATTTTCATTTTATTTAATTCAAAGGTGTCTTTAATTTCTTTCTTAATTTGTATCTTTTCTCAGTTTTTATTTAGTATTAAGTTCCATTTCCGTGAGTTTATAAGCTTTCTGTTATTTTTCTTTTTTTTTTTTTTTTTTTTTTTTGGAGCTGGGGATTGAACCCAGGGCCTTGCGCTTGCTAGGCAAGTGCTCTACCGCTGAGCTAAATCCCCAACCCCTTTCTGTTATTTTTCTTGTTGTTGATATCCAACTTTAATCCATGGTGTCAGACAGAATGCTGGATTTAATTTGACTTTTTTAATCTATTCAAACTTGCTTATATCCAAGTATGAGGTCAGTTTTGGAAAAAGTTTGATGAAGTGCTGAGAAGGTCCTTTTTTTTTTTTTTGTATTTGGGTGATATGTTCCGTAAGTATTTGTTAGGTTTATTTGGTTTATACAGTCAGTTAGCACCTGCATTTTTTGTTTACTGTTATCTAGATGGCCTTCCTAACAGTGAAAAGAGGGTATAGAAGTCACAAATTTCCAGAGTGTGAGAGTTAATATGTGACGTGAATATAGTAGTGTTTCTTTTATGAACTTGTTTACCCTAGTGTTTCGTACATAAATGCTTAGAATTGGACTACCCTTTAATGGATTTTTGTTCTGAAGAGTTTATAGTGCTTCGTATCTCTTCTTATTAATTATGATTTAAGATTTCATTTGTCAGATATTAAAATGGCTACTACCATTTTCTTTAGGGACTTATTTACCTAGAATACATTTTCCTATCCTCATACCCTGAGGAGATTTCTACCTTTTATATTAAGGTATGTTTCTTGTTTGCTGAAGACTGGATCCTAGTTTTTAATCTATTCTGTTTCTATCTTTTTATTGGGGAATTGACAACATTCATTTTGAGAATTATCAATGTACAATGTTTGTTCACTCTTTTTTGTTGTTGTTGTGATGGTTTGGGTTTTTTTCCATTCTTTTGATTTGCTGATCTGATATTATTTGTTCCTTGTGTCCTAAATTTTTTGGATGTTTTAAGCCTGGATTTTTTTTTATTTAACTATATCTTCTTTGTTGTCTTTGATGTCTGAGATTCTCTCTTTCATCTCTTGTATACTGTTCATGAGGCTTACTTCAGAGTTTAATGTTAGACTTCCAGACCTTTACATTCACAGATTTCCCTCACTTTGGGAGTTTCTCTGTGATTCCATGGCCACTTTCATTTCTTGAAGCATTTTCTTCATTGCATTTGACTGTGTTATGATAGATTTCATTACTGATTTAATAATGTCCTTGTAAAGGTCCTTGAATATATTTATAATAACCCTCTCAAAGTCCTTGTTTTGTGTTTCTCCTACATTGCATTTCTTGAGCCATACTGTAGTAGGGTTTCTGGGCTCAAGTGGAGAAACATTATTCAGGCTGATGTGGATGGTGTTTTTATGCTGGCACGTGGGTATCTGAGTTTGGGATGATGGCAATTGTAGACATTAGTACCTGCCTTTGTCTTCTTTGTGTAGGTGTAATATTGCTTGGTCTGTTGCCCTTTATGTGAAGGGCTCTAGCACCAGGTGCCCAATCTGTGGGAGTTCAGTGGAGACCTAGGGAGGGGGCGAAAGAATGGGGAAGAGGAGGCACAAAGAATGAGAGCAAGTCGATTATCTGATCAAGCTCTCAAACTTTATTTCAGGGCTGCGGCTTAAAAAGACAAGCAGACCAGAAGGCCACACAGGGTCCAAGACCAATTCATCGTCATCAGCACCATCCCATTAGCCAAAAACTGTAAATTGTGGGTGTACTGATAAAAACAGACAACTGGCTAGGTTTCCCAGAGCCGGAGGCTGTAAAAGTGATAAGAACAGAGAACTAGCTAATTTACCGGAGACAAAAGGTGGTAAAAGTGAGTCCGAGAAAATTCCTGAGACAGAGCGTGCTTGGCTCCCAGCACCAGGGTGCTCTCCTTGAGAGATCTCTCATTGACTAGGTGCAAGTTTGAGAGAGGGGAAAAAAACTTGGGCAGGAAGAGGCAACAGCTTTCACAGCCCGCAGCTGCCAGTCCTTTCTGCCTCTGCTTGCTGCTTCATTTGCTCGGACTGGGCTGCGCCAGCAGAAGACTGAATAGCCAGCGAGGGATGCAGGGAAGCTTCTAGCGGTGTTGATTTCAGGGACAGCAGATCTTTTCCTCAAGCAGTGGTATTATAGCTCTTAAGACAGAAGCTCTCAGACAATGGAATAATTCCTTCACACCTTTAATTCTGAAGATGACAGATAAATAGTTTTTTTGGATGGGTCAGTGTCTGACAGCAGGTACTCCCTATTGGTTTGCAGTGAGAACTTGGGAACCCCTTACCTACATATTCGGGGATGTGGTCCTGTTTTTGTGACTGATTTGTCTTGAGCCAACTTGACCTGTGGCCATGTCCTTACCTGTGGAGGAGAGGTTTGGGGTGTGTCTTGAGCCTATGTAACCTGTTGACAAGTCCTCACCTGTGGACGAGGGTCTTGGGACCTTGCTCTACATGACTGGTCTATTTCAAACCTCTCTACAGGGGTTTGTGGGGAATGGGAGCTGCAGCTAGTGAGACCCTGATCTGAGAGACTAGGAATGCACCTGCTGTCCCTGTTAGGGTCTTCCAGGGATTCAACCTGTCTTGACCAGGAATCAGGGTACCTTTTACTGCCCACCACCCCACATGTAGAGAAATATTATTTGGGCTGATGTTGATTGTATTTTATACTGGCATCTAGGTATCTGGGTTTGGGATGATGGTAATTTTAGACATTAGTACCTGCTTTTGTCTTTTTTGTGTAGGTGTTCTATTGCTTTGTCTTTTGCCTTTTATGGATCTTGGGAATGTATGATGGCTCTGGCTTGCATGGCAGAGAGTGGTTCTGACTCTGCCAAGAGTGGCCACTGGGGTTCCTAAGTAGAACATATTTTTAAGTATTAGGAGGTGAAAAGAAGAAGGAAGGCTAAATGGTTGGATATAGTGTATAGGACAAGGGAACTTTGGGTCTTTTCAGGTCCAGATTGCCAGTTTCCCAGAGACCACCAGAAATTCAACAGTATGTAAAAAGAGACTTTATTTAAGCTCAAGCTCAGACTTTTCAAGACAGTGGAAAGTGTGGAAGACCCTGAGCTGGCACAAGCCTTATCTATTTATCATGGTTGCTGTAGCAGGGTGAGGGACTTTCTAACTCAGAAGTTACATGATTAGATGACATTTGCTTGGCAAACATCTATTGGCTAGCAATGATTTTAGTTTGGTATGAACAATGGTTGCTAAGCTTAATCAACCTACTTTAGACAGTAAGTAGTTTCTCCTCCAGAACTGATTGGTTGTTGTTAGAGGGTGGGGATGGCTATTTGCTTAGGAGAATTGTGATTGTTGCCAGGGTGACACAGCTCCCAGAACAATTTGGGGTTTCTCCAGAAGCTGTGTTCATTCAGAGGGCAACTTTATCATAAAATGAACTCAGAAAGCAAAATGGGAGTTTATAATGGTAAGCTGGTCCCTTCATGATTGTCAAATAGATTTATGAACTCAGAAGGTAATGGAGGAAGATGGTGAAGATAGGTACCTGTATGTGGTCTAAAAAGGGCAGTGCATACGCCTGGAACTTTGGAAATGAAGAACAGGAAGGAGAGTGAAAATAGCCTGTCTGATATCCAGAGCAGTGTTGCTAGCATAATTCCAGGGAGAGAGTGCCTCTGAGGGTTAGAGGCTGAGAAAATGAACTTATTTTAACTTGTGGTAGGTTCTTTAATAGTCTTGGAATGTAATGGTTCTCCAGAATAGAGGACCAATTGGCTAATATCTGCTAATTAGTGAGTACATACCATTTATGTCCGTCTGGTTCTAAGTTACCTCACTCAGGATGGTATTTTCTAGATCCATCCATTTGCCTGAAAAACTCAGGATGTTCTAGTGCTTAATAGCTGAGTTATATTCCATTGTATAAATGAACCACATTTTCTGTATGCATTACTCTGCTGTGGGACATCTGGGTTGTTTCCAGCTTTTGGCTATCAAAATCAAGGCCATTATGAACATAGTGGAATATATGCTCCTGTAGAATAGTGGAGAATCTTTCGGGTATATGCCCAAGAATAGTATAGTTGGATCTTTAGGCTGATTTATTTCCACTCTGAGGAACCTCCAGATTGATTTCAAGAGTGATTATATCAGTTTGCAATCTCACCAGCAATGGAGGTGTGTTTCTCCTTTTCCCCATCCTTGCCAATATATGCTGTCATCTAAGGTTTTGATCTTAGTTATCCGATTGGAGTAAGGTGGAATCTCAGGGTCATTTTGATTTGCATTTCTCTGATCACTAAGGACCTTGAACATTTATTTAGGTGCTTTACAGCCATTTGAGATTCTTTGGTTGTGAATTCTCTGTTAATTTCCATCCCTAATTTTTTTATTGGGTTGTTTCCTTTTTTTGATGTTTAGCTTCTTGAGTTCTTTATATATTTTGGATGTTAGCCTTCTATGGGATGTGGGGTTAGTAAAGGTATTTTCCCAATCTGTAGGTTGCTGATTTGTTCTATTGACTATGTCCTTTGCTTTACAGAAGCTTTCCAGTTTCATGAGGTACCATTTATCAATTCCTGATCTTAGAACATGAGCCATTGGAATACTGTTTATGAAATTCCCCCTGTGCCAATGAGTTTAAGGTTCTTTCCCATTTTCTCTTCTATTAGATTCAGTGTATCTGGTTTTAAATGGAGGTCCTCGATCTACTTGGATTTGAGCTTTGTATAAGGTGATAAATTTGGGTCTCATTTCATTTTCCTACATACAGATAGCCAGTTAGATAGCACCATTTATTGATGTACTCAGTAATAAGTGGATATTAGCTAAAAGAAAAGTACAGAATACTCAAGATACAGGCCACAAAACTCAAACAACTTAACAAATCTTAGAGTCCAAGTGAGGATGCCTCATTCCCACTTGGAAGAGAGAAGAAAGCAATCACAGGAGGTAGGAGGGAGGGAGGCACCTGGGTGGGAAAGAGGACAGGGAGGGGAAGAGGGAACATGATCAGGTATTGTGTAGTGGAAAAAGACTGAAGCCCTGAGGGTCAACAGAAAGATTGGAAACAGGCAACCCCAGGAGGGAGGAGGTGGTGGTTGGGCTCCACAGTATATGAGAGAATTGGGAGTTGAGAGACTCTCAGGACTCAAACAGAGGGACCTTCTATGAAATGCCATACAGTGGGGAGAGGAAACTTATAGAGCCCACCTCCAGCAGAAAGACAGGGCATCACGTGATGGATGGGGCGGCCATCCCACTGTCAAAAACTCTGACCCGTTACTGTTCCTGTCTGAAAGAACTGTAGGGACAAAAATGGAGAAGAGGCTGAGGAAAAGGAGGTCTAGTGACAGGTCTAAGTTTGGCTCAGCTCAAGGGGATGCCCCAAGGACTGACACTATTACTGAAGCTATGGAGTACTCACAAAAAATGACCTATAGATACTGAACTCCCAAAAGACCCAACAAGCAACTTAATGAGTCAGATGCAGATATTTACACCCAACCAATGGACAGAAGCTGGTGACTGCTGTGCTTGAATTAGGGGAATGCTGGAAGAAGGTGAAGAGGATAGGTACCCCTGTAGGAGGACTGATCGTCTCAATTAACCTGGACCCCCAAAATCTCTCAGACACTGGACCACCATCCAGACACCCTACACCAGCTAATATGAGACCCCAACACATGTACAGCAGAGGACTCCTGGGTCTGTGTTCAGAGAAGATGGACGTAACCCTCAAGAGACTGGAGGCCACAGGGAGTGGAGAAGTCTGGTGATGTGGGGATTGGAGGGATGGGGACATTCTTGTGGAGACAGGGGGAGGAAGTATAGGATATGGAACAGTCAGAAGGTGGACCAGGAGTGGGATAGCATTAATGATGTGGGAAACTGTGATAAAAGAACACATGTACATATGCATTAAATTGTTATGGAATAAATAAATTTGAATATGTGAAAAAGAACCAATTGAATATATAATATTTCATAATTATTTACCTTAAGAAACTTACTTTCTTAGTTATGTTAATTATGAAGACTGAAAAGTTTTACATTATGCCAACTTTAAGGTATAGCCCAGGAAGGCCTGGGAGGTAATCTGAAAGTCTAAGAAGCTTAAAATGCTAGGGATGCAGTTCACAGGGAAATTTGAAGCACTGAGAACAAAGCTCTAACACAAGTGGAGGGTTGTACACCCACTCACCAAGGTAAAGATATCAGGAATCTGCTTTCTCTACATGCTCTGCCTGTAATTAGGCTCTCAACATGTTCGATGATACCCACTGTCTTAATCACTATCCTATTGCTATGAAAAGAGAACATGACAAAGGCAATTCTTAGAAAATAATCAATTTAATTGTAAGGTTACTTATAGTTTCAGGCTGTTAGTCCATTATCATCATAGCAGGAACATTGTGAGAGCATAACACTTATGGCCTTAGAACAGTAGCTGAGAGACACACTGTGTTCCAAAAGCAAAAAGACTATGCTTGGCATGGTCTTTAAAAGCCACAAACAAACAGTAGTGAGATATGTGCTCTAATATAGACATATCTATTCCAGCAAAGACACAACTCCCAATCCTAGCAAGTAGTTCTACTTGGTAACCAAGCATTAAAATATATTAGACTAGAGAGGCAATTCCTACTCAAACCACAACACTCACCCGTATTGGAAGGTGAAACACAATGTTCATCTCTTCAAGAAATAGTCTCACAGACTATTTGGGAATCCCATTATTTCATTCAAATTTACACATGAAATTAATTATTATATTCCATTTGGTTGAGAGAAATGATATTAAACTGAAGTTACAGCAATAGAAATTCCCAACTTAATTCAAAAATAAAAAGTTAGAAAGAGCAGTAGAAAAAAATGTAAGTGCAATATAAGAAAAAAGGCAATAAAGAATCCCTTCAGTAATGTGTGATTTCAGAATAGCTATGGCATTATCGAAAATATTATCAACTTAGTGTCTTTCACACTCTTACTATTCACTCTGGTACTCAGCATTTACTTCCTTTTGTTGTTCAGTTCAATTTGTTCTTAGGTTTCTTAAGTGTTTTGTGTTGATTATTAATTTAATATGTATTTCCCTCTGAGCACTGTGTTAGCTAGAGCATGGGGTTTTAGCTACAGTTTGGATTCACTCATTCTAGTTTCAAATTCTGTATTATAATTTCTCATTTTTATGCAGTTTGTATTTCCTAATGTTGTTGAATATTTACGACAAATGGCATTCTAATTCATCCAGAGTGTGTGTTTTTAATACTTATCTTCTACAATTGTGAGGTCTGAATGAGACCTCTTCCAGGACTGCCTGAAATGAGACTCACAGAGGCGGTGGTTGATGCAAAAGCAAGAGGAATTTACTCATTCTGACATGTTGGGGTTGCCAAGGAGACAACCCTGAGCAGATTTTAACGGAACTGTATACCTTGCAAACAACTGGGGCAGAATTCAAACAGTGGTAACTAGGCAGGGTACTATGCACATTTGGTGGAGTGAAACAGCTTTCAAATTGACTCAGTGGACTGTTCAGGACTTTCCAAGGGAAGGTGGGGTTGGTTGGGAATCACAGGTAGCTTTGTACAATAGTTTGGCTTGCAGCTGTTCTAGGAACTAAACTAGATTTTTTTCCTTCCTGGAAGGGAGGGGTCCTTGCGCTTGGAGGTTTGTGGTGGAATTTCCCCACTGGCCTTAGATTGACCCCAACTCTGACTCTTTCATTCCCCCTTTTAGCATAGCTTCAATCTTGAAGCTCATATTCTTGATTCCCCACTTACAAATGTATATATTGTTCCCTTAAAATCATTAACTGGACTGTATTTGTTAATACTCTTGTAAAAATTACTAAGCAATTTAAAATGTGGGGGCCAAAAGTTAGAAGAAAAAGCAAAATTATTAGGGGTCCCAGCAAGGTAGAATTTAAGGTCTCAAACCATCCTTGGTCCTGTTCTTTTTCTTTCTTTTTCTTGGCAAGACCTTCTCTAATTTCAGTCATGGAGTCTTTAACTACTCCTGAGTGGTCTATGTAAAAGGAGCATTCCTCTCAGAGGGCTGCACAGAGACCTTGCTGGAGGAACAAAAGGTTTAGGCTGCATCGGTTCTACAAGACTACCTCATAGAGTGAGGTCAATGACTCCTGTAAATAGTGGATGGATGTCTCAATTCTTTCAATATCTGCATCTATAGCTATCCTGACTTCTTGATATCTCTGTCCCTGGAGTACTAAAGTGGTGGCTCCAGTGGCAACACCTCCTACACCCATACCCAGGGCTAATTGTAAAGACACAGTTGGGGTTGGGGATTTAGCTCAGTGGTAGAGCGCTTTCCTAGGAAGCGCAAGGCCCTGGGTTCGATCCCCAGCTCCGAAAAAAAAGAACCAAAAAAAAAAAAAAAAGACACAGTTATAGTTACAGGCTCTCTTTTGACTTGGTGGTCTAAATCCCACCCATCCAGCATTTCTTCAAATGGGTGGTATATTACCCTGGGGATTAACAATGCCAGAACACAGAAATCTTTTGTCTGGTCCAACATTTCTGTGTGAACACAGGGCACAAGGCCTAAGGAGCAAGCCCACCATCCATTCTGGGGTTGTATAATAAATGAAGCTTGGTAACCAGAGAAATAGGTAGAGTTGCACAAAGACTGGTAGGACAGTAGGACCTGCCCCAGGCAGAGTCCAGGCCCTTTCACTAACTGTAAGGTAAAATCTATTACCAATTTTTGAGCCCACAAGCAGGACGATGATGTATTGGACAGGGTGCTATCTTAGGAGATAAAAGCAATGTTTTCATGATAAGGGGGCACTACATCATAGCAGAGCCAGCAAGAAATAGTGGTACTAGGGTCAGATACATTTGGCGCATGAAAGGTTTTCTTGATATGATCAGTCAGGGGGGCTTGGTCAGGTGGATATTGGGTTGGATTTTCTGAAATGGTGAGGGGGGTGGATTATTAGCTGACTGAATTATCAGAGGTGGGGGCTCAAGCAGCTTTGTTGGCATGATGGCTATTTCTTTGTTGGGTCCCATTGGAGCAGTGGGAACTTCTATTCTGAGCCAGTCAGTGAAAAGGAGCCCATCATCATACCCGTGTTTATAGAGTCTAAGATCCCAGGTTTTTCCCTTGAGTCAGCTACTATTAGCCTACTTCCCTGGTTCAGTGAAGTCTATAAGGAGAGGGTTGCATGCCCTGGATAAACAGATGTGGTCAGAGAGTTCTCTGTGTGGGAACGCTCCAATTTCCATTCCAGGAAAGATGACCAACTAGGGATAGGTAGGTAGCTGGCTTCACATGCAAGGCATGTATGCAGACTGCAATTCCATTCATTTTTATGTCAACTGGTGTGGTCAAAAGGACTATGTAGGGGCCCTTCCATTGAGGTTCTAAAGACTAGGACCAGTGCCAGCAAATGTATAAAGAATCTCTGGCTTGAAACTGATGGGGTGCTTCAGTAGTCCCTGGAGCATAAAGAGCAGACAAATTGGACCAGATTTCTCTCTGTACTATCTGAAGGGTTATTAGCCCATTTATGAACTCATGGTCACCTCTGTTGGTAATCCCAAGGTCAGTTCCAGAAGCTACCAATGGGGTGGACCCCTCATAGAGACCTTCGAAGGGGGTCAAATTCAGCTGGTAAGGGGTGTTCTGAGCTCAGACCAGGTCCAAGGGAAGGAGCACCACCCAGTCACCACCAGTCTCCTAGGTCAATTTTGTCAAAGTCTCTTTTAGAAATCTATTCATCCTTTCTACCTGTCCTGAACTTTGGGGATGATATACACAATGGAGTTTCCAATTAATCTCCAAGATCTTAGCCATCCCCTGACTTACCTGAAGTATGAAGGCAGACCCATTATCTGATCCTATTACCTGAGGTACTACAACCTGGGAAAAATCTCTTCTAGTATTTTCTTTGCCAACACTGTGGCAGTCTCCTGTTCGGTTGGAAAGGCCTCCACCCATCCTGAAAAGGAATCTACAAAAACTGTTAAATATTTGTAACCATATTTTCCAGGCTTGATCTCAATAAAATCTATTTCCCAAAAGACTCCTTGCCTGCATCCCCAAAGTCTTTTTCCTTTCCCTACGTTTGTATGGGAGGGATTCACTTATTGACAAACCTGGCATCTTTCTACTATTTCTTCTGCCATATTTCTCAGGTTTATGACAAACACTTTAGAACCTTAGACTGCACTAGTTTCTGGGTGCACAGATTAGTCCATTGGTGCACCTGGGCAAGCAGGTCTCTTGTGTCAGGAGTCATAACAGGACAACCTAATAACTAGCAGGTGATTATCCTGAGATGGCCTGCCTCGGATTATTGTATAATCTGTGACTGGTTCGCCCTTATTAAGCAAGGCTCTAAAGGACTTATTTTAGGAAAGATAAAATGTTTGTCCTGTTATTATTAAACATATATAACAATCATTAAGTAATAGCACACCCCTTTGGAGCAGATCTCTGCAGACCTACGAAGATGTACTGTCTCGAAGTGATGCTGTATAGACAAATAGATGACTTCTTAAGTCTTAATGATGGTTATATAAGAATTCCTAAAATCATATCAGTGATTATAAAGCTCTTTTAGAGTGGGACTGCTATTAAGTTTTTTTCTGATAGCCAAAACTGCAGTTAGAACTCTGCCAGTCTCCCAAGTGTCACCAGTTAATTGCTCTTAGGTAATAGCCAGACTTTCTTCTACTCAGAGCACATTCCAAGAGATTGTAAAGCAATTAACCAAAGGTCATAAAAAGGGAACTAATGATTTATTATAGGTGCTAGGACAGAGGATAAAATTCTGACTAGGTTTATCTATACAAAACTTCACTAATAACTTAATTATGGTTTTAAACCTTCAATGAACCTGTGGAGTTGGGACAGGAGATGGATGTTTAGCCAGATAATTACTCCTAATGAATAGGCATGTAAACATTCTCTTTTGTAGTCCTCTATTTCAATTTATGATTTGATTTTTTGCACATGAACTTGTAATGAACTGTGTAACATGTGATCGTGTATTCTGAATGATGTTTAAGTGCTGAGGACAAAGAGAAGAGCAGGTACTGAGCTGGAGAGGCCTGAGTGAAGGTGAATTGAGCTAAGGAGAACTGAGCTAAGAAGAAATGAGCTGAAAATATCTTGACTGAGAAGAAATGCAGAGTGGAATAACTTAGAGACTATAGGTAACATAAGAGAGCAACGTGCAGAATGTGGAGGGAAAGAGGAACAAAGAAGCTGGAGAGAGCAGAAGGAGCAGTCAGGTTTCTCCTTACCATGGAACAGAACAGGTCATTCCTTCAGAGCAAGGCAGGCTTAGTCTTATTAAAAGAACAAGCCTTCTTTCTTATAAACTTGGGTTTAATTCATTTAGCATTAAAAGGGTAGAAGCTATTTCTTTCTCTATGCAATAAAGATTGGAGCTCAAATTTCATCAAGAATGATACTGTGTGTGTAAGTATGTAATTGTGAGAATGTGTGCATGTGTGTAAGAATGTAATTGTGAGAATGCATATGAGCTGGACCCACTGATATAAATGTAAATGTGTAAATGCGCATGTATGAATCATACATAAAATTATATAAGTTAATGCATATTTGCCTAGGTAAAAGTTTTCCCTTCTGCAAGTACTACTCCGTTCTCTTGGTTCAATAGAAGTTTATTGCTCCAAACTTCCCCCTAGCTTGACAAGCAAGAGGCATAGGGACAAAAGGGAAAAGGCTCTAGCAATTTATCCTCTACTTTATCTCCTGCTGTTTCAGAATGAGGTGCTAAATGCCAGAGACTACAGTTTCTGGCCTCAGAGGAACACAGTAGGCAGGTCAGTTACAGTAGCAGAGCATAGTGACTAAGTAGATATAGTAAATCTACTTATACTTATTGATAAGTAAATTTACTTATAGATAAGTAAATCAGCTACAGTAATATAGTAACTTAGACTTAGATAAGTATACTTATTGTTATACCGCAACCCTAAATATCTCATAAGACAAAGTCTTATCCCAGTGATGCTCTTTCCCCCTCCTCTGCCTCAAGAAGAACCAACACGAGAAAGAAAACTAATGCCAGGACTGGCCCCTGGCACTCTTGCTTGGACCTTAGGCAAGATAACTTTTTCTTCTTGTGTCTTCCATTGTCCATCTTCTTTAAGATAATAGTGGTATAACCAGAGATCTGAACTGCTTCCTCGGGGGAGTACTGTAGAAGGGGCCAGCCCTTAGTACAGTCATTTACCCCTCCCCCCTTTTTCTCTTTGTCTTTATTAGTTGGACTATAACTCTGGCAGGGTCTTTAGTAACAACCTCTTTTGCCATTGTATCCACAAAGTTGTTTCCCCTAGCTATGACAGTTTCTCCTTTTTAGTTGCCTGGGCAATGGATGATATTCATCTTTAGTGGTTTAAGGAGAGCCTCTAAGAGTGACTTGATCTCAGCTTTGTTCTTAATTTCCCTGCTGATCTGCTGATGGATGTCAGGAGTCCCCTCTGCTGATATATTGCCCCATGCACATGAGTAGTGGTGAAAGCATACCTGCTATTGGTGTAGTTGTTGATTTTCTTTCCAGCTTCCAGATCTAAGGCCTTGGTGCATGTGATTATTTCTGCTTTCTGGGCTGATGTTCCAGAGAGTAATGGTTCTGTCCAGAGCATTGTCACCTGTCTACCACAGCTGCCCCGGTCTTGTGCTGCCCATCTAGGAGATTGCTGCTGCTGTAAGTGAACCAGATAACTTCAGTGTCAGGCAGTGGCTGGTCAGAGAGATCTTTCTGCCACCCTTGTTCCTCTGCCAGGATCTGCAAATCATCATGGGCAGGTATGTACTTTGGGATTAGGGTCAGGTAATAAAGTAGCCGGGTTGAGGGTCACTGGAGGTATGAAAATAACTCAATCTGAGTTCAGCAACAAAGACTGGTAGTGGTTCGTATGGGAGTTACTAAGCCACTGGTCAGGGTGCTGGCACACCACACTCTCAAGGGCATTGGTGGGTGGGTGGGGCAGTGGCTTTCCCAGTCAAATCCTGTCACAAAGTCAGCATATCTGCATCCTTGACCAGGACTGCCACCACTGCTATTATTCTCAAACAGGCAGGCCATCCAGCCCCTACCAGGTTCAGTTTCTTTGACAGGTAAGCAATGGAACATTTCCATGGGCCCAATGGTTGGGTCAGCACCTCCTTAGCCATCCTTTGGTTCTCAGCCACAAAGAAATGAAAGGGCTTCATCAAAGAAAGTTGGAGAATTCTTGAAGCCCTGGGGAAGCCTGGTCCAAGGAATCTATCCTGTGATTCCCCTCTCTGGATCTTTCCATTCAAAAGCAAAGTATTCCTGGCTTTGGGGAGTCAAGGTTAGGTAGAAAAAGGCATCTTTAAGATCCAAAACTGTGTGCCAGGTCCTGGTAGGTGGTAATGAACTCAGTAGGGTATAAAGATTAGGTTCTATAGGGTGTATGTAAGCTGTATGCCGGCCGGTCTACCTCACATAGGTCTTGTTTGGGGCAATAGTCCTGGGTGCCAGGTTTCTACATGGGTAGGAGAGGTGTGTTCCATGCTGACCAACATCTCCTCAGGATCCCCAAGTCCAAGGGCCTGTTCATGTGAGACAGGATCCCCTGCCTGGTCTCCTGAGACATGGGGTATTGGCACACATATATTGGGGTAGCCATGGCCTTCAGCTCTACGTGAATAAAGGGCTGGTTGGTAGCCTTCCTCATACCTGCTGTCTGTGCCCAGGCCTGGGGGTATTTTTGGTGCACAAGTCCAAATTTTGAGATGTCTCCCTGATATTCTCAAAGTTTGTATTCATCTTCTAGTCTTATGGTCATAACCTGTATAGGTTCCTCCTTGAAACCCGTAATGGTAGGACCCTCTGGAAGGAAATGACTCTGAGCATCCATTTTAGTAAGTCTTAGTCAAGAAGGGGGTAAGGATATTCAGGTACATGACCCATACCTAGGTCAACAGATCTTCAGGTAGTCCATGAGTATTGTTAAGTCCCTGTGGTTCCTTGGACCCAAGATTTTTTTTTCTTGGAGGGAGGGCCCCTCTGCTTTGAGAATGACAGAGTGTTGTGCCCCTGTGCCCATCAGAAACTGGGGAGTTCCCCTCCACTTTCAGAATTACCTTGAAATCTGGGAGGGACTCTGAACCTCATTTCCCCCTAGTCACTCTCTTCTCCCAGAGTTAAGACTCTTGATCTGCGAGCCATCTTCCGTCTTTCTTGCCCCTCTGCCTGCTTTTTCTTGTTGAGGCAATTTCTAGCCCAATGACTATATTCTTTTCAATAGGCACACTGGTCTTTCTGTAGTGGACATCTCTTTCTCCTCACTTGTGGTGAGGTCCTTTCTTGTTTTCTCTAGCCACCTACCACTATCAGGATCTTTTTCCAGTTCCTATCTTGGTGCTTTTCTCTTTGCAGTACCCTTTTCTCTGCTTCTATCTGTTTTCTCTCTTCCTTTTCCTCTTCTTTGTCTCTATTATGGTAAACCTTCTCAGCCACCTGTACTAGCTCTCTCAAGGACCTATCTTGTAGGCTTTCTAGTTGCTGGATCTTCCTCTTTATGTCCCTAGTGGCTTCATCTATAAATGCCATAATCAGTGTGGCCCTATGTTCCTCAGCATTAGGATCTTAGGGTGTATACTGGTGGAAAGCTTCCATAAGTTGCTCGAAGAAGGCAGAAGGAGTCTCACCAGGGCCCTGCCCTACCTCTTGTACCTTTTTCAGATTGCCGGATTGCTTTGATGCATGCTAGAGACCTGCCAGCCAAGCCTGGTGGTAGACCTTCAGGCATTCCTTACCTGATATCTCATTGTAGTCCAGGTTAGGCCTCCTGAGGGGTAATCCCTCATCTATATCAGCAGCGTTCTGGGTTGGGGCCTTTATTCCCTGGGGTGTTCTCCCTGGTCTCCAGGAGAATGTTTTCCTTCTCATTGATGCTAAAAAGAACTTGTAAAAGCTGATGAAAGTCATTGCAGGTAAGCTGGTATGTGAAAAGAATGAACTCTCTTAAATTAGTGAGGCCCTTGTGGATATCTGAGAAGGGTGGTTGATGAGCTTTCCAGTTATAGAGGTCAGAAGTGGAAAAAGGACAATATTGCATGCCCTGATTCTCAGTTGCATCTGCAAACCCAAACACCCACAGGGGGAAGGCCACTGTAGTATCAAGAGACTAAACTCTACAGCTTTGTGTCCCCATGGCAGGACCTGCATCCTTATCTAGGGGGTGCAGGTAAAGGGGAGCAGGGGCTGGAACCAAATGAGCCTCAGCCCCTGCCAGTAGCTCCTTCGGTGCACTAGGAACAAGAGAAGGTGGATAAGAGGGAGGCAAATCAAATAAAAGAAGATCTACAGCTCTGATTCCTGTAAAACCGCTGTCTTTTTCCCCATGCTAGCCAGCAGCTCAGGTTGGGTCTTGAAAGTCAGAACCCTGATAATGAGAAAAGAATGGATCCATGCAGGATTAGTTATAAGTTCTTTACAAGCAATTAAGTAGAGGACCTGATCTGGGTGACAGACAGGTCTGGATACAAGCTCCAGGAACTTACACTTGACTGCCATGGTTGTAGGGGGATAAATGTCCCTTCCCAGGGACAATTAACCCTAAAAGTTGGCCACTCAGACATGCACAGGGTCCGGAGTTTCTCTTTCTTTATGTCTACTGAAAAGTTGTGTGCTCATTTCTGGACCTCTTCCCAGTGCTCGAGATCCAGGCCCAGGGAGATGGTAGAAAGTTTCTGTCCCAGGTTCAAAAATTTTGTCAGTCCAAGAACACAAAGAAAAACAAAAACACAGAAAAAAAGAAACTAGTACATAGTTCAATTGCCCCCTCTGTGGGGAGAATACACAGACCAGTCCATCCTATAGATGGAATAACTCGGACAACATGGCTCCTGTCATGGGCAAAATTCACATATATTACACACAGACTCTGCCCCTGCCATGGGCAAAAATTCACACAGACTTGCTCCTGACTCAGGCAAAATGCACATAGATCTGGTAACTTTGCTGGCTACAAAGAAGCAGAGAGCAACAGAGCTGGCTGAAAGAGGTTAAATCACTTAGAAAGGATATTCTTCAACCTGTTGATCTCCCTTTACATTGTGCTATGTGTTCCAGGCTTCCAGTTTTCATGAGCTTTTACTCATATTAGGGTAAGTTTTGTAATACAGATGTATTTGAATAATTTTTGGTCCAGCATGTAACTCATCACTCATATTTCTGACAGTAACCCATTCACAAATTTGGACTTTAGTAGTTTCCTGTCATCAACTCCCTATCTGGTTTGAATAGACCTAAGTGTGGAATCTCCCCAGGAAAAGTCAATCTCAGAAGACTGTTACCTCTTGTAACAACCTAATTATCTCTACATGATATTTGACAAACACATGTACTCTCCATTCTCTGCCTTTTAATTTTGCAGATGATGGCAGTTTTGATACCTTGTTGGAATTTCCCGTTCTATAATATCATGTAATCTGCAATTCAGGTCTTAAAGCTTCCTATGAGTAAATATATAACCCACAAGACCAGAACAAATCTAACATCAACTACATATTGCAAGGACACTTTTAATAGAAAGATTCTCACTATTTTCCTGCATAGTTATCACTTCAAAGTTCCCTTTTTTCTCTTTTGTAAGATTATCACAATGTAAGATATGTCATTATTCTACTAGGTTTCAAGTTAGGTCATCATGGTCCCTTTTATTTTATTTTCATTTTTTAAACTGAGAGCAGATGGTGTTCCTCAAATGAAGTCTTAGATTCTAAACCTGTTCCTCCACACTTTTAGCTGTTGCCCCAGTGATAGGGGAATATCTTCAAAGGATCCAGAAAGACACAATCAATGTGAGTCAGGAGGAAATCCTTGGCAGTGAGCCAATAGGGCATCTTGAGTGTGAGCCAAGGGTACATAATGAGAGGGAGCCAATAGGACCCTGTCATTGTGAGCCGATAGGACATCCTGGGTGTAAGCCAATGTGAGATGGGAGAATGTTGTCAATCTGATCAAACAGGATATCTTTGGTGAGTCTGGGATGTCCTACCATCTTATCACTCTTCACCCCTATTGACCTCAGGAGGCCTTTGGTCATTCTTAGTTGCATGCTGTCCACTGGGCTTCTTTATATGTGTTATACATGGTATATCACAATCTCTGTCACCACAATGGTTTTCTTTTCTAGAGTTTCTACCCAGCAGTGGCACTACCTGCCTCTAAATTTAAAAGGCAATTGCAGTGATTCTAACCAACTAAAGCATAGCAAACATGGCTTGGTCAGGCCTGGCCATTCTCTGCAATTTTCTCTGCCTTGATAAACAATTAGATTACACTCCTAAAAGAAGCCACCAAATTCTACTCCTTTATTTGGCTACTTTGACTTCCTAAGATTGACTAACAGGATCTAGCTGTCACCATATTGTAGGCCAGAAATCAAGACCACCCCCTTGTTTACTCAATTAACATGCCTAAGAAAAATAAAACACTTCATCCTAATATGGGATCTCTCCATTTATCTGTAAACCATCATTTTCCTGTGAACCAGGTCTGCTCTTGGCTATCAAAAGGTAGTCCTTTGTGCCCTGGGACAAATACCCCTTCTTCCTTGTCCTTGTGCCTTTCCCTTTACCCTCATCCTCTATCCCCTATTGCCCCCTCTTCCCCCCCCGTGTGTGTGTGTGTGTGTGTGTGTGTGTGTGTGTGTGTGTGTGTGTGTCTGTGTGTGTGTGCCAAGCATGTGCTTGCAAAGCAGATTTATTGAGGGGAATGGAGCAGGGTCCTGGAAAGGGGTGGAGGCAGAGAGAGGGAGTGAGAAGTAGAATGACAGAGAGAGAGAGAGAAAGTGAGGAATTTAGGAAGAGAAACTGGTAGGGAACAGGTAGGAACAGAAAGACAAAGAGCCTGAGAGAGGAAAGAAAGGGGCTGGTGCAGCCAGCAAGAAGTCCTCTTATGCTGTCCTTGTCTCTTATTCTCTAACCTATGTTCCTCTCAGGCAAATAAATCTCCTTGTGCTGAAAGCATGGTCGTGGGAGTCCTGAAACACTAGCAGTCATTTACAGTAAAGGATCTGGATTATTTTTATTACTTTATCATTATGTATGAAATCAGTAAGGGATTGTCTTAGAAATTTTGAGATAGCTCTAACTTACGCTTATTTTTGTCTCTAATATTAACCATATTTCAGCTCTATTTGTAGTGGGTTGACTTAATGCTGCTTCTATTCTAAGGTTAAACTTGTTCCTCAAGACCTTGTGCCCCAGAGACAAGAGAGTACACTATGTAACCTTGCCCACAAGTTATTTCTGATTGGTGAATAAAGAGGCCAACAGCTAATGGCTGAAAAAAGAGACATAGGCAGGGTTTAGGGTTCCTGGGCTTGGGGGTCACAGGAGAACCACAGGGCAATGGGTGGGAGAAGAAGGTGAAGGAGGATAGAAAAGCCACTATAGATTAGGTGAGTCTTGAAAATGTGGCCCAAAGACTGGCCAATTGGAATTAAGAATTATCCAGTTGAAACATAGTAATAACCCGAAGTTGTTGTAAGGAAAATGGATTTAAATATTATAGATAATATATATCTGCCCAGCTCTTGTGCTATTTAAGGCTTATTTTATGTATAAAAGTTGTGTGTATATTTTGTCTGGTAACTAAATGGTTAAAAGTGAGGTAGACACCCCAGATTGAGATTAAAACTGTTTATATTTTTAATTGACAAGCTAAGGGTTTTGCATGTGTTTTATTCTGATTTTAGTTACAGATTCTCACTATAGACAGGGATAAGTCAGTGAATAGGAAAATAATACAGTCTGAACATTATTCAATCTTTAACTTTCCATACTAAACATTTTAATCTCTCCCTCCAGCTAGAATCCACCTCCCAAGGTACCATGATTAACTGAAACAATAGCACTGGAAGAGAAAAATAGTATAAAAATGTAAGGACATTTGACATCCGAATCAAAAAAAGCAGAAAAATAAAAATGTTACAGTTCCCACAGGCTTGGCATCCTGAAAATAGTCTTTCCCTTCAAAAAGTCTATTTTTATTATCCCATCCACCTCTGCTTAGCTTAGGTATAGTTGCACCAGGGAGCCAGCCACATAAGAAATGCTCTAAGTATATTTCTACTTCACTCTTATTTATACTTAAAGCTTCTTCATTTTTTTCCTTATTGAAGATTTAGTTGATTTGGGGCTTCGGTCAATTGATATTATAAGTTGTTTACCCCCTCAACTATCTGTGGGCAGCAGCTACCTGATATCCAGTGTGCATGAAATCTAACACACCTATAATTACTTCCTAAATATCTCAAAGAACCTCTGAGTTCCAACAGAAAGCACCTTTTAGATTTAGGTCCTTTTAGATTTGGTTAGACTCTTTAAATATACATAGTCTAATAGACCTAACACTAATTTTCTTGATCCTGTATAATGAAGCAGCAGAGCTTTTAAAGGAGCTACACATCTGACATTGAAATGTCCTAATAAAGTTACTTCTGATAATAGGAAATTCATAATGGAGCTTTATCCTGTGGTTGTAGTTGCTTCAGCCACGTTGGAACCGAAGCCTGCTGACATGAGCACTTACACTTGCTGGAGTCTAGCGTTGCTGCTAGATTTTGCCTCCCTAACAGCAGTGTAAAAGAGAAATCCCTCTTTTTGTTAAAATGAAGTATAGTTAACTGTAATCCTGATCTTTCTGAATTTAAAGTAATAAGCCTGATGCCTGAAAAAGACAAGAATCCGTCACTCCTGAGTGTTTGGGATGTCCTCTGAAAGGTTGAGTTAGAAATCATGAAAGACTAACTTTCGTTGAGACATCAATTGTAGGACTTGACAAGAAAAGTGGATGTGTCCAAAAGAATGTGAAATAATTCAGGGGAAATGGAAGAGGTAGAGACCACACTAGTAGCATAGATGAAGACAGTGACTGTTAGTCACTTTCACATCAAAGTATACCTGAGGAGAAATTCAGACAGTCCACAGTCTCTCTGCTTCTATGACAACCCAGACCTACATTCCAATAGAAACAAGCTGCCACTCCTCCATTTGGAAAGAGAGGTTTACTACACATAAAAGGCACGCTAAGTAAATGCAGAAATGTTGCAGGAAGCCACAGTCAATGGTAACTTCAGACTACAGAATATAATTGGCAAGAAAAGGAGACTGGAACAAAAAGGTATTCTTACTAAGCTCTCTTGAGGAGAGTTGGACATTTCTTACCTAGTATTTTGACAAAGATCCGGGACGTGGACTTAATAACTATTTCTAAAGTGAACAGAATTTTAAAAAAGATTCTAGAAGATAAAGGAGCATTCTGTTTTTATAGTAGAAAAATGCAAAGAGGCTTTGAAAACAGTATGTTATCACTATAGGCTTCAACCAAAATTTCCTTATGTGTAGCACTGCATTAATTTTGTTTCTTAAGCAATCAAACTCTTCCAAAAAGATAAACCAAATTTTCTAATGAGTATGATCGGAAAGGTTCTTGCAATAGGTACAGTGAATTTCTTTAATTTTCTAAGAATTGAACAACAGAGACAGCCTCAAATCTTGTGTTGGCTAAAATTTCCTTGCAAAAATGGGACCATTTAGTGCACACAAATGGGAAATATATGAGTTTGAGTATTTTAAAAATGTTGTGGGATTATCATAACAACAGAGACTTTTGGGCTGTCAAACTCATAAAACTATTCGAACTTTGCTTAGAATGAAAATGAAAATTTTTTACAAAGATGTGACCTTTTATTAAAATAATTGTAGGTGGTCTTTAAGGCTACTGTTTAAAATATTATGTTTTAATTGATGAAAGTAAAAATAGTATTATATTTATTTTCAACTTTATGTAATATCAGAGGCTCTATCCCCATTGGTGAATAGAGGGGAAATGTGCCTTGTAAAAATAATTACACCTTCTGCTCCCAGACCCTGTGGGAGAGAGACCTCACCACCTGGTCAGGTGGGCACTCCTGAGACTGCAGAGCAGAAGAGACCACCAACACTGCCCACCCCTGCCCACATCCCTGGCCCAAGGGGAAAATGTATAAGGCCTCTGGGTTCCCATGGGGGAGGGCCCAGGAGTGGCAGGACCCCTGCGCCTGAGACACCGCCAGAACCTGAAGGAACCGACCGGATAAACAGTTCTCTGCACCCAAATCCCGTGGGAGGGAGAGATAAACCTTCAGAGAGGCAGACACGCCTGGGAAACCAGAAGAGACTGCACACTGTACACATTACTGATTCCAGAGGAAAAGAACAAACCCCATCTGGAACCCTGGTGCACAGAAGCTCCTGGAAAAGGCATCGCAGATCTTCCTGGTTGCTGCCGCCGCAGAGAGCTCATGGGCAGCACCCCACCAGCAAACTTGAGCCACGGGACCACAGGTAAGACCAACTTTCCTGCTGCAAGTGACCTGCCTGGTGAACTCAAGACACAGGCCCACAGGAACAGCTGAAGACCTGTAGAGAGGAAAAACTACACGGCCGAAAGCAGAACACTCTGTCCCCATAACAGGCTGAAAGAAAACAGGAAAACAGGTCTACAGCACTCCTGACACACAGGTTTATAGGACAGTCTAGCCACTGTCAGAAATAGCAGAACAAAGTAACACTAGAGATAATCTGATTGCAAGAGGCAAGCGCTGGAACCCAAGCAACAAAAACCAAGACTACATGGCACCATCGGAGCCAAATTCCCCCATCAAAACAAACATGGAATATCCAAACACACCAGAAAAGCAAGATCTAGTTTCAAAATCATATTTGATCATGATGCTGGAGGACTTCAAGAAAGACGTGAAGAACTCCCTTAGAGAAACACAGGAAAACATTAATAAACAAGTAGAAGCCTACAGAGAGGAATCGCAAAAATACCTGAAAGAATTCCAGGAAAACATAAATAAACAAGTAGAAGCCCATAGAGAAGAGACACAAAAATCGCTGAAATAATTCCAGGAAAACACAATCAAACAGTTGAAGGAATTAAAAATGGAAATAGAAGCAATCAAGAAAGAACACATGGGAAAAACCCTGGATATAAAAAATCAAAAGAAGAGACAAGGAGCTGTAGATAAAAGCTTCACCAACAGAATACAAGAGATGGAAGAGAGAATCTCAAGAGCAGAAGATTCCATAGAAATCATTGACTCAACTGTCAAAGATAATGTAAAGCGGAAAAAGCTACTGGTCCAACACATACAGGAAATCCAGGACTCAATGAGAAGATCAAACCTAAGGATAATAGGTATAGAAGAGAGTGAAGACTCCCAGCTCAAAGGACCAGTAAATATCTTTAACAAAATCATAGAAGAAAGCTTCCCTAACCTAAAAAAAAGAGATACCCATAGGCATACAAGAAGCCTACAGAACTCCAAATAGATTGGACCAGAAAAGAAACACCTCCCGTCACATAATAGTCAAAACACCAAACGCACAAAATAAAGAAAGAATATTAAAAGCAGTAAGGGAAAAAGGTCAAGTAACATATAAAGGCAGACCTATCAGAATCACACCAGACTTTTCGCCAGAAACTATCAAGGCCAGAAGATCTTGGACTGATGCCATACAGACCCTAAGAGAACACAAATGCCAGCCCAGGTTACTGTATCCTGCAAAACTCTAAATTAACATAGATGGAGAAACCAAGATATTCCATGACAAAACCAAATTTACACAATATCTTTCTACAAATCCAGCACTACAAAGGATAATAAATGGTAAATCCCAACATAAGGAGGCAAGCTATACCCTAGAAGAAGCGAGAAACTAATCGTCTTGGCAACAAAACAAAGAGAAGAAAAGCACACAATCATAACCTCACATCCAAATATGAATATAACAGGAAGCAATAATCATTAATTCTTAATATCTCTCAACATCAATGGCCTCAACTCCCCAATAAAAAGACATAGATTAACAAACTGTATACACAACAAGGACCCTGCATTCTGCTGCCTACAGGAAACACACCTCAGAGACAAAGACAGACACTACTTCAGAGTGAAAGGCTGGAAAACAACTTTCCAAGCAAATGGTCAGAAGAAACAAGCTGGAGTAGCCATTCCAATATCAAATAAAATCAATTTTCAACTAAAAGTCATCAAAAAAGATAAGGAAGGACACTTCATATTCATCAAAGGAAAAATCCACCAAGATGAACTCTCAATCCTAAATATCTATGCCTCAAATGCAAGGGCACCTACATACGTAAAAGAAACCTTACTAAAGCTCAAAACACACATTGCACCTCACATAATAATAGTAGGAGATTTCAACACCCCACTCTCATCAATGGACACATCATGGAAACAGAAATTAAACAGAGACGTAGACAGACTAAGAGAAGTCATGAGCCAAATGGACTTAACAGATATTTATAGAACATTCTATCCTAAATCAAAAGGATATAACTTCTTCTCAGCTCTTCATGGTACTTTCTCCAAAATTGACCATATAATTGGTCAAAAAACGGGCCTCAACAGGTACAGAAAGATAGAAAAAATCCCATGCGTGCTATCGGAACACCACGGCCTAAAACTGGTCTTCAATAACAATAAGGGAAGAATGCCCACATATACGTGGAAATTGAACAATGCTCTACTCAATGATAACCTGGTCAAGGAAGAAATAAAGAAAGAAATTAAAAACTTTGTAGAATTTAATGAAAATGGAGGTACAACATACCCAAACTTATGGGACACAATGAAAGCTATGCTAAGAGGAAAACTCATAGCGCTGAGTGCCTGCAGAAAGAAACAGGAAAGAGCATATGTCATCAGCTTGACAGCATACCTAAAAGCTCTAGAACAAAAAGAAGCAAATACACCCAGGAGGAGTAGAAGGCAGGATATCATCAACCTCAGAGCTGAAATCAACCAAGTAGAAACATAAAGGACCATAGAAAGAATCAACAGAACCAAAAGTTGGTTCTTTGAGAAAATCAACAAGATAGATAAGCCCTTAGCCAGAGTAACGAGAGGACACAGAGGGTGTGTCCAAATTAACAAAATCAGAAATGAAAAGGGAGACATAACTACAGATTCAGAGGAAATCCAAAAAATCATCAGATCTTACTATAAAAGCCTATATTCAACAAAACTTGAAAATCTGCAGGAAATGGACAATTTCCTAGACAGATACCAGGTACCGAAGTTAAATCAGGAACAGATAAACCAGTTAAACAACCCCATAACTCCTAAGGAAATAGAAGCAGTCATTAAAGGTCTCCTAACCAAAAAGAGCCTAGGTCCAGACGGGTTTAGTGCAGAATTCTATCAGACCTTCATCGAAGACCTCATACCAATATTATCCAAACTATTCCACAAAATTGAAATAGATGGAGCACTACCGAATTCCTTCTATGAAGCCAGAATTACTCTTATACCTAAACCACACAAAGACCCGACAAAAAAAAAGGACTTCACACCAATTTCCCTTATGAATATCGACGCAAAAATACTCAATAAAATTCTGGCAAACCGAATCCAAGAGCACATCAAAACAATCATCCACCATGATCAAGTAGGCTTCATCCCAGGCATGCAGGGATGGTTTAATATACGGAAAACCATCAACGGGATCCATTATATAAACAAACTGAAAGAACAAAACCTCATGATCATTTCATTAGATGCTGAGAAAGCATTTGACAAAATCCAACACCCCTTCATGATAAAGGTCCTGGAAAGAATAGGAATTCAAGGCCCATACCTAAACATAGTAAAAGCCATATACAGCAAACCAGTTGCTATCATTAAACTAAATGGAGAGAAACTTGAAGCAATCCCACTAAAATCAGGGACTAGACAACGTTGCCCACTCTCTCCCTACTTATTCAATATAGTTCTTGAAGTTCTAGCCAGAGCAATCAGACAACAAAAGGAGGTCAAGGGGATACAGATCAGAAAAGAAGAGGTCAAAATATCACTATTTGCAGATGATATGATAGTATATTTAAGTGATCCCAAAAGTTCCACCAGAGAACTACTAAAGCTGATAAACAACTTCACCAAAGTGGCTTGGTATAAAATTAACTCAAATAAATCAGTAGCCTTCCTCTACACAAAAGAGAAACAAGCCGAGATAGAAATTAGGGAAACGACACCCTTCATAATAGACGCAAATAATATAAAGTACCTCGGTGTGACTTTAACCAAGCAAGTAAAAGATTTTTACAATAAGAACTTCAAGACACTGAAGAAAGAAATTGAAGAAGACCTCAGAAGATGGAAAGATCTCCCATGCTCATGGATTGGCAGGATTAATATAGTAAAAATGGCCATATTACCAAAAGCAATCTACAGATTCAATGCAATCCCCATCAAAATACCAATCCAATTCTTCAAAAAGTTAGACAGAACAATTTGCAAATTCATCTGGAATAACGAAAAACCCAGGATAGCTAAAACTATCCTCAACAATAAAAGGACTTCAGGGGGAATCACTATCCCTGAATTCAAGCAGTATTACAGAGCAATAGTGATAAAAACCGCATGGTATTGGTACAGAGACAGACAGATAGACCAATGGAATAGAATTGAAGACCCAGAAATGAACCCACACACCTATTGTCAATTGATTTTTGACAAAGGACCAAAAACCATCCAACAGAAAAAAGATAGCATTTTCAGCAAATGGTGCTGGTTCAACTGGTGGTCAACATGTAGAAGAATGCAGATTGATCCATGCTTATCACCCTGTACAAATTTAAGTCCAAGTGGATCAAGGACCTCCACATCAAACCAGACATACTCAACCTAATAGAAGAAAAGCTAGGGAAGCATCTGGAACACATGTGCAGTGGAAAATATTTCCTGAACAAAACACCAATGGCATATGCTCTAAGATCAACAATCGACAAATGGGATCTTATAAAACTGCAATGCTTCTGTAAGGCAAAGGACACTGTGGTTAGGACAAAACAGATTGGGAAAAGATCTTCACCAATCCTACAACAGATAGAGGCCTTATATCCAAAATATACAAAGAACTCAAGAAGTTAGACCTCAGGGAGACAAATAACCCTATTAAAAATGGGGTTCAGAGCTAAACAAACAAATCACAGCTGAGGAATGCCGAATGGCAGAGAAACACCTAAAAAATGTTCAACATCTCTAGTCATAAGGGAAATGCAAATCAAAACAACCCTGAGATTTCACCTCACACCAGTGAGAATGGCTAAGATCAAAAACTCAGGTGACAGCAAATGCTGGCGAGGATGTGGAGAAAGAGGAACACTCCTCCATTGCTGGTGGGGTTGAAGACTGGTACAACCATTCTGGAAATCAGTCTGGAGGTTCCTCAGAAAATGGGACATTGAACTGCCTGAGGATCCAGCTATACCTCTCTTGGGCATATACCCAAAAGATGCCCCAACATATAAAAAAGACACGTGCTCCACTACGTTCATCACAGCCTTATTTATAATAGTCAGAAGCTGGAAAGAACCCAGATGCCCTTCAACAGAGGAATGGATACACAAAATGTTGTACATCTACACAATGGAATATTACTCAGCTATTAAAAACAATGACTTTATGAAATTCGTAGGCAAATGGTTGGAACTGGAAAATATCATCCTGAGTGAGCTAACCCAATCACAGAAAGACATACATGGTATGCACTCATTGATATGTGGCTATTAGCCCAAATGCTTGAATTACCCTAGATGCCTAGAACAAATGAAACTCAAGACGGATGATCAAACTGTGAATGCTTCACTCCTTCTTTCAAAGGGGAACAAGAATACCCTTGGCAGGGAATAGAGAGGCAAAGATTAAAACAGAGACTGAAGGAACACCCATTCAGAGCCTGCCCCACATGTGGCCCATACATATACAGCTACCCAATTAGACAAGATGGATGAAGCAAAGAAGTGCAGACCGACAGGAGCCGGATGTAGATCGCTCCTGAGAGACACAGCCAGAATACAGCAAATACAGTGGCGAATGCCAGCACCAAACCACTGAACTGAGAATAGGCCCCCCGTTGAAGGAATCAGAGAAAGAACTGGAAGAGCTTGAAGGGGCTAGATACCCCATATGTACAACAATGCCAAGCAACCAGAGCTTCCAGGGACTAAGGCACTACCTAAAGACCATACATGGACTGACCCTGGACTCTGACCTCATAGGTAGCAATGAATATCCTAGTAAGAGCACCAGTGGAAGGGGAAGCCCTTGTTCCTGCTAAGACTGAACCCCCAGTGAACTAGACTGTTGGGGGGAGGGCGGCAATGGGGGTGGATGGGGAGGGGAACACCCATAAGAAAGGGGAGGGGGGGGATGTTTGCCCGGAAAACGGGAAAGGGAATAACACTTGAAATGTATATAAGAAATACTCAAGTTAATAAATAAAAAAAAATACACCTTAAATTTTAAAAAGAATTGTACATTCAATGATTTAGTTATTTTAAGAAAAGGAAAAAGCTAGATATCTATAAGATAAAATAGAACTGTTTGTACTGTATTCCTCCACCTGACCCAATATCTTTGTTTGTCTTTTTTACTTAAATGGTTTTATTTATTGCATGTTATAGCAAGGGAAGGCCATGCAATTTTTCTGGAGTCTTAAAAACCGAGGCCATTCACAAGTATCTGTTCTGAGACATGTTTTATTAAATTTTAATTGAGTTCTTATCAACTTGTGTCTGTTAATTTAAATGTTAGTCTTTGTCACCATGAGCCTTTGTTCTCCGGTGTTCCTAAAGTAGTATTCTTATTAAAGTATTGTTCCTTTATTTCTAAAATCTATTTTAATGTTTTTGTACCTGTAAATATGTTTTCATTTTATGTGCCAAAAATAAATAGGCATATAAATTAATTTTTCTTTTGTTCCAAATACAATTGTTTCAAGTTTTAATAAAGGAAATAATACCAGAACAGAAGAGACAGACGATTTAAATAAGCAAGACTCTAGCTATAGTTGGTCTACTTGGGGAAATGGAGAATTGACAATATCAGAGTGGGATATAGTTCAAAGTAGCCCATTTGCTTAGTACGCATTCGATTCTAGGTTCAATCAATAGCACCGCAGGAAATTAAAAAAACAATGTTAACAAAGAAGGGACAACCAATTCAGTCTGGAATGTTTTTCAAATCTGCAGAGATTAAATTATTTTTATTAATATTCAGATCAACTTGGACTGAGTAGTTATCAATACATCCTACCTTTGTGTTCACACCCACACTATAAATTCAGGAAATCAGAGTTTCCTGCAATGGGTAGCTTAATTTAAAAATGAGTCAACATTTCTAGCCCAGCCCTGACTCCCTCCACTCTTGTGACATCTCTCTCCTCTGACAAGACCATTCCTTGAAAAGGAAGCACAGTTTCAAAAATTGGAGAGTTTTAGAGTCCTAGTCACCCTACCCATTACAATCATTAAGTAGTCAATGCTTGGGTTGAAATTTAGAAGGGGAGTTCAGTGGTGAGGAGCTCTGGTCAAAGCAAAGAAACTGTCTTGCAGAATCCTTACTGTGTCTCTGACTGCAGTGAACTTAGTCTTAGGGTATAAGTGTTAATGGAGCTTCTGCAGGAACTCATCAGGCTTCTGTACTAGGACTATGCATGCTCACCTGTAAAAGTGTAGATATTTTAAGGTATGAAGCTGCCAAAGTGTTCTGGAATATAACATTGTTTAATTCTTATGACAACCTGGAGGACTAGATGATTATATTGCTCTGAACAGTTAAATAAATTGTCTAGGCCACCAGTAACGGCAAATCATCCGATGGCAAACTCTTGGTCCCCAAGCTGCTAGACCAGTTTCTATTTCTAAGGTTTCTCACAATATGAATAAGAATATATAACTCATACTTACATTAATGTCTAAGGAACAGAATTTGGTCCGGATCCTTGTAATCACATTTGCATTTCTGAATAAAAACATTCCCATTGACATTTCTAATATGAGTCAAACTTTTGATTTTAAGAAAAATATAAAAGCAGGAACGAGATCAAGTGGGAAAACACTGAGAGCAAAAGGTACAGGGAGTATAAGAAATCTGTTATTGTCAACCTTTAATATTATTAGTTCATTGAGATTTTCATGAAATATATTTTAATATATTTATCTTTGTTCCACAGTCTTCTCAAATTCACCCCATTTCATTCTCACCCAACACTTTGTACCCTTTCTTCTTCCATCAAGTAGAGTTGCTGTTGCCCATTACTCCTGAATAGGAGCAAGGACCTTGCACTGGAGCAGATTCAGATTCTACCCTTAAAGAAATCTGATCCCCCCTGACCTTTCAGCAACTGTCAGTTTCTCTTATCTTCTTAGGTAGGAATGGGACTCTGTGTCACTTACCTTCTCTATTGTGAAATTTGGTCTAATTTGAGTAGCACAAGCTTTTACTTGTTTTCTCATCTACAGTGAATTTATGTATGCAACTTCCCTGCTATATCTATAAAAATACATTAATTAATTAAATACATACATACATATGTATATACATATACATACATGAACAAACACGTGTATTTCATCCACTCCCCTGGTTCTTGTAGTCTCTTCAGCCCCTCTTCTGCAGTGATATCTGACCTTTGGGAGGAGGGATGGTTCTTTTTAGGCCTAAGCATTTCAGTTACTTTGTATCTCCACCTTGAGCAGTGGTGGATCTCTGTGTTAATTGACACTGAACACAAAAAGAAGCTGCTGTGATATGAGTTAACAACTTTCTATAAAAGAAAAAAAAGAGACTTAAAGAAATGTAGAATATCTAAAAAACTTCAATTATATCTTAAGGAAAATGAATCTGGAAGGAATATATAGTACCTATTAAAATTATGCACATTCTGTACAGATGAGGCACACACTTACAATCTTCAAATCTGGCTGATCCACAAACCTCATCTACCAGGATTTAGGTGTGTGTTAGAGATGTAGAGTTAGGTAAAAAGAAATAATATTTTCTGTGCCTTTGAGATGTGTACATTCTTTAATTCATTTCCTATTCATAATGAAGCGGTCTTCCTATGTTGTTGTTACTCTGATATTGGGCTACAACTTTGAAGAATGATGGGCATTTTTTAAGTTTAGTTATTTCAATAAGAACATGCTTCTTGGGGGAAAAAAGCAAACGTCTTTCTGAGAGTGGTAATGGTTTTCTGAATTTCTACTCCAGAATTGCTGAAATCCTGGGAGAACTGTGCTTTTGCCAGAAGCATCAAGTTTCTAGAATCCTCGCTCATTATGAATTTATCTTGCTGCCTGTTTATGAAGAAGATACATAAAATGCTGAAAATCTGAGCTTTTTAAATGAGCAAATGTCCCTTATCCCTTAGGATCCAGGAATACATAATGCACAATGATTGGCACTTTGTATGATTTGAAGAAGTTAGGAGTAGAGCTAGGCGTTCAAGCCAAGTGGTATATGAAATACTGACCAAGCATTTTAATTGATTTAAAACAAGAAAGGTGATATTCTTATAAAACATAGGCCATGTTGTACAAATGTATATTTGATATTATTTGGACCTCATCACGTGACTGTGTGTTTTATAATGAGATGCTCATTTCACTTTATCCAATGAAAGAGAAATAACAAATTAAGTTCTGACTACCATACAGTACCCAGGTAGGAAAATGGCTTGCTGTATTATATATTCATGTGACAATTTAATGAATAAGGGCTCTATATATGAGAGGAGTTTGCTCTGAAATAAGATGCAAAAAATTGAGCCATTTTACTATTGATAATAAAGAAAATAAAAGTTTTTAATTGAATTAATGTTATGCTTCTTAGCACTCAACTGAAGTTCTAAAAATCCACAGGTAAATAAATACTGCAAGAAGTAAAATTATAAGTTTTATATTTATACAACTATGGTGCATTGTTAAAATTGTTTCTATAGATTTAATTTACTTAATGATAATTTGTGTATCAATTTTCCAAATTATTTCCATATTTTCTGAAAATCAAATTCCTGAGAAGCCATTATGACTTCAAAGATTTCCTACTTTGTTCTGTTTAAAGTATGCCTTCTATTGTTTAATAAGAATCTTATGAGATTTTAAAATAATTTCTAAATCAGATATTGTCCTAGGTAGATCTCTGATGCTACAATTTAAACACACACACACACACACACACATACACACACACACACACACACACACACACACATATGACTAAAAGCAACTTGGGAAGAAAAGGGTTTATTTGGTTTACAGGTTACATTCCATTATAGTGGGATAGCACTCAACTCAAGGTAGCAACCTAGTGGCAAGAATTGAATCAAAGATGGCAGAGATATGATGCTTGCATGCTTGTTTTTCATGAGTTGCTTGGCCTCCTTTCTTAGAAGGCCAAGAACTACATGTGCAGGGCCTACATGATATAGGCTGTGCCTTCCTGTATCAATCATTAATGAAGAAAATGTTCCATAGGCTTGCATGTAGGAAAATCCCATAGAGACAACTCTTAAGTTGACATTTCCTCTCTCCAGGGTGTCTCTAGTTTATACTGAATTGGAAGGGGGCGGGGCAGAGAGAGAGCGCACAATGATTTATTGTCAAATTGACAAAGACATCACTTAAAAGCACAGCATTTTCTTTCTCATTTATCCTCCTCAAGATACCAAAATAATATCACAATATAAAACAGAACAAGGTTTCAAACTCCCACAGTCTTATATCCACAACATAACCTTTGCAGCTAACACTCAGGTTGGAGAGAGGACAGGAATGATGAGAACCAGAGGAACAAGGAGTTTGCTATGATATTACGTCTCCTAAAATTTTCAGAGAAATTACACCTATGAAGTCTCACCAACAGGAAAATTTAAACAGAGCCTAAGCAATGGCACTAATAGGCATGCTTATGCAGATGTGGAGTAGCATGCAAGACCTAAACCCTAGAGTAAAGGAATGCTGAGTGGGAGAAAATGTCTTCCCCAGGGAAGAGCACACTAACTGTCTGGTCCAAAGGAAACTCCATTTCCCCCAATTCTGGCAGTTAATAAAAAATCAGAATTCCTCATGATCTTGTGAATGCAGCTCCCCCCTACAAAAGGATTCATTTTCATTATCACTGACATAAGGAACACATGGTGTCTATTAGTATACCAAAATGCAGAGATCTCCAGTCTCTTTGAATATCAGACATACCTGTTATACATTTCTATGTCCATACTGGCAACCTGGCATGCCTCAGATCTTCTCATCTCCTCAAACTATGTTCACAATTTTTGGCACTTGGGCTTCCCCATGCAGCTACCCAAATCTCCTTACAACCCTGTACTTTCAATGTGCTCACTCTGTCTTCCTCAATCACTCCCACCCTTCATCTCTCTACTCTTGTTTCTCTCATGGTCAGGTTCTATCTGCTAGCCATGTTCAGGCTAATACCTTCTCTCTCTGCTCAGGACTCTTCCAGATACCTCTGCCTGTTCTCTTTTTCATATCTATAATAAAAACCTTCCCCTTAACCACTGCCAGCAACTGTCTTATCAGCAATTTATATAGTTATGTAGTGGAAATTCCCCAGACTGCTAAAACTTAAAGAAAATTTCCCAGTGCTCAGATGGTTAGTTCCCTTGAGCTGTCCACCCAACTCAAGGTATCTTCGAAATTGAAGGCACTGGGGATAATGAATTTTAATTTTTCCTAGCTATAGATATTTCACTACAAGCTTTTGTAATTGCACCTATTGTCTGCTCAGTTTTGTGTTCTTTTCCTCTTAGAATAACAGCATGATAAACCTGAGGCATAAAGTCAATTCCATTAACAATTAACTCCAGGACAGACCATAGTAATAAACTTTCATCTCCCCAACTCAGTGATTCGGTTTTCCAGAAGTTCCCACAACAACCCAAAACCAAATGGAAAGCCCAGAAAGCATGTATAGAAAATTAGCATTCAATGAACTAAACAGGTTGGATTTATATATTTAGTAATACATACAAATATACTATACACACATTAATATAATATAATATAATATAATATAATATAATATAATATATGTTGTATTAT
Organism: Rattus norvegicus; assembly: GCF_021556685.1. Classification (NCBI taxonomy): domain Eukaryota; kingdom Metazoa; phylum Chordata; class Mammalia; order Rodentia; family Muridae; genus Rattus; species Rattus norvegicus. Next base: position 16,823,191 of record NC_141538.1, read on the forward strand.
AGCATTTAATGATTACATGTACAGTGGCTTTCATGCCATTAAAATCAGTCCTGTGTAGAAGTCTCACATACACTTCTCAGTTTGGTTGTCAGCCTGAGATTCAGGCATGGCTTTTTTATTGGACCACTGCTTCTTTACTGTGACTTTGAAGAAATGTTTCCAAGATGATTTTTTGCCTCAGTAACACTAGTTTCATTAATCACCGGTCATTTTTCAGCCCCAACTAACTATAAATGATGGTCCAACTAAAATAAAGTTGTCAATTTAGTGGTATTTATTTCTTATTTCTTGTAGAGTACAGTTGATCCTTTAGCCCCATCTGACCAAAAACCACATTTTTTTCCTTTTCTTTCTTTTTTTTTTTTTATTAACTTGAGTATTTCTTATATACATTTCAAGTGTTATTCCCTTTCCCGGTTTCCGGGCAAACATCCCCCTCCCCCCTCCCCTTTCTGATGGGTGTTCCCCTCCCAACCCTCCCCCCATTGCCGCCCTCCCGCCATAGTCTAGTTCACTGGGGGTTCAGTCTTAGCAGGACCCAGGGCTTCCCCTTCCACTGGTGCTCTTACTAGGATATTCATTGCTACCTATGGGGTCAGAGTCCAGGGTCAGTCCATGTATAGTATTTAGGTAGTGGCTTAGTCCCTGGAAGCTCTGGTTGCTTGGCATTGTTGTACTTTTGGGGTCTCGAGCCCCTTCAAGCTCTTCCAGTTCTTTCTCTGATTCCTTCAACGGGGGGCCTATTGTCAGTTCAGTGGTTTGCTGCTGGCATTCGCCTCTGTATTTGCTGTATTCTGGCTGTGTCTCCTAGGAGCGATCTACATCCGGCTCCTGTCGGTCTGCACTTCTTTGCTTCATCCATCTTGTCTAATTGGGTGGCTGTATATGTATGGGCCACATGTGGGGCAGGCTCTGAATGGGTGTTCCTTCAGTCTCTGTTTTAATCTTTGCCTCTCCCTTCCCTGCCAAGGGTATTCTTTTTCCTCATTTAAAGAAGGAGTGAAGCATTCACATTTTGATCATCCGTCTTGAGTTTTGTTTGTTCTAGGGATCTAGGGTAATTCAAGCATTTGGGCTAATAGCCACTTATCAATGAGTGCATACCATGTATGTCTTTCTGTGATTGGGTTAGCTCACTCAGGATGATATTTTCCAGTTCCAACCATTTGCCTACGAATTTCATAAAGTCATTGTTTTTGATAGCTGAGTAATATTCCATTGTGTAGATGTACCACATTTTCTGTATCCATTCCTCTGTTGAAGGGCACCTGGGTTCTTTCCAGTTTCTGGCTATTATAAAAAAGGCTGCGATGAACATAGTGGAGCACGTGTCTCTTTTATATGTTGAGGCATCTTTTGGGTATATGCCCAAGAGAGGTATAGCTGGATCCTCAGGCAGTTCAATGTCCAATTTTCTGAGGAACCTCCAGACTGATTTCCAGAATGGTTTTACCAGTCTGCAATCCCACCAACAATGGAGGAGTGTTCCTCTTTCTCCACATCCTCGCCAGCATCTGCTGTCACCTGAGTTTTTGATCTTAGCCATTCTCACTGGTGTGAGGTGAAATCTCAGGGTTGTTTTGATTTGCATTTCCCTTATGACTAAAGATGTTGAACATTTCTTTAGGTGAAAAACCACATTTTTAATACCTCTATGTTCTCTAAGGTTCTGTTATTTACAGGTTTCAGGTCCAAAGAAAATTCTAGTTCCTAATCCCCAAGAGGAAATCTGTTAATCTTGAGAATCACAAGAGAAAAATATATTTCCACAATTTTAAACCATGTTTGAAGCAAGCTTTAATTAAATACTGACTGGGATGCTGGGCTCTGGACAGGTTCACTCTTTGTAATCACAAAAAGTGGCCAATAGGTAGCCATAAGTCACATGTTGTAGGGGCTCTTTAAGGGCAATGCCATTCTTTGACTTCATTTCCCAGTGTGGTTTTGTTATTTGCCAAAACCTACAACCCCAGGATTTCAGCCAGTTAATAGAAATTTGGGGAAATAGAGATTACAGGTTGACTTTGGCTTTTATGTTCACCTATTGAGTTTTGTTCTTGGTCAAATTCTTGAATTTGTGATAATTCCTTGTTATTTTTGGATGTAATAATGGCCAGGTTCACAGCACTTAGATAGGAATTATCACTTAGTTAAGGAATTAATGATGCCCAAGCCAAATGTGAGCAAAAGCAGGAGGGCCAAAGACCCTATGATGTCTGACATCAGAGTTACTATCCAGAAGGAGCCTAGAAGTGGACAGAGAAGTCATTTATTTGATCTCAGGTGCACATCTCTATTTTTTCTACTATAGCTGAATTATAATCCTGAATTGTTTATGTAATTGTTTCTTATGTCATATATTACCTCTTTGTTCTGTATAATGCAGGCCAAGTACCCTATGATTGTAGAACTATCTCAGTTAGTAAATCTGCCTGTTGATAAATTCAGGCTCATTTTTTCTGGTATGCCAATTGGCATTATAGATAGCCATTTTGTCTGGTATTCCAGGAGTTTTCTTTTAACCAAGTATTTCAGCTTGTTAGCGAACAAAGGACAACATGATCTCTTCTGTAATAGATTTAGATGAAACTAGGGTGCTCTTGTAACTATAAATTTACATTAAGCTAAGCTTGAACAAAAAGAAAGGAAAGTAAAGAAGACATCACAGGAGACACACTCCCTGGAACCGACCTTCTAATCTAGTATCATAGAAAATGTGAGTGAAGTGGCTCAGCTGAGTAGAGTCTCAAACATCTTGCTCTCCAACCACATGGAAGAATATGCTGTGGTTTTCAGTCCTGTATGGCAACATACAGCAGAGCCAGTTTCCATCTATAACAGAAGATTGTGTTTAATCATCTCATTCACACTGTTGTATGAGTTAACATAGACAGAAGCAAGCTGGGAAGAACCTATTTAGATATGAAGGTAAGGGAGGGCCTGGGGTAAGGTGAGGAAGGCAGTTTCTATGAAGATGGAAATAACTTCTGGTAAAGTCTGCTGGAGTCATCTTAAAGAAAAAGTAGAACAGACAACTCTTTACTAATTATCTATGCCCATCCTCTTCTCCAGTCTTGGCAGAGGAAAACAAAAGATAACCCCATACGCCATTAATTTTAAGAGTTCAGTTTATCCTTCCAAAGACAAGGTATTAGGATTCAGTTCCAATCCTATACTAAGCTGAAATTATGTATGGCAGCCTTCCAGATGAACACAATTCTCTGTGGATAAACAAGAAATGGCTCTCTTCGTCTCAGTGATTCTTCTCTGTTTTACTGAACTGACATCTTTGGACTACTTTTATTTTCTACTACCTGATTTAAATTTCTCCAAAATTACATTTTAGCATTTATTTTCATTGAATACTATAACATATTGTGATATTTATTAAAGTAGAAAATTATCTAGGATAAAATTCAGAATTGAAAAAGATATTTTTGTGCTTAGCTAGTACCCAGAATGTTTTCCATTCATTCATAACCATGTATGTATGCATGCATGTATATATGTATGTACACATATATATCTGTGAGTATGAATTAACACTATAATTCTAGATGTGTACACTATATAAGTTCCTCATTAATTTAAATTGTTCAGTTACACAGCCTAAAGTTATCTGAAAAAAATCTTAATTGAGAAAGACCTAGAATAGACTGGCTTATGAGCTTGCTGTGGGGCCTTGTCTTGCCTATTAATTGTTGCCAAAAGACCAATCCTACTGTAGGTAACACCAGCCTGAGGTGGGTCATTCTGAGGAATATGAAAGCTAGCTAAGCAGGAACATTTCCCTATAGTCACTACCATCAAATTTCTACCTGAGCTCTTGCTATGATTTCTGTCAATGATGAACTGTAACCTAAAAATGTGACATAAACTCTTCCAATAATTTGCTTTTAATCATGGTGTTTTATTATAGAAACAATAATAAAATTAGAGCAACAAGAAAAGAAACCAAGACTTGATAAAATTCCAATGACTTCAAGTGCCTCATTTTCACAGCTGAACATTGCTCCATCATTTCCTAGATCTTAGATACTAAAAGATGGGATCTTGTCACAACTTCACACCTATATGGAGGCCAGAATTGTATTTTGAATTTTTTTGGAAATAGCTATGAAAGACAGTAATACAGTACATGACATTCTTGGAAACCCACCTTGTATGTGGAGCTCTGGTTTATAATTCTTGGAATTTTATACAAGTGCATAGTGCTACTTAGCCCCATGGAAAAAAATCTATATTGGCATGCTAGTTTATAAGGTACCATTTCAGATGCCTCTACTTTGATGAGAAAGAGAAGCTTTATAATGGAGTAACTTCATTATTATTCTGGTGTGAATACTTCCCAGAGGAATTTCTAAGAAATTTTTAAAGAGTGAGATTTTATATTTCTCAACTTTTGTTTCAGTGTTTGTCATTTATTTCAGATAGAGTCCTGCTCTATAGCTCAGGCTGTTCTAAAATCTATGATCGTCATGTCTCAGTCACCAAAACTCTGACATTATTAAGAAGTAGCACCATCCTGGCTAAAATTTCTCACTTTTGTAAGATTTAAAATGTATCCCATTTTGCTCATAAATTAAGCTTACTTTGCAATGAACTATTCATCTATTAAAATCAATTTAACTCAATTACACTATATTATCTTTCTAACAATCAACATATTATTTCAAATTTGCAGATAAATGTGAGAAGTATCCATGCTGTAAGAAAAATCCATTACCAAGTATGTTGTAGTAAAATGTTCTAAAGTAAAGGACAACAGCTGTCAGAGCATTCACATATACATCCAACTGCACTACTTATAAAAAAGCCTAAGTTGAAAATATGAACCTGTTCTATATACAGGAATAAAAAAAGCAAGCTATTTCTATCTGTATCTACTGACTTTACATCTTTATCATGAGGAGAGCTATACTGAGCAGACTGTTTCTTTCCGATACTGAGTTTTTCCTCCACTATTATGGTATATGAGGAGAAAAGTAGCTATTATAACGTTATTCTTTAAGACAGGGCTCAGAAGTGTATGTGTGCATGTGTGTGCATATTTGTGTGTGTGTATGTGTGTGTGTATGTGTGTGTGTATTTGTGTGTGTATGTGTGTGTGTATTTCTGTGTGTGTATTTGTGTGTGTATGTGTGTGTGTATTTGTGTGTGTATTTGTGTGTCTGTGTGTGTATTTGTGTGCGTGCGTGTGTGTGTGTGCGTGTATGTGTGTGTGTGTGCATGTGTGTTACAGGAAATGAAACAAGACTTCATTGTACAATGCATCTTAGGTGAGTGTCATGACTTCCCTCCACTCCAAACCCTAGATATCACATTCCTTAAGGGACTATATACACAAAGAAAGAGAAAGCCAAGAACTATCCCATCATACCCTCAAATAAAATGAATAAGAGAGATTCTTAAGTGCGCCTTGCAAATGTCTACTGGTTTTGCTTAATTGTAAATCTCTGTTGTCAGGGGAACAGGTAAAAAGCAGGGCCAGAGAAGATGATGTAGAGCTCCCAACAAGTGTGAGGACTCCCATATCACCTATAAAACTTTGGACTTAGTCCAAAAAAGTAGAATTTTGATGAGTAGGATGTTCAAATTTGGAGGACTTCTCAAACTGTCAAACTAGGGAGGTTTTAAAATATGTTATGTTGCCCAGTGTATGGCACTGAGCCAAATATTTTGAAAAAATTAAGATAGTATTTTTTTAAAGATTTATTCATTATTTTGTGTATGTGAGTATACTGTTGTTTTTTCAGACACACCAGAAAAGGGAATCAGATCCCATTATAGATGGTCACAAGCCACCATGTGTTTGCTGGGAATTGAATTCAGGATCTCTGGAAGAGCAGCCAGTGCTTTTAAGCACTGAGCCATCTCTCCAGCCCCCAAGATGGTAAATTTTAAGATTAGTTTTTTAAATGACTTGCAAATGAGATTTATAATATGCTAAATAAAATGTTTTCTGAAAGCAGAAGGACTAGTGTAGCATGATTTATTTAAATAGATCCTGGCAGTGGCAAATTCCATTATAACCACCCTAATGTTCTAAATTCCTGAATGAAAAATACACACACAGGTTTCATATTTTGATATATCTTTATCAGCTCAATGGCTGGATCACTTCCTAACCACCAAGTGGCTAATCTACCTCCATCCAATAATCCCAAGTTATTACTTACTAAATCCTTGTGATGGTTTATATTTGATTGGCCCAGAGAGTGGCACTCTTTGGAGGTGTGACCTCATTGGATAGATGAATCTCTGTGGGCATGAGCTTTAAGAATCTTATCCTAATTGCCTGGAAGTCAGTCTTTCTCTGGCAGCCTTCAGTTGAAGGGGTAGAAATCTCAGCTTCTCTTGCATCATGCCTCTCTGAATGCCACAATGCTCCTGTCTTGATGATAGTAGTATAAACCTCTGAACTTGTTAGCCAGCCCCGATGAAATGTTGTCCTTATAAGAGTTGTGTTGGTCATGAAATCTGTTCACAGCAGTAAAACCCTGCCGAAAATAATCCTATATTCCATTGGGCTGCCCTAGACCCAGTTGAGCAGCCCTCTTGGTCTGCTCTCTCACAGCTCCTACATGACAGCTATGCTCTCTGTCCTGTACCTTCTCAGACACAGTATCTCCCCTCTCCTTTTTCTCCTCACCCTCTCCTTTTCCCTCTCCCTCTTCTCTCTATCTCCATCTCCATCTCCAGGCATGGCAAATTCTTTCTTTTCCCTCCACCTCTCTCTCCTTAGTCCAGGAATCTTAAATTTCCAAGCCATTGCCTGTAGACATCTTTATTTACCCATCAGAACCACCAAAAGCAGGTTTCCTGAGTGTCTTACCTGGGAACACTTGTGTGAGCAGTTTTGGAGACCAAATTAACATACGAATACAAGCCACTATAGCTACAGATTATAAGTTTAGTTACTGTGAAAAAGAGAAATGGACAGGGAAGTTATTTGGGGATAGAAAAATAGAGATTAGGAGAGTTTCTTAGTAGAGAAATCACTTCCAAATAAAGCAAAGCATCAGAGTTTGGATTCCCGCCACCCACACCAATGCCATGTTTGTAAAAGGAGGCCTATAATCCAAGTGCTCAGGAGGTTGAGATGGGATCCCCAGGGTGAGATGTTTGACTGGAGTAGCCAAATGGACAAATTCACGTTTTGTTAAGAGAGCTTGTGTCAGGAAATAAAAGTGGAAAGCAATGAAGGAATATACCCAATACTAACATCTGGCCTCCACATGCATACACATGTATATCCATAAATATGCAAGCATGCTTACACACATACACACATACACATACACACACACACACACACACACACACACACACAAGCACACACACACATGCACAAAACAAGGGAAAAAAGAGAAATAATGGTGTAGAAGAATACCTTCTACAGTGACTGCCTTCTAGAAAATGTCTTAAAAATCCTGGATATTGGGGTTGGGGATTTAGCTCAGTGGTGGAGCGCTTGCCTAGCAAGCACAAGGCCCTGGGTTCGGTCTCAGGCTTTGAAAAAAATGAAAAAAATCCTGAATATTGGTGGGGAAATGATTTTGAAATGCTGCAAAAGTTAAATTGTAGAGCACCTATCATGTATATAATCACATTTAAGATGTTTTGTTGAATAATGTCAGTTATATGGTATGGAGAGATAAAAGCTTTTATAATAAGCAATTATAGTTTACTACAAATAAATGAGATGTAAAGGTGTCTTGGTTCATCATCTAATATTTATTAATTCCATCATGAAGAATATGTCTTATGACTAGACAATACTGAATTTAAAATTTATGATGACATTTTAATATCTAATTAAACAAAAATGTAAAATTAGATATAATTTTTTGCATTGAATAGTAGTTCCAATTTTAATGTGAAATACATTGAATATAAACTAATATTAAGTATCTGTAGAAAACAATTTTAGTGGGAGTCCCACACCTGCGGATCCCTGCCCACAGGAGATCTCAGCTCCCAAATCACATGGGAGAGAGACCTCACCGCCTAGACAAGTGGGCACTCCTGAGACTGCAGATATAATACAGACCCTAAGAGAACACAAATGCCAGCCCAGGTTACTGTATCCTGCAAAACTCTCAATTAACATAGATGGAGAAACCAAGATATTCCATGACAAAACCAAATTTACACAATATCTTTCTACAAATCCAGCACTACAAAGATAATAAAGGGTAAAGCCCAACATAAGGAGGCAAGCTATACCCTAGAAGAAGCAAGAAACTAATCGTCTTGGCAACAAAACAAAGGGAAGAAAAGCACACAAACATAACCTCATATCCAAATATGAATCGAACAGGAAGCAATAATCACTATTCCTTAATATCTCTCAACATCAATGGCCTCAACTCCCCAATAAAAAGACATAGAATAACAAACTGGATATGCAACAAGGACGCTGCATTCTGCTGCCTACAGGAAACACACCTCAGATACAAAGATAGACACTACCTCAGACTGAAAGGCTGGAAAATTACTTTCCAGGCAAATGGTCGGAAGAAACAAGCTGGAGTAGCCATTCTAATAACAAATAAAATCAATTTTCAACTAAAATTCATCAAAATAGATAAGGAAGGACACTTCATATTCATCAAAGGAAAAATCCACCAAGATGAACTCTCAATCCTAAATATCTATGCCCTAAATAAAAGGGCACCTACATACATAAAAGAAACCTTACTAAAGCTCAAAACAAACATTGCACCTCACACAATAATAGTAGGAGATTTCAATGCCCCACTCTCATCTATGGACAGATCATGAAAACAGAAAATAAACAGAGGCATAGGCAGACTAAGAGAAGTCATGAGCCAAATGGACTTAACAGATATTTATAGAACATTCCATCCTAAAGCAAAAGGATATACCTTCTTCTCAGCTCCTCATGGTACTTTCTCCAAAATTGACCATATAATTGGTAAAAAAACAGGCCTCAACAGGTACAGAAAGATAGAAAAAATCCCATGCGTGCTATCGGAACACCATGGCCTAAAACTGGTCTTCAATAACAGTAAGGGAAGAATGCCCACATATACGTGGAAATTGAACAATGCTCTACTCAATGATAACCTGGTCAAGGAAGCAATAAAGAAAGAAATTAAAAACTTTTTAGAATTTAATGAAAATGGAGGTACAACATACCAAAACTTATGGGACACAATGAAAGCTATGCTAAGAGGAAAACTCATAGCGCTGAGTGCCTGCAGAAAGAAACAGGAAAGAGCATATGTCAGCAGCTTGACAGCACACCTAAAAGCTCTAGAACAAAAAGAAGCAAATACACCCAGGAGGAGTAGAAGGCAGGAAATAATCAAACTCAGAGCTGAAATCAACCAAGTAGAAACAAAAAGGACCATAGAAAGAATCAACAGAACCAAAAGTTGGTTCTTTGAGAAAATCAACAAGATAGATAAACCCTTAGCCAGACTAACGAGAGGACACAGAGAGTGTGTCCAAATTAACAAAATCAGAAATGAAAAGGGAGACATAACTACAGATTCAGAGGAAATTCAAAAAGTCATCAGATCTTACTATAAAAGCCTATATTCAACAAAACTTGAAAATCTGCAGGAAATGGACAATTTCCTAGACAGATACCAGGTACCGAAGTTAAATCAGGAACAGATAAACCAGTTAAACAACCCCATAACTCCTAAGGAAATAGAAGCAGTCATTAAAGGTCTCCCAACCAAAAAGAGCCCAGGTCCAGACGGGTTTAGTGCAGAATTCTATCAGACATTCATAGAAGACCTCATACCAATTCTATCCACACTATTCCACAAAATTGAAACAGATGGAGCACTACCAAACTCCTTCTATGAAGCCACAATTACTCTTATACCTAAACCACACAAAGACCCAACAAAGAAAGAGAACTTCAGACCAATTTCCCTTATGAATATCGACGCAAAAATATTCAATAAAATTCTGACAATCAGGGGTTGGGGATTTAACTCAGAGGTAGAGCGCTTGCCTAGTAAGCACAAGGCCCTGGGTTCGGTCACCAGCTCCAAAAAAAAAGAAAAAAGAAAAAGAAAAAATATTCTGGCAAACTGAATCCATGAGCACATTAAAATAATCATCCGCGATGATCAAGTAGGCTTCATCCCAGGCATGCAGGGATGGTTTAATATATGGAAAGCCATCAACGTGATCCATTATATAAACAAACTGAAAGAACAAAACCATATGATCATTTCAATAGATGCTGAGAAAGCATTTGACAAAATTCAGCACCCCTTCATGATAAAAGTCCTGGAATGAATAGGAATTCAAGGCCCATACCTAAACATAGTAAAAGCCATATACAGCAAACCAGTTGCTAACATTAAACTAAATGGAGAGAAACTTGACGCAATCCCACTAAAATCAGGGACTAGACAACATTGCCCACTCTCTCCCTACTTATTCAATATAGTTCTTGAAGTTCTAGCCAGAGCAATCAGACAACAAAAGGAGGTCAAGGGGATACAGATTGGAAAAGAAGAAGTCAAAATATCACTATTTGCAGATGATATGACAGTATATTTAAGTGATCCCAAAGGTTCCACCAGAGAACTACTAAAGCTGATAAACAACTTCACCAAAGTGTCTGGGTATAAAATTAACTCAAATAAATCAGTAGCCTTCCTCTACACAAAAGAGAAACAAGCCAAGAAAGAGATTAGGGAAACAACACCCTTCATAATAGACCCAAATAATATGAAGTAACTTGGTGTGACTTTAACCAAGCAAGTAAAAGATCTGTACAATAAGAACTTCAAGACTCTGGAGAAAGAAATTGAAGAAGACCTCAGAAGATGGAAAGACCTCGCATGCTCATGGATTGGCAGGATTAATATAGTAAAAATGATCATTTTACCAAAAGCGATCTACAGATTCAATGCAATCCCCATCAAATACCAATCCAATTCTTCAAAGAGTTACACAAAACAATTTGCAAATTCATCTGGAATGACAAAAAACCCAGGTTAGCTAAAACTATCCTCAACAATAAAAGGACTTCAGTGGGAATCACTATCCCTGAACTCAAGCAGTATTACAGAGGTATAGTGATAAAAACTGCATGGTATTGGTACAGAGACAGAGAGATAAATCAATGGAACAGAATTGAAGACCCAGAAATGAACCCACACACCGATGGGCGCTTGATTTTTGACAAAGGAGCCAAAACCATTTAATGGAAAAAAGATAGCATTTTCAGCAAATGGTGCTGGTTCAACTGGAGGTCAACATGTAGAAGAATGCAGATAGATCCATGATTATCACCCTGTACAAAGCTTAAGTCCAAGTGGATCAAGGACCTCCACATCAAATAGATAAACTCAAACTAATAGAAGAAAAACTAGGGAAGCATCTGGAACACATGGGCACTGGAAAAAATTTCCTGAACCAAACACCAATGGCTTATGCTCTAAGATCAACAATCGACAAATGGGATCTCATAAAATGCAAAGCTTCTGTAAGGCAAAGGACACTGTGCTTAGGACGAAATGGCAACCAACAGATTGGGAAAAGATCTTCACCAATCCCACAACAGATAGAGGCCTTATATCCAAAATATACAAAGAACTCAAGAAGTTAGACCTCAGGGAGACAAATGACCCTATTAAAAAATGGCGTTCAGAGCTAAACAAAGAATTCACAGCTGAGGAATGCAGAATGGCTGAGAAACACCTGAAGAAATGTTCAACATCTTTAGTCATAAGGGAAATGCAAATCAAAACAACCCTGAGATTTCACCTCACACCAGTGAGAATGGCTAAGATCAAAAACTCAGGTGACAGCAGATGCTGGCGAGGATGCGGAAAAAGAGGAACACTCCTTCATTGTTTTGGGATTGCAGACTGGTACAACCATTCTGGAAATCAGTCTGGAGGTTCCTCAGAAAATTGGACATTGAACTGCCTGAGGATCCAGCTATACCTCTCTTGGGCATATACCCAAAAGATGGCCCAACATTTAAAAAAGACACGTGCTCCACTATGTTCATCTCAGCCTTATTTATAATAGCCAGAAGCTGGGAAGAACCCAGATGCCCTTCATCAGAGGAATGGATACAGAAAATGTGGTACATCTACACAATGGAATATTACTCAGCTATCAAAAACAATGACTTTATGAAATTCGTAGGCAAACGGTTGGATCTCGAAAATATCATCCTGAGTGAGGTAACCCAATCACAGAAAACCGCACATGGTATGCACTCATTTATAAGTGGCTATTAGCCTAAATGCTTGAAGTACCCTAGATGCCTAGAACAAATGAAACTCAAGACGGATGATCAAAATGTGAATGCTTCACTCCTTCTTTAAAAAGGGAAGAAGAATACCCTTGGCAGGGAATAGAGAGGCAAAAACAGACACAGAAGGAACACCCATTCAGAGCCTGCCCCACATGTGGCCCATACATATACAGCCACCCAATTAGACAAGATGGATGAAGCAAAGAAGTGCAGGCTGACAGGAGCCGGATGTAGATCTCTCCTGAGAGACACAGTCAGAATACAGCAAATACAGAGGCGAATGCCAGCAGCAAACCACTGAACTGAGAATAGGACCCCCGTTGAAGGAATCAGAGAAAGAACTGGAAGAGCTTGAAGGGGCTAGAGACCCCCTATATACAACAATGCCAAGCAACCAGAGCTTCCAGGGACTAAGCCACTACCTAAAGACTATACATGGACTGACCCTGTACTCTGACCTCATAGGTAGCAATGAATATCCTAGTAAGAGCACCAGTGGAAGGGGAAGCCCTGGGTCCTGCTAAGACTGAACCCCCAGTGAACTAGATTGTTGGGGGGAGGGCGGCAATGGGGGGAGGATGGGGAGGGGAACACCCATAAGGGAGGGGAGGGGGAGGGACTAGGGGGATGTTTGCCCGGAAACCGGGAAAGGGATAACACTCGAAATGTAAATTAGAAATACTCAAGTTAATTAAAAAAAAAGTATCTGTAGAAGAGGTCCAATAGAGTACCATGTCTGCTCTGATGAGGAATCACATCCAAACACTTTCTAGGCCTATTTGATCTGGGTGGAATGCAAACATACTCTGGTTAACACCCAATAAGACCTGCATCTAACACCAGTTTCTATGCAGGTCTTGTGGGGGATTAACCAGGAAACTGGTGCAAGGTACTGATCTTACTTAAGTTCAGTCTTAGGTCAGGTTCTCCAAGGTGGAGTCTGAACCCAAAATATTTGGTATCTCACCAGAAGATTAGAACATATAGCCAAAGTTAGTATGAGGCCAACAGAGCAATTCAGACACACACTGAAAGAAGTCATATTGAAAGAGTAGATTGTACGGAGTCTAGAAGCTTACAGGCCCATGACTAGTGTTAATTAAAACAAAGAAAGAATGCTCTGTGCTCAACCTAAGCCATATAATTCTACAGCTTTGGTACATCATGTTTCATCTCATTCCATTATCTGAGGAAATAAAAGCAATAAGAAGAAATAAAACATAATTTGTATATATTGTTAAATCTAGTGATTTCATGAGAATATTGGTTGTTGTGTTGTTTTCTTTTTTCTTTTTTAATTCATTTATATTTCCACACTTGGTTGATTTATCTCTGTGACAATAAAGTATTGCGAGGTTGTTTCTCTGATTCTTTTAGACTGTAAATACAATTGATTAACGAAAATAAAATATTCAGCTAAGTAGTAGTGTTAACTATATCTTTAGAAATTTTCTAGAAATATAAGTTTAAAATAATGATGATGTCATCTTGAAGCCTATAAACTCAGTGGAGTAAGCCTTCTACAATAAAAATTCTAAACAAATCCAAATCAAGCCCTTCAAAGGATGATAGATAGAAAACACCAAACCAAGGAGGGAAATTACACCCTAGAAAAAGCAAGAAAGTAACCTCCTAGCAATGAAACCAAAAGAAGACACATACGCACAAACATAATTATACATCTAACAATGAAAATAGAAGAAGCTACAATCACTATTCCTTAATATCTCTCAACATCAATGGACTCAATTCCCCAATAAAAAGAAATAGAATAACAGACTGGATAAGTAAAGAGGACCCAGTATTTTGCTGCACACAGGAAATACACATCAGGGACAAAGACAGACACTACCTCAGAGTAAAAGGCTAGAAAAAAAAAACTTTCTAATCAAACAGTCTGAAGAAACAAGCTGGGATAACCATTCTAATATCAAACAAAATCGACTTTCAACCAAAAATCATTAAAAAAGATAAGGAAGGATAGTTCATATTCATCAAAGGAAAAATCCACCAAGATGAACTCTTAATCCTAAATATCTATGCCACAAATGAAAGGGCACCTACATTCATAAAAGAAACCTTATTAAAGCTCAAATCACAAACTGCACCTCACACAATAATAGTAGGAGATTTCAACACCCCACTCTCATCGATGGACAGATCATGGAAACAGAAATTAAACAACAACATACAGAAAATGACAGAAGTTACAAACCAAATGGACTTAACAGATATTTATAGAATATTTCATCCTAAAACAAAATGATATACCATCTTCTCAGTATATATCTCATGGTACCTTCTCCAAAATTGAGCATATAACTGGTCACAAAATAGGCCTCAACAGATACAGAATGGTAGAAAATATTCCACACATCCTATCACATCACCACAGACTATGACTGATTTCAATAACAACAAAAACAACACAAAGCCCACATATGCATGGAAGTTGAACAATACTCTACTCAATGATAACTTGGTCAAGGAAGAAATAAAAAAATTAAAAACTTCTTAGACTTTAATAAAAATTAAGGCACATCATACCCAAATTTATGGGACACAATGAAAGCAGTGCTAAGAGGAAAACTCATATCTCTGAGTGCCTCCAAAAAGAAACAGGAGAAAGCATACATCAGAAGCTTGACAGTACACATAAACGTTCTAGAACAAAAAGAAACCAATACACCCAAGAGGAGTAGACAGCAGGAAATAATCAAACTCAGGGATGAAATCAACTAAGTACAATCAAAAAGGTATATACAAAGAATCAACAAAACCAGGAACTGGTTCTTTGAGAAACAAGATAGATAAACATTTAGCCAGACTAACCAGAGGGCACAGAGAGTTTACCCCAATTAATAAAATCAGAAATGAAAAGAGAGACATAACATCAGAATCACAGGAAATCAAACAATCATCAGATCCTACAAAATATCCTAGATTCAACAAAACTGGAAAATATGGATGAAATGGACAATTTTCTAGGCAAATACCAGGTACTGAATCACAGATAGATAAACCAGTGAAACAACCCCATAACTCCTAAAGAAATAAAAGAAGTTATTGAAAATCTTCCAAACAAAAAGAGCTCAGGACCAGGTAGGTTTAGTGCAGAATTCTATCAGATCTTCATAGAAGACATCATATCAATATTTTCCAAAATATTCCACAAATTAGAAAGAGATGGAGCACTACCAAATTACTTCTATGAAGCCACAGTTACTCTTAGACCTAAAGCACACAAAGACCCAACAAGCAAAGAGAATATCAATCCAATTTCCCTTATAAACATTGACACAAAAATACTCAATTAAATTCCCGCAAACTGAATCCAAAAACACATCAAAACGATCATCGATCATGATCAAGTAAGCTTCATCCCAGCAATGCAGGGATGGTTCAATATATAGAAATCCATCAATGCAATCCACTATATAAACAAACAAACAAACAAAAAAACAAACAAAAAAAGACACATGGTCATTTCATAAGATGCTGAGGAAGCATTTGACAAAATTCAACAGCCCTTCATGATAAAAGTCCTAGAATGATCAGCAATTCAAGGCTCATAACTAACCATAGTAAAAGCCATATACAGCAAACCAGTAGCTAAGATTAAACTAAATGAAGAGAAACTTGAAGCAATCCCACTAAGTCAGTGACTAGACAAGGCTGCCTACTCTCTCCCTACTTATTCAGTATAGTATTCAACGTCCTAGCAAGAGCAGTCAGAGAATGACAGGAAGTCAAAGGGAAAGAAATTGGAAAGGACAGAGTCAAAATATCACTATTTACAGATGATATGATAGTATAATTACGTGACCCCAAAAGTTCCACCAGAGAAGTACTAAGCCTGATAAAGAACTTCAGCAAAGTGGCAGGATAGAAAATTAACTCAAACAAACCAGTAGCTTTCTTCTCCTCAAAAGATAAATAGGCTGAGAAAGAAACTAGGGAAATGACACCTTTCATAATATTCCCAAATAATATAAAATACCTTGGCGTGACTTTAGCCAAGCACGTGAAAGATCTATATGACAAGAATTTCAAGTCTTCTTCTTCACAAGAAATTGAAGAAGATCTCAGAAGATGGAAAGACCTCCCATGCTCATTGATTGGCAGGAATAACATAGTAAATATGGCCATTTTGCCAAAAAGCAATCTACAGATTCAATGCAATCCCCATCAAAATTCCAACTCAATTCTTCATAGAGAAAGAGCAATTTTCAAATTTATTTGGAATAACACAAAAACCCAGAATAGCAAAAATTATCCTCATCAATAAAAGAACTTCCGGGGGAATCACTATCGCTGACCTTAAGAAATACTACAGAGCAATAGTGATAAAAACTGTATGGTACTGATACAATGACAGGCAGGTTGATCAGTGGAATAGAGTTGAAGATGAAGAAATGAACCCATACACCTATGGACACTTAACCTTTGACAAAGGTGCTAAAACCATCCAATGGATTAAAGATAACATTTTCAACAAATGGTGGTCAACATATAGAAGAATGCAAATTGATCCATTCTTCTTATGTCCAAGTGGTTCAAGGACCTCCAGATAAAACCAGATACACTGAAACTAATAAAAGAAAAAGTGGGGAAGATTCTCAAGCACATGGACACTGGAGAAAATTTCCTGAACAAAACACCAATGACTTATTCTCTAAGATAAGGAATCGAAAAATGGGACCTCATAAAACTACAAAGCTTCTGTAAGGCAAAGGACACTGTCATTAGGACAAAATGGCAACCAACAGATTGGAAAAAGATCTTTACCAATCTTATATCTGACAGAGGGCTAATATACAAAATATAAAAAGGACTCAAAAAGTTAGACTCGAGAGAGCAAACTAACACTATTTAAAAATTAGGGTACAGAGATAATCAAAGAATTCTCAGCTGAAGAATATAGAACTGCTGAGAAGTACCTAAAGAAATGCTCAGCATCCTTAGTCATCAGTGAAATGCAAATCAAAACAACTCTGAGATTCCACCTCACACCAGCCAGAATGGCTAAGATCAAAAACTCAGGTGACAACAGATGCTGGAAAGGATGTGAAGAAAGAGGAACACTCCTCCATTGTTTGTGGGATTGCAATCTGGTACAACCACTCTGGAAGTCAATCTGGAGTTACCTCAGAAAATTGGACATTCCACTACCTGAGGACCCAGCTATAGCTCTCTTGGGCATATACCCAAAAGATGCTCCAACATACAACAAAGACACATGCTCCATTATGTTCATAGCAGCCTTATTTATAATAGCCAGAAGCTGGAAAGAACCCAGATGCCCTTAAACAAAGGAATGGATTAAAAAAATGTGGTATATCTACACAATGGAGTACTACTCAGCTATCCAAAATAATGACTTCATGAAATTCACAGGTAAATGGAATGAACTAGAAAAAAATCATCCTGAGTGAGGAATCTCAATCATAGAAAAACACACATGCTATCCACTTGTTGATAAGTGGATATTAGCCAAAAAGCTCGAATTACCCAAGATGGGATCTACAGACCACAGGAAACTCAAGAAGGATGACCAAAATGCAGATGCTCCCATTACTTCTTAAAGGGGGGGGATATACATATTAGGGGATATGGAAGCAAAGTTTAGCGCAGTGACTCAATGAATGGCCATTCAGACTGCCCCATATATGGCAAATATATATACAGCCACCAAAAATAGATAACATTACTGAGGCTAAGAAATGCATGCTGAAAGGGACCGGATATAGTTCTCTCCTGAGAGACACATCCAGAGCATGTCCAATACAGAGATCAATGCTAGCAGCAAACCATCAAACTTAGAAGAGGACCCCCTCAGCAGGAATTAGAGGAAGTATTGAAAGAGTTGAAGGAGCTTGCAACCCCATAAAAACAACAATGTCAACCAACCAGAGTTTCCACGGACTAAACCACTACAGAAGACTATACATGGACTGACCCAGGGCTCCAAATGCATATGTATCAGAGAATAGCCTTATTAGGGCACCAGTTTAAGGGGAAGCCCTTGGTCCTGCCAAGGTTGGGCTCCCAGTACAGGGGAATATGGGGGGGTAAGGAGAATGTATAGGAGGAACACCCATATGTGGGAGAGGGAGTAGAGGGAATGGGGGCTTATGGACAGGAAACTGGGAAGGGGAATTACATTTGAAATGTAAGTAAATAAATATATCTAAAAAATTAGAAAAAAACAAACAAAACAAAATACCTTAAAAAAAAAGAGGACTAATAAACCAAACAACCTACATGAGGAAGCTTCAATCCGACTAGAGAGAAACCCTTGGGGTTACTGTCTGCCCCGGAGCTGAACCTGTCCTACAGCTCAGTGTACCAAACTCACATTGGGGAGAGAACTGATCTATCAGAAGTGTGGACATTACTAAGAGCTCAGGGAAGACCTAAACTTCTGCTCATATTCCTGGCCCGATAGGAACCTGCCTAGTGCCCTCTGGGCACAGGAAGCTAGGAGTAGTCAGAGGCAGGACCCTCCCTGTTTCGGCCTGTGCCCAGAGCTGAAAGCCAGATGCCAGGAGCACTGACATACCTAAAAGCAGAGGTAAGATCACTCTTCTGCTCCCAGCGACCTGCCTAGAGGACTCATGACATATAAACCTAGAAGCAGTCTGGGAAAAGACACTTCTGGTTTCTACAAGCACTCTGAGCTGAACTGGTCCCACAGCTCTCTGTACCAGGATTCAGCTCTAAGAAAACAGGTCTACAGGAGTGCTGACATATAGGCCTAAAGGGAGGTTCAGCCACTGTCAGAGACAGCAAGACAAGGTAACACCAGAGACAACTTGATGGTGAGAGGAAAGCACAGGAATCTAAGCAACAGAAAACAAGACTACTTGGCATCATCAGAGCTCAGTTCTCTCACCAAAGCAAATGACAGATATCTAAACACACCAGAAAAGCAAGATATAGATTTTAAATTACATTTCATGAGATGATAGATGACTTTAAGAAAGACATAAATAACTCCCTTAAAGAAATATTGGACAACACAGATAAACAGAGGAAACAGGAAAATAAAACCAAACAGGTAAAGAAATCAAGCAAAACCATCCAGGATTTAAAAATGGAAATAGAAAAAATAGAGAAATCACAAAGGGAGACAACCCTAAGACAGAAAATGTAGGAAAGAGAGCAGGAGTCATAGACCCAAGCATCAACAAAAGAATACAAGAGTAGAAGAGAGAATCTCAGGGGCAGAAGATACCATAAAAAACATTAACACAACCATCAAAAAATGTAAAACACAAAAAACTCCTAAGCCAAAACATCCAGGAAATAGAGGATCCAATGAGAAGGTCAAACCAAAAGGATAATAAGTATAGAAGAGAAAGAACACCCCAAATTAAAGGGCCAGTAAACATGTTCAAGAAAATTGTAGAAGAAACAACCTGAAGAAAGAGATGGCCATAAATATAAAAGAAGCCTACAGTACTTCAAATAGATTGGACCAGAAAAGAAATTCCTCCCTTCACATGATGCTCAAAGCACCAAATGTGCAAAAAAATGGAAAGAATATTAAAAGCAGTAAGGGAAAAAGGTCAAGTAACATATAAAATAAACCAGACCACATTTCACCAAACTTCTCACCAGAGACTATGAAAGCCAGAAGATCCTGAGCAGATGTCATACAGACCCTCAGAGAACACAAATGCCATCCCAGCCTACTATATCTAGCAAAATTCTCAATTAACATAGATGAAGAAACCAAGATATTCCATGACAAACCAAATTTACACAATATCTTTCCACAAACCCAGCCCTCCAAAGGATAATAGATGGAAAACTCCAACACTAGGATGAAACTACACCCTAGAAAAAGCAAGAAAGTAATCATATTGCAACAAATACAAGAGAGAAACCCAGACATAATTCCATCTCTAACAACGAAAAAATAAGAAACAACAATCACTATTTCATAATATCTCTTAACATCAATGGACTCAATTCCCCAATAAAAAGGCATAGAGTAAAAGACTGGATATGTAAAGAGGACCCAGAATTTTACTGCATATAAAACACACCTCAGTGACAAAGACAGATATTACCTCAGAGTAAAAGACTGTACACAATTTTCCAAGTAAATGTTCCAAGAAACAAGCTGGAATAATAATTCTAATATCAAAGAAAGGCAACTTTCAACCAAAAGTTATCAAAGAAAAAATAAGGAAGAATACTTTATATTTACCAAAGGAAAAATCCACAAAGATGAATTCTCAGTACTGAATATATATACGCCAATATACTCCAAATGCAAGGGAACATACATTTATAAAAGCTCAAAGCCCACATTGTATCTCATACAATAATAGAGGGAGATTTCAACATTCCACTCTCATCAATGGACAGATCATGGAAACAATGTAAACAAAGACTGAGATAAACTAACATAAGTTATCAACCAAATAGATTTAACAGACATTTATAGAATATTTCATTCTGATACAAAAGAATATACCTTCCTCTCAGCCCTGCATGGTACCTTATCTGAAATTGATGATAAAATTGGTCACAAAGCAGGCCTCAACTGATACAAGAAAATTGAAATAATCCCATTCATCCTACGGCTGGTCTTCAAAAACAACAAAAATGACAGAAAGCCCACATACATATGGAAGTTGAACAATGCTCTACACAATGACAACTTGGTAAAGGAAGAAATAAAGATAGAAATTAAACACTATTTTTAATTTAATGAAAATGAAGGCACTACAAACCCAAACTTTGGGGACACAATGAAAATGGTGTGAAGAGGAAAACTCATAGCTCTGAGTGCCTCCAAAAAGAAACAGGAGAAAGCATACATTAGCAGCTTGACAGCACACCTAAAAGTTCTAGAATAAAAAGAAGCAAATACACCCAAGAGGCGTAGACAGCAGGAAATAAGGAAATAATCAAACACATGGCGGAAAACAACCAAGTAGAAACAAAAAGAACTATACAGAGAATAAAAAAAAAAACAAAAAAAAAAAAAACAGATAAACTGTTAGCTAGCCAGGCTAACTAAAGGGCACAGAGAGGGTATCCTAATTAACAAAATCAGAAATGATATGGGAAACATAACAACAGAATCTGAGGAAATTCAAAAAAGTCATCAGATTGTACTACCAAAGCCTATATTCAACAAAACTGAAAAATCTAGATGAAATGGACAATTTCTAGATAGATACTAGGTACCAAGGTTAAATCAGAATCAGATGAACCTTCTAAACAGTCCCATAAGCCCTAAAGAAATAGAAGCAGTCATGAAAACTCTTCTAAACAAAACAGACAAACAAACAAATAAAACCAAAACAAACAAAGAGGAAAAAAAAACAAGACAAGATAGGTTTAGTACAGCTTTCGATAATAACTTCATATAAGAACTCATACCAATACTGTCCAAACTATTCCACAAAGAGAAACAGAAGCCCTACCCAATTCCATCTATGAAGTTACAATTAGGGTTATACCTAAATCCCACAAAAACCCAACAAAAGAGAACTTCAGACCAATTTCCCTTATGAATATTGACACAAAAATACTCAATAAAGTTTTCAAAAATTGAATCTAAGAACGTATCAAAATGAACACTCATAATGATCAAGTAGGCTTCATCTCAGGGATGAAGGGATGGTTCAAAATACAGAAATCCATCAATGTAATCCATTATATAAACAAACTCAAAAAAAAGCACATGATCATTTCATTAGACGCTGAGAAAGCATTTGACAAAATTCAACACCCCTTCATGATAAAAGTCTTGGAAAGATTAGGAATTCAAGGCCCATCCCTAAATATAGTAAAAGCAATATACAATAAACCAGTAGCCAACATCAAACTAAATGGGGAGAAACTTGAAGCAATCCCACTAGGAATTAGACATGACTGCTCACTCTCTCCTTACTTATTCATTATAGTACTTCAAGTCCTTGTCAGAGCAATAAGAAAACAAAACGAGATCAAACGAATACAAATTGGAAAGGAAGAAGTTAAAATATCACTATTTACAGATGATACAATATCATACATAAGTGATCACAAAAGTTCCTCCAGAGAACTACCAAGCCTGATAAACAACTTCAGCAAAGCACTATGAATGCTGATGACTTCAGGAAAATTAAGTCTAACAAATCAGTAGCCTTCCCCTACTCAAAGGATAAATAGGCTGAGAAGGGAATTAGGAAAATGATACCCTTCAGAATACTCACAAATAACCTAAAAATACCTTGGTATGATTCTAACAAAGCAAGTGAAAAGTATGTATGACAAGAACTTCAAGTCTCTGAAGAAAGAAATTAAAGAGGATCTCAGAAGATGGAAAGATCTCCCATGCTCAAGGATTGGCAGGAATAATATATTAAAAATGATCATTGTGCCAAAAGTAATCTACAGATTCAATACAATCCCCACCAAAATTCCAACTCAATTCTTCACAGAGTTTGAATGAGCAATTTGCAAATTCATCTGGAATAGCAAAAAACCCAGAATAGCGAAAACTGTCCTCAAAAATAAAAGAGATTCTGGGGAAATAATCATCTGTGACATCAAGTTCTATTATAGAGCAATAGTTATAATAACTGCATTGTATTGGTAAAGAGACAGACAGGTAGATGAATGGGATAGTATTGAAGAGAAATGAACACACACACCTATGGTTACTTGATCTTTGACAAAGGAGGTAAAAAATATCCAATGGAAAAAAGAGCATTTTCAACAAATACTGCTGGTTCAACTGGAGGTTAGCATGCAGAAGAATGCAAATCAGTCTGGAGATTCATCAGAAAATTGGACATAGTACTACCTGAGGACCCAGCTATACCTCTACTGGCCACATACCCAAAAGATGATTCAACATATAACAAAGACACATGCTCCACCATATCCATAGCAGGCTTATTTATATTAGCGTAAATCTGGAAAGAACTCAGATGTCCTTCAATAGAGGAATGGATACAGAAAATGTGGAACATCCATACAATAAAATACTATTCCGCTATCAAAAACAATGACTTCATGAAATTCATAGGCAAATGGATGGAACTAGAGAATGCCATCCTTAGTGAGGTAACTCAATCACAATAAAACACATATGACTCACTTATAAGTGGCTATTAGCCCAAAACCTCAAATTACCCAAGAATCAATCCACAGACTACATGAGGCACAAGAAAAAGGATGACCAAATTTGTGGATGCCTCAGTCCTTCTTAAAAGAGGGAATAAAAATATTCATAGGAAGGGATATAGAGACAACGCTAGGAGCAGAGACTGAAGTAGTGACCATTCAGAGTGTGGCCCTTTGTATCCAGAAAAAAATATATATATATGTATATATACATACATACATATTTACAACCACCAAACCTAGACAATATTGATGAAACCAAGAACTACATGCTGACAGGAGCCTGATATAGCTGTCTCCTGAGAGGCTCAGCCATAGTATGACAAATACAGAGGCTAATGCTAGCAGCAAGCCACTGAACTGAGAACAGGTTCGCCATTGCAGGAGTTAGAGAAAGGTTCAAAGGAGCAGGAGGGGCCTGCAAGCCCATAAGAACAACAATACCAACCAAACAGAGCTCTCAGGGACTAAACCACTACACAAAGACTACACATGGACAGACACATGGCTCCAGCTGCATGAGTAGCAGAGGATGGCCTTTTGGAGCAACAATGGGAGGAGAGGCCCTTGATCCTGAAAAGACTGAACCCTCCAGTGTAGGGGAATGTCAGGGCAGGAAGGTGGTGGTTGGGGATGGGGAACACCCTCATAGAAGATTGGGGAGGGGGGATTGGATAGGGGACTTATGGCGGGGGAATCCAGGAAAGGAAATAACATTTGAAATGTAAATTTAAAAATCCAATAAAAAATAAAAGTAATAAGAGAGAGAATAGATATAACTCAAATTTCAATTGGTTCCAAAATACTGTGAAACTTTTGATATATTTTACTTGGAGAATGAAATACTGCACCTGTAACATTTCAAGTTACTTCCTATAAGGCACATATAAAGACAAATGTAGATGAGTCCAATTACTCATTCTGAAGGGTCATTATTTGATGTGGGGTGTGTGTGTGTGTGTGTGTGTGTGTGTCTGTGTGTGTGTGTGCGCGCGCGTGCACGCATGCATGTGTATGTGACCGTGCGCGCATGTGCGTGTGCGCAGCATGTGCATGAGAGAGAGAGAGAGAGAGAGAGAGAGAGAGAGAGAGAGAGAGAGAGAGAGAGTATCTTCTCATTCATAATAGTTTTGTTTGTTTTCACTGTAGGATCAAGCTATGGCCTTATACAAGCAAATATTCTACCATAAAGCTACATTGTCACATCCCACTAAAGTAATCATGATTGTCAACTGCTAGCTGCACTGCGTCTTTAGACTCACACAAAGGCCCCTTTAAAACGGATGCACATTGAGGTCTAGGCCAAGTTTTGGAAATTAGTTCTTTCCTTCAATGGGTTCTTAGCATAGAACTCAAATTATCAAGCTAATCTTTTATCAGATTGTCACAGCAAATGTTTTTATATACTAGGCCATTTCCCTGAATATATTATTAGATTTTTTTTAGAGGTACAAAAAGAATTTAATACCCACTTGACATCTGGTCTTCTATTAGCTAATCAACAGATAGATTTAATCCAAAATCAAATTAAAACACTATATCATATGACACAGCTGTCCTGCGTTTCCTCCCTTAGAGGTTATGCATTACTCCTTTACAAGCTAATTTTTCTCAATATTCTCAACAAAACAAAAAAATCTCAAATTATCTATAAAAAAAAAACTAGTCCATAAAAACAAAACAACTATCAAGACAATTACTGATACAGATTGCTGTCCTTAACAACACTAGATTAAAACCTATCACATTTAGAGATTTCACCTCATAGATTACCCATGCTTTCTCCTTTTTTAAAAAAATGGGCTGACATGTTTGCCTGGGGGGGGGGCATTGTCCTCTTGAGATACAAAATATGTCTCTGGCTCTTCTGCTGTTTAAAAAAAAAATGCCAGACACAAAGCGATTGTTTACCAGACTATAGTGGCCATAAAAAGTGGTGCTTCTCCCAACATATGGCTAGCCTATTTAAAAAATTAAGAGTTCGCCCTAGATCATATTTTGTCACTGTCATATAAAATCATTATATCCAGAGACGGACAACATTCCTCGGGCTCAGACCAACCTAAGACACGGGGCCCGGTGGTGATAAGAAAACCCTATGACAGATAAGGCTAAATGCCAAAAAAAAAAAAAAACGACCTAAGACAAAAACAATGACAATATTGACATGACCCCCTGATCTAGACCAGTCATAGACAGAGGTGGCTACACCCCGTTTAAACATACGGGCTGGTCAAATGCTTCTCTGCCCGTATTATTAGATTTTAATATGAAAAGAATACAAGTATTTCAAATAAACCCATAGAAAGGACAATAAATTGGAGGGAATGGATTTTGAAAAGATATATTCATACCTTAGTTTTACAATTCTGTCACACAAATTAGGAAAACACTTCTAATTCTTTGAAAGGGGCCCGATAGCACTGAAAAAAATCTCTAAAATAAGAGGGTTTTTTTTTCTCCCAGAGTCATTTCCCAGTACATACCAGGTAGCTTACAACTGACTTCTATAATTATAATTTCAAAGAGTCTGACACTCTCTTCTAGTTTCCATGGACACTGCACACATGAGCAACACAAATGTACATATAAGCAAACTACCCATATAGATAAGATAAGAAAAAAGAAAGCCTTTTTGGACAGGGAACTGTGTAGTTTAGTAACTCATGCTTTTAGCTGATGTTCTGTTTGGATTAGAATTGATGAAGAATTGCCACCTAAACTCTTCTGAAGAGATACCTAGGAGAGTATCACTGGGGTTTCTCTAGTCCTAGAAGGAGGTTTCTTGTCCTTTCTTTAGAGTATGTTACAAGCAAAAACAGTAAATTTCACTATATTGATTTGTTTTGTGAGACAAAGTATGTCCCTTTAAAGTTCACTTGTTGAAATCCTAACCCTTAGTATTACAGAATACAACTTTATAGAGTCCTAGGGTTATCACATTAGAGTCCCACTGGAATAGGAAACTCCTATTCATGATGGGTGCCCTTAAAAATAGGGTCAGTGTGGACAGAGACATGTGCTCAGGAAGAATGCCATATGGTGATGGAAGGTTCTTTACTAAGACTGTCAAGTATCACAGTCAAGATGCCAGCCATTCTCTATTTTATGGAAGCTTCATTGCAACAGAGTGTGCCTGTTGATAGAGACCATTTTATCATGGATGCCTAGAGGCACTTTACTATTGATTTATGTGTCACTGTTTCCCATTATTTTTACTCAAATGATATTAATATTTTAAGTGTTGCATTTAATTTCCATTGCCTTACTGATACAAATATCCATTTGACTAAATAATCTAAGAAACAAAAGACACTTTTGGGAGGAAGGGGGAGAGTATGTGTTTGTATAGATTATGTGATTGTGTGAATGAAGTGGAAAATTGCACTATATGTGAAGTTTGTTTTTGCAAATTTCTTTGTTCCTAATGAGATAATATTTGAAAATGGAAAAGTTAATTTGTCATTAAAATTAAGTATAGCTTTCATGGGGCCCAACATTGCTAGTTAGATGCTAAGGTATTTATAGAAGGACATGGAATATACCTGTCTCAGTGGATATTTTCTTACTTAAATTCAACTTTCCTTGTTATTATAACTATTTTATCATAATTTGAGTCAAAGTAAGTTCATATATTTTATTTTGATTGTTTCAAATATTTTGTACAATATGGTCTCATGGAAATTATGGAAAGCTTATATATAACATAGAATCTTTAATTGTTAACAATACTTTTTAAACATTTAAATCTTAGTCACATCTTTAAATTCATATTTTTTAATGTTTCCTTTAGCTTCTGCATACTTAATACTCTAATGATCTTTGCTCTTTGGAGCATTCATTCTCTTTTTTCTGCATACTTTACATCTCATGGGATGACTTCTGGAATAAAATTTCATTAATTATCAATGTTAGTTCAATGACAGTATGATGAATTCTAAATTTAAAGGGAGTAAAACCTTTTCACAGTGGTAAGTCAAGGAAAATTAATTTGTAATTTTGAAACCATTCTTTTAACTTAAATATTTAAAGGAAAAGTGTGTGCGAATTACAAACTTTTGATGAGAAAGCGGTCCTGTGTAGGACGTCACAGTCTGTAAGGAAGTGCAGAATTCTGCTTTGATGACAACTTACCCTCACAGCATAAGTAAATTTCTGTATCTATGGAAAGTCCAATATCATAAATATCATTTGATTACTACCTATTGCTTTTGTTTCTTATCACTTTAGGCTTGTTAAACAGTTTCTCTGCTGCAATGTTTGTTTTCACATTAAATCCAACAAAATTTTATATGCTGTCTTATCAGAAGGAAAAAAACAGAAAAGATGGACTTAAGGATAACCTATTAAAAATAGTATCAGCTTCTGTAGGCAAACTTAGGACACACTGCAAGATAATTGATTCATTAAAGAGGTTGCTGAAATTCTACTACTTCTCTGATATTCAGAAGTCATTTATTAGCTAAACACAAACAGCAGATCATTGTGAAATATAACAGTAATAAAATTAGTCTCTCATGGAGGAAATGAAATTTTCACAAGTTTACAAACATAAGCACAATTTATTTGAGAGAACCTCATGAGTAAACCTAAATTTATTTACATTTGTACATAAAATCTACTGTATTTACAATTATTCAATGCTTTAAAAATGAAACTTAATGTGATGCCTGCAGCTGGATATGACTAGCCCAGATGGTTGAGAAGTCTCCAAGAAAACTCACATCTGTTGACTGTTCCAGTGTTTTATTTCAGGAAAGTAATATTTAATTGAGTGCCATGCTTCCTTGACATATCCTTTT
This sequence comes from Rattus norvegicus, assembly GCF_021556685.1. Taxonomy (NCBI): domain Eukaryota; kingdom Metazoa; phylum Chordata; class Mammalia; order Rodentia; family Muridae; genus Rattus; species Rattus norvegicus. Next base: position 16,851,397 of record NC_141538.1, read on the forward strand.
TCTTGTGTTAAGAAATGTGCCACTTGTCTAATTTTTTATTTCTGAAATAAATGAACAGTGCATCATTTTCTCATACATATTCAAAGAGTATTTTATACTTTATGCAAAGTAATCTCTATAGAATTTCAATTTGATTTATGACAAACAGATGTGCCAATTACAGTTTCCTGAAATAATCAGGTTCATAATAAGAGCTTGTGAATGCGGTATAGTTGTTTCTGTGATATCTTACAGTTTTATATAAATCCTGTTGCTCTAATGATCAGCTGATTCTGAAAAGTAATTAGAATTGATGTCAAAATGGTAGAATGTTGCTTCTATAATGTCTCAGCACAAGATTCTAAAAGGAGAAGTCATGTAGCAAGTAATGAACTCCCATGTTTAGTACAGTAAAAGAGACTTTGAGAATGTTATACAATGTCAGAGGAAAGGAAAAATAGTTGTGACATCACGTGGTAGGATAAGAAAAGTACAGCATTTAGGATACTAGAAGTTAGAATTTGAGTTAATTTAACTAGAAGTTAGCTATTTTATTTATTTATTTGGTTATGGGTGGATAGTGCTGATGATTGAAAGCAACCCTCATACTTGCTAAGCAAGTTCTAGACCTGGGTGACCTTTGCTACCCTCTGCTAATAGTTGAGGGAAATCAATGAAACTATTTCAAGTTTGGCTGCACATATTTTGAAGAAATTTGGTAATCTTAACAGAATCAATCACAGCAAGCAGCAGATAGTTTAAACCTGCATGTCAAAAATCATTCATACAAAGAAATAAACCTACAAGGCGAGATAAGGATTTAGCAGTGGCTGAATGGATAGCTAGCATGATAGGGAAGGGAAATTCACTGGAGATATATATGTGTATATATATATATATATATATATATATATACATATATATGTATATGTATACATATATATATATGTATATGTATATATATACATATATATATATATGTATATGTAATATTGCATATGTTTTTGACAGATGATACAAATGTTTATTATTTAGTAGGAAGAGAGAAAGAGACAACACTGTCCAACTCCTTCAATCCTCTAGAACACCAATGCTAATTTGTAGATTTCATATTTTCATCAATATCTCCTTAAAAGCTATACTGTTCAAATAAATTAAATGTTAAGAAATACAAATTTTGGAAAAAAATTAAATCAAGCAATAAAAAAAAATAGCCCAAAAATGTTAGTTCAGTACAAACAGAAAGAGTCTCTGAGATGAGGAGAGCCATTCTCCAAGACTAAAATACCTTGCTCTCTCATGAGAGCCATTCCTTGTTTATCCACAGAGAAGAGTGATCCAGGAAGGCTGTCATACATAATTTCAGCTTAGTATGAGATTGAAACTGAATCCTAATACCTTGTGTTTGAACAGATGAAATGAACTCTTAGAATGATGGCTGAGAGCTCATGGGATTTTCTTTTGTTTTCCTCTGCACAGACTAGAGAAGATGACAGTGACAGATGACTCAATAAACAGCAAAAGCCTGTTTAACTTTTTCCTTAAGTTGACTCCTATAGAGTTTTACAAAAGCTATTTCCATCTTAAAAAACCTGTGGTTCAAAAGCACACCCCAGGACTTCCCATACCTTTACATCTAAATAGGTTCTTCCCAAATTACCTCAGTGTGTTTTTAGTTCACATAGCTTTGCACATGAAATGATTAAACAAAATCATTTTTTCACAAACTAGTCCTGCTACTTTATGTAGCTATGAAGGACAGAAAACAAAAGATCACTCTTCCATAGGTCTTAGATTATGCCAAAAATATCTTACAACAAGGCAAGAGGAAAGGTATTCTTTTTACTATATATTGATGTTTATTTTATCTCAGGAGCTCCCAATTCAGAGAACACAGAACTCAGAAGAGGGGCACACTGAAGATGGGCTCTCACCTCTTTGTTAAGCATCAAACCCAGATATAGCCCTCTACCAAAGTAAACCATATAAAAAACAAACAAACAAACAAACAAACATGAGGGCCAGCATTCCCAGGATAGGGTATACTATTACCCTAAGTTAGAACAAAGGATTCTTTCAATGGGATAGAAATCATGCCTATCCAAGCTGGGACTAAGGGCTGTTTAGCTGTGCAAATACTTGATTCTGGGGCTTCCAGGATTGCGTTGATCTTTAAATCTTCCCAAACATTTTCACCCAAAAGGACACCAAGAAGGAGTTGGATAAAAAAAAAAGTTTGGCTTTCCACCAGAGTCTGAGTTGGTAGGTGCTACAACCAAATCCAATCAGGCTCTCCCATTCCACAGTGACTCTACTGTAGGGCTCACCTACTTACTCCTGAGGCAAACACTATATACCAAAAGAGCAAGAGCATCTTCTCACTTAGAGAAATAGAGCAATGATAGGAGAGGATAAGGACAAGAAAATGTATGAGAAGACAGGAGAGACACATATGTTTTGTTAATATTAATGCATGCACACACACACACAATGGAGCTGTATTTAAGCAAAAGAAGAATGAAATTTTGTCATCTGTGGCAAAATGGATGATACTAGAGATAAGCAGTGAAACTGCTAGACTTAGAAAGATCAATATTACATCCTTCTTCCATGTATGTGGACTGATTTACATATACATGTACATGTACACACATTTCCACACCCATGAACATTCATATGTACATACATGCTAATATATATGCATCTGTACATGCACACACTCATGCACACATCCATCTATACCTGTATACACACAGGCACACACACACACACACACACACACACACACAGAGTGAGAAAGTAAAAGAAGAAAGACTGTACTGGGAAGGAAGAGGACCAAGGGGAACACAGGGAGTACCACAGAAGGAACTAGTGGCTTAAGAAGAAAAATAGACAAAATATCACATATTTTTCTCTGACTTGAAATATGGGTGCAAAAAGGGGATTATATGATGTGAGATGTGGGATCAGCAGGAGTCCCCCTTAAATGTGAAAATAGAACAATGAATATCAGTATTCTGTGTATCATCTAAAAAGATAATTTTAAAAACTACCTTTGACAGGAATCATAGTGAATGCCTTTAATACAAGCACAAGGGAGGCAGCGTCAGGTGTATCTCTATGAGTTTGAGGACAGCCTGGTTTTACATAGTAACTTTTGGGCCAGCCAGAGGTACAGAGAAATCCTTTTACAGAAATAAAAAAGTATATATATACATTACATGCTCTTTCATACATATTCATATATATGATCATATGTGCATAAACTGCAAGGATCTAGCCATAAGGTTCTATACCTGGATATGTAATTAATTTGGGTATCACATCATGAACATTGCAGAAAAAAACTTCCAAAATATAAATAAATAATATTGGTTCTACAAAGTAAATCAACAAATTTAAAAGAAAGCCTCATGAGGTTAATCAATAAATTTAGTCATTCACAGAAAATTATACCAGGGCATTTAGTAAATATATAAAAGGTGTGGATATATAGAAAAAAACTATTGAAATTTGATGAAAATATCCTAGGAATAACATACATTTTAAAAATATCAACAATAAATTTCCCATCATGGAAGAAAAAATATAAATCAATAAATTAAAATGGCTATTAAGTGCTTTCTTAGACAGTATGGCAATTGTGCAAGGATTATATGAAAATTTCTGAAGCATTCTGAAGTTTTCCTTCTGAAAAAAATTAGGATAATGGAAGTCTCTGCACTGGGTCTTATTCATTCCAGTCATGATGCATGTCTGCTTAATCAACTCAAGAGTGCCAACAGTATCCTGGGTCTCTGTTTGGCTGCCATGTTAAGTAAAGTTTAGGATATACAAAAGATTTTTTAAAAAAACACTTTATTGGAATGTTCGAAGAACCATATGTCCTGGCCCCAGATTTGGTTATGTTGGGATCAAAAAAATGTCCAGGTTATTGAGGATGTTGTCAATTATGCACAAGAAGCTCATTATGAGAAGGTTCTACATAGTCAATAGGCATTTCATCAGTGATGGTGATTGGAAGACACTGATGTTCTTATTGATTCTTTAATTTTTTCATGGTGTATAATGTATGTTGTAGCAGTGTCTTACTGTGGCTCTGGTAACAACAAACTTATTCTTCCTGTTAGTGACGTTAATGATGATGAGGGGGGTGGGGGCAGAATTTTTCTTTTAATTCAAGATGCCTACACAGAATCCATATGCTATTTCTTTGTTATCCGACAGTTCCTATCCTCATGTGTGCTATGGAGCTGCAGTGGTTCTGGGAATCTGCTGTTCTGGTACAGGAGGTAAATGACTAGTTTAATAGAATGGGTAACAAATAACCCTGTGTGTAAACTATGTAAGGCAAGAGGCTCTGATAGCTTCAACTATCATTAAGATACAGCAGACCAAACATGTGTCCAAAGATAATCACTTCAGACATCTCTACTCCAAAATCATCACTGACAAGCATGACAATGCTATGGTTTGGTGACATTTAGTGAATACCAGTGGTCATAGTGTCACAATCTTCTTACAGTCCAGGACTGGCCATAGTCATATGTACCTATTTGCCTTGTTACACAGTTCTGGTTTCCTCTTTCACACTTCATGTCATTAGCTTATGCCTCTACCTGAGACATTGGTCTTATCAGGGACTTAAAGATGCTAAAATTCCAACATAAATCAAATTGTAAATCATCTACATTTGCCTATCTTGTCCCTGTTGAAGAACTAATATAAAATAAAAAGATCTACTACTGTGATATCTATTACAATTAAGCCTTGGTAAAGGAATGGGGGCAATGGGGAGAAGAAGAAAATGAAAGTGAATGAAACAGAGAAGGAAGAAAAAGAGAACATGATCCAAGGTTTCAATTACTGGATAATCCAGCCTGATTCATGCCTACCCAGCTTACTGAAAGAAATCTGTAGATAGCAGCCTTTTAACATACTCTGCATTAGAGGCATTATAATTCTGAAAGATACCAGAAAAAGAACAAAAGCCAGAGTCTCAGAAATACTAGCCTATATTGGTGATTAAGAACTAATGGATCACAATATCACAAGGTCACATGCTCCACTATATTCACAGCAGCCTTATTTGTAAGAACCAGAAACTGTAAGCAATCTATATGTCCCTCAGTGGAAGAATGGATACAGGAAATGTGGTTCATTTACACAGTGGAATACTATTCATCTATTGAAAACAAAGACATCATGAATATTGCAGGTAAATGGATTGAACAAAAAATGATCGCCCTGAGTGTGCTAACTCAGATGCAAAAGGATAAAAATGGTATGTACTTACTGATACGTAGATACTAACCAAAAATTACATAAAATCCATGCTACACCCCACAGATCTTAAGAAGTTAAGCAAGAAGGAAGACCCAAATGAGAATGATTCAATCACACTTAAAAGGAAGAACCAAATAATCATGACGGGCAGAGTGAGGGAATGACCTGGGTGGGAGAGGAGACAGGAAAGAGAAAAACGGGGGCAGGATCAGGTATGAAGAGAGATAGGAGAGAATCCTAGAGAGATGGGAGAATGAATGGAAATATGCAGCTGCCAGGAGTGGGAAGAAGGGGACAACTAGAAAGTCCCAGATACCCTGGAGGGAGGAGGTTTCCAGGATTCAATGTGGGTAATGTTAGCTGAAACACAACAGTGGGGATATGTCTCCTGAAGAAACCAGCTTCCGTAGTTAGTCAGGGCTGTCAGTGAAGGAGCATCAACCTACACCACCTCCAGTAGTTAGACAGGGCCGCCAGAGAAGGAAAATCAACCTACATTCAAAAATTTCGACCAAAACTTATTCCTGTCTAAAAGAAATACGGGGACAAAATTGGAGCCGAGACTAAACAAATGACCTACCAGTAACCAGTCTAATTTGGGATCCAACCCATAGGTGGGCACCAAATTCTGACACTATTCCTGACATTATGTTGTACTTGCAGACAAGAGCTTAGATTGACTGCCCTCTGAAGGTGCTACCAGCAGCTGATAGAGACAGATGTAGATACTTGCAACCAAACATTGGACAGAAGTCAAGGAAATCTATGGAAGAGTTAGGGGAATGATTGAAGGAACTCAGGGTATGGCAATGCTATAAGAAGAGCAACAGTGTCATCTAATTTTGAGAGAGCTTTCAGAGACTAAGTTAGGAACCAAAGAGGGGTGGATTGAAGACCCTGGCACACATGTAGCAGATAGCACTATTTACTTGACTTTCAAATAAATACATTAAAATCTTTTATAACATTTCATCTCTATTAAAAATGTATACAATGTATTCTAATAATGATTCTTTCCATATCCTTCCAGAACTTCTCTACTTTCTCACCCATTCAACTTTTTGTGGCAAATTAAACAAGTAATTAAATATGTTAAAATCAGGGAAAAAAGAGAAAAAGAGAAAAAGCAAGAAACTAATCATCTTGGCAACAAAACAAAGAGAAGAAAAGTACACAAACATAACCTCACATCCAAATATGAATATAACAGGAACAGTAATCACTATTCCTTAATATCTCTCAACATCATTGGTCTCAACTCCCCAATAAAAAGACATAGATTAACAAACTGGATACGCAATGAGGACCCTGCATTCTGCTGCCTACAGGAAACACACCTCAGAGACAAAGACAGACACTACCTCAGAGTGAAAGGCTGGAAAATAACTTTCCAAGCAAATGGTCAGAAGAAGGAAGCCGGAGTAGCCATTCTAATATCGAATAAAATCGATTTTCAACTAAAAGTCGTCAAAAAAGATAAGGAAGGACACTTCATATTCATCAAAGGAAAAATCCACCAAGATGAACTCTCAATCCTAAATATCTATGCCCCAAATACAAGGACACGTACACATAAAAGAAACCTTCCTAAAGCTCAAATCACCCATTGCACCTCACCCAATAATAGTAGGAGATTTCAACACCCCACTCTCATCAATGGACAGATCATGGAAACAGAAATTAAACAGAGAAATACACAGATTAAGAGAAGTTATGAACCAAATGGACTTAACAGATATTTATAGAACATACTATCCTAAAGCAAAAGGATATACAGTCTTCTCACCACCTCATGTTAATTTCTCCAAAATTGACCATAAATTTGGTCAGAAAACAGGCCTCAGGAGATACAGAAAGATAGAAATAATCCCACACGTGCTATCAGACCACAACAGGCTAAAGCTGGTCTTCAATAACAATATATACATGGAAGTTAAACAATGATCTACTCAATGATAACCTGGTCAAGGAAAAAATAAAGAAAGAAATTAAAGACTTCTTAGAATTTAATGAAAATGAAGGTACAACAAACCCAAACTTATGGGACACAATGAAAGCTGTGTTAAGAGGAAAACTCATAGCTCTGAGTGCCTGCAAAAAGAAACAGGAAAGAGCATTTGTCACCAGCTTGACAGCACACCTAAAAGCTCTAGAACAAAAAGAAGCAAATACACCCAGGAGGAGTAGAAGGCAGGAAATAATCAAACTCAGAGCTGAAATCAACCAAGTAGAAACAAAAAGGACCATAGAAAGAATCAACAGAACCAAAAGTTGGTTCTTTGAGAAAATCAACAAGATAGATAAACCCTTAGCCAGACTAACGAGAGGACACAGAGAGTGTGTCCAAATTAACAAAATCAGAAATGTAAAGGGAGACATAACTACAGATTCAGAGGAAATTCAAAAAAATCATCAGATCTTACTATAAAAGCCTATATTCAACAAAGCGTGAAAATCTGCAGGAAATGGACAATTTCCTAGACAGATACCAGGTACCGAAGTTAAATCAGGACCAGATAAACCAGTTAAACAACCCCATAACTCCTAAGGAAATAGAAGCAGTCATTAAAGGTCTCCCAACCAAAAAGAGCCCAGGTCCAGACGGGTTTAGTGCAGAATTCTATCAGACCTTCGTAGAAGAACTCACACTAATACTATCCAAACTATTCAACAAAATTGAAACAGATGGAGCTCTACCGAATTCTTTCTATGAAGCCACAATTACTCTTATACCTAAGCCACACAAAGACCCAACAAAGAAAGGGAACTTGAGACCAATTTCCCTTACGAATATCAACACAAACATACTCAATAAAATTCTGGCAAACTGAATCCAAGAGCACATCAAAACAATCATCCATCATGATCAAGTAGGCTTTATCCCAGGCATGCAGTGATGGTTTAATATACGGAAAACCATCAACGTGATCCATTATATAAACAAACTGAAAGAACAAAATCACATGAACATTTCATTAGATGCTGAGAAAGCATTTGAAAAAATTTAACACACCTTCATGATAAAATTCCTGGAAAGAATAGGAATTCAAGGCCCATACCTAAACATAGTAAAAGCCATATACAGCAAACCAGTACCTAACATTAAACTAAATGGAGAGAAACGTGAAACAATCCCACTATAACTAGAAGAGTTAGACAGAACAATTTGTAAATTCATCTGGAATAAAAAAAGCCAGGATAGCTAAAACTATCCTCAACAATAAAAGGAATTCTGGGGGAATCCCTATACCTGAACTCAAGCAGTATTACAGAGCAATAGTGATAAAACTGCATGGTATTGGTACAGAGACAGACAGATAGACCAGTGGAATAGAATTGAAGACCCAGAAATGAACCCACACACCTATGGTCACATGATTTTTAACAAAGGAGCCAAAACAATCCAATGGACAAAAGATAGCATTTTCAGCAAATGGTGCTTGTTCAACTGGAGGTCAACATGTAAAAGAATGCAGATCAATCCATGCTTATCACCCTGTACAAAGCTTAGTTCCAAGTGGATCAAGGACCTCCATATCAAACCAGATACACTCAAACTAATAGAAGAAAAAGTGGGGAAGCATCCGGAACACATGGGCACTGGAGAAAATTTCCTGAACAAAACACCAATGGCCTATGATCTAAGATCAAGAATCGACAAATGGGATCTCATAAAACTGCAAAGCTTCTGTAAGGTAAAGAACACTGTGGTTAGAACAAAATGGCAACCAACAGATTGGGAAAAGATCTTTACCAATCCTACAACAGATAGAGGCCTTATATCCAAAATATACAAAGAACTCAAGAAGTTAGACCGCAGGGAGACAATAACCCTATTAAACAATGGAGGTCAGAGCTAAACAAAGAATTCACAGCTGAGGAATGGCGAATGGCTGAGAAACACCTAAAGAAATGTTCAACATCTTTAATCATAAGGGAAATGCAAATCAAAACAACCCTGAGATTTCACCTCACACCAGTGAGAATGGCTAAGATCAAAAACTCAGTTGCAGCTAATCCTGGCAAGGATGTGGAAAAAGAGGAACACTCCTCCATTGTTGGTGGAATTGCAGACTGGTACAATCATTCTGGAAATCAGTCTGGAGGTTCCTCAGAAAATTGGACATTGAACTACCTGAGGACCCAGCTATACCACTCTTGGGGATATACCCAAAAGATGCCCCAACATATAAAAAAGACACATGCTCCACTATGTTCACAGCAGCCTTATTTATAATAGCCAGAAGGTGGAAAGAACCCAGATGCCCTTCAACAGAGGAATAGATACAGAAAATATGGTAAATATACACAATGGAACAGTATTCAGCTATCAAAAGCAATGACTTTATGAAATTCATAGGCAAATGTATGGAACTGGAAAATATCATCCTGAGTGAGGTAACCCAATCACAAAAAAACACACATGTTATGCACTCATTGATAAGTGGCTATTAGCCCAAATGCTTGTATTGCTTTTATTGCCCTAGATAAACAGAACACATGAAACTCAAGAGTGATGACCAAAATGCGAATGCTTCACTCCTTCTTTAAAGGGGTACATGAATACCCTGGGCAGGGAATAGGGAGTCAAAGTTTAAAACAGAGGCAGAAGGAACACACATTCAGGGCCTACCCCACATGTGGCCCATACTTATACAGACACCCAAGTAGATTAGATGGATGAAGCAAAGAAGTGCAGTCTGACAGGAACCGGATGTAGATCTCTCCTGAGAGACACAGCCAGAATATAGCAAATACGTAGGCGAATGCCCGCAGCAAACACTGATCTGAGAACCGGACCCCCCCCCCCGCCGTTGAAGGAATCAGAGAAAGGACTGCAAGAGCTTGAAGGGGCTCGAGACCCCATATGAATAGCAATGCCAACCAACGAGAGCTTCCAGGGACTAAGCCATTACCCAAAGACTATATACATGGACTGACCCTGGGCTCCAACCTCATTGGTAGCAATGAATAGCCTAGTAATAGCACCAGTGGAAGGGGAAGCCTTTGGTCCTGTCAAGACTGAACGCCCAGTGAACGTGATTGTTGGGGGGAGGGCGGTAATGGGGAAAGGATGGGGAGGGGAACACCCATATAGAAGGGGAAGGGGAGGAGTTAGGGGGATGTTGGCCTGGAAACCGGGAAAGGGAATAACAATCAAAATGTAAATAAGAAATACTCAAGTTAATAAAGATAAAAAAAAATAAAAATTAAAAAAAAGAGAGAAAAGGATTAGTTCCCAAAATCTGGAGCTCACTAATAGTTGCATTAAGAAACAAATCTTGTGGTTCTGATTATACATACAATAGTGGTCTACACATACAATCCTAGTGCCATAAGAGATGAGGTAGTGTGAGGTAGTTCAAAGCCTGCCTAGAATCCAAGTGAGCTACTACCCAGCCTACACTACTTGTATGAAACCAGACTCCAGAAATAACAGTCACTTTTGAAGTCAGAACTCCAAACATGTCAGAACATTTTATAGGATCCCAGTTCAATCAGGGAAAAAAATGACAACTTAAGCATTTAATAAAATAACAGAGTACCCGTAAGCTTCTAAGTACAGCATAAGCATTTGATACTAGGTTTTGCAACCATGCTACATTGTGACAAGCCATCATCAAGAAACAACTGTGTCTCCCATCCAAGTACTACCAGGCCTGACCCTTCTTGGCTTCCAAGATCAGGCACATACATGGTGGTATGGCCAAGACAAATAGGCATCCTATAGACTGGTAAAAACATCTTCAGTACTCCCACATCTGATAGAGGGTTAATATTCAAGTTATATAAAGAACTCAAGAAGCTTACATTCAAAAAAACCAAACAATCCAATCCAAAAATGGAGTATAGAACTAAACCAAGAATTCTCAATAGAGGAATCTAGAATGACTGAGAAGCACCTAAAGAAATGTTCAAAGTCCTTAGTGATTGGAAAAATGCAAATCAAATTCACCTTGAGATTCCACCTTATACTAGTCAGAATGGCTAAGATCAAAAACACATGTTGGCAAGGACTTGGAGAAAGAGGAACACTCCTCCATTGCTAGTGGGATTGAAAATGGTACAACTACTCTGGAAATCAATTTGGAGGTTTCTCAGAAAATTGGAAATAGACCTACCTAAAGAAACAGAAATACTAGTCTTGGGAATATACCCCCAATATGTCCCACCATGCCATAGGGGAACATGTTTCACTATGTTCATAGCATCCTTATCTGTGATAGCCAAAGTTGCAAACAATCCAGCTGTCCCACCACACAAGAATGGATACAGAAAATGTGGTTCGTTTACATAATAGAATACTACTCAGCTATGAAGAGAGGATACCCTGAGTTTTGCAGGCAAATGGATGGAACTAGAAAATGTCATTCTGAGTGAGGTAACTCTGACCCAAAAGGACATGCATGGTTTATTGTCACTAATCAGTGGTTATTAACCTCTCCCCCGACCCCAAATAAAAGTACAGAATACCCAAGATACAGTCCACAGAACTCAAAAAGGTCAACAAGCTGAAGGGCACAAGTGAGAATGCATCAGCAACCACAATGGGGGAGGGACAGAAGGACATGGGAAGGAAAGGAGATAAAGTGATGGGAGAGGGTAAGATGATCTGGTATTGGGTGGGGAAAAAGGACTGGAAACAGGTGACCTCAGGAGGAAGGAGGTTGAGAAGACCCTCTAGAATGTACCAGAGACCTGGGAGGTGAGAGACTCTCAGGATTCAAAGAGGACACCCTAGACAAAAGGCCCTACAGTGGGGGGGGGGAGCTTATTGAATTACCTCAAGCAGAAAAACAGAGCATCAAGTGAGAGGTGGAGCTGCTACCCCGCAGACAAAGCTCTGACACATAATTCTTCCTATCTGAAAGAACTTCAGGGATGAAAATGGAAAAGAGCCTGAGGGGAAAAAAGGCCCAGCAACAGGTCCAAAGTGGGGTGCAGCTCAAGGGAAGGCCCCAGGACCTGACACCATTCCTGAGGCTATGGGGCGTTCCCAAAAAGGGACCAACCATGACTACTCTCCAAAGACCCAAAAGCAGCTGAAAGAGTCAAATGCAGATATGTGCACCCAACCAACAAACAGAAGCTGCTGACCCCTCTGGTTGAATTGGGGAAGAGCTGGAGGAAGCTAAGGAGGAGGGCAACCCTGCAGGAGGACCAGCAGTCTCAATTAACCTGAACCCCTGAGATCTCTCAGTCACTGGATCACCAACCAGGCAGCATACACCAGCTGAGATGAGACCTCCAACACATATACAGCAGTGGACTCCTGGGTCTGGGTTCAGTGAGAGAAGATGCACCTAACCCTCAAGAGAATGGCAGCCCCAGGATGTTTAGAGGTATTGTGGGGCGGGTGGGATGGGTGGGGTGGGCGGGGTGGGGACATCCTGTGGAGACAGGAGGGGGAAGGGAAGGGTGGGGAAATAGGGGTGGGGAAGTAGGAGGTATGGGTTATGGAACTCTTGGGGGGTGGACCGGGAGGGGAATAAAATCTAGAGTATAAAAATGAATGAATGAATGAATGAATGAATGAATGAATGAATCATGTATGTGTAACCTGACTCTAACTTTGAAACAGAAGATAGGTTTAAAAATGAAAAATGTTGCATTAACTTTATATAAGTAATAAAGCATCACTTGAGAAAAAAACTAGAGAACCCTAAAACAGGGGATATTACTTTAGAAAAATGAAAATGGTTATAAGCAAAAATTTACACCTACAAATAGACACACCCATATGTGAGTATACTACACATGCTCACACTGTATATGTGCACATTTGTACAATCACCCATAAATATACATACCATGTATGCATGCCTAACTTATGTGCATCTCTACATGTGTCCAGCTACACTTATACATGTGCACATATGAAGACACCGATACATGTCCATACGTGGACACATCTATAGATATGTTCAGCTGTGAATACACATGCTTATTATATATACACATGCCAATAAATGTAAACCTATAAAATATACACTTCTACAAGCTATCTTATGTGCATGGGAACCTATTCATGAATCCTGTCATGAACTCACACAGTTGTATCTATACAACTTACATATGGACACAACTCTGAATCTACTGTACTCTTAGTTACCTTTTTATTACCATGCTAATAATACTTTTTTATTACCTATAGAAAAAAACAGTTTTTTGGGGGCTTAAAATCTCAGAGGATGAGTCCCTAAGCCAAGACCTAACTTGGGAATGGTGTAAGCTTTGGAAACCTCAAAGCTGCCCCACCCCAGTGACTTCTCTAACAAAGCCATACTTCCTGATGCTTCTACCAACTGGAGACCAACCATAAAAATATATGTACACTTATGGAAGAACAGCTTGTGGTGAACCATTCTAATTCAAAGTACCACAGGTATAGACAACTGTACATAATATTTTATAGGTATTTATATATGCAATGCATAAAATATACCTGATAAATTGAAGAACACTGACCTACAAGATCAAACTGAAAGTAAAGACAGTGACTATATGTCAAAAGGCACTGTAAACTAAGACATGAGGGCACAAATTCAAGGTCAATCGAAGTATCTTGGGGAAACCAGAAGCTGCATCTACTAAAGATATGGTACACAAAACAAATGAAACCTTTTTTTTTCTATAAAGTAATGCATACATCTAAAGTCATATATTTTGCTGCAGGTGAATAATAAAATTGTTTCAATTATAGAACAAGCCTGGGAGAGTCAATGTCAACACTGCTATCATGGGGAATCTGCAATGTACTCCCACAGACTGACAGAAGGACAAAGTCTATGAATACACAGTGCACAGAAAGAAAATCCTCCAAGCCAATAGCTATGGGGAAAGTTGCTTAAAAAATAAAAATAGTGTGAGCTTAAAATAGACTTGAGGTAAGCAAGGTTTTGCTCACTAAACTATCACGACAGCAACTACGGTAACAATCATCGTTAAGGCCAGTGAAGAAAAGGCAGAAACTGGTAAGGCAATCTTTTATACCAGGGACCTTGAACATTGTGACTTGTCAGAATCTAGAAATGACCTCGGTTCTGTCTTTGCCAGAGGATAGACAAGCTAAATGTGGCTTTGGTATCCTGTTCTCTTTTCTGTCTTCCTACACAGCTAGATTATATAACATGAAGGGGACTAGCAGGCATAGAGGACATTGAGAATAGACTCCCTTTTGATCAACATTGGACTCCTCCCACTTTCAAGATAAAACCAAGAAAGTGAATATAAGGATGGCAGCTCTTTAAAATTTAAAATACCGTTTGAAAAGGTGTAGGTGTTGGTTGTGGATTTTTAGGGAAAGATACTTCTCCCTGGTCAAAAATATAAGTACTGCTGCTGACCCTAGGTGAAAATGTGACATTTTTATTTGCTCCAAAGATCAGAACACCACATACTATTGTCTCCTCCCTTAAGAGTCAATTCAACTGGGCCTATTGATCAGCTGATATGGAGACCCCCTCACCCTCTGAAAAGCAGATTCCACTGAAGTCATGCTAAAGAGATGAAAGAAAGAATTATACTCTTAATTAGAAACATATTTAATTCCATAAGTACTTTTCTCATGAGGCTACTTATAAAGTTCCCATCATGCAGCACTGCTAAGCCTGCCAGCTTTTGTTATTCAAAAAGCAGAAAGTCCTGTTTTATTCTGCTTTCGAAATTGATGAAAAGCCTAAGTATGCTTTCCAGAGCACTCTTGATTTTCATATCAGTTCTCTGAAGTTCTTCCCACTGCCCCAAACAGGTAGCTGCTTGTAGTGCTCCATTACAAAATATGCAGTTTCTTTAACTCCTAATTCAAAGGTTCAACTTGGGAGCTGCTAAGATTTACAACTTGTCTACCGTGTTTTTCTTTAAAACTCCAATAAAATAATACTCAAACACCCTACTGGGATGTTTTCAAATAAAAATTAAGGAGACTAACAACCAGAAAAGAAGCCCTAGATTTTTTGGTAACATTTATGTTTTAAGTAAATACACATAAATTGAGAAATTATGATGGCATTTTAAGTTTAATAAAACATTTATCAGAAAGTTATTTTGGAATTATTTTAAAAAGTAGCAAGTGGAGACATGCACTGATATACGTAGATGTATTTGGTTTCATAGATTTTGATGTCTTCTTCTAGTATGTTTGTTAAATTCAAAACTTTACACAGGCTCTTGAAAACCCCTATTCCCACTTTCTTGAACCGTAAGAATTGTCTTCTCTCTTCTCTGTCTTCCTGTTATTGGTAGCATTTGAGATTTTCAGTATGCCTACCCTTGATCTTTTCTCAAAATCTTATAAAACTTGGTTCTCAAACTTGCCCTTGAGTCTACAATTTCATTTATCCACTAAAAAAAAAGAATTTCAACTTCATCAGTATGAAATAATTATTGGTCATATGCCATATGAGTTCTATCTCTGACCACATGGGAAGATATGCCATTCTAACAGTCCAAAAGACTTTAAAATTGTAAATCCATGATATTGACTTCTCCCTAAAAGTTAACAAATGCTACTGCCAATCACCTGGACAGGACACTCAGGAAAAATGTCTTAAAGAATAATTATCCCTTAATGAGATATGGACTGAAAGACCACAGAAGCCATTTCCTTGATGTAGTTGCTTACACATTCTCATTGCTAAATGTGCCTGATTTTTTGCATTCTCATTCCAAAGAATGGCTTTTGATTATCCTCTTTCTAACTTCTCTTTCAGTAAACATCCAAAGTCCTAAGCCTAATTTATATTCCCACACACTTTTTACAACATACCTGCTACACTACACACCAACCATTTGCTCCTAGACTTCTATTTTGAGCCTGTCTGTTATGCTGGTATAACTTAAAGATCATGGATTTCTGTCTCCCTTTAGTTACTCCTATACTTCGGTCTTCACCAAGATCTCCAGTTTGTCTACGTTTTTGTTTTCTCTCTCAAATCCCAATCAAATGGCACTCAAGTTTTTTTTTTTCAAGTCTGTTTTTAAGCTCTTTTACTTTTAAGATCAAGGATTCAACAAAAGGAATCTTTAGTTTCCCAGGAAAAGTAAAGTAATTGCTGGTTTATTATCTGAAGGATAATGGAAAATAAGGTAAGCACCCCCCCCTTAATCTCAGACTGAAATGTTGTACAATTGATTCAAACATATATAGACCTCAGACTGTTATAATGCTTGACCTAGACAAAGGAGAAATGAGAAACTTACAGACTAGGTTCTAAGTGATTTGAATAGTTTGGTTGACACTCCATACATTGCAGAAAAGTTTCTATCAATTGTGTGGTACAAGAATTCTGTGCCATAAACAATTGGTCCATATTTGAAGAATTTTGAAATATCTTCATTTAAAGTCTTGCCTTTCAAATCAAAAAAAAAAAAAAAAAAAGGCAAAACAGCGATTAAACCAAATCGATGCTAATCATTCAGGCTTGCTTTCTTGGCAGCATTTTCTACCTTTTTCCACTGTGATTAAGTCTATAATAAGGTATACTTACATTACTAGATAATTTTTTTTGCTGACATAACTCCTGAATTCATGCTTTTGAAACAAAATAATGTTTTGTCGTATCAAACTTTGTGGGAACAGTACCAAGGAGACTGAGAGGTGACAGAGTCACATGTCAAACCCTAGATTATTATTATTTTTTTTTTGTGGTTTTTTTTTTTCGGAGCTGGGGACCGAACCCAGGGCCTTGCGCTTCCTAGGCAAGCGCTCTACCACTGAGCTAAATCCCCAACCCCGTCAAACCCTAGAGAATCAGACTCTGGAGACCAGCATCACATGCAGATCTGAGATTATTGCCCCACACATGTTTACAGTATTTGAATC
Source organism: Rattus norvegicus (assembly GCF_021556685.1). Taxonomy (NCBI): domain Eukaryota; kingdom Metazoa; phylum Chordata; class Mammalia; order Rodentia; family Muridae; genus Rattus; species Rattus norvegicus. Next base: position 16,868,486 of record NC_141538.1, read on the forward strand.
AATCCCAAGGCCCTAAATGCTTAGAATCATATGTCACCACAAAGTCACAGTGCCCCAATGAAAACCCTGCAGATGAGGTTATTCAGAAAGAGCAGGGAAGCATCATCACCTGTTAGCACTTCCATAAAAATAGAAGAAGTCTCCACTCCCTGGCCTACATTCCATTTTGATGTCTTGTTGCTGTTCAGTCAATTTATACAGCAGATCAGGACTCTTCCAGGAGTAGTAGGAGCCTAAGGCACCTCGGTCTCCATCCCACTTTTTTCTGCACAAGGTTGACTTCCACATCTGTCACACAACTTAAATAATAGCAAATAGATTCCAAGATACATATTTAAAGCATGTTTATAAAAAAGGTATCCTTGCTATAGTTAAGGGTAAAAGAAACATAATAAACCTTGGCATTTTATTTTCCTTAAGAAATGTGGCTTATCCACTACTTAAAGACTATACATCGACTGACCCTGGACTCTGACCTCATAGGTAGCAATGAATATCCTAGTAAGAGCACTAGTGGAAGGGGAAGCCCTGGGTCCTGCTAAGACTGAACTCCCAGTGAACTATACTGTTGGGGGGAGGGCGGCAATGGGGGGAGGGTAGGGAGGGGAACACACATAAGGAAGGAGAGGGGGGAGGGGGATGTTCGCCCGGAAACTGGGAAAGGGAATAACACTCGAAATGTATATAAGAAATACTCAAGTTAATAAAAAAAAAGAAATGTGGCTTATAAGAGATGTATGCAGCTTAAATACCCAGAGAACTTTTCTCCATTTCATGCTTTTGAAACAATGCATCACAACAAAGAGCAATGCAGAATTCTATACATCCTGAACACACACTCACTATGCCTGCAGTTTGTACTGCTCAGCAACTATCAGAGACAGTTGGGCAGAGGGCTACCCAGGCTTACAGATCTGCTGGTATCATAAAGATTATGCTTGGCTTTCTCTCAGTCTCATTGTCTACATGTGGAAATGGCAATAATTAGACATGCTTTGAAATATCCATGGGGAACATGTGAGGTAGGTGCTTACACATATGACTTATCACAGAACCTTAAGAACTGTTCCACATTGAGTATAAAAGAACCACATACCCAGTTCTGGACATCTTATGTCTTATTCCCTGCCAAGACATCAATGTTCAAAGTCCTTGGACAAAGAAAGACACTGGAGAAAAAGTGAAACAAATGTTCTTTTGGGCCTCACTAAATTCATGCTTTGGAGACTTGCAGACATTTCATTTTTTCTAATCCTAATCCTCAAGAGCCTGGCGCCAAGAAAGAATACCATCCTCTCCACAATATTAAATTATTATTTTTTCTGTCCAGTAAAGTATCATTATAGAGAAAAATATCAATACAACCCCACTGTTATTGTTTGAAGGAATTGGGCATTCACCTATATGTCAGGTAGCTGTTGTAACCAACCACTCTAGAACATTTGAAGGCTAACAATTTGTTCCCTTATTGAGTAGCCTACAGATTCTATAGTTCCTGTGATAGAAACTGTAGCTTCACTGTCATGTAGCGTCAGAGCTTCTCGAAGTGTGTAATAACCATGTGTTTGAGATAGAAGGCTAATGTGTCAAGAAAGAACGAGGAAGGCACAAGCATTGCATATTAATAGCCATCTCCTGACTGTGACAAAGCTAGTAGCCAAAGTTTGAACTATAGGAGTCACCCAGTTGGCACTGGATTTAAAGATATAAAAGAGACATGGAGAAGAGCTGAGGCTTGCCAGTCCATGACAGGGCTAGAGTCCTAAAGAGAGCCCAGTTGTAATGGGGAGCCCTAGCAGTTTTGGAGATGCCAATGTGATGTGCTAGTCACCAGAATCATCAACTACAATTAAATAGGCCCAGTTGGGACCCAGAAGTGAGGCTGCATATGCTGTAGAGGGTTGTGCCAGAGAGTTGACTCAAGCACCAAAGGATTATGAGTGAATCCCAAATATTGATCATTGATTATTTGTACTGTTGGAGCTTGGGTTTGCTTTGTGCACATTGTGGTTGTGCCTTGTATATTCCTTCTTAAAGTAAAAAAATACTTTATTTTTTGACATTGCAGGAGCAGACAGATAAAAAAAGGAAGTATTGGAGTTTTGCAGGAAATTTAAGTAAAACTAATAATTTTTTAAAATATCTATTCAAATATTTTAATTTATAAGGTTATGGGATAACTTAAATTTTGGGGGTATAACTTAAATTTATAAATGGTTTTATATTATTAATATATGATCTCAAAAATAAATAAATATAATAAATAAATAAGTTAAAAATGAAGGCCATATTTATGAGCACCAAGAGCAGACACTAAAAACTGGCATATTCTTATTTTATGATGGAGCAAGAAAATGACCTAAACAATCTGGCCAAGAGATTACAGGAGCAAATCTAAACCCATTGGCTGCAATGCTTTGGATGTCAGAAGACCTTTTCACAGGTATCCTAAGACTACTTACATGTCAAATGTTTGTACTGTGATTCATAACATTGCCAAAATGTCAGCTGTGAAATAGAAATGAGAATGATTTTATACTTTAGGCATCACCAGACCTCTGTGTAGAAGGGTTGTAGCATTAGGAAGGTTGAGAACCACTGGCTTAAAGACATTATCTCTCTTTATATAAGTATATTCAGACTTAAGAAAGTATATCTGGCCTCCTTAGTATTGCAAAATTTGTTAAGTTTTAGATGTTTTGATAATCTGAGGCTTAGAAGAAACTATAAAATTTGGTAAGGGTACACTATGAAAGGACCAGGAGAGTAAAGTTACCAGTATTCTTATAAACTGTGTTTATGACTGACTAAATGTTTTATTTGGATACAAAAAAAGTTCTATTCATAAATTTTCATCTTTTCCCATCTTTATTAAATTGGATATTTCTTATTTACATTTCAGATGTTATTCCCTTTCGTGATTTCCAGGCCAACATCCCCCTCACCCCTCCACCTCCCCTTCTAAATGGATGTTCCCCTCTCTCTCCTCCCGCCATTATCGCCCTCGCTCAACAAATACCGTTCACTGAGGTACCAGCCTTGGCAGGACCAAGGGCTTCCCCTTCCACTGGTGCCCTTACTAGGCTATTCATTGCTACCTATGTAGCTGGAGATAAGGGTCAGTCCATGTATAGTCTTTTGGTAGTGGCTTAGTCCCTGGAAGCTCAGGTTGGTTGGCATTGTTCATATGGGGTCTCAAGTCCCTTCAGCTATTTCAGTCCTGTCTCAGATTTCTTCAATGGGGTTCCCATTCTCAGTTCAGTGGTTTGCTGCTGGAACTTGCCTATGTATTTGCCATAATCTGGCTGTGTCTTTCAGGAGAGATCTACATCCGGTTTCTGTCAGCCTGCACTTCTTCACTTCATCCATCTTATCTAGTTTGGTGGCTGTATATGTATGAGCCACATGTGGGGCAGGCTCTGAATGGGTTTTCCTTCAGCCTCTGTTCTAAACTTTGCCTCCCTATCCCATCCTAAGGGTATTTTTGTTCCCCTTTTAAAGAAAGAGTGAGGCATCCACATATAGGTCAACCTTCTTGAGTTTCATGTGTTCTGTGCATCTAAGGTAATTCGAGCATTTAGGCTAATATCCACTTATCAATGAGTGCATACCATGTGTGTTTATCTGTGATTGGGTTACCTCACTCAGGATGATATTTTCCAGTTCCATCCATTTGCCTATGAATTTCATAAAGTCATTGTTTTTGATAGCTGAGTAGTATTCCATTGTGTAGATGTACCACATTTTCTGTATCCATTCCTCTGTTGAAGGGTATCTGGGTTCTTTCCAGAATCTGGCTACTATGAATAAGGCTGCTATAAACATAGTGAAGCATGTGTCTTTGTTATATGTTGGAGCATCTTTTGGATATACACCCAAGAGAGATATTGCTGGGTCCTCAGGTAGTGCAATGTCCAATTTTCTGAGGAACTTCTAGACTGATTTCCAGAATGGTTGTACCAGTCTGCAATCCCACCAACAATGGAGGAGTGTTCCTCTTTTTCCACATCCTTGACAACATCTGCTATCAAAGTAAGAGTTTTTGATCTTAGCCATTCTGACTGGTGTGAGATGGAATTTCAGGGTTGTTTTGATTTGCATTTCCCTTATGACTAAAGATGTTGAACATTTATTTAGATGCTTCTCAGTCATTCAACAATCCTCAGTTGTGAATTCTTTGTTTAGCTCTGAACCCCATTTTTTAATAGGTTTATTTGTCTCACTGTAGTTTAACTTAGTGAGTTATTTGCACATTTTGGATATAAACCCTCTATCCATTGGAGGATTGGTAAAGAACTTTTCCCAATCTGTTTGTTGCCGTTTTGTTCTAATGACAGTCTTTGGCTTAAAGAAGCTTTGAAGTTTGATGAGATTCCATTTGTCGATTCTTGATCTTGGAGCATAAGCCATTCGTGTTTTGTTCAGGAAATTTTCTCAAGTGCCCATTTGTTTGAGATTCTTCCGCATTTTTCCTTCTATTAGTTTGAGTGTATATCTGGTTTGATGTGGAGGTTCTTGATCCACTTGGCCTTCAGTTTTGTACATGGTGATAAGAATGGATCAATCTGCATTCTGCTACATGCTGACCTCCAGTTGAACCAACACCATTTGCTGAAAATGTTACTTTTATTCCATTGGATGGTTTTGGCTCCTTTGTCAAAAATCAAGTGACCATAGGTGTGTGGGTTCATTTCTGTGTCTTCAATTCTATTGCACTGGCTTATCTGCCTGTTGCTGTACCAATACCATACAGTTCTCATTAATATTGCTCTGTAATACTGCTTGAGTTCAGGGATAGTGATTCTCCCAGAAGTCCTTTTATTGTTGAGGATAGTTTTAGCTATCCTGGGTTTTTTGTTATTCCAGATGAATTTGCAAATTGTTCTCTCTCTCTATGAAGAATTGGATTGGAATTTTAATGGGAATTGCATTGAATCTGTAGATTGCTTTTGGTAAAGTGGCCGTTTTTATGCTATTAATCCTGCCAATACATGAGCATGGGAGATCTTTCCATCTTCTGAGATCTTCGTCAATTTCTTTCTTCAGAGGCTTTAAGTTCTTAACATACAGATTTTTCACTTGCTTGATTAGAGTCACAACGAGGTATTTTATATGATTTGGGAGTATTATGAAGGGTGTCATTTCCTTAATTTTTTTCTTGGCTTGTTTCTCTTTTGTGTAGAGGAAGGCTACTGATTTATTTGAGTTAATTTTATGCCCAGCTACTTTGCTGAAGGTGTTTATCAGGTTTAGTAGTTCTCTAGTGGAACGTTTGGGATCACTTAAATATACTATCATTTCATCTGCAAATAGTCATATTTTGAATTCTTCCTTTCCAATCTGTATCCCTTTGATCTCCTTTAGTTGTCTGATTGCTCAGGACTTTGAGAACTATATTGAATAAGTACAGAGTGAGTGGGCACCCTTGTCTAGTCCCTGATTTTAGTGGAATTGGTTCAAGTTTCTCTCCATTTAGTTTAATGTTAGTGACTGGTTTGCTGTATATGGCTTTTTGCTATGTTTAAGTATAGGCCTTGAATTCCTGTTGATTCCAGGACTTTTATCATGAAGGGTTGTTGAATTTTGTCAAATGCTCTCTCAGCATCTAATGAAATGATGATGTGGTTTTTATCTTTCAGTTTGTATAAGAGTGGATTACATTGATGGACTTCCATATATTAAACCATCCCTGCATAAGTGGGATGAAGCCAACTTGATCATGATGGATGATTATTTTGATGTGTTCTTGAATTCGGTTTGCAAGAATTTTATTGAGTATTTTTGCATTAATGTTCATAAGGGAAATTGGTCTGAAGTTCTCTTTCTTTGTTGTGTCTTTGTGTGGTTAAGGTATAAGAGTAATTGTAGATTCATAGAAGGAATTGGGTAGTGCTTCATCTGTTTCAATTTTGTGGAATAGTTTGGATAGTATTGGTATGAGGTCTTCTATGGTCTGATAGTATTCTGCATTGAATCCATTTGGACCTGGACTCTTTTCGGTTGGGAGACTTTTAATGTCTGCTTCTATTTCTTTAGGAGTTATGGGGTTGTTTAACTGGTTTTTCTGTTCCTGATTTAACTTCTGTACCTTGTATCTTTCTAGAAAATTGTCCATTTCCTCCAGATATTCAAGTTTTACTGAATATAGGCTTTTGTAGTAGGATCTGATGATTTTTTGAATTTCCTCTGATTCTGTAGTTATGTCTCCCTTTTCATTTCTGATATTGTTAATTTGGACACACTCTCTGTGTCCTCTGGTTAGTCTGGCTAAGGGTATATATATCTTGTTGATTTTCTCAAAGAACCAGCTTTTAATTCTGTTGATTCTTTGTATATTCCTTTTTGTTTCTACTTTGGTCAGCTCTGACTGTGATTATTTTCTGCCTACTCCTCCTGGGTGTATTTGCTTCTATTTGTTCTAGAGCTTATAGGATTGCTGTCAAGCTGCTGACATATGCTCTCTCCTGTTTCTTTCTGCAGGCACTCAAAGCTATGAGTTTTCCTCTTAGCACAGCTTTCATAGTGTCCCTTAAGTTTAGGTATGTTGTACTTTCATTTTCATTAAATTCTAAGAAGTCTTTAATTTCTTTCTTTATTTATTCCTTGAACAAGTTATCACTGAATAGAGCATTGTTCACCTACCATGTACATGTGGTCGTTCTTCCCTTATTGTTTTTATAGACCAGCTTTAGCCATTGGTTTTCTGATAGGACATATGGGATTATTTCTAACTTTTTGTATCTGTTGAGGCCTTTTTTTTGCCCGATTTTATTGTCAATTTTGGAGAAAGTACTACGAGGTGGTGAGAAGGTATATCCTTTTATAGGATAGAATGTTCTGTAAATATCTGTTAAGTCCATTTGGTTCATATCTTGTTAGTCTATGTCTCTGTTTAATTTTTGTTTCCATGATCTGTCCATTGATGAGAGTGGGGTGTTGAAATCTCCTACTATTATTGTATGAGGTGCAATGTGTGCTTTAGTAAGGTTTCTTTTATGTATGTAGGTGCTCTTGTATTTGGAACATAGATATTTAGGATTGAGAGTTCATCTTGGATTTTTCCTTTGATGAATATAAAGTGTCCTTCCTTGTCTTTTTTAATGACTTGTGGTTGAAAATCAATTTCATTTGATATTAGAATTGCTACTCCAGCTTGTTTCTTAACCATTTGCTTGGAAAGTTGTTTTCCAGCCTTTTACTCAGAGGTAGTGTCTGTCTTTGTATCTGAGGTGTGTTTCCTGTAGGAAGCAAAATGCTGGGTCCTCATTACATACCCAGTGTGTTAATCTGTGTCTTTTTATTGGGGAATTGAGTACATTGATGTTGACAGATATTAAGGAATTTTGGGTGTTGCTTCCTGTTATCTTCATATTTGGAGGTGAGATTGTGTTTGTGTGTTTGTCTTCTCTTTTTTTGTTGCAAAAATGATTAGTTTCGTGCTTTTTCTAGGGTGTAGCTTGCGTCCTTGTGTTGGGCTTTACCACTCATTATCCTTTGTAGGGTTAGATTTTTAGAAAGATATTGTGTAATCTTGGTTTGTCATGGAATATCTTGGTTTCTCCATCTATGTTAATTGAGAGTTTTGCAGGATACAGTAACCTGGGCTGGCATTTTTGTTCTCTTAGGGTCTGTATGACATCTGTCCAGGATCTTCTGGCTTTCATAGTCTCTGGTGAGAAGTCTGCTGTAATTCTGATGGGTCTTCCCTTATATGTTACTTGTCCTTTTTTCCTTACTGCTTTTAATATTCTTTCTTTGTTTTCTGCGTTTAGTGTTTTGACTATTATGTGACAGGAGGAGCTTCTTTTGTGGTCCATTCTATTTGGAGTTCTTTAGGCTTCTTGTATTTTATGGGCATCTCTTTCTTTAGGTTAGGGAAGTTTTCTTCTATGATTTTGTTGAAGATATTTACTGGTCCTTTGAGTTGGGAGTCTTCACTCTCTTCTACACCTATTACCCTTAGGTTTGGTCTTCTCATTGTGTTCTGGATTTCCTGTATGTTTTGGGCCAGTAGCTTTTTCCATTTTACATTATCTTTAACAGTTGTGTCAATGATTTCTATGGAATCTTCTGCTCCTGAGAATCTCTTTTCTAACTCTTGCATTCTGTTAGTGATGCTTGTATCTATGGCTCCTTATCTCTTCCTTTAGTTTTCTATATCCAGTGTTGTCTCCCTTGTGCTTTCTTTATTTGTTCTATATCCATTTTCAATTCCTTCACCTGTTTGATTGTGTTTTCCTGTAATTATTTCAGGGATTTTTGTATTTCTTGCCTAAGGGCTACTTGTTTACTTGTGTTTTCCTGCTTTTTCCTAAGGGAGTTCTCTATGTCTTTCTTCAAGTCCTCCATCATTATGATCAAATGTGATTTTAAATCTAGATCTTGCTTTTCTGGTGTGTTTGGATATTCAGTGTTTTCCTCAGTGGGAGAATTGGGTTCTAATGATGAGAATTGGGCCACATAGTCTTAGTTTCTGTTGCTTGGGTTCCTACTTGCCTCTCATCATCAGGTTTTCTCTGGTGTTACCTTGTTCTGCTATTTCCGATAGTGGCTTGACCGTCCTATAGGCCTGTGTGTCAGAAGTGCTGTAGACCTGTTTTCTTTCAGCCAGTTATGGGAACACAGTGTTCTGCTTTCTGGCGTGTAGTCATTCCTATCAGCTGGTTTCAGCTATTCCTGTGGGCATGTGTCCTCAGTCCACCAGACAGGTCACTTGGAGCAGAAACGTTGGTCTTACCTCTGGTCTCAGGCCTGAAGTCACTCCTCAGGGCTAGGTTTCACCTCTCTGTGAGGGCAGCAACCAGAAGAGGCTGCCCCTACTTCTGGGTCGCTGTGTACATGGGCGCTGATGGCACTAGGTGTTTTCTTCTATAGTTAGAAATGTGGACAGATAGTTGTCTCCTCTGGTTTCCCAGGCGTGTCTGCCCCTCTGAAGGTCTAGCTCTCCCTCCCATGGGATTTTGGTGCAGGGAGCTGTTTGACTGTGTCCGTTCAGATCCGGGCACAGTCTGGATGGCAGGCCTTCTGCAGCTTGACTACCCCTATCTTCCTTTGCCCAGAGGTGCTATACAGTTTCTTTTTGGGCCAGGGATGTGGGCAAAGGTGGGCAGATGTGGTGGTCTCTCCTGCCCTGCAGTCTCAGGATTGCCCACACGTCTGGACGATCAGCTCTTTCTCCCACAGGGTTTGGGAGCAGGGAGCTATGGGCCAGGATCAGCAGGGTTTGGACACCAGCTATAAACCAAAAGTGTCTGTTCCCAGAGGAATTTTTACTTTGTGTGTCCTGAGTCCACTAAGCATGTCACTTGGAGCAGAACAGTTTTTCTTACCCCTGGTTTCTGGCCTGAAGTTGTTCCTCGGGGCTTGGTTTCAGGTCTCTATGAGAGCAGCAACCAGAAGCACTTGCCCCTACTTCTGGGTCCCTGTGCACAGGGGGCCCTAATTGTGCTATGTCGAATTTTTCATTTTTTAAGTTTCAAAATTAATAGCAATAAAGCTGTAAAATTATAATCTTATAAAAATTATTAATTTATTATAAACTATTAAAGATAACTATGTTCAAAACTATACTTATATCCATGCTAAATACTAATTGCTGGCATCCCTTCTGTGTTCCATCAAACATTTGCCTGGCAACAGTCAGGTAGGGCCTGGTTTATTATAAAGGGAGCTGCTGGGATTCCCCCTCCTCTTCTCTCACAGGCTGATCCCTTTCTCCCTCTCTTCCCTTCCCCACTTCCCCTTCTCTCCAAGTGTTCCTGGCCAGCCTGCACCTCTTCCTCCTCCCCTCTTCCTTCCCCTCTTTCTTCTCCTCCTCCTCCTCCCCCTCTTCTTTCTCCCTTTCTCCTTTCCTTCCTTCCTTCCTTCCTTCCTTCTGTCTCTGTCTCTGTCTCTGTCTCTGTCTCTGTCTGTCTGTCTCTCTCTCTCTCTCTCCTTCTCTGTGTCTTTCTTTGTCACTACTCCCTTCTCAACTCCCCTCCCATGCCCTAAACAAACTCTGTACAATACCCATTGTATGGCTGGTATATCAGGGGAAGGGATTTCTCAGCATGAGACACCCCTCCTACTTCACCTCACTGGCTCTATGAAGCATATTTTTGGCTATTTTTATAAAACACAACACTAATGACATTAGTTATAGGAAAAAAATATCTTTAGTTAGCCTCCTGTATATATTTTTAAGGTTAAGCCTAAAACAAGTAACTAACATCAAGCAAAGTTTCTTTACCTCAGACATACAATAGCTTTAGACTTGTCAGAGATCTGCTGAATATTACATTTAAAATGTTTAATGGAAAAGGCTTACTATGACAGAGACCCTAGTTTGTATGAGTAAACTTAAGGTCTCCAAAGAAGATGATGGGGTATGAGGACAATTTCGCCTGGATTGTGGTAATGCTAACCACTGGGAAAAGACTGACCAATGTCTTGCCTGCCACAAGTACCATGCCGAATCTCTAGATATGCAAGGCAATAGAGAATTGATTGCCCCACTTAGCAGAGACAAATTAGGGTCAGTCCCCTAAGTTCCTCATCACGCAGGAACCATCTCTCAGGTCTTCTGGGCCTGACAGCTATAGACTGATGTTGCCCTAGGACATCTTTCCCAAACAAAGCCATAGAGACCACAGACACCTGGTGGGATTGACCATCTAGGTAATAAGTATGTCTGTCATTTTAATTGATACATAGGCCATCTGGATTATACCTTCCACTATAATTTATCCTCAAATCTATCAAGGTATTGACAGCTGGGACAGCTATAGCTCTTTCAACTTTGCAGCAGCAGGCCACCAGGTTCTTCCCACAAGGTTGAAGACACCTAGTTAGTTCCTTTCATATGTTAAAAATGAGGCCTTCATTTTCTAGAGCTACTAAGTCTCTTGCTGAGAAAAGTAGACAGGCTTGCCTTGCTAACATGTTTCACATTAAAGGATAAAAAGGTTTCAGATGTAACTTCTTACTGCACCATTACTTAAAAGAACTTGCTTTACAATGACTCTTCTCAGCAAAAACTACTCATATTTCTGGTAAATTATTAGATGATAAGAAAAATGGTTAAAATCGACATAAATTACAAATATATATGAAAGTGATTTAAGGTGTGTTAAAAATGGGAAATTCTTCAGATTTCTTTTCCTGTTTATGCTATTTTGTTATACTAAGATTTCAAAGATTCAGAATTTTAACACTGATAAAAAAGATAAGCTGGTAGAGTACTGATGGTTATTATCAGGCACAACCTTAAGTTTCTAAATGTCTTTGTTTGTTTTCTAAGTATAGACTTATTTTGGGCTAAAGACATCTCTGCTCAATCTATATATGTGGCTTTCTGTACAGAGGAGAAATGCTCATGCTTTTTATCCGAAAAATATAACTTTTGTTAGGACTCAAAGATGGTGTTCTACCTGAGCTTTTTTACCTGTTTACCATTTTTTCTCCAGTGTGGATCTCAGATCATATTAGTACTACAAATATATTTAATACATTATGTCTTTTGTAAACTATAAATTCACGTAGGCTTCAGAGAATCAAGGGAGTCATAAGACTCGGGTCTGCCTCTTACAAGTCAAAAGTATTCCAGATAAATACAGAGTAAGTATTTACTCACCTGTCTATCCCTGAGGGTGATAACCTCTCACTCTTTCTCTTGCTGTTGGGATTCAGCCTCTCCCCCAACTATTAGGACTGTGAACCTGAAAACTCCAAATGTAAGATTTTCCTTTAAATCCCCAAGTTTTAACTTTTGTCATCATTAGTCTATATCAGTCTCAAATATAACCAATTTATACTTGGCTGATAAACACCATGGAAGCTTCAGCTGCTGACTACAACCTGATCTGAAGGACTGTGAACTCTGGACGTGCTAAAACCTAATATGGGCCAATGTCATTGTTCCCTGTTTCTTCAGCTGGGTCAGCTAACAAGATCTTTCTGAGGTCTGAATTTCCTCCTGGTCTTGAGTAGCATTCCAGCCTTCCTGGACCCTGACAAAAACTGAGTTTCAGCATGAAGTAGTTATAGAATGGAATAAGTTACCCTTATGCTACAACAAACTAGAATGTTAGATCAAAAGGAGAGTCCATGGCATAGGCAACAAAATAGCTACCTGTAGTGCCTATTGGCACAACAGGAAAGGTATCTGTTAAAATCAAATAGACCCAGATCCATCAACATTTAGAGTTATTAGTTAAAATAGTTAGACAATATAATAGGGTCCTTGATCTTTTCTATGTAAAACAGGACAGCTATTATGTAGGTTTAAGAAAATTGTTTTTTGCTGGTTGCTGCCACCTCGGAGAGCTCGTAGGCAGCACCCCACGAGTAAACTTGAGCCTCGGGACCACAGGTAAGACCAACTTTTCTGCTGCAAGAGACCTGCCTGGTGAACTCAGGACACACAGAGGCAAAATTTCTCTAGGACAGGGCACTTCCTGTGTTTACCAGGAGTCCCAAACCCGTGGATCCCAGCCCACAGCAGCTCTCTGCTCCCAAGCCCCGTGGGAGAGAGACCTCACCGACTGGTCAGGTGGGCACTCCTGAGGCTGCAGAGTGGAAGAGACCACCAACACTGCCCACCCCTGCCCACATCCCTGGCCCAAGAGGAAACTGTATACGGCCTCTGGGTTCCCGTAGAGGAAGGCCCAGGAGCAGCAGGACCGCTACATCTGAGACACCACCAGAACCTGAAGGGACCTACTGGATAAACAGTTCTCTGCACCCACATCCCGTAGGAGGGACAGCTAACCTTCAGAGAGGCAGACACGCCTGGGAAACCAGAAGAGACTGCACTCTGCACACATCTCTGACGCCAGAGGAAAACACCAAACTCCATCTGGAAACGTGGTGCACGGAAGGTCCCGGAAAGGGTGGCACAGATCTTCCTGGTTGCTGCCGCCACGGAGAGCTCATAATCAACACCCCACGAGCAAACTTGAGCCTCAGGACCACAGGTAAGACCAACTATTCTGCTGCAAGTGACCTGCCTGGTGAACTCCAGACACAGGCCCACAGGAACAGCTAAAGACCTATAGATAGGAAAAACTACACGCCCGAAAGTAGAACACTCTGTCCCCATAACTGGCTGAAAGAAAACAGGAAAACAGATGTACAGCACTCCTGACACACGGGCTTATAGGACAGTCTAGCCACTGTCAGAAATAGCAGAACAAAGTGACACTAGAGATAATCTGATGGTGAAAGGCAAGCACAGGAACAAAAGAAACAGAAACCAAGACTACATGGCATCATCGGAGACCAATTCTCCCACCAAAACAAACACGGAATATCCAAACACACCAGAAAAGCAAGATATAGTTTCAAAATCATATATAATCATGATGCTGGAGGACGTCAAGAAAGACGTGAAGAACTCCCTTAGAGAAACACAGGAAAACATTAATAAACAAGTAGAAGCCTACAGAGAGGAATCGCAAAAATGCCTGAAAGAATTCCAGGAAAACATAAATAGACAAGTAGAAGCCCATAGAGAGGAGTCACAAAAATCCCTGAAGGAATTCCAGGAAAACACAATCAAACAGTTGAAGGAATTAAAAATGGAAATAGAAGCAATCAAGAAAGAACACATGGAAACAACCCTGGATATAGAAAACCAAAAGAAGAGACAAGGAGCTGTAGATATGAGCTTCACCAACAGAATACAAGAGATGGAAGAGAGAATCTCAGGAGCAGAAGATTCCATAGAAATCATCGACTCAACTGTCAAAGATAATGTAAAGCAGAAAAAGCTACTGGTCCAAAACATACAGGAAATCCAGGACTCAATGAGAAGATCAAACCTAAGGATAATAGGTGTAGAAGAGAGTGAAGACTCCCAGCTCAAAGGACCAGTAAATATCTTCAACAAAGTCATAGAAGAAAACTTCCCTAACCTAAAAATAGAGATACCCATACGCATAAAAGAAGCCTTCAGAACGCCAAATAGATTGGACCAGAAAAGAAACTCCTCCCGTCACATAATAGTCAAAACACCAAACGCACAAAATAAAGAAAGAATATTAAAAGTAGTAAGGGAAAAAGGTCAAGTAACATATAAAGGCAGACCTATCAGAATCACACCAGACTTTTCGCAAGAAACTATGAAAGCCAGAAGATCTTGGACAGATATAATACAGACACTAAGAGAACACAAATGCCAGCCCAGGTTACTGTATCCTGCAAAACTCTCAATTAACATAGATGGAGAAACCAAGATATTCCATGACAAAACCAAATTTACACAATATCTTTCTACAAATCCAGCACTACAAAAGATAATAAATAGTAAAGCCCAACATAAGGAGGCAAGCTATACCATAGAAGAAGCAAGAAACTAATTGTCTTGGCAACAAAACAAAGAGAAGAAAAGCACACAAACATAACCTCATATCCAAATATGAATATAACCGGAAGCAATAATCACTATTCCTTAATATCTCTCAACATCTATGGCCTCAACACACCCATAAAAAGACATAGATTAACAAACTGGATACGCAACGAGGACCCTGCATTCTGCTTCCTACAGGAAACACACCTCAGAGACAAAGACAGACACTACCTCAGAGTGAAAGGCGCGAAAACAACTTTCCAAGCAAATGGTTAGAAGAAGCAAGATGGAGTAGCCATTCTAATATCAAATAAAATCAAGTTTCAACTAAAATTTATCCAAAAAGATAAGGGAGGACACTTCATATTCATCAAAGGAAAAATCCACCAAGATGAACTCTCAATCCTAAATATCTATGCCCCAAATAAAAGCGCACCTACATACTTAAAAGAAACCTTACTAAAACTCAAAACACACATTGTACCTCACACAATAATAGTAGGAGATTTCAACAGCCCACTATCATCAATGGACAGACCATGGAAACAGAAATTAAACAAAGACATAGACAGACTAAGAGAAGTCATGAGCCAAATGGAATTAACAGATACTTACAGAACATTCTATCCTAAAGCAAAAGGATATAACTTCCTCTCAGGTCCTCATGGTACTTTCTCCAAAATTGACCATATAATTGGTCAAAAAACAGGCCTCAACAGGTACAGAAAGATAGAAATAATCCCATGCATGCTATCAGACCACCACGGCCTAAAACTGGTCTTCAAAAACAATAAGGGAAGAATGCTCACATATACGTGGAAATTGAACAATGCTCTACTCAATGATAACCTGGTCAAGGAAGAAATAAAAAAGAAATTAAAGACTTTTTAGAATTTAATGAAAATGAAGGTACAACATACCCAAACTTATGGGACACAATGAAAGCTGTGCTAAGAGGAAAACTCATAGCGTTGTGTGCCTGCAAAAAGAAACAGGAAAGAGCATATGTCAGCAGCTTGACAGCACACCTAAAAGCTCTAGAACAAAAAGAAGCAAATACACCCAGGAGGAGTAGAAGGAAGGAAATAATAAAACTCAGAGCTGAAATCAACCAAGTAGAAACAAAAAGGAACATAGAAAGAATAAACATAACCAAAATTTGGTTCTTTGAGAAAATCAACAAGATAGATAGACCCTTAGCCAGGCTAATGTGAGGACACAGAGTGTGTCCAAATTACCAAAATCAGAAATGCAAAGGGAGACATAATTACAGATTCAGAGGAAATTCAAAAAGTCATCAGATCTTCCTACAAAAACCTATATTCAACAAAACTTGAAGATCTGCAGGAAATGGACAATTTCCTAGACAGATACCAGGTACCGAAGTTAAATCAGGAACAGATAAACCAGTTAAACAACCCCATAACTCCTAAGGAAATAGAAGCAGTCATTAAAGGTCTCCCAACCAAAAAGAGCCCAGGTCCAGACGGGTTTAGTGCAGAATTCTATCAAACCTTCATAGAAGACCTCATACCAATATTATCCAAACTATTCCACAAAATTGAAACAGATGGATCACTACTGAATACCTTCTACGAAGCCACAATTACTCTTATACCTAAACCACACAAAGACACAACAAAGAAAGAGAACTTCAGTCCAATTTCCCTTATGAATATCGACGCAAAAATACTCAACAAAATTCTGGCAAACCGAATCCAAGAGCACATCAAAACAATCATCCACCATGACCAAGTAGGCTTCATCCCAGGCATGCAGGGATGGTTTAATATACGGAAAACCATCAACGTGATCCATTATGTAAACAAACTGAAAGAACAAAACCACATGATCATTTCATTAGATGCTGAGAAAGCATTTGACAAAATTCAACACCCCTTCATGATAAAAGTCCTGGAAAGTATAGGAATTCAAGGCCCATAACTAAACATAGTAAAAGCCATATACAGCAAACCAGTTGCTAACATTAAACTAAATGGAGAGAAACTTGAAGCAATCCCACTAAAATAAGGGACTAGACAAGGCTGCCCACTCTCTCCCTACTTATTAAATATAGTTCTTGAAGTTCTAGCCAGAGCAATCAGACAACAAAAGGAGGTCAAGGGGATACAAATTGGAAAAGAAGAAGTCAAAATATCACTATTTGCAGATGATATGATAGTATATTTAAGTGATCCCAAAAGTTCCACCAGAGAACTACTAAAGCTGATAAACAAATTCAGCAAAGTGGCTGGGTATAAAATTAACTCAAATAAATCAGTAGCCTTCCTCTACACAAAAGAGAAACAAGCCGAGAAAGAAATTAGGGAAACGACACCCTTCATAATAGACCCAAATAATATAAAGTACCTCAGTGTGACTTTAACCAAGCAAGTAAAAGGTCTGTAAAATAAGAAGTTCAAGACTCTGAAGAAAGAACTTGAAGAAGACCTCAGAAGATGGAAAGACCTTCCATGCTCATGGATTGGCAGAATTAATATAGTAAAAATGGCCATTTTACCAAAAGCGATCTACAGATTCAATGCAATCCCCATCAAAATACCAATCCAATTCTTCAAAGAGTTACACAGAACAATTTGCAAATTCATCTGGAATATAAAAAAACCCAGGATAGCTAAAACTATCCTCAACAATAAAAGGAATTCTGGGGGAATCACTATCCCTGAACTTAAGCAGTATTACAGAGCAATAGTGATAAAAATTGCATGGTATTGGTACAGAGACAGACAGATAGACCAATGGAACAGAAGTGAAGACCCAGAAATGAACCCACACGCCTATGGGCACTTGATTTTTGACAAAGAAGCCAAAACCATTCAATGGAAAAAAGATAGCATTTTCAGCAAATGGTGCTGGTTCAACTGGAGGTCAACATGTAGAAGGATGCAGATCGATCCATGCTTATCACCCTGTACAAAGCTTAAGTCCAAGTGGATCAAGGACCTCCACATCAAACCAGATACACTCAAACTAATAGAAGAAAAACTAGGGCAGCATCTGGAACACATGGGCACTGGAAAAAATTTCCTGAACAAAACACCAATGTCTTATGGTCTAATATCAAGAATCGACAAATGGGATCTCATAAAACTGCAAAGCTTCTGTAAGGCAAAGGACACTGTGGTAAGGACAAAACGGCAACCAACAGATTGGGAAAAGATCTTTACCAATCCTACAACAGATAGAGGCCTTATATCCAAAATATACAAAGAACTCAAGAAGTTAGACCGCAGGGAAACAAATAACCCTATTAAAAAATGGGGTTCAGAGCTAAACAAAGAATTCACAGCTGAGGAATGCCAAATGGCTGAGAATCACCTAAAGAAATGTTCAACATCTTTAGTCATAAGGGAAATGCAAATCAAAACAACCCTGAGATTTCACCTCACACCAGTGAGAATAGCTAAGATCAAAAACTCAGGTGACAGCAGATGCTGGCAAGGATGCGGAGAAAGAGGAACACTCCTTTATTGTTTTGGGATTGCAGACTGGTACAACCATTCTGGAAATCAGTCTGGAGGTTCCTCAGAAAATTTGACATTGAACTGCCTGAGGATCCAGCTATACCTCTCTTGGGCATATACCCAAAAGATGCCCCAACATATAAAAAAGACACATGCTCCACTATGTTCATCTCAGCCTTATTTATAATAGCCAGAACTGGAAAGAACCCAGATGCCCCTCAACAGAGGAATGGATACAGAAAATGTGGTACATCTACACAATGGAATATTACTCAGCTATCAAAAACAATGACTTTATGAAATTCGTAGGAAAATGGTTGGAACTGGAAAATATCATCCTGAGTGAGCTAACCCAATCACAGAAAAACACACATGGTATGCACTCATTGATAAGTGGCTATTAGCCCAAATGCTTGAATTACCCTAGATGCCTAGAACAAATGAAACTCAAGACGGATGATCAAAATGTGAATGCTTCACTCCTCTTTAAAAGGGGAACAGGAATACCCTTGGCAGGGAATAGAGAGGCAAAGATTAAAACAGACACAGAAGGAACACCCATTCAGAGCCTGCCCCACATGTGGCCCACACATATACAGCTATCCAATTAGACAAGATGGATGAAGCAAAGAAGTGCAGGCCGACAGGAGCCGGATGTAGATCGCTCCTGAGAGACACAGCCAGAATACAGCAAACACAGAGGCGAATGCCAGCAGCAAACGACTGAACTGAGGATAGGACCCCCGTTGAAGGAATCAGAGAATGAACTGTAAGAGCTTGAAGGGGCTCGAGACCCCATATGTACAACAATGCCAAGCAACCAGAGCTTCCAGGGACTAAGCCACTACCTAAAGACTGTACATGGACTGACCCTGGACTCTGAACTCATAGGTAGCAATGAATATCCTAGTAAGAGCACCAGTGGAAGGGGAAGCCCTGGGTCCTGCTAAGACTGAATCCCCAGTTATCGTGATTGTTGGGGGGGAGGGCGGCAATGGGGGGAGGATGGGGAGGGGAACACCCATAAAGAAGGGGAGGGGGAGGGATTAGGGGGATGTTTGCCCAGAAACCGGGAAAGGGAATAACACTCGAAATGTATATAAGAAATACTCAAGTTAATAAAAAAATAAAAGAAAAGAAAAAGAAAATTGTTTTTCTATAAAATTCACTTAGCTATCATTAGAAATAATATGTCTGTACTCTAAAATCATGGCAAAAATAAAGGTGACCTGAGATGAAATAGTTAACTGATCTTCATTCTCATTACCAGGCTCCCCCTAGGTCATAATTCTGATATCAGCCATCACAGGGCCCTTGACTCTTCTACTTCTGCTAATTACAATTGACTCTCCCATCATTAATGCCTTAATTAAACAATTTTATCTAGATACTATTAAGCTGGTGGTTATTAGATTTCAATATAAATTGGTAGCCATCACAGAGTTAAGGATTTGACTCAAGATATAAGTCAAGATAAGGAGGTCAATGTGAAACCAAAGTTAAATGCTGGATGATATGTTTTCACTTTGCTAAATAAGTTTGTTTGACCCATCAGCACCTGAATCAGAATTGCTTGTTCACATGTGTGGGGGAGGTATGTTGCAGGAAATACATTAGAATATATGTACTCCTGAGCAGATATTGACTGGGAGGGTATTAGCAGGAAGTGTGTGTGTATATATGACTAACACTGATTGACCCTGACATGGTGGCCTAGTGCGATTGTCCCTTTACCTCTCTTCAAGGCATGACTCATGGCTATTTTTCTAGGTACCCAGAGATGGACCTGGCCAGAGCACATCTACACTTCAAATATTTTTAAAGTTTGCTTTAAATTTGGCTTTAAATTGTTCTAGTGGACTTAAAAAGCCAGCTGCCTACATCTGTCAAATGTTACCACTACAACAAAGCACATAGCTTTATAACACCTGTTTTAGTTGAATGGGTTGTGATGGGTAAACACTCCAGGGCTTTCAAGCCAGAATCTGGTAATCACAAATAAAGATGGTGCCCTGAGCCTTTATCTTGACATCTGAGTTGCATGTAAGTCAGCATAAGATGGAAAATGATGTCAACAAAAAGAATACTGAAAGGTTGTGTTTATTCTCCAATGAAATAGACACACTTCGAAGACCCACCTATACTTACTAGTTTCTTAAAGAATCAGATCAACATGACTACTCTCTACAGAAGATTTAACATGACTTAAGATTCTATAGCATCTCTTATCACAATGGTTCTCAAACTTCCTAATGCTGCTACCATTTAATAAAATTCTTCATGTTTTGGTGACCCTCCAGCCATAACATCATTTTGTTTGATATTTTATAATTGTAATTTATTACTCTTATAAATTGTAATATAAATATCTTTGTTGTCTGATTGTCTTAAACTACCCCTGTGAAAAGTCAAATGAGTCATGGCCCACAGGTTGAGAAACACTGTCTTAGCATGTTTTAAAAATTAAACTATCCTAAGAAATTGAGAAATTATTAATGTTCTTTCATTATAAAAAAAATTGAAGTGGAAATTTCTGGATTCTTTGGAGACTCAGTTGTGTCATAGGATGTTTTTCTGGAATCTGTCTTATGAGGATCTTTTTGCTGAAGTCGGAACTTGAGAAGAATGAGTAATGTTTAAAAAGAGTATATGTATACCCCAACAGGCAGTGAACAATGCTTTTTCATTGGTTCACCTTGCAACACTTTATTGGTCTTCCCTGATCTTTGCTAGCCATGACTTCATTGAGATAAAAGCTCCAAAAGCATTCTGATGGTATTTTGGCTGCTTCTTGCTACTTCCACAGACTAGTGCCAAGTCAATAGAGCTTCAGGATTTCTTCTAGATTGACTACTAATACATGTTTGGTATTTGCTGATTATACTGGACTGCTGCTACTGATTTGTGTTTGATATTTTATTATATCCTGACAATGAAGACTGGACATGTGCATTCTAAAAACAGGCTTTTGTAGTAAGTCCTTCTGCTCATTTATTGAATACATCTTTAATACCATTTGGCAAGCACTTTCCTCATACTTTGTAAAACACAGCAAATCAGACACTAAATGGAAAAATTATTTCCACTAACAAAGTCACACAGCTAAATTCTCAAAATCCATATTCCAAAGGTGCCTCAGGTATTGACTGTGTTCAGAGACTGTACCTTTATGCAGATAATCTGAGTAAAATTATTGCATTTGGCTGAGCTCTAATCCACTATGACCACTGACCTTTAAGCAAAAAAAAAATGTTAACTAAGTTTCACATACACAGGACCACCATATGAAAAACAGGGTGAGGTAGATAACTACAATCTGGGAGCAGGTTTCAATAAGAATGTGTCTTATTTACAAGTCCTAACTAACAAAAGTGCAAAAAAATGCTCTTCTCTTTCATTTAAGCTATACCCAGTCTGTGGTCATTAGTTATAGCCACTATAGCAAACCAACATATACAGAAAAATGATGCACCCCAAGGCAGTGTTCCCAGAATTATTCAGTTATTGACTACCTTATAAATATATTAACCCAATCATATGCAGCATGATACCAAGCGTGCTGAAGATAACTTTAAAAACTTTATTTAGAATAAAAAAACTATTAATAATTGACAATGTACAATGAATGGAATCAAATATTTCTCTTCTTTTTTAAAGTATAAAAAATTGGCAAGGACATTTTAAATATATTTCATGAAAACTAGATCTAGACTGTGCTTCATACTTCAGGGGCATTCTCCCTGCAGCAAATGCAAAAGATTGGATTATCTTGCAAACCCCTATGGTTTCAGCTCTTAGTCAGCAGTAGGCAGCTTATTTACCAAAAGCACAGTTCCGTGGACCACATCTGGCTCATAGCCAAAGAACCATGTGCCAACTCAGAGTCATTGCAGAGCTTTGCTCCTCTGAAGTGTTCACCTTGAGTACCATGCAATAGTAAAGACGTCATAACACTAGTCCACGCTCATCAAACATCCAACCTCCATTACCTTGAAAAGACAATTATTTACAATAAATATCTTAGATAAACTAGGGAATTTTAGAGAAGCACTATTATTTGTCTCTCTGTGGGTCAAATCACTAATCACAGATTTTTAGGATGAATCATGTCATTTGGAGTTTCTCTGTGAATATGGAGGGAAGAAGTGTCTGTATGCTCCAGAATTTCTGCAGAATGGATAGTGCATACTTTAGGGATAAGGAATCTGAAACCTAGCTTAGTGATAAACAGTTTTGGCTATACTATGCACATTCATATCAGTGTACCCAATCTGGTTCACATTCTTTTTCTTTTTTTCAACACTACAGATTTTATTCTCCTCCTGGTCCAACACCCTGTCAGTTCCACATACCATACCTCTTCCCTCCCCACCCCAAACCACAGTCTTCACAAGGATATCCCCACCATACCCACCCCACCAGACCTCTAGGGGCCTCCTGGGGCCTCCATGCTCTTGAGGGTTAGGTGCATCTTCTCTGACTGAACCCAGACCTGGAAGCCCTCTGCTATGTATCTGTTGGAGACCTCATCACAGCTGGTGTATGCTGACTGGTTGGTGATCTAGTGTCTAAGAGATCTCAGGGGTCCAGGTTAATTGAGACTGCTGGTCCTCCTATAGGTTTGCCCTCCTTAACTTCCTCTAGCTCTTTTAACCATTGTTTGTTATAGCATTCTAGGACATTCTTTTCTTTTGTTCATACAAAAATATTTGCAAATTTGAACATTATCTGATATCAGCAGTATTCCGAAAAATTCTGAAAAGAAATGCTGTCTATAATTTATTAAAGTTAATACATTTTAAAGAATATAAATTATGACATCATTGTCATAGTATATATTTGAGATAAAAGGAAACTTCACTACATTTTAGTAAATATGAGATAATCTTCTATATGTCTCTATTTCCTACTCACTGAAACAGGATAACAAGTGAATACCTAAGTATTATTCCTACTCTTGTACTTGGGATAAGGTATTCAACCATAATCAGGGACTATGGTATGGTAGTTTGAATGAGAAAAACCATACAGATTCACAGACTTAATATTTGATCCACAGTTATTGAACTGGTCTAGAAGCATGGTCTTGTTGCAAGTGCTATGTTACTTGGGTGAACTTTGAGATTTTAAAACCTAAAGCCAGGGTCAGCCTCTTTGTCTATCTTCAACTTGTGGATTGATTGTGATCTTGTGTCTACTATGTCAGTGCCATGCTTGCCTGACTAAGGTCATGCTCCCCACCATGATGATTATGACTAAACTTCTAAAACTCTAAGCAAGCTGCTGATTTTATGCTGTTCTTTATGTTTCCTTAATCATATTATCTTCTCACAGCATTAGAAAAGTAACTAAAACAAAGAGGCATGCATTGATGTCATATAGAAAGCAGAACTATGACTGACAAAAGCATTAACAGCAGAAAATAAGCTCTCACTATTACCTTTGATAGCTATCTTGTACTATATGAAATATAGTACATATATGTGAGTTTCTGTATATATACATATGTATGTATATATAGATATGAGTGTGTGTATACATATATTTAAATGAATCCATTCAGCTAATTCTTTCAAAATTTTGTGAAACATAAGCACTGTATAGACAGTTATACCAATAAATACCAATGAAATTATGGAATTTTGTTAAATTTTCTTTGATAAGAAGGCAATAATTACTTGATCTTAGATTTGAAACAATCTTTTAAACTAAGCAACAAAAAAGCTAATTCTTAATATACATAGTAATAAAATATTTCAAGGGCTAAAGTTATGATTTAAATTTAAATTACTGTGCTTAAGAGATCTATAAAACAGAAATGCCTCTGCCATGTAAGTCACACTTGGCCAAGGGCAGATAAACCTGTAAGTCCCACTTGTCCAAGGACAGATAAACATGTAAGTCCCATTTTCCCAAGGACAGATAACTTCCTGGAATTTTTAGTGCTGTGGTTCATATAAAATAACAAGTCACATGTTTTCATGACTGTAATCGTTTGGATGCCCCAATGACACAGAATGTGCCTATAACATGGGATGTGAGTAGGCAGAAAGTATGTCTGTATATATGTTTGTTCCCTATTGAATGAAGGTGAGAAGTACATAGTCTTGTAGGTTTTACATTTATAAGCATCAGACTAATGTAATTTGTGGCTGTTTTCTGGGAATGCTAGCTATGGACCTGCTCAATGTCTATTGTTTTGACCCATATTTAATTAGGCTTGCTTCAACTTTAGCACTAAATGTGTGGTAATGGTATTCTTACCTGATGGACGCAACAAGCAGATTTGGATTCATCTTCCATCTAGCTGTAGAAAGAAAATGTGACCAAAGCCCAACACGTCAAGTTGAAGCCACCCTAATGGTTTACTTGTCCCTAGACAATAAACATTGTGAAACCTTTTTCTGTCCCTTGCCTATCACTGTGTTACAAGCTTATCACTTCCTAGTGTACATACATCTTACCTTTGCATATTTTAATCATGGTACAATGCAAACTGTCCTCACTCCCTGTTTTGTAATAAGTAGTTTCCCTAAAGATGCTATCCTGAAACCACTGAACTGAGAACAGGACCCCCGTTGAAGGAATCAGAGAAAGAACTGGAAAGCTTGAAGGGGCTCGAGACCCCATATGAACAACAATGCCAAGCAACCAGAGCTTCCAGGGACTAAGCCACTACCTAAAGACTATACATGGACTGACCCTGGACTCTGACCTCATAGGTAGCATTGAATATCCTAGTAAGATCACCAGTGTAAGGGAAGCCCTGGGTCCTGCTAAGACTGAACCCCCAGTGAATGTGATTGTTGGGGGAAAGGTGGCAATGGGGGGAGGATGGGGAGGGGAACACCCGTAATGAAGAAGAGGGGGTGGGGCTAGGGGGATATTTGCCCGGAAACCGGGAAAGGGAATAACACTCGAAATGTAAATAAGAAATACTCAAGTTAATAAAAAAAATAAGACAGTAAAAAAAAAAGTTGCTATTATACTCAAATAAAAAAAAGATGCTATCCTGTCTTGTATATATGTATACCTTTTAAAATCTAATATATATTATAACAGTATTGTTGAAAAGTATCCTGATTTGATTTTCTCTCCTACTATTCCTGAACTCTTATGAGGTTTTTGGCTTGAATTCCATGAGTACTCCCACTACTAATACCTTCATATGTACAAGATTGTGTCTCTATTGCAGTAAATATTTTAAAGCCTAAACCTTCTAACCTGCCCTAGGGCTGGCACCATTGGGCCACATGGCACTGCAAGGTATCTATCTCATCAATGTTCGGTTCCAGCACATCACTGCTCCATGCTGGCCCCAATTACTCTCTGACCAAGGCAATCCACAGGCTGTTCCTGTAAAGTGTCTTGTCACACTGCTCCCTACATTTAGTTCCAGCACCAGAGGGCCATATGGAACTAACCTAAAATCTGGGCTCTAGAAGTCCAGCAGCAGCTGGCCTATCATGTCTCCCTGCCACATACTCTGCCCACAGTCTCAGCAACGACCCTATGGGAGTTAAGGTATAAATTCCCAACTAATGGGTGAAATCATGACTTAAAAACTGTAACTTAAAAGGCAGATTTATATGTTAAATTCTCAATCCACAATACATCCACAAAATAAACTCACAACCAAATGATAAAGATATAAACCACCTATCTAGGTAAGGTAAATTGACCTATAGAAATCCATCCCTTAAGAATTATTCATAACAACCTGTATTTATCTATAAATCCATAATGAGGATTGTTTAATGTCTGCCTCCATGCTGCTTCTGCTCCTTTCTGCTTCTCCCTCTCTTTCTAAAACTTTGTTCCCTCCTCCCTCCATTCTTGTCCAATGGCAGGCTTCATTTCATCTTGTGTCTGCCTTCCCCTGCATAATGACATCTACCTATATTCTCTATATTAACTGTTGGAAATATTATACATGAAAGACCAGGCAGTAAATGTTTCAGTTGTACAAATTATCCTATTTCCATTGCAACTACTAACACATCCACCTTGCAGAGAAGTGACTCTCTACATATGAGCAAAAGACTTATCTATGAATCAACAAAATCTTGCTAAGAAATCAGATGGTGTGATACTTCAGATGATAGGCTGAGCTGACTGCACAACAAGCCCCTGGGATCTGCCTGTCTCCCACTTCTAAGCTCTGAAACTACAATTGTGTGCCATGATGCAGAACTTCTTCCTTTTTATGTGGGTCCTGGAGAATGAACTCAGGATCTCAAGCTTCTGAGGCAAACACTACAAATTAAGCTCAGTCTCCTCTACTTAAAAACTGAAGATTTAATATATATTTTTTTAAATTTTAGAGAAGTTTTATGTTCACAGCAAAAGGAAGTAAAAATTATATGTGCTTACCATGTGTTCCATGAGCTAATTGGTTGAACGTCATAATAAGAAACATGGTGCTCTGCATGGGTAAAATTAAACTAGACGATATGTGAAATAATGTCCTGGAGAATGGAACTCAGGAAAACTGAGCTCAGTTTATCTCTACAACTTGTTGAACATGCAGAACAGTTGTCTAGTGGAGACTTTAGAAGCCAGAGCATTGAACTTCCTCAGATAGTATAATCTTGGTTTTATGTATTTTAGTCCTCTAACATTGTTCTGTTTCTTGCCTTTTAAATAATTGAGCTGAACATTAAGCATTCCTATGCCAACCACCACCTATCATTTTTATTTTGGGTCACAAATCAGTTCCAAGAAGTGCTGGGAGCCTTTCAATGAGGTTTATAACTTCCATATTGAGTAACTTATTAACTGTGTATGACATGTATCAGGGAAGGTGAATTAGCATCAACTTCCTCAGAGAGGCATCAGAGATAAATCACTCCTCAGAACACTTGTTTTCAATTTATCTGCCTCATTTGGGAGAATATCAGTTCAGTTTGTAAAACCTTTTCTATTGTATACATTCTTCTCTTGTAGTTATGATTTGTCATTAGTAAGAACATGAAGCAGTCCTTTTCAGAGCCCTTCTTGGGTCATGTCACTTGTGACCTTTCCTCTGTCTCATATATGCCCCATACTGAAAAGTATTAACCCACAGGGCAGCCCCAGATTTGCTGTAATTCTCCCACTCTTCTTTTTAAACTCTGAAATTAAACAACACGCCTAATGGATGACTAACAAGTCTGACAGCACACACTGTGGCCTTTGCCTAAAGTAAGGGATTACAGGTGCCCCATAGTGTGACATTGAACAATGCTGTCCCAAAGTCATTATGAAATTGTCAGCTTAAGCATCTTTCTGTAAATGTAACACTGAACTGGGTTACATTTGCCTTCTTGTCTTTCCTACTTTATAGGTGAATTAATGGAGTAAGTAGGGTCAGGTCACATTAAAGGATGATGCTTCTGTAAGCATTTTGATGTACAGAGTTGAAAGAGAAAGTTTCAGACCTTGAAACAAACCATTTCATGCCACAAAGGCCTCAATATCAGTCTGTACTTAATCTCATAATGACATTTTGACTTATGTTTGACTTTAGCCAGATGGATAATAATGACTTCCCTTCAGCAGGCACACCAGAAGGGAAGGTAGAAGGCTTTTGTGGACATCTGGGGACTATATATACTTACTCAATTTAGAGAGTTAAGGCCAAATAATGTGGCATTGTGCAATTTTGATGAAACAATAAAATCCATTTCTATAAATTTGAAGGAGTGGTGCTTTATGATAAAATGTCCTTGTAGAAAAGTTTTTAGAAACACTTCTGAGTCCTCAACAAATAAGATCATTTAGTGGTTTTTAGACAGGAGAATATACTTGAAACATGTCCTTCAAATAAACAGAAATCCCTGAGTACTCTCCAACAAAAGAAGATTTCTTCTGCCTTGGGATGCGGCTTCCATTTAGAAGCAGATGACGCTTGGTTTATGAGAAATTAAAACAATGAGGGCATTATCCCTACTAGCACAAACAGAGGCTCAGAAACACTGAACAAAAGAACTGCATGGTTTTTATAGTCACACACACACACACACACACACACACACACACACACACACACACACACACACTCACACAGCAGCCGAAGCAGCAGCAGAGAGGAAAATAGTACTTCATATGAAGAAAATTTTCTCACTAAGTTGTCACTTTGTGTCTGATGATAAATCTTTCCTCAAAGATTGTAAAGATTGTAAGGCATTATTTTTTCCTCCAACATGTATATTTGTTCATGTGTGAGTTTCTGTGTGTGTGTGTGTGTGTGTGTGTGTGTGTGTGTGTGTGTCTATAGCAATGTGTTTCTTTCTCCTTTATTTCCTCCCTAACTTCTCTTTCTGCATCTTGGCTGCAATGAGCAGACTAGTATTCCCTTTCACCCTACTTTATTATTCTACCCAAGGACAAAAGAATTAGAGTGAACCAATGTTGGACTTTAAGACTATCTGTCAACATTGCCCCCTTCAAAAAAATCCCTTCCTGATTTTAAATTTATTTATCTCAGGTGTTTCTTACATAATATAGACTAGCAGAAAAAATTTACAGGATGAAAACTACTAGAAATTAAATCACTTTTTAGCCCATAACCAATAAATTTTAGTGTATTTTTTACAGTGACATTAAAATTCTGATAAGGTTTTAGCAGGTTCTAAATATGTACATACTCCCTAAATTTTTTAAGAGTGAAACTGTTCCCTTTTGTTTTAAATATTGATTAACAAACAGTAGATTGTTAAAGACATACATTTCTCAAACAGAGACTCCTTGCCATATTTTAATTAAACAATAGTGGAAGAGACATGATTGATAACAGATAATGAATAAATATGTGTTTATTAGAAAGATGATGATAGATAGATGCTAAGTGAACACTAAATGTATTTTGTAATGAGATCTAGATGGCAAACATTTTATCTTCATTTCAAAAGCAAAAGTTGTTTTATTGGGTGCTCCAACTCAGCCCATTGCTTCCTATACTTGCATATCCTAAAGCTTCTATAAATGTTATGAGACAGGGTGAGCAGATACCCATGTGTGACAATGTGTAAAGAATGTTTCTCAAGATCTGTAAGTGTGAGAAGCCACCCGTTTGTGACCGCGTCTACATAGCGTTTCTCAAGGTCTTCTGTGAGTGTAAGCAGGCATCAGCTTGTGGCCAGTTCTATATGGAATGTCACAATATCTTCTGTTATTATAACAGGTACTGCCATGTGGCAGTACCTACATAAGATCTCACAAGATCTTTTACCAAGCTCTCTAGGGTTTCATAGTTCTCCCAACCAATTCTTACACTAATTTATCATTTTAGAAATTTCAAATTTCAACCATTCATAACATATATGTAGATTAAAATGTCACCAACTTTCCTGTTCATATAATTCATGAACCAATGAAACATTAGGTCCTAATGTTTCTTTGACTCTTTGCTTCTTTTTCCATTGAGTTTCGTAAGAATTGTTCTTTCTTGGACCATAGAGATGATCCAGTAAGAAAGGACATAGTTCAATCCCTTAAACACACATAGTGGAATGAGAAAGCTTACTCCCAAAAGTGTCATTTGTCCTCTACAGATTCATGTAGAAAGCATATGCCATCCCCCCATCACTAAATGTACAAAACCAAATTGTCATTTTCCTTAGATCTATTTATTATTGATGTAACTTGTTTTTGTTACTTCTTCCACAGTGTTAACAATTTATAGTCAAAAGGATCAGTCTACTGAGCTGATGACTTGGGAAGAAATTTTCTTGATGACGTATTGTTACTAAAGGAGGCATTAGACAAATTGTTTATACAATATAACATTCCCCTTTTTTAGACATCATATTTTCCAATAATAAAAGGAAGCAAAGCAAGGCAAAACAAATGCCTAAATACATAAATGGCAGGTTATATATGTGAATGAATTTTCAAATATTACTGCAATTAAAACAGAAATTTAGCTAATGATTTCATTGAAAGCATAAGTCAAGGTTAAAAGGCTATTTTTATCTAATAATTGGGAGAACTGTAAATTGTTAGTAAGAAAACAAGAATATGGACCAACTTAGAATATTTGGCATTATACAGAATAAACTGATCACTATTTTATTTCACTTTGAAAACATTCCAAACTGATTCAAACTGGTTTTTGTCTACCCTTGGATTGTATGTTTTCTAAGAGGAATATTTGTAAAACAAATTAGATGTAGTTTAAAATATTTTTTGAGTGACAAACTTAATAATATGCCTAGTTGTAAAGCTATATAGACCAGACAGATTGCTTAAAATCATTAATTCCTCTAAATCAAGAAAACAAGTGTATATCTCATGTCTGAATATTTTATACTTACTGAATATTATTTATAGATCAATCTAATACAAACGATATTTTATATCTGTAGTTTATGTTACACTTTAAAAATACTTCTAGAACCTGTGCCTGTAGCAGACCTGGAGCACTGGCTCTGCACCCACTCCTAAAACATCCAGAGGAACCTCAACCCCCAGGTACTATAACATGCCCAGAATCACAGAGGAGGTCACAGCAGCTGCCACATTACCCATTATCTGGAGTAACTGGGATACCTGATATCCACAGAAGCAGGAATCCCAGCCCAGTCAGAGGCAAGGGTTGCTTCTTATTTGAAGCAGCACCCAGAAATCTCAGCACTCACTCCTACAACACCCAGAGGTAGCCTGGCTACCAGGTGCTCTGAAACAACTCAGGATCACAAGTGCTCTGACATGCCCGGGATCACAGGATCACAAGACTACAGAGGAAGCTTGGACACACCCAGGATCACTGGAGCTCTGACACTTTCAAGATCAGAGTGAAGGCCACAACATATTTCCCAACACAGGGCATAAGTGGGACCTCCACAGGAATCAGGGAAACATGAACCCTGCCCAGCCATAAGCACGAGTTCCTTCTGGCTACCACCTATCTCTAGTGCAGACATAGGGCTCTTTCTTCCTACCCATTCCTGCAACACACAGAGAAAGCTTTACTCCAGGAAGCTATATAGCAACAGGATCTCAGGAGCTTAATCACATCAGGATTCCAGGGTCTTAGAGGCTCCTTGACTCCCAGGAGCTCTGACATACCCAGGATCTCAGTATCACAGGATCACAGAATCACAAGATCACAGAGACAGCTGGACTCTAAGGAGTTCTGACATAACCAGGAACACAGGAGGGAGAGGTTCCAGTCAGAAACAGCAGGGCAGGTAACAAAGGAGAAAAAAAAAACAGATGGCAAGAGGCATGCTCAACAACATGAGCAACAAATCCAATGCTACTTGACAACATCAGAGTCTAGTTCTCCCATCACACCAAGCCCTTGATACCCTAATCCACCTGAAAAGCAAGATTCAGACACGAAATCTCATCTCATGAATATGACAGAACTTAAGAAGGACAATAATAACTTACTTAAAGAAATAGAGGAAAATACAAGTAAACAAGTAGAAGCCCTTTATGAAAAAACAAATAAATTTCTTAAACAAATACAAGAAAACACAATCAAACAGGTAAAGGAATTGAACAAAACTGTCCAGGATCTAAAAATGGAAATAGAAACATTAAAGAAAACACAAAGAGAGATCACATTGGAGATCAAAAACCTACGAAAGAGATCAGGAGTCACAAATGTAAGCCTCACTAGCAGAATACAAGAGATTGAAGAGAAACTCTCAGGCATAGAAGATACCCTAAAAGACAGGACACAACAGTCAAAGTAAAGAAAAAAGCAAAAAAAGCCTAACTCAAAACATTCAATAAATCCAGAACACAATGAAAAGACCAAACCTAAGAATAATAGATATAGAAGAAAATGAACATTCCCAATTCAAGGGGCCACCTAATATCTTCAACAAAATTATAGAAGAAAACTTCCCTAACCTAAAGAAAGAGATGTCCATAAACATACAAGAAGCTTAATGAACACCAAACACATGGGACCAGAAAAGAAATTCATATCATTACATAATAATTAAAACACCAAATGCTCAGAACAAAGAAAGACTATTGTAAGTGGCAAGGGAAAAAAGTCAAGTAACATATAAAGAGAGACCCATCAGAATTTTACATCAGACTTCTCAATAGAGACTATAAAAGCCAGAAGACCTTGAGCAGATGTCATATAGACCCTAAGAGAACAAAAATGCCAGTCCAGGCTACTATATTCAGCAGAATTCTCAATTACCATAGAGGAAGAAACCAAGATATTACAAGACAAAACCAAATTTACACAATATCTTTCCTCAAATCCAGCCCGACAGAGTTTAATAGAAGGAAAACACCAACAGATGGAAGGAAACTAAACCCAAGGAAAGCAAGAAACTAAACTTCTGACAACAGACCCAAAAGAAGAGAACCACATAAGCGTAATTCCACCTCTAACAAAAAAATAACAGGAAACAAAAATCATTGGTCCTTAATATCTCTCAACATCAATGTACTCAATTCCTCAGTAAAAAGAAATTCACTTGCATGCTAGATATGAAAATAAGACCCCCATCTTTTGCTTCATACAGGAAAAACATCTCAGTGACAAAGAAAGACATTACCTCAAAGTAAAAGGTTGAAAAAAATGTTTTCCAGACAAATGGTTCCAAGAAAGAAAGTGGAATAGCAATTCTTACATCAAGTAAAATAGACTTTCAACCAAAAGTTATCAAAAATATGGGGAAGGACACTACATACTTAACAAAGGAAAACTAAACCAAGAGCAACTTTTAAATTGTGAACATCTATGCCCAAAATGCAAGGGCACCAACATATGTAAAAGTAACACTACTGAAGCTCAAAGTACACCCTGATGCTCACACAATAATAAGAGACTTAAAAACCATACTCTCACCAATGAATATATTATGAAAACAGACAAACTGAAGCTAACCAAAGTTATGAACCAAATGGACTTAATATATCTACAGAACATTTCATTTTAAACAGAAGAATATACCTTCTTAGCACTTCACAGTACCCTATCCAAAATTGACCATATAATCTGACACAAAGCAAGCCTCAACAGATACAAGAAGATTGAAGTAATCCAATGCATCATACCAGACCACCACAGACTAAAGTTGGTCTTCAATAACAACAAAAACAACAGAAAGCACATAGAAGCTGAACAACAAAGCCCTATTTGGGGTGTCAAGCAGTGAAAGTTACCGGGATTCCTGGTTGAGACAAGTTGAATTCATGGTGAGCCTAAAAGAGAGCTCAGGTGCATTTCCAGCCTCCCAGATCAGGCTATCAATAGCTGTACCCCCCCAATAAACCCTGTAGAGAGGTATTGAGACAGATAAAGTTACATAGCGCAATGCCCCAAGCCCATCATCCATAGGTGAGGACATGACCATAGGTTACATAGGCTCAAGATAGATCAATCACAGAGGACAATGTCCCAAACTTCTCCTCCACATGTAAGAACATGACCACAGGTAGGTTCAAGACAGATCAGTTGTAGAGACAGGACCATGCCCCAAATATGTCGGACCCATCCAAAAAACTATATTTAAGTGCTATATTAGTATTCAGAATTAAAGGTGTGAAGAAAATAATTGAAGAAAATCTCAAAAGATGTAAAGATCTCCCACGCTCATGGATTAGCAGGATAAACATAGTAAAAATGACCCTCATACCTAAAGCAATCTTCAGATTCTATGCAATTCCCATCAAAATTCCAACTCAATTCTTCATAGAGATAGAAAGAGCAATTCTCAATTTTATCTGGACATACAAAAAACCCAGGATAACAAAAACCATTCTCAACAAAAAAAAAATTCTGGGAGAACCATCATTCCTGACCTCAAGCAATACTATTGAGCTAGGGTGATTAAAAACTACATGGCATTGGTGCATAGACAGACAGGTAGATCAATGAAATATTAGAACTGAAGACCCAGAAATGAACCCACACACTTATGGTCACTTGATCTTTGTCAAAAGAACCAAAAACATTCAGTGGATAAAAGACAACATTTTCAATAAATGTGCAGGTTCAACTGGCAGTCAGCATGTAGAAGAATGCAAACTGATCCATTATTATCTCCTTTTAGAAAGCTCAAGTCCAAGTGGATCAAGGACCTCCAGATAAATCCCCATATGATGGATCTAATAAAAGAAAAAGTGGGAAAGAACCTTGATCACATTGGCACAGTGGAAATTTTCTAAACAGAAAAATATTGTATGCTCTAAGATCAAGAATTGACAAATGGACCTCAGTAACTTGAAAAGTTTCTGTAAGGCAAAGGACACTGTCAATAGAACAAAACTGGCAATCCACAGATTAGGAAAAGGTCTTTACCATCCTGATATCTAATAGAGGGTTAATATCAATAATACTTCAAGAACTTGAAAAGTTATACTCCAGAGAATAACCCTATTAAAAATGGGGTACAGAACTAAGCAGAGAATTCTCAACTGAGGAATCTCAGATGGCTGAGAAGCACTTAAAGAAATGTTTAACATCATTAGTCATCACACCAGTCAGCATGACTAAGATCAAAAACTCAGGTGACAGCAGATACTGAGGAGGATGTTCACAAAAGGGAGCACTCCTCCATTGCTGGTGGGATTGCAAGCTGGTAAAACCACAGTAGAAATCATTGTGGTGGTTCCTCAGAAAATTGGAAATAGTTCTACCTGAGGATCCAGCTATACTACTCCTGGGCATATATCCAAAAGCTGCCCAACATATACCTAGGAAATATGCTCCACTGTGTTCATAGAAGCCTTATTTACAATAGTCAGAAGCTGGAAAGAACCCAGATGTCCCTCGACAAAGGAATGAATACAAATGATGTGGTACATTTACACAATGGAGTATTACCCAGATATTAAAAACAATGATCTTATGAGATTTCCAGGCAAATGAATGGAACTTGAAAATATCATCCTGTGTGAGATAAATTACTCACAAAAGAACATACACAATATGTGCTCAGTGACAAGTGGATATTAGCCAAAAAGAAGCTTAAATTGCCCAGGATACAACTCACTGACCATATGAAACTCAAAAAGAAAGAAGATCACACCAAAGTGTGAATGCTACAGTGCTACTTAGTAGGGAGAAGAGAATAATCTCTGGGAAGTAGAGAGATAGACAGATCTGGAAGGGAGAGAGGAGGAAGAGGAGAGAAAATAGGGGGCCAGTTCAGGTATGGGAGGATATGGGAGAGAAGTACAGAGGGTCAGGAATTTGAAAGTAGGTATGTTGCAGTGGGGGAGGGAGGTTGAGGGTAGCCACTTGAAACTCCCAAATACCAGGGACACAAGATGTTCAAAGAATCTAAGAGGAAGGACTTAACCAAAATACCCAATGATGAAGAGATAGAAGTCTAGAGTCCATATCCAATAGATAGGCATGGCCTCCAATTTAGGGATGGGAACACCCACTCACCTCAAAAATATTAATATAGAATTCCTCCTGTCCAAAAACAACGCAGGGACAAAGATTAGAGCAGAAACTGAAGGAAAAGCTCTCCAGACACTGTCCCACCTAGAGATCCATCCCATTTGATGACACCAAACCCAGACACTATTGCTGATGCCAAGAAGTGCTTACTAACAGGATCCAGATACAGCTGTCCTTGAGAGGTTCTACCAGAGCCGGACCAATACAGGTGCGGATATGCAGAGCCAAATATTGGATTGAGTGCGGGGACCCTAGTGGGGAATTTAGGGCAAGGAGTGTAGGAGGTTGTTTGCAACCTCATAGGAAGAACAAGATGCTCAACCAACCAGACCCCCCAATGCTCCCAGGGAATAAACCACCAACCAAAGAGGACATAGGGGTCACCCATGGCTCCAGCTAGATATATAGCAGAGGATTGCCTTATCTGGCATCACTGAGAGGGAAGCCCCTAAGTCCTGTGGAGATTTGATTGCCCAGAATAGGGGAACGCTAGTCCACTGAGGCAGGAATGTGTGGGCTGGTGGAGGAGTACCCTCATAGACGCAGGTGGAGGTTGGAATCGATAGGGGGCTTATGGAGGGGAAACAGTTAGGGGGATTACAATTGAAATGTAAATAAATAAAATAACCAATAAGAAAACAACAAAAATAAAAAAGTACTTCTAAATTTTTCTGTATATTTTGCAACTTTTGAACAGTAAGGCTATTAATGCTCTTTATATATTAAGTCAAACAAAACAGTAATTGTTTTCCCTCATTCTCTCCAATAATGAAGGAAGAGTGGGTACAGTCTCTGAAGATTTACCTTTGATGAAGATTTAAGCACACATAAATGATACAAAGTGCAGATTTTCAAAAATGAAAGTAGTGCTACGTATCCTATAAAGCATGATATTCATAGAAATTAATGCCAAAGATTATCTAAATATAAACTTCAAATTTAAAGTATGTATATGAATATAGATTGCATTCCCTGAGTGAAGGAAAATATGTAGTTATACTTTACCTGAAATGAGACTTGTGCATTTAAAAGCCAGTCTTCCATTTCCATTCTAGAATATATTCCACATGCAGAAACTGTACTACTTTGAAAGAAAAAAGAGAGGCAAATTTTCTACCTTTGCTTAGATCATGTCTTTAGGTTTTCTGAAACAACAATGCACACAGTTCAAGGCTCTTTATCTCTAAAATGTGGCATTCCTTTATGCAGTTAGCGTTGAAGATCTTGACTGTTTGACATGCATGAAATGATTTCATCTTCTTGATAAATAAATGAGATGGTTACACACATGCTGTAAATTTAAAGATAAGAATATAAGACAAGGAAAGCTTGCCAAAGGCTGCATAGTGTCTGGGAATCACTGTGGTCTCAGATTAGAGCCTTTGTGTCTTCTTTCCTAGATGGTCAGTTGTGTTCTCCAATATCCTTTTGCTGCTAACTAGAGGAAAATTAAAACATCATTGGGAATCATGAGTGCTGCATGGTGGTCATGTGACCCGTCTAGTCCTCAAAAACATAAAAAGTCTAATCCTTAGAGTTGGTGGATATGTCAGATTAAATGACAGAAGAGACCATAGACATGATTCAATGAGAAATCTAATAATGAAAGATCTCTACCTATTTGATTGGAAGATTGTGATGTAAATTTGGCAGTCTCTAAACATAAAGGAAAGCAGAAAAAAGTATGAGGTAGAACCTAAGGTTTAACACTCTAGAATTAGAGAAGTAAGGGAATAAATGATTCCTTGAAACCTCTTCAAATGGGTGCTACCCTGTGCATTCCTTCTATAGGCCTTTGCAGACTTAAGACCTCTGAAAGTATAAATGATAAACCTACATATGTTTCAAGGATGTATTTCTGGAAATTAGTTCTACTAGCCACAATAGCTAAAGGATAAAACTGGTAATCACAGATTCATATCAAATTTTCATTCTTCAATTGCAAATAGTATGTCCTTGAGAAAATTCATAAGAGTTAACAAGACAATGGCAAAGAAATTATGAATTTATTGTTCTGTGTGGAAAAAACTCAACTATTTTATTTATATTTTTAGCATAAAGGACTATTTAAAAAAAGAAATGCATGTTTAGTATTTTTAAACACTCCTCTTTCTGCAACTAACACCAATGAATCTGAAGATATTCTATTAATAATACGTTAAAGTAATTCCCACGGAAATCTCAAAGGTTAATAAGGAAACACATCCACTTGGGAACATTTTTGATGCACATTTTGAGGTGTGAAAATTTCAGCTTTGATGATGAATAACAGTACTATCACTACATCTTGAATAAATTAGAGAAATCCAGAGAAGAATGTCATTTTTCACTTGAACTTTCTCTAAGAGAAAGCACTAACACACGGCCTTAAAAGGTAGAAATCAATATCTTTGCTCATCACTTCATTAGAATCTTGGTTTAGATGGCTCGTTAGAATCTTTGTTTAAATGGTGCATGTCTCGCCCTACTAGTTTATTAGAATTATACCAGCTACTTTTATGACAACTTGATACAAGTTTTAGTCATTTTAGAAGAGGGAACCTCAACTGAGAAAACACCCACCACAAGATTAGACAGTAGGCAAATCTGTAGTATACTTTTTCATTGAAGATTGACATTGGAGGGCCCACTAACTCCAGATGGTACCTCTCCTGGGTAGATAGTTCTGAATTTCTGAAAAGGTAAGCTGAACAAACCCAAAGGATGAGCCAGTTAGCAGCCTATGAAGTAGTTACTGCTTCAGGCTCCTTTCTCAAGTTCTTGCCCTGACTTTCCTGTTTACTCAACCCTCTTCACTGCAAATTGCTTTTGGTCACAATGTTTTAGCACAGCAACAGAAATGTAACAAAGCTTAGGTGACCACGGTGGTGTCAGGAAAGCTGGTTTTTTCAGAGGTTCACATTCAGTGGCACATCTTTAGATCATTGAGAGAAAAACATACTTTCTCCTAAGATCAAGTTGTTGGGAAGGTCTTAGCCTAGGTGATTTGCTACAAAACCAGAATCTCCTTCCAACATGCTTTCTGAGATGGGACTTTTCATGTCACCAATTCCTACCACAACCATGTGCTGTGATTTAATATAGACAAAAGGTCCCTCACTATAGATGAGCCAAAGCCAGAGCCATATCATTGAACCAGCAGAGTTGTAGGCTAAGTAGACCACCTTATAAAATTATTATCCATTTCTTGTTTCATTATAGGAACCAAAAATGTTACTAATTACTACTAACCCATATATCGAGTATGTAGCCAAATTAGCAAGCCTGAGAGCTATGTGCTTAGGTAAGAAAAAAGGGTCTGTGTTTGTTAAATTTGTGGGGAGACATCTACCAAGACCGAGACTTATTAAGAAATAAGAAACAATAACAGTTTTAAGTCTTAAAAATAGATACTCCTCCTTTGGTCCTAGAAAACATTTGCAATATGCTCACCATAATTTTAACTGAATTATATGACATAGGAGTTTCAGGCTTTCCCTAATTCTTTATATATTATCTCAAGCACTCAAACAAAGTAGACTTCATGTGTAGGAGAATAGGCTAAAAAAAAGTTCTCCGCAGTCACCCTGGCTGTTCACATGTTCAATGCTCCTGAATATAGAAAATATATACAATTAATTCAGGCTGCCCTTTCCCTCTAAACTTTGCTTTATAACACTGTCTTATTAAATGACTGCCAATTAAATTGTCAAGAACTCCAGTGAGGACAGAAAATTCATGAAATAGAATCAAGGACTGAAGAAAATAGATCTACTAAAGTAAATAAAGTCACAAAAAAAGAGAATGTAATATGCAAGATAAATTAACTGTTCAAAAACTTAATTGTTTTTTGCTCTGTGTGTGGAAAGTTCAAATTTTAGCCTTCATAGGTGCATGGTAATTACATGGTAATTACTCTTATGCAACGAGCCAGCTCCCCAGACCAAAGTTATATTTTCTGCTAGAATGTGTGTGCATTCATGCATGACTATGTATATGTCTGCATGTATGACTTGTGTCTCTCTGTCTATATATCAAATTACTTATATATGTTCATGCTTTATAGGTTAGATGACAACCTTTTTTTTTTTAAAGATGACAACCTTTTAAAGTCATTTTTCTTCCTACTATGTGGGTCCTGGAGATTGAACTCAGGTTGACAGGCTTTGTGGTAATTGTTTTTATCCACTGAACCAACTTTCAGGTCCTCTACTAAAAATTTTTTAAAGTATTTATTTTATAAAAAGAGAATTAGAAAGTCATGTCAGTGATTAGCACATCATATTTCCTAAATATTTTAATGATATTTATAAATGTTTGACAGCTTTGTTCATGAGATTATACAATACAACTTCTATTCTAAGCGTTCTTCTTTTTAAACATATTTTGCTCATAATTTGCATGTATTTTCTTAAAGTGGAAATATGTCAATTACATAAATTTTTGCTCACATAAAAAGACAGAGGGCACTGGGGAAGAGAGAGCATGGATGAGGTAAAGTAAGTGACATAATTTCTTTTCAAAAAGAAGACAATGTCATAAGATAATTAAAAACAGAAGGCATCAAAAAATAAATTAATAGATGGAAAGAGGCAACAAATAACATTTCTCTCTCACTCTGCTTTCTTCTTTCTGCTCCATCTCTTCATTTGAGCAAAGAAAAATGTCTTACAAAACGTTGAAAGAATCTATTACTACCTAATGAGATCTGTACTTAGAGTCAATTTACTTTCAGGACAGTTAACCTCCCACTCTTTGATCCACTGCATGATGCTGTCCATTAATGGAACTGTCACAAGACAGGACCACTGCTACCTGCTGCTTCTTTCTTGGTTTTCTAAGGAAAGAATATTGAAGATTGTAGCTAATTTATGGCTGCGCATGCCTCTCTTGCTACAAGTACTGACACTAATGGATCTCGGCCCTACTTGGCTGAGAAATAAATGGGTTCTATAGATTGGCAATAAACAGGGCTACCACCAGGGAAGTCAGTTTCAGCAGACCAACTACAGCTCTTGGGGAAAATGGAGCAGCTGACAGAGAGGTGGTTAGAGTCGTCAATCAGAAATGATTTGGGTTCAAGTTGTAAAGGCACAGCTTTTTTTTCTACATACGAACAAGGGAGAGCATGCTGGCAGCAAGGCTGCACCCTGTATGTGA
The DNA here is from genome assembly GCF_021556685.1 of Rattus norvegicus. Lineage (NCBI taxonomy): Eukaryota > Metazoa > Chordata > Mammalia > Rodentia > Muridae > Rattus > Rattus norvegicus. Next base: position 16,908,810 of record NC_141538.1, read on the forward strand.
AAGCCTAAGTGTTGAAACTCACAGGCCATGTAGATTCACTATCCTCTGTGCTATATAATATACACAGGGAGAGCTGCCTCACAGCTCTGACTAGGTGGAAACTTAAGCCTGCATTAAGAAACTGGCAAAATTAACAGTGAAGGACGGTGGCTTTTAGCCTAGCACTTGGAAGTATAACTAGGAGGATCAGGAGTTCAAAGTCATCCTCAGCTTTAAAATGAGGTCTAGACCAACCCCAATGTATAAGACCTTATTGCAAAAACAAAACCAAAACAAAACAAAACAAAACAAAAATAAGTGGTTTGTAGGTGCTTGGAAAGCCATTTACAAGTTAGTCAATGTATTTCAATGTTAATATACCTGTAAAGTTCCATGAAGCATACCTTTGTCACAATGGCCCATGATATGAGAGTTGCATATTTTTGTTCTACTTCAAGAAGGGAAAACCAGGATTTGATAATACTTTTTTGCTTCTTGCTTTTTGCTTTTATCATTGTTCCTGAACAATGATTGTTCAGGAAAAACCATTGCTGATGTTTATTCTCACATATTTGGAAGAATGTTTTTGGCCTACTTCTCCAAAACACTGTTTCCATATCTCTAGGGAGGAAGAAAAACATCTTAGCCTTGATTCAGGACATACCTGAAAGGTAAAAATAGTGGAATTAAATGTAAAACTGGTACTGTTTAGGATGGTATAAGGTATGATATATTCCTGGTAATTATCTACAGGAAACTCTACTGATGCCCTCACGGTGAATATCCCTGAGGACCTTACTACTGATGTCTCATGGCGATTATACACGGTACTTTTGGTATCCTCATGGTGATTCCACAAGGCACCATAACTGCTTTCCCCATGGTGATTATTTATAAGGAATTTATAATTGCCTTCATGATGATTATATATACGAAGTGTACTGTTGTGGTCCTGGTGATTACCTACAGGGACTGTATTTTTGTTCACATAGTAATCATATATATATATATATATATATATATATATATATATATATATATACGCTTTTTTCATGAGGATTATCTTCTGGGGAATATACTTAATCAGCAAGACCTCATTTAAAAAAGAAACTATAAATTTGTCTGATTAAAATATTTGACCGAGCACTTGCCTAGCAAGCGCAAGGTCCTGGGTTCGGTCCCCAGCTCCGAAAAAAAAGAAAAAGAAAAAAAAATTTGACCGAACCTGGAGAGATGGTTCAGCAGATAAGAACACTGTCTGCTCTTCGAGAGGTCCTGAGTATAGTTCCCACCACCATATGGTGGTTCACAATCATGTAGAATGGGATCTGATGACCTCCTCTTGTCTGAAGATTATAACAATATACCCACATACATAACATTCATAAACCTTAAAAAATTAAACACTTAATTTCATTTTCAAAATTAGGTATAAGAACAATACCAATGTTTATATTCATGTTTAATATCTCAAAAATTGAGAGAGAGAGCTAGACTCTCAGAAGAGCAGACAATCCCAAGAGATCAGGGGAAGCTGCCATTTCTACTCACATTCCTGGCCCAAGAAGAACCTACCTAGTCCCCTCTGGATTCAGGTACATAGGAGCAGACAGCAGCAGGAACATTCTAGTTTCTGCTTGTGCCCAAAACTGAACAAGTCCTACAGATCTCTGTATCCAAACCATTAGCTGAAAGACTTGGACTCGCAGAACTGCACACAATCATGAGAGCTCAGAGGAGAAAATTACTTCTGCCCAAATTTCTGACCCAAGAGGAACCCCCTAGTGTCCTCTGTGCCCTCTAGGCAAAGGAACCTAGGAGCAGACAGGGACACAATCATTCCAGTTTCTGCCTGCACAGAGGGCTGAAAGCCAGTCACCAGGAGTGCCAATGCACCTGAGAGCAGAGGTAAAACCAACTCTTCTGCTATAAGCGACTCCCTTGTAGGATTTAGGACACAGAAACCCAAGAGCAGCTCTCTGTTCCCAGACTCGGCTGAAATAAAACCCATCTACAGGAGTGCTGAACTACAGGTTCACAAGAGGATCAAGCCACTGTCACAGATAGCAAGACAAGCTAAAACCAGAGACAACCTGATGGCAAAAGGCAAGCCCAGGAACCTCAGCAACAGAAACCAAGTATACTTGTCATCATCAGAGCCCAGTTCTCCCACCAAAGCAAATACTGGATATTCAAACACACCAGAAAAGCAAGAATAGGACTTAAGATCATATCTCATGATGATGTTACAGGACTTTAAGAAGGACATAAATAAGTCCCTTAAAAAATACAGGAAAACCCAGGTAAACAATTAGAAACTCTTAAAGAGGAAACATAAAAATCCCTTAAGGAATAAAAGGAAAACACAACCAAACAGATGAAAGAATTGAACAAAACCATCCATAGTTTTAAAATGGAACTAGAAAGAAAAAAGAAATGACAAAGGGAGACAACCCTGGACATAAAAACACCTAGGAAAGAGTTTAGGACTCAGGAAAAAAGAATCTCAAGGGCAGAAGATACCCTAGAAAACATCGAAGAAACCGTCAAAGATAATGTAAAATGTAAAAGGCTCCTAACCCAAAACATCCAGGAAATCCAGGACACAATGAGAAAATCTAACCTAAGAGTAATAGGTATGGAAGAGAGAGGAGAAGCCCAACTTAAAGGGCCAGTAAATAACTTCAACAAAATTATAGAAGAAAACTTCCCTAGCCTAGAGAAAGAGATGCTCATAATCATAAAAGAAGCATACAGAACTCCAAATAGATTGGACCGGAAAAGAAATTCCTCCCATCACATAATAGTCAAAACACTAAATGCACAAAACAAAGAACATTAAAAGTAATAAGGGAGAAAGATCAAGTAACATATAAAGCCAAAGCTATAAAAATTATACCAGACTTTTTACCAGAGACGATAAAAGCCAGATATCCTGGACAGATGTCATAGAGTCCCTAAGAGAACACAAATGCCAGCCCAGGCTACTATATCCAGCAAAATTCTCAATTAACATAGATGGAGAAATCAAGATATTCCATGACAAAACAAAATGTAAACAATAGCTTTCTATAAATCCAGCCCTCCAAAATATAATAGATGGAAAACTCCAACACAAGGAGTGAACCTACACCCTAGATAAAGCAAGAAAGTAATCTCCTTGCAAAAAAAAAAAAAAAAAAAAAAAAGAAGAGAGAGACACAAACATGATTCCACCTCTAACAACAAAAAATAACAGGAAACAACGGGATATTAAGATATTCCTTAATATCTCTTAATGTCAGTGGATTTATTTCCCCAATAACAAGATATGGACTAACAAGACTAGATATGTAAAGAATACCCAGCATTTCGCTGCATAAAGATAACGCACCTCAGTGACAAAGACAGACACTACTTCAGAGTAAAAGACTAAAAAACAATTTTTCAAGCAAATGGCCCAAAGAAACAAGCTAGACTTGCCATTCTAATATCAAATAAAATTGACTTTCAACCAAAAGTCATTAAAAAGATAAACAAGGACACTTCATATTCATCAAAGGAAAAATCCACCAAGGTGAACTCTCAATCCTAAATATCTATGCTCAAAATGCAGGGGCACCTACATTCATAAAGGAAAACTTTCTAAAGCTCAAAGCATACATCGCACCTCACACAATAGCAGTAGGAAATTTGAACACTGCACTCTCAGCAATGGACAGATCATGGGAACAGAAATTAAACAGAAACCTAAAAAAACTGACAGACTTTATGAACCAAATGGACTTAACAGATATTTATAGAACATTTCATCCTAAACCAAAAGAATCTACCTTCTGAAAAGAAGGCACCTCATGGTACCTTCTCCAAAATTGACCATAATCAGTCACAAAACAGGCCACAACAGATTCAAGAAGAGTGAAATGATGCCGTGCATCCTATCAGATCACCATGGATGGAGTCTGGTCAACAATAACAACATAAATGAAAGAAAGTCCACATAAACATGGAAGTTGAAAAAGAGTACATTCAATGATAATTTGGGCAAGGAAGAAATAAGGAAAGAAAATAAAGACATTTTAGATCATGCTTAATGACAATGAAGGCACAACATATTGAAACCTATGGGACACAGTGAAAGCAGTTCAAAGAGGAAAACTCATAGCTCTTGAGTGCCTCCAAAAAGAAACTGGAGAGAAAATGCATTAGCAGCTTGACACCATACCTAAAAGCTCTAGAAAGAAAAGAAGCAGATATATCTAAGAGGAGTAGAAAGCAGAAAACAATCGAACACAAGGCTGAAATCAACCAAGTAGAAACAAAAAGAACTATACAAAGAATCAACAAAACCAGTAGCTGGTTCTTTGAGAAAATAAACAACACTGATAAACCCTTAGCCAGACTAACCAGAGGGCATAGAGGGTGTATGCAAATTAACAAAATCAGAAAGGAAAACAGAGACAAAACAGTAGAATCAGAGGAAATTTGAAATATCACCAAACCCTACTACAAAAGCCTGTAATCAACAAACTTGGAAAATCTGGATTAAATGGACAATTTTCTAGACAGATACTAGGTACCAAAGTTAAATCAGGATCAGATAAATCATCTAAAAAGTTTCATAGCTCCTAAAGTAAATGAAGCAGTTATTAAAAGTCTCCTAATGAGAAAAAAAGCCCAGGACCAGATGAGTTTAGTGCAGAATTCTATCAACCGTCACAGAAGACCTCATACCAATAATGTCCAAACTATTCCACAAAATAGAAATAGATCCTTCTACACAGTTCCTTCTCTGAAGCCACAATTACACTTATACCTAAACCACACAAATACCCAACAAAGAAAAAGAACTTCAGACCAATTTTCCTTATGAATATCGATGCAAAACTACTCAAAAAAAATCTCTCATACTAATTTGAACAACACATCGAAACGATCATCCATTATGATCAAAGAGATTTCAACCCAGGGATGCAGGGATTGCTCACTATACAGAAATACATCAACGTAATCCACTATGTAAACAAAATAAAGAAAAGAAAACAAAAAATAAACACATGATCATCTTACTAGATGCCGAGAAAGCATTTGACAAAATTCAACACACCTTCATGTTAAAAGTCTGGGAAAGATCAGGAATTCAAAGCCCATACCTAAACCTAGTAAAAGCAATAAACAGCAAGACAGTAGATGCTCCAACATATGACAAAGACACATGCTCCACAATGTTCACAGAAGCCTTATTTATAAAAGCCAGAAGCTGCACAGAAGCCAGATGCCGTTCAACAGAGGAGTGGATACAGAAAATGTGGTACATCTACATAATGGGGTACTACTCAGCTATCAAAGACAATGACTTCATGAAATTCATAAGCAAATGGATTGAACTAGAAAATATCATCCTGAGTGAGGTAACCCAATCACAGAAAAACAGCCATGGTATGCACTCACTGATAAGTGAATATTAACCCAAAACCTTGAGTTACCCAAGATATAATCCACAGGCCACATGAAGCTCAAAAAGAAGGACAAAGTGCTGATGATCCAGTTCTTCTTAAAGGGGGAACCAAAATATTCATAGGAGGAGATATGAAGACAAAACTTTGAATAGAGACTGAAGCAATGGCATTCAGAGTCCACCCGGAGTTCCAGCACATATATATGTATAGCCACCAAGCCAAGAAGTGCATACTGACAGGAGCCTTATATAGTTGTCTCCTGAGAGTCTTAGCCATAGCATGACAAATACAGAAGGGAATGCTAGCAGCAAGCCATTGAACTGAGAATGGGGATGCCATTGGAACAGTCAGAGATAGGATTAAAAGAGCTGAAGAGGCTTGCAACAACAATTCCAACCAACCAGATCTCCCAGGGACTAAACTACTACCCAAAGAGTACACATGGACAGACCCATGGCTCCAGCTGCATATGTAGCAGAAGATGGACTTCTTGGGCACTGATCGGAGAAGAAGCTTTTGGTCCTACAAAGGCTGTGCCCTCAGTGTAGGGGAATGTCAGGGTGTCGAGGTGGGAAAGGGTGGTGGTTTGGGAGGGGGGTGTGGGATAAGGGGCTTATGGATGGAAAACTGGGAAAGAGAATAACATTTTGAATGTTAATAAAAATATCCAAAACAAAATAATTATAAAACAGAATAAGTGAGGTTCTTTCCTTCACTATAATTTTGATTCCTTTATATAAAAAGTTAAAATAAATTATTCTAGTAAAGTATACATTGATATTGGAAAAGTATAAAAAAGCAGGACTTCATAGAAGGAAACTTTATCTAGTCAGAATTATTAAAATGAAAATAGTTTTGAAATTAATATCTTCAAGGTACTGAATTGTATATATGCTCAGCAGGGGACCATTATATCTATTTATTGTTAAATATAACATAGTGGTACATAGACATCTGCTGCTCTGTCATTTGCCCAGGACCAAGAATGACACACAACTAGAAAGTTGCCAATTGTCTATATGTTCTCTAAAAAGATAGATATAGTGTGGAATAAAAGTGACAAGTAAGATTATAAAATCAGAACTTGGATATGAACAATATGACTAGGTCTTTCTATATTATAGGGTATAATTATAAAATAAAGTTTGGAAAAATGTGATTGTCAAGTCTCCCATGTTACCTATGCCATGAATGACTGGATGAGAGCTGGGAGCTCTGAGAACTATCTTCAGTGAACCATGTATGCAAGGTTGATGTAAGAATAGATGGGGGTCGGGGGGAGCTATTAAGAAGGTAACAAGACAATGGGGAAATGATGGTCCTACAGGACTCAGCTACTTGTATTCAGCTCAGCAACATCCTGCTGTAACTTAGAAGGCAAACTCCTCCAAGAAAACACAGAACAGTGACAGTCTTTGATTAAAAGAAAATGATAGTTTCAAGTGTACACCTACTTTTGGTTAGAGCAACCATTTGGAAGAATATGGTTTCCCATCATCCATTTCAAAAGCCCAGAGTGACAAAGAAGGAAGGGTGGTAAAACAACATAGGTGTCAATCACTGAGTTAATAGTGTCTGTACAAATATTCAGGAAATGAGATCTCCCTGAAACAGAGACTTATGGGTGATTTTTGTAAAAGAAAGTTCATTACACCCATCAGATCTGTGAAATAATATTCAATGAAATCACAAAACGTTATATGTAATAGCAACTAAAGGTGTATCTATGCATGCTAACATTTTGGTAAAAAGAGGATTTGAAAATAACTTTTCAAATTTTCTCTCTAAGAATTTATGTTTACTGCTCAATGGGTAATTAATATTCATGCCATTATGCTCATTCTGTTTTTAAAAGAGTAAGAAAATCTAATACAAAATTAAATGCTTTTTATATAGTTTGGGCTAGAAAAAAGCTGAAAGCAGACAAACAAAAACTCTAACTTCCCTAGTTAAAGTCAAGTGTACATGACTGTCTGGTGTTGGGTATTCAGGACATTTCTACAATTTGCAAAGTTGAAGCAAGTGCATAACTGGTTCTAAGAAAACCTAAGACACATAGTGGAAACATATATTATCTATATCTATATAACTATATATGTGTGTAATATATTTTATATATAATAAATATTACAATATAATATAAATTACATTTCAAAATTGACTTGTTTGCTTTCTTCTCCTTTGTAATACGTTACTTCACTTAGAAAAAATGTGTGTATTTTCCAGATACATCTTACTGGTTTAGAAATGGTTAGATATGGCCAAATATGGACATTAACTCTGAATCCCATGAATTGGTTGCCGGAAGCACCACAGCTTGCTTTTCTAGCTTATCACATGGGCCCTCGTGGCCACCTTAATGCTACCTTTCCTATATCTCAAACTGTCTGTAGTACCCTTCCTTCTGCTCTCTTTCATCCATAACTTCCACTCACTCAGTGGCAGAATATCCACCCGTGACATGGTTTAATGTCACCCCATATGGGTTTAATTAAATCCTCATGCTGAAATGAAATTCCTGGAATGATAAATTTTAGCCTTAGCAAGTGATTGTGGGATAGATGTGTACAATATTATCCTGCCAATATTTGCTTCCTTTACCTCCAATTCAATCCCTCTTTTATGTGAGAACAGATAATCAAGGCACACCTTCAGAGAAAAAACTAGATCTTCTCAAAGAAAAGAATATCCAGAACATTGACTGTCGTTTCCCAGTTTCCAAATCTGAAAGTGAAAGTCCATATCAGTCTTACAGATGTTGTTGCAGCAGAACAAATGGGTGCATATCAGCACCTTCATAGAGTTCTAAAGAACTGCTGAGACCCAGTCAAATACCATCGTCCCCTTCAGAAATACCCCAGCATCTAGTTAGCCTCACCAATAAATGGAGAAGACGAGAAAACCATCCCTGTATACCTTTCCTCATGGTAAATCACATGAATCTAGTATAAGACACAGTCCATTATTTGAAGGACTCTCAGTAAAGATTTATATTTTTCTTTCCCTTTGGAAAAGCTATCTAAAAGATATTCAATATGAAAGACCTAAGGAAAAGTCATAAGTAAAGTAAGAGTTTGCTTCTTGAGAGTAAACTGATAGATAGAAGCCTTTAAAGTTTACTCAAGTTAAAGAAAATCAATTATCATGATGGCAGTAAAGTCTGAGGTGAAACTGTATTGTCTATTAAAATTGCATGAAAGTGTATCTTTTACAAATTATCATTTAAATCTACCAACAGTGGTAGCAATTCTTGATGCCTGCACCGACAGGGCAACGAGAAATGGGCCTAAACCTGAGGGATTAAAAAACACACATATGTGGGTCATTCATGTTAAGAAAGAATGCCAATTCTGTAGCTGTATTCATTGAATATATACCCCAAGTTGGTGGAAAAATTCTAGGAAACACAGTGGGAAAACTGGACTTAAGTCTTCTGTAACAAAAAACTGAATAGATGCCCCAAATACACTGGGGAGAAATCCAGGAAGACCAGCCTAAGTTCCAGGAACAAAGACTGAGAACAAAAGACAGGAACTGTTGCCCAGGTGTGTTGTTACTGGGCCAGGGCGTTCCTTTGTTAGGAACAAAAGGCTTCCACAAGCATCAGAAGGGTTCAGCAGGTGTCCCACACTGAAGGGACATAGAAGGGTCTGACAAGCAATAACCCAAATGTAAGGGGATTAGCCTTTCCTTATTAACAGGATTAAATACTGCATTCCTGTTTTGCCTCATATCAATGCTCAATAATTCATGTCTGTTCAGCCACATGTAATCATCCTCCTAAAACATTTATATGTCTGATACTCTGACTCATTACCATGACTTCCTAAAATTATTAACTGTTATGAATCTCCAACTCCAACACAAATATAAATAATCCTACATTCTTTCTCTTTTGTTCATTTCTTGTTTTTTCTTTTAATTGGAAAAAATTAGCAAGAGCATTAAGGGCAATGGTTCCATATAGAGATGTATTTAGGGATTAAACATAAGATTGTTGTGGTAGTTTGTATGACAGTGTCCTCTGTAGGCTTGTGTATTTATTTGATCACTTAGTAGGCAGTTTGGAGGTGATGTTAGAGGGAAGTTTGGGAGGTGAGGACTTGTTAAAGGAAGTATATGATTAGAAGAGGGCTTTTGGAGCTTAAAGACTACAGTCACTTTTAATTTAATTTCCTTGTTTTGCGCTTTCAATATGTGAGCCTTTAGCATCTTCAACTCTCTTAAGAACTGTAAAACCCAGGAAGCTTTTGCATACTTACGTTTTAAGTTTTCCTTAACCTATGACTTCAATTTCACTTTTAAGATTTTTTAAGTTCCCAATGGAAGTACAGTTACAGAAAACTCTGTAGGAAATATTCCATTGTCCCTATCCCTTTCCATATTGGTGGTGGCCAAATTGAAGACAACATAGGACAACTTGTAGGTCAGCTCAAAGCTGAGTAGCTCCTAGGACACTCTCAGATTAACTTCCCTGAGGAATGAGGCCATAACTTTCTCCTTGATTGGGGGTTGGGGATTTAGCTCAGCGGTAGAGTGCTTGCCTAGCAAGCGCAAGGCCCTGGGTTCGGTCCCCAGCTCCGGAAAAAAACAAAAAAACAAAAAACAAACAAACAAACAAAAAAAAACTTTCTCCTTGATTATTCTGGAGAGTCAGAAGAAAGCTTTGTGGAAAGGATGGTACTTGGGAATTACACCAACACTGTTGCTCAGCCAATACAAATTAGGATTGACTAATGTGAGCCCAAATCTAAAGTCTCTGGCAGGGAAAGAGTTACTGGTGCCTGCACTCACCTTGGAGCAGTTGCTTTAGTGTGCTTCCTCATGCTAAGATCACACAGGATGTTGAGCAGTCAGTGATTGTAGCCAATGTACTGCAGTTGTGTTCTGGCTTCCTGATAAAAGTTATTTCCTTCTTCCTGAGGCTTCAGAAAAGACAGCTATTCTCCCATCCTATTATCTTTCCACAGTCTCAAGATTTTTGGTCAAGTAGTGCACTGCCCGTGAACAGGAATTATGGATATCATGGTAAGGATTTGGGTAGTCAGTGGATGGGTCTATAGAAAAGGGCAATATATACCTTCCAGAAGGGGACTGATGCCAATCTATTCTGAGCAACCTCTTAGGTGTGGGGATAGTGTTGCAGGATATTTGATTACACTATGAACCCTGAGATTGTGTTATTTACTGGAAAAATACTAGTTTTAGTTGTGATGTGGCTCAGCCTTAACATACATTTTTAATCCAAGAGCTTTCTGCTTGAATATTGTAAACCTGATTAAATAAAGTCAGACATAGATCAATAGGTGGAGAAGGCAACCCCTTGAGAGAAAGCAGACACAAGATTGTTACAGAAAAAAAAATATTGACAGTAAAATGGAGTTAGGAAGATGGATACAAACGCACATTGGAAGTAAGAGGGAGACACATTCAGTTTGCTAGAGCTTTTTGAGACAGCTTGAGGGAGAGGTATTCTTGGTGGGATGCAGTCTGAGAAAAAAAGCCAGGTGGGTGCTTTCTCTGACTCTCTGACCTAGCAGATTTTCACTGGTGCCTCTGACTCCTGATTCTTCATTGGAGAAACTGAACTATTGAGATTTTGTTTTAAAAACAAAACATAACAAAATCCAGCATAGTCTCTAAGAGGCTAGAATTCCAGCTAGGAGATCCCTTGCATTCCAGAAGCTTTGATGTAGGCTGTGAGTTATTTCATCTGTTATCTAACAATGAACGCAAATTGTACAACGTGTTGTATTTGCTGCCCAATGAGCTAGAGGGTGCATAGAAGATGCAGAAGGTCTGAGAACAGTGTAACAATGTGGGTGGGGGGAAATCAGAAGAAAATAAGGAACTACTGATGGTCTTCTAGGGTTGTGACTTTGAAAAGCATGCAGTGGGGTTGGGGATTTAGCTCAGTGGTAGAGCAATTGCCTAGGAAGCGCAAGGCCCTGGGTTCGGTCCCCAGCTCCGGAAAAAAAAAAAAAGAAAGAAAAGCATGCAGTGTTCAAAGTCAAGAACCAAAACTGTTCTCTCTCTCTCTCTCTCTCTCTCTCTCTTTCTCTCTCTCTCTCTCTCTCTGTGTGTGTGTGTGTGTGTGTGTGTCTGTGTGTGTGAGAGAGAGAGTGTGTGAGTGTGTGAGTGTGTGAGTATGTGTGTGTGTGTGTGTGATTCTGGGACCAAGGCTCATGGCTGCCTAGCAGGTAAGCTTGATGGACATCAGCCTGGGCAGACAGAGTGAAGAAGAGAAGGGATTGGTCTAGGGTTAAGGATAACCATGCATGCTGAGTCTGTTCTTAGAGGCCCACTGCAATTGGTGCTTGGAAATCTTCAGAGTGGCACTCTGCTTGGCCTCATGGACAAAGTAGCTCTGGTGAAAAAAATGTTTGACCAGTCTGTTTGTGGGTAGTGTATAACAGGGGACACTAAGTCACTGTAGTCAAATTTTGAAACCCAAGTAGTGACATTCTCAAGCTGCTGAAAAAAGAATGAGAAGATAGAATGATGAACACAGGGTAAGCAAAGTCTTTCACCATGCAAAACAATTTTATTAGATTACTAATAAGAGCTCTGCCTCAGACCAAAGGGACAATGGGAACAGTAAAAGGTTCTTTCAAAACAGTGACATTATACTATTGATATCCATAAGCAAGCCAGAAAGAAGCAGAGATATATGGGGACAAAAACCAAAAAATTAAATTAAAAATTAAAATAAAGAAAAGCAGGCTTTGTTACCCTATTCTCTCCTCAGGAATATTATTTTTTTCATGGTCTAGAAAAAAAGGTCATTGAGATGGAAAATCACACGAAAGAATGAGTAAGCAAGAAGTTAAGGCAGGTTAGGTCTGCCCCAGTGGTAAGGACAATGCTCAGGGCCTCTCTGTGAGCCTCAGCTGAACATCTTCTTATTGTTATGGCCAAAGCAGCTTCTAAAATTGCAGTGCCAGTGACAATATCCTTCTGCCACCCACCACTTTCAATTTAAAAATTTAGACTCTGCCTTTTCAGCTGTTTTTGTCCACTCTTCTCTTTACCTAGGTGGAAAGTGTCACCCCAGAGCTTTCTTTCTCTTCATCTCACTGGAGCCTGTTTCTCTGTCTCCATGAGCTCCTGGAGCCTACTCAACAAGAACCATGCTGGTATGTCAGGCAGCTTCCTTTCCCTACAGGCACATGGGCACTGTGATTCAGAGTATCTCTACCCTAGAACTTTAGCCCCAGCAACCACGGAGGAGCCCAGGAAGTGTCCAGGTAGTGAGCAAATCTCTCATTTTTAATATTAAGAGAGCTGCTTGGTCTATACCTCTAGCTTATTCTGGTTAAACTCATCAGATCTTTATGATAGATGGTGAGAACCTGACTCATCATTCCAGGTATACAAGTCCTCTCTTCTGTTCCCTCTGATGCTAACTGATAATTCCCTCCTTGTTATAGAGAGAATCTCTTATAAGCATCACTTGTCAATAAAAAAAGGCCAATGGAAAATGAGCTGAGGCAGAAAGTAGAGGTAGGACATTGGCAAGAAGAGAAAGGATTCTGGGAAATAGTAAGAGATAAAAGAGAAGAGAGCCACAGAGGACAGGAAGAGAGATGAGATGGGAAAGGAAACAAGGAGATGGATTAACCACCAGGTAGAGGTACTCTGAGAGACACTGAGGTAAGACGCTGCTTAGAAGAGAAGGAAGAAGTGAGCCAGAACTGAACGTAACTAACCGAGTGGTAAACATATCATAGATTAAATGATTAAATGAGTTAAGAGCTAGTCAGGAAATGAAACAAAGGTTATAGCATAGGCTTTTAATGAATAATTAATTAGTCTTGGAGTTCTTATCCTGTTAGCCAGAGATGGCGATGGAAAACTTGGTATTTAAAAATTATTTTTCCACCTCCCTCATTGACTGACCCTGTTCCTAAACAACAATATTATGACTAGCTTATACTTGTTTTTCCAATTAACTCCTGGAATTTTTCTGCCATCCTTTCAGCCTTTAAAGAGTCCTTTAATGCCAGCTGACACCAATACTTCTCCATCAGTGGCTTCCCATTAACTAGTCCCCATTCAGGGACTCTACCTCCTTCCTGTATCCCTCTCAATATTATATCAATCTAAAATATAGAGATAGATTAAAACCTATCATTCAATGCCTTCTTAATAATGGCATTTTCAAGCCCACTCATGCATGCATGTCTTAAGACTTGATCACTTTTTTTGTCTGATTCAGTACCTCAGTATTATTAAGATAGCTGTCATTTCCACATGTCACTTTGTACATAATCCTTATACTCTCCTTTCTCAGATTCATTCCTCTACTTCTTATTTTGCTGTTCTAGACCTTAAGGATGTTTTTTCCCATTATTTATTTATGCCCAGGGTCAGATGACCTCCTTGCTGTCATCCATGTGGACCCTGACACTGGAACAGTATTTCAGTTTACTTGGGCTATTCTCCCCCAAATGGTTCCAAGATAGATTACATTTCTTTGACTAGGCTATGGACACTGACTGTCCTCTAAATAATATGTCTATAAACTGTTTATTTCAGTATTCAGATGATCTTATACTATGCAGCTCCTTGCTCTGTCAGAACGACAAACTGCTCAACTTCTTAACTTTCTAGGAATCAAAGGAGACAGTTTTGCCTTCCACATTTCAATTTTCTGTCATTGAAATCAATTATTTAGTCTTGCTCTTATCCCACAGTAGCTACAAACTCACTCCTGAGAGGAGACAGTATCTCCCAACTCAAAACAACAAAGAAGGTATTCTCTCTTTCTTTGGCCTGACACCTGGATTTCCAACTTAGATTGTTTTCATGCTTTCTTTATGGCACAGCTAAGGGTTTCCTAATTGGGCCTCTAAATTCTATTAAGTCTGTCACAGCTACCTCCTCTCACCTCAGAGAAGCCCTCCTACAGGCTGTTGCTTTGACTTTTCCAGACTCTGAGCAAACTTTTATTCCACTAAAAATTGGGGAATAGGTCCAGGAATTTGGGGACAAATAAGAGGACCTGTGTTTGTTCATTTTATCTATCTTTCTAAACTGCTAGATACAATAGTTACAGATGGCAATCTTTCCAACAAGTACTAAGAGCAGCCTCCCTATTGGCACAGGAAGCCTCTAAGCTCACTTATGTTTACACACACTCTCTTGTTCTGTTCCACCAACATACTGGTTCATGGATCTATCACAACAAAAGAGCCTCAATTTTGTCTCTTAGGATTCACCTTTTTCATATTATCGTCCTAGAAAATCCTAAAATCTCACTTGATTCCTGCTTTCCTCTAAGCCCTGATATGCTCCTTCTCAAGGTGACTACCTGTACCTACTTTCACTCACTACTAGTGTACTCACTTAAAAACCTTACTTATAAAATCTACAACTTTCTATTTCCCTATGTCAAATTCTGACTTTACTTGGTGCTTAAATGAGAACCCCATTCTCAGCTCCACTGTCAGTAAATAGGGTTATGTTGCAGTCTCCTCTAATCAGGTTATAGAATCTGCCCCCTTCCTGCCAGCTCTCTATAATGATATAAATTTGGGCAATGGTTTCTCTGACACCACTGTTAAAGATGTTAGCCAACATCCCTACTCTCATTCCCTGGAGTCCCAACGGCAGGACTCATCTTCATCAGACAACTTTGCAGCCCCACCAGTGCTATGTTATCAAGCTGCTCTTGGCCAGCTCCCTTTTAAAGGCTGCAGCTGCCTGGTCAATCTATTCATAGCTAGAAAGCTTGCTCTCACCTTAAAAAACATTCTGGATTTGCAATAATTTGGATTCAAATATGTACATGTTGCTTTCTTGTCATAAAAATTAGAGAGCCTTGGGGGAAATTTTAAATTGCTTGAGTCTCTTAAATAAAAAGGCTCTAAGACTGAGGCTTAATTTTCTACCAGTGTAAAAGTCAGGTGTTCCTATTTCTTACAACTAACATGATAGGCTTCAGTTATGATGAGTAATTAATTGGTAATATATATCAGCACTGGCTTTGGAAAATTATCATGGTAACAGACTCAAAAAGCTTCCTTTTGGTTGTTTTCTTTTCTAAATACAGATTTAAAATGCTTCTCACTATGCTGAAATATTTGTCTAGTTTATATTTATCCAGTCCTCTTATCTAAAAGAGTATTCACTCTTTATCTCAGAATCATCTTCTCAGCCTCAAGTTCCACTTTAATTTTGTCTCATTTTTTTTTCAGAATATTTTCATCTTATTGAAAGACCCCAAAGCAGGGACACCATCACTCAAGTCTCGGGATGACACAAACCCCGAAGAACTCATGTAAGACCTTGCTGTAATCACATCAGCTTTATTGATAGGAACCAGTGCACTGGGGTCGAGACTCATATCCCAAGAATGGGTAGAGGAGTTCGACCACGAGTAGCTGGGCGAAGGGGTATTTAAAGGAAGAAACCGCAACCTAAAGGGGTAGGAATGGCGTCATTGAAAAATGTTGGAATACAAGTGAGAAATCACAAGGAGAAGCTTCCTGTTTCTCAAGATTGTTCTTTAAGCTGTTAATCTAACTTTATGGTCAACTAGTTCCTAGGAGAGAGTTGCTGAACTGGCTGGTGTAATCATCAGTTCTATGGTCAGTCAAGTTTCTGGAACAGAGTCACTGAACTGGCTAACCTACAGTTTTGGCTCAACTCTGTTTGCAAGGGGGTCTGGTCCTTCACCTCCCCACTTCTTCTAGTGCCTAGTTCTAATCATAGAACTAAATTTCAGTATCTTCATAATATCAGGGGTTTTTTTTGACCTTGTGAAGCGCTATATTGGTGGTGTAATATCAAAATCTGTACAGCACTTTCTCTTTCTATATCTAAGTCCATGGCAGTTCTGAATTCTCCATAAGCCTTGTGTTGCAGGGCAATAGCAGATGTCCTTGGAGCTACCCTTGCTGTACATAAACTCAGCCCTAAGATAATTGCCAGAGTAATTCCCACCTCTCTTTTGTATCTTACTAAGTCTTTAGCATCAGGATTCCAATCTGGACACTCTCTGAACCTACACACAAAAGTCTGGACTGCCTTTTAGAACTTCTAAACTTATATAGATTGTGATCCCTGAGGCACAGTCCCAAGAAGTGTTAAGAGTACTAACATATGCAATGCCTTCATAGTAAGGGGAAATTACATCATTTGCAATAGAAAACAAGCCTACCCCCAACATCTTTGATTGGGGGACCTATCTCGATGGAGCCCAGGGCAAACATGAAATTCTTGTTTCTAAAGTACACTCCTCAATTAAGCATTACAGTAACCCCACCAGTCATGTCTCTGATGTATCCACTTATCTGACGTGCAGGTCCAGGGAACTTTTTGAAGATCTGAGTTTCCCTCTAGGTTCCAGCTTTCAGCCGCAACAGTTAGTACTCAGCTGGTGAGGACTGAGACTTGATAGCTGTCGGGATGGTCAGCAGCACAAGCTATGGTCCTTTTTTAGCAAGACTCGAGTATCTGGGCTCAGTGTCGCCGTATGTAGCCAAGTCTCTGACCTGGAACTGGTGACATGACTCAGGGGTCCCCAGGGCATAGGTTGCTGCCAGATGTTACCAGACTTCTTTCTGTATCACCTGTAGGTCTTTTAGCCTGGCATAAAAATCATTTTTACTATGACATGTTAGTTTAATAACATCATCTAATACAGTCAGAGGAGCTGAGGCCCCCACATAAGATCTCAGAGGGGGTAAGGCTGAATCTGCAAGGGGTATTTCTTGCTCTGAAGAGAGCAAGAGTGGAGGAGTGCCACCCAGTCTGCACCAGTCTCCATGGTCAATTTGGTCAGGGTCTCTTTTAGAGTTCTATTTCTTCTTTCTATGTGTCCTGAACTTTGAGGTCTGTAGATATAATGTAATTTTTAATTGACTTTTAAATATCTGGTCACACCCTGGCTTACCTTGGCAATGAAAGCGGGGCCATTATCTGACCCGATTACCTTAGGTACTCCAAACCGGGGGAAGATTTCTTTCAGTATCTTCTTGATGATTACCAAGGTCGTCTCTTGCTTGGTGGGGAAAGCTTCTATTCCTGGAAAGGTTTCTACAAGTACTAGGAGATACTTGTAACCATATTTGCTGGTTTTATCTCAGGGAAGTTCACTTCGACTTCTCACTAAACTCTCTAGGTTTCTTTGTTCTGTTTGTTCTGTAAGCATTCACTTGCTGACATACCTTTTACTTTTTTTACTGCCTCTCTGGCTAAATCTTAAAGTCTATTATATATACCTTAACTACTTGGATAAGCTTTTTATCTCCTAAATGAGTCTATTTGTGTTTTTGGCAAAGTGAGTCTTTTGTTTGTTCTCTGGGGAGTATAGCTTTCCCCTCAAGTGTGTCATTGTCCTTCCTCTTCTAAGCAATTTGGGTCTTTTCTTCTGTTGTACATTCTAAGTGAGACCATCCCTTAGTCCGATCCCAGTTCTCAGTGGCTGTCTTTTGCAGGCCTGCAACCAGGATATGCTCCTACATAGCCATTTCTCAAGCCACTTGATCTGCTTTGTTATTGTCCCATGTCATTGAATCTCTTCTCTCCTGATGTGCTGGGAAATGAATAATACAGTTACTGGCTTCATCAGGGCATCCAAGAGATGGCAAGAGCATCTGTGCTGATATGCTGGGGAGTAGAGGTTTGTCCATCCCAGATGACATTGTGTTGTCCACCATGGCAGCACCCACTCATCTCTGACCTTCATGAAGGGAACTATTCCCATCTGTAGACAAGATAGCCTCGGGTTTCAGCAGGGGTCGATTGGTCAGTTGCAGAGGTCTTCCGTCCACCCATAGGCTTCTGCCAGTAGTTGACACTCATGTTGTGGTGGCTCCAGGTAAGGATTGGGCAGCAAGGTGACCAGATTGCCCCCAACTGGTGGAGAATCTAGTCCATGTCAGTTGATCAGTGGTTCCATCCTCTGGGACATTCCATTCAAAGGCAAAACATCAACCACTCTACCACAGTTTAAGTCCTGGATTGTGTGATAATCATTAGTGCCCAGCTGGTAGGAGCAGTGTGTTCCAGGCAGAATGACACTAAGCCACACATCTCCCAGCATCAGGTACTGGTGCACAGAGACATGTCTTAAGCTCCACATACACAGTCTGCAGTTATGCATACAAATGGCCTCACCCAGCCATTTCAGTCCACGCAAGTCATTTTGGAAAGCAAATTTCTCATGAGCAAAGGATAGGGGCAGTCAAGGATGACCATGAACTAGTGTGTTACCCAGCCCAAGCCAAGGTCCACTGTTCTTCGGTAGTCCATGAGTATTGTTTGTTTCCCTTAGACCCCTGTACCTAAGGTATTTTGATGGACACTGGCCCACTTGGGCATAGGAATACAGAGTGTTGGGCCCCTGTATCCACAAAACACTGGGTGGGCTTCTCCTCTATCCTGGGGCAGTCCCTGACCCAGTGACCTTTATTCTTTACAATGGGCACACTGATCTTTAGCCAGGAATTCTCTTCTGTTGCCAGGTACTGTCTTCCTAGTCTCTCTAACTATTGTGGCCAGTTTAAGTTTTTTATACTGTCTTTTATCTCTCTTTAGCTCTCTAGCTACCTCTTCTTTCTGTCTTTTCTTCCCTAGCTTTCTGCTCTTTTTGCCTTCTTTTTTCCTCTTTTTTCAGTCTCTCTGTTAAGATATCTTCTGCATCTTCCTCTACAGTCATTGAATGCTATCCACTTATGTGAGCAGACCCTGAACCACACATAAACCCTACTTTCTCTTCAACTTACACTAACTCTCTCAGCGACTTAGCTTAATCCCTCAAGTTTCTGCAACCTTTTCTTTTCATTTTTTTACCTGAGCCAAATTGGTGGGGCATTTCTTAGCCCCTCAGAGAGACCCACCATTGGAGCCTGGTGAAAGACTTGTAGCATTCCCTACCTTCAGTTGTATTGGTGTCAACAGGCAGAAGTGAGGGCCTTCCATCTGTGTCTGGAACATTTTTGTTGACCTCTAGTAGGATTCTGTATTTCCTCAGTGGTAAAGAGGACCTGTAACAGCTACTAACAAGCATCTCAAGTGGGATGGTGAGAAAACAAGAAGAGAGTCCAGAAAATAGAGGTCTGCCGAAGAGGACAAATAGCATTCCATCACACAGAAAGACAATCAAAAGATTAACAGATAAAAACAGAAGTGCACACAAAAGCAAAAAACAAGTGGCTGCTGCAAGATCACCACAAAACTGAACTGATTCAGACAGGAGCTTCCGTGAGCTCACCAAAGACAAATGAAGAGGAGCAGATTCCATATTACTCCTCCTTCCCAACAGGACACCAAAGACAGATGGAAGAGAGCATATTCTACAAAAATGATGGTTAAGTCAAAGGTGCCCTCTGGAGGCCAGCCAACATCAAACGTCGGCCACTCTGAGGAGCAAAATGTCTGCCATGGTCCCTTCTTAATCTCCACTGACAAGTTGTGTGCTCTAGCCCTTACTTCAGTCTAATGGTCTAAAGTCAAACTCAGAGGAGTCGTCACAGTCTGTCTCATCATCAGTGTCACAAGTAAAACAAAGCAGAGACCTAAGACACACAGACAAAGGCTAACAGATGTCTGTCTTCACCTAGACAGACAAGACAAGACTACTCTGAAAATACAGATGGCCGTGAGGGCGTGAAGATTTCTCCAATCCAGGAGAACTATAGAACTACTATTTCCTCACTGTTACACAGACGGGAATCTCCCAGGCTTCCCAGGGGTTCCCCCAGACCTCCTGGGATGTCTCCCAGGGCAACACAGTCAGTAATCCCCTGGCACGTCTACTACTCACACTAGCCGTCTCTCCTGAGACGCAAGTCTCTGACTCTACCCAAGACGAGAGCAACTGCAAAACCAGAACTCGAGAGAAAATACAGACCCAGAGTTCAGCTAGGACAAAACACAGAGACACAGACAATATCTCACCTCCAAGTGGGTCTCCGGAGATGAGGGTGGTTGCCAATCCTGGACGAGCGGCCAAGTGAAAGACCCCCTGGAGCAAGGAGACCCTCACTCATGTCTCGGAATGACACAACCTCCCAAGAACTCATGTAAGACCGTCCTTGCCGTAATCACATCAGGTTTATTGATAGGAACAAGTGCACTGGGGTCAAGACTCATATCCCACACAGGGGTAGAGGAGTTTGACCACGACTAACTTGGGGAAAGGGTATTTAAAGGAAGAAACCACAACCTAAGGGGGTAGGGATGGCATCATTGGAAAATGTCGAGAATACCAGTGAAAAATCACAAGGAGAACCTTCCTGTTTCTCATGATTGTTCTTTAAGATTTTAATCTAACTTTATGGTCAACTAGTTCCTAGGAGAGATTTGCCGAACCAGCTGGTGTAATCATCAGTTCTGTGGTCAGTTAAGTTCCTGGAACAGAGTCACTGAACTGGCTAACCTACAGTTTTGGCTCTACTCTGCTTGCTAGGGGGTCTGAATTTTTCCTGCTCCTTCATTATTGCAGATGAATGTGCATTCTCTGATCATGTTAATAACATTTCAAGCTTTATTTTTGCTGTGACTCAAAGGCATGAATATTCACCATCTGTTTATAGCACTTATTAACTGACTTTTCTGCAATGATGATTTCAGTGTTGATAACAGTGGATAAATCTAAAACATTTATCACTTTTATCAAGTTAAAAAAAAGCTTTTGCGAGTTGGGATATGGATCCATCTATAATAGGTCAAATGGACTGTAGATGGAAATGTCTAGTATACATCCAAAATAAAGATCCCTGCTAATCTCCTTAACCTTATTGCTGCCCTAGTATATACTCTCCCATCAGATTTTCTGCTCAGCCAACAGGCACCATCTAAGAATCAATTACTGCTTTGTAACTGCTCTAAACAAAGCCTATCTATCTAGCATTGGCGGTCTTGCAAAACCAGCAAGCCCTGGACTAACAATGAAAAATGAAAACTTGTTTTTTTCTGAATCATGAATATCTTGCCTCTTTCTCAACAATGAATATAGCCACTGTGTAAACCAGTCAGGTCAATTATAGGAGAGGATGAAAGATTCAAGTGAACTTGCTCATAAACCTACAGGGTCAGACTTGTATCACATCTCTTCTTTTGTTCTCCCTTGGGCCCCTAGCTCCTCCATCTTCTCTGCCCATTGGTCCGTATCCTTCTTATAATGACTTTTCCTTATCTCTTCAGGTTCCTTCAGAAGAGAATTAGTAAATTAATCCACCAGTCAGTAAAACAGATGGTTATGATGAAATCTCCTCAGGTCTCCTAGCATTACTTGCCAGGTTAAACTCTTTCCTCTCCAATTGGCAGTTAGTAGCCAGAGTACTATTTTTGTCCCTTATCATCAATAAAAGACTGGAATGTTAGATTCAAATAGAGCCATAAATTGGCACTACTGGTGAAAATAAACAGAAGGACTTTGGCCAAGCACATAGAATGATTGTTATTAGGTAAACTAAGGCCAAAGGCAGTTGGTATTTTTTTTAATCAGTACCCTCCCCCTCTAAGCCAACAGAGAACTTCTATTAATTCTTCCCATGGGTGAACTACCTCAGGCAGAGGTTTCTAGTTCCCGAACAATCCAAACTGCATCTATCAGCTCAGAAATCCACACCCTGTTAACTGCCATGCTACTTGCTTTTATACCATTTTACTCCTTCTCTTTGCCCCCCCGAGAATTATTGGCCATTTACTCTCCATTAAATCTTGTTTTTACCCAAGTGGTGGTCTAGTTTAGAGATTTCGCTGTGCACTGGCTTGTACTTATAAACTAGGGTAGGCACCTATCCCCTTATAAACTACAGTAGGTATAGGTCATAGGAAAAGCTGAGAATGGTTGTGAGGAGCTGTCCGAGGAGCTGTCCTCACATATGTGAGGAGCTGTCCTCACAAACTCCATTACAAGATGGCACCGGCATCCGGCAGAACGCACCTAGTAAAAAGGGCAATACGCAGGCGCCTGGTAACTTCCCTACTCAAAGGGACATGTACGTTTTGGTACGTCTCATCTGGCATAATTGGCAGCAACCAGTCAGAGAGTGACACGTCCTAGGCGAGGATAGTTTCCTATATAAGGGACAGTTATTCCTCACTCTCTGTCTCCGCATTATAAGCTTATGCTCTCCCTCTCAAGACGCATTAAAGGTTTTCTGCAGTAGGATCCTGTGTGTGCCACGTCGTTCCTGCTGGCGAGACGTAGCGCGGGACATCTGGTGCCGAAAACCTGGGAAAGACCTCGCCATTGTCAGCACCTTCGGAGATCCCTTGGCGACAAGGAGGATTCAGAACTGCAGGTAGATACGTTCGGAGAGGCAGTCCTCTCTTGGACTTTGGTCTGGCGTTGTCACCGCCTTGGGAAGGATTTGTTGAGGCTATAGTATTTGTCCTGGGAGCCACCCTACTCTTTATGTTCTGTTTTCACCTTTTTCGCTGTTAAAAGGACGATCACAGCAGCTGAAGGTGCGTCTCAGTCTCTCGTATATAAGTGAGCTTCGTGCAGCTCCCTTTTACCTTCGATTTTGACTGTTGAGGAGCAAGGACGCGATAAGGCCAACGTAGATAAGCGGCACCGTCCGGGGAGGCACGTGTAAGACTCCCGTACATAAGAGAGCAGCGTGTCCATCTCTACCCTTTCACTTCACGCCTTGTCAGACGGACGTAGATAAGCCGCCGGCGTTCCTGGCCCATCATGGGATCCTCACAGTCTGTGGTCACGGCCTTGGAAACAGTGTTAAAGCAGAGGAACATCAAAATTGGAGGAAGAACATTTAAAAACTTTGTGAAAGAGGTAGAGAGGGTGGCGCCTTGGTTTGCCTGTTCAGGCTCGTTTACGATTGCCTCATGGAACAAACTTGGAAAAGACCTTGACAGAAAATTGGTGGAAGAGGATCTGCGCCTAGGGACCAAAGCTATATGGAAGCTGGTTAAGAATTGTTTAAAGGATGAAATGTGTAAGGCAGCAGTAGTAGAAGGACAGGCCACTCTCGAGGTAGTCCGGGAAAGTCTGTCAGAAACCGAACGTAGTGAAAGGTTGGGCGCGCTCAAGAAAAAAGACATCCTAAGAAAGAAAAAGTGCCCTCCCGGTAAGTCCGCAGACAAGGGAGCATTGAAATTTTCAGATTCCAGCACTTCCTCCTCTACACATAAACCAGGAGGGGGAGCCAGCCTATACACTGTGAAAGAGCTAGAAGCGCTGAACCTCGACAGTTCTGAAAGCTCTGAAAATAAAACCTTAGACTCAGAGGAGGAGGCCGAGCTAGTGCTGTTAGTATTCTTGAAACCGCCGGTATAATTAAAACCACTAGTAAGGTGGCAGATATTTTCCAAAAAATCCAAATTATCCTATTAAATAGAAGATTCCCTGTATACATTACTCATATACGGGCCCATTCTGGACTCCCTGGCCCAATGAGTTCAGAGAATGATTTGGCTGACAAAGCCACAAAAATGATAGCTGTGGCCCTGGCCTCTCCTTTAGAGGCTGCTAAATTCTTTCATGGCAATTTCCATGTCACCTCAGAAACTTTATGCCGCCGCTTCTCTATAACTAGAAAAGAGGCACGTGGTATAGTCACCCAATGCCAACAGTGCTGCCAGTTCCTCCCAGTTCCTCACATCGGGGTCAACCCGAGAGGAATACAGCCATTGCAAATCTGGCAAATGGATGTTACTCATAATTCTACTTTTGGAAAATTACAGTATGTGCATGTATCTATAGACACATGTTCTGGCATTCTACATGCCACCCCATTTACCCGAGAAAAAACAACACATGTCATTCAGCACTGCCTTGAAGCATGGAGTGCTTGGGGAAAGCCAAAATGTGTAAAAACTGACAATGGACCCGCCTACACATCTCAAAAATTCCGTCAGTTTTGTGCTCAGATGCAGGTTACCCACCTGACGGGCCTGCCCTACAACCCTCAAGGACAGGGAATCATAGAGCGTGCTCATCGGACGCTCAAATCATATTTAATAAAACAAAGAAGGGGAATTATGATAGAACTCCCCCCAACACCCCGAGTGGCCACTGCTCTGGCCCTTTTTACCTTAAATTTTTAAAATCTTGATGAAGCTGGACAAACAGCGGCTGAGCAACATTGCTCAGAGCCCAAGAGGACAAAAGAATTAGTCAAATGGAAGGATGTATTAACAAATGAATGGAAAGGCCTGGATCCTGTTTTAATAAGATCTAGGGGAGCTGTCTGTGTTTTTCCACAGGACAATGAAAATCCCATATGGATCCCAGGACGACTTACTCGGAGCATCACAGCAAGTGATCAAGAAGGGACTGGGACTCCTGCACCTCCTCACTCTTCTTCCATGGATGCCAGCAACGGTGCAGGGCGAGCTACGATGGGGAATAATGTCAACCTTTCCACTCCCGATGCCGGTGATGTACCACTAACAGGGATTTAGGGTTGGCCTATTTACCTAAGGATCCACAGGTTGAACGACTAAAAGAAAATAGGACTATTCCCCTTAAGGGCAGCCTTTGGCATATTCAACAAAACATCTTTTGATCTCCCTTGCATTATGTTATGTAATCAATCTTCTGCTTGGTTAAGGGAGGCCACATGGGGAACTGGTGAGGAGGACATTCTGGCTAATGCCACAGTTCTCTATGGTGGTGGCCTTACATTGCGTTAATGGTAGCTGCACTGATCTTACGCCCATGGCGATGCTACTTGGAGGAAAGGGCGAAAAGGGACAGTTGTCATTTTCCTGGAAGGGGAACATCAAACCTGCTGCCTCTGTCTGGACAGCTACTCATATAAAATATCGCAGTAGTTACCCGCATGCCTTGCTTTATCCCGATCCCTGTTGATCCCCCGGGGACCATGACCTTATTTAGAGGAAAAAGAGATTTTGGTACTTCTGCAATTATTGCTGGCATTATTGCTACGACAGCAGTCGCTGCCTCGGTTACTGCCTCGGCATTGGCCTTGTCAAATTCAGTACAGACAACCCAAACTATCAATGATTTATCGGCCACCATCTCTGTGGCTCGGGACAGACAGGCCTCGGCCAATACTCAGACATAGGGAGGCCTTATGCTTGTCAACCAACGTATAGATCTGGTCCGAGAGCAATTAGACATTCTATGGCAACTGGCCCAGCTTGGCTGTGAGCAAAAACTCCCAGGCCTTTGTGTCACCTCCATATAATATGACAAATTTACCCGAGCTGCTAATCTGTCTAAGAGTCTTTCACAGCATCTGTTACAGAATTGGACCTCGGAGTTTGAACAGACACTTTGGGAGCTGAGAGGGACCATCATTCAAGTAAATTCTACCCGACTGGACCTGTCTTTCACGGAAGGATTGTCGTCCTGGATCACCTCAGCAGTCTCTTATTTCAAGGAATGGGTGGGAGTGGGACTTTTTGGAGTGATCCTCTGCTGTGGATTAGTGTTACTCCTCTGGTTGCTTTGCAAATTGAGATCTCAAACAAGAAAGGACAAAGTAGTGATCGCCCAGGCGCTTGTAGCCCTTGAACAAGGAGCATCAGCCGATATCTGGTTGACCATGCTCAAGCAACAGGTCGCCGGCTGGACAGCTCTTGCACTCCTAGAACCTCGGTTCATTGCACAGGATTAGAGTGTCCGGCTTGAGCAGCCCATGAGGGGTGACGAGCTTAGCATCGCACAGGGAAGTTCTACCAAATATGCTCCCTGGAAGGCATGTCATATTACACGAGGGTTTCTGCCCCAGTTTTCCCTCCCTCGAAAAATGGCAGTGCGACGGGTCGGGAGTGCCCTGGGTCCCAACAACAGCCTAAGGGTATCTCTCTTGTACAGGTTCGCCAACTTTGTACGAGGATATGACCTCTGTCTTCGCCCTCCTATATCTGGGTGTCCTGTTTGCTTAAAAAAAACAGAAAAGGGGGAGATGTGAGGAGCTGTCCGAGGAGCTGTCCTCACAAACTCCATTACAAGATGGCACCAGCATCCGGCAGAACGCACCTAGTAAAAAGGGCAATACGCAGGCGCCTGGTAACTTCCCTACTCAAAGGGACACGTACGTTTTGGTACGTCTCATCTGGCATAATTGGCAGCGACCAGTCAGAGAGTGACACGTCCTAGGCGAGGATAGTTTCCTATATAAGGGACGGTTATTCCTCACTCTCCGTCTCCGCATTATAAGCTTATGCTCTCCCTCTCAAGACGCATTAAAGGTTTTCTGCAGTAGGATCCTGTGTGTGCCGCGTCGTTCCTGCTGGCGAGACGTAGCGCGGGACAAATGGTGGTTGAAATGTTTGGTTATTTGGTCCAAGTTTGGTCATTTCTAGGTTTAAGTGAGTAGTCAACTAAAGAGTATTAGATTCTTAATGGCTGTCAATTACTTGGAGCCCATCAGGCAGGACAGTCAAGACTTTACTTGCTTTTAAAAACCAGATTGCTGTAATTAGTTCGAATCTCATCATCTAATCAAAATAAGGATATAAAAATGGGGTGGAGCTCTGAAACATAGAGGATATGGTTAAAGCATTCCCTCACACATTATGTAAATACTGACAGAAAGTGACTGCAAATTTTCTCTCTAGAATACAAAAAAAAAAAAAAAAACAGCACAGGAAGGGCCTTGGTGCTAATATATCATATCCAGGCTTACCATTTCAACAGTGTTTCTGTTCCACAGAAACAACTGATGGCCCTGGTCATTTTGAAATATTGTGCTAATTAAGCAACAGAAACTTGATAGATGCTGTACTGTAGAAAACTAGCCTTTGGCTAGACTCTTAGTTATATTTTCCTTATTAATACCAAGACAAGAATACAAAATTCACTTCTAGAGTAGGATGTTCTTGATACAAAACCTAAAACAAATAATTAAATTAAATTCTTAAGAAAGAAAACTAACTTTACAAATAACTAAATAAAGACTAGGTAAGTCAATGTTTTCCTCCTTAGGAAAAAAAATTATTCAGGTTCTTAAATATGGATATGATATAGGTTTTTTCACAATCAATATTGAATACACAGAAATGTTAAATCTCTAACAGACTAAGTTATTCATAAAAGTATTTCTTTTTCTAACAGACAAGAATTAATGAAGAACACTAAAGTCAAAAGACCCATGTGGCTAACCTTCACCTCGGGTTAAAGGCTCAAAATTAGCCCAGAATGACAGATAGCTGCTGTGACTCAAGTTAACTCAATCACTCACATGGGTTCAAACACTTCCACTTGAACCCTTGCAAGCTAAGGGAACTCTGAAACTAACCTTATCAACATACTGAGAATTAATTTGTTGAGAGCACCAAAGAGTTGGGGAAGTACATGGTAGTCATTTTTCCCTACACCTTAGCTTATCTTTCTGAAGGAGAATGAATGTGTCATGAATAAAGCTGGATTGAACAAAAGACAGAGACTTGTATCATTCATGCTACCAGAATGCCAAATTTTTACTGAGGTTCACAGTATATACATCAAGTCCACCAGGTGGAAAAAACCCTGGAAGCACAGTGTAACCAAGTTTACATTCTCAGGATAAAAGCAGGAACATGGAAATGGAAAAACAAGTTTACATTCTCAGGACAAAAACAGGAACTGACCCAATGGTTTTACCGCCCATCAACCAAACAACAAAGGCCAAAATGTTTTTTTCTTAAAAACAAAAGTTTCCATGCTCAGCAGGGGGCAAACACTGAGGGAACCCAGGAGGGTTCTACAATGTTCCCTTCTTTCTGATTATTCTAGTTTCTGTCTGGCTCAGCCTTTGGAAGCATACACATTGTCTTCGCAGTCCTGGCAACTCCATTTCACAATTGCTATGAGTCTCGGTGGTTGTCCCATGGTACTGGCATCTCCAAATTGCTATGATCTTCTAGAGCAACTAGGCTTTCAAGTGCTACTGAGACTACACCTCCTCAAATGTCCTCCCTTGCCCTATCAAATTAGTCAGCCTCAACTGCTTTTTATTGCTTCTTTATGTTTTCAAACTAGTACCACCTGAGTAAACCAGTACTATTAAGTTCAGCTGCCAACAAAAGGCATAACATTGACCACCTCTGCTTCTTCATGTGGACCCTGAGGAAAAATGTTCTAAAAGATTTTGTCTTAATAATCTTGGTCGCTTCTTAATAACTACAAATTTCTCAACAGAAGCTAACCATCAGCAATTGGCCCAATAATGCAAAGATTTTATTTTAGTGGTTTTGATTTCTTGCTAATCACTGCTATTTCTTCAGCAGCAGCTAGACAGATTTATAGATTCTTTATACAAAATATGCAACACCACAAAAAGAATCTTTAACTCTCAAATTTTGCTTTGAAACTCACAAGACAGGCCTCCACAGTCTGCATTTCTCTCAATAGATTTATCTTCCAAGATCCTAAAGAACAGTCCACTAAGTTTTGAATATGCAATGGCCTTATAAATCCCAAAGTTATGAGGTTTTTGCATAATTCTTCCCAGAACAACATGGTCAGATTTGTAAGAGCAGTATCCCACAATACTGGTAGCAATTTCTGTCCTGGTTGGGGACACTATGGCTGTGATGAAATATAACCAAAAGAAAGGGTGAGGAGTGGCTGCTACTTCCATATTGAAGTCCATCACTGAAGGAAGTCAAAATAGAACTTCAGGCAGGACTAGAACTTTGAGGTAGGAGCTGATACAGAGGCCATGAAGGGCTGTTGCATATTGGCTTGCTCATCAAGGGTTTCTCAGCCTGTTTTCTTATAGAACCCAGTACTATCAGCCAAAGGATA
This sequence comes from Rattus norvegicus, assembly GCF_021556685.1. Taxonomy (NCBI): domain Eukaryota; kingdom Metazoa; phylum Chordata; class Mammalia; order Rodentia; family Muridae; genus Rattus; species Rattus norvegicus. The sequence goes on from NC_141538.1 coordinate 16,937,910, forward strand.
GTACCACTCACAATAGGCTAGGCCCTCCCCACCAATCACTAATTAAGAAAATATCTTATAGCCAGATCTTACAGAAGCTTTTTCTCAATTGCAGCTCGCACCTTGGTGATGACTCATTTGTGTTGACATAAAACTAGCCAGCACAAGTAATTTGGTCAGTTGCTTTTAGTATCTTCTGTGACTTAGGCAATATTGAAGCCCTGCATTAATACTACCTTACTCTATATGTTTAGCAAACTTACATAATGAAGCAGTCTATGGTTATTCCAATTTTATGCAGGAAACCTGAAGTGCAAAGACATTGAAGTCACTTTTTCTGGGTCTTTAAAGTCACACAAAGCTCATGTACTGAAAAGATAAAACAAGGAGTCACAGGGAACAATCTATTGTTTAGAGCAGGAGTCTATCACCATCCAGCAAACAAGATTTGAATGTTCAAGAAGCCAATCTTATTTTTTTTTTAATTAACTTGAGTATTTCTTATATGCATTTCGAGTGTTATTCCTTTTCCTGGTTTCTGGGCAAACATCCCCCTCCCCTCTCCCCTTCCTTATGGGTGTTCCCCTCCCCACCCTCCCCCCACTGGCGCCCTCCCCCCAACAATCACGTTCACTGGGGGTTCAGTCTTAGCAGGACCTAGGGCTTCCCCTTCCATTGGTGCTCTTACTAGGATATTCATTGCTACCTATGAGGTCAGAGTCCAGGGTCAGTCCATGTATAGTCTTTAGGTAGTGGCTTAGTGCCTGGAAAATCTGGTTGCGTGGCATTGTTGTACATATGGGGTCTCAAGCCCCTTCAAGCTCTTCCAGTTCTTTCTCTGATTCCTTCAACGGGGGTCCTATTCTCAGCTCAGTGGTTTGCTGTTGGCATTCGCCTCTGTGTTTGCTGTATTCTGGCTGTGTCTCTCAGGAGCAATCTACATCTGGCTCCTGTCGGCCTGTACTTCTTTGCTTCATCCATCTTGTCTAATTGGATGGCTGTTTATGTGTGGGCCACATGTGGGGCAGGCTCTGAATGGGTGTTCCTTGTGTGTCTGTTTTAATCTTTGACTCTCTATTCCCTGCCAAGGGTATTCTTGTTCCCCTTTTAAAGAAGGAGTGAAGCATTCACATTTTGATCATCCGTCTTGAGTGTCATTTGTTCTAGGCATCTAGGGTAATTCAAGCATTTGGGCTAATAGCCACTTATCAATGAGTGCATACCATGTGTGTTTCTCTGTGATTGGGTTACCTCACTCAGGATGATATTTTCCAGTTCCAACCACTTGCATATGAATTTCATAAAGTCATTGTTTTTTTTTTTTATTAACTTGAGTATTTCTTATATACATTTCAAGTGTTATTCCCTATCCCGGTTTCCGGGCAAACATCCCCCTCCCCCCTGCCCTTCCTTATGGGTGTCCCCCTCCCAACCCTCCCCCCATTGCCGCCCTCCCCCCATAGTCTAGTTCACTGGGGGTTCAGTCTTAGCAGGACCCAGGGCTTCCCCTTCCACTGGTGCTCTTACTAGGATATTCATTGCTACCTATGGGGTCAGAGTCCAGGGTCAGTCCATGTATAGTATTTAGGTAGTAGCTTAGTACCTGGAAGCTCTGGTTGCTTGACATTGTTGTACTTTTGGGGTCTCGAGCCCCTTCAAGCTCTTCCAGTTCTTTCTCTGATTCCTTCAACGGGGGACCTATTCTCAGTTCAGTGGTTTGCTGCTGGCATTCGCCTCTGTATTTGCTGTATTCTGGCTGTGTCTCTCAGGCGCGATCTACATCCGGCTCCTGTTGGTCTGCACTTCTTTGCTTCATCCATCTTGTCCAATTGGGAGGCTGTATATGTATGAGCCACCTGTGGGGCAGGCTCTGAATGGGTGTTCCTTCAGTCTCTGTTTTAATCTTTGCCTCTCCCTTACCAGCCAAGGGTATTCTTTTTCCTCATTTAAAGAAGGAGTGAAGCATTCACATTTTGATCATCCGTCTTGAGTTTCATTTGTTCTAGGGATCTAGGGTAATTCAAGCATTTGGGCTAATAGCCACTTATCAATGAGTGCATACCATGTATGTCTTTCTGTGATTGGGTTAGCTCACTCAGGATGATGTTTTCCAGTTCCAACCATTTGCCTACGAATTTCATAAACTCGTTGTTTTTGATAGCTGAGTAATATTCCATTGTGTAGATGTACCACATTTTCTGTATCCATTCCTCTGTTGAAGGGCATCTGGGTTCTTTCCAGCTTCTGGCTATTATAAATAAGGCTGCGATGAACATAGTGGAGCACGTGTCTTTTTTATATGTTGGGGCATCTTTTGGGTATATACACAAGACAGGTATAGCTGGATCCTCAGGCAGTTCAATGTCCAATTTTCTGAGGAACATCCAGACTGATTTCCAGAATGGTTGTACCAGTCTGCAATCCCACCAACAATGGAGAAGTGTTCCTCTTTCTCCACATCCTCACCAGCATCTGCTGTCACCTGAGTTTTGATCTTAGCTATTCTCAATGGTGTGAGGTGAAATCTCAGGGTTGTTTTGATTTGCATTTCCCTCATGACTAAAGATGTTGAACATTTCTTTTAGGTGTTTCTCCGCCATTCGGCATTCATCAGCTGTGAATTGTTTGTTTAGCTCTGAAACCCATTTTTTGATAGGGTTATTTGTCTCCCTGTGGTCTAACTTCTTGAGTTCTTTGTATATTTTGGATATAAGGCCTCTATCGGTTGTAGGATTGGTAAGAAACTTTTCCCAATCTGTTGGTTGCCATTTTGTACTAACCACAGTGTCCTTTGCCTTACAGAAGTTTTGCAGTTTTATGAGATCCCATTTGTCGATTCTTGAATTTAGAGCATAAGCCATTGGTGTTTTGTTCAGGAAATTTTTTCCAGTGCCCATGTGTTCCAGATGCTTCCCTAGTTTTTCTTCTATTAGTTTGAGTGTATCTGGTTTGATGTGGAGGTCCTTGATCCACTTGGACTTAAGCTTTGTACAGGGTGATAAGCATGGATCGATCTACATTCTTCTACATGTTGACCTCCAGTTGAACCAGCACGATTTGCTGAAAATGCTATCTCTTTTCCATTTGATGGTTTTGGCTCCTTTGTCAAAAATCAAGTGACCATAGGTGTGTGGGTTCATTTCTGGGTCTTCACTTCTGTTCCATTGGTCTATCTGTCTGTCTCTGTACCAATACCATGCAGTTTTTATCACTATTGCTCTGTAATACTGCTTCAGTTCAGGGATAGTGATTCCCCCTGAAGTCCTTTTATTGTTGAGGATAGTTTTAGCTATACTGGGTTTTTTGTTATTCCAGATGAATTTGCAAATTGTTCTGTCTAACTCTTTGAAGAATTGGATTGGTATTTTGATGGGGATTGCATTGAATCTGTAGATCGCTTTTGGTAAAATGTCCATTTTTACTATATTAATCCTGCCAATCCATGAGCATGGGAGATCTTTCCATCTTCTGAGGTCTTCTTCAATTTCTTTCTTCAGAGTCTTGAAGTTCTTATTGTACAGATCTTTTACTTGCTTGGTTAAAGTCACACCGAGGTACTTTATATTATTTGGTTCTATTTTGAAGGGTGTCGTTTCCCCAATTTCTTTCTCGGCTTGTTTCTCTTTTGTGTAGAGGAAGGCCACTGATTTATTTGAGTTAATTTTATATCCAGCCACTTTGCTGAATTTGTTTATCAGCTTTAGTAGTTCTCTGGTGGAACTTTTGGGATCACTTAAATATACTATCATATCATCTGCAAATAGTGATATTTTGACTTCTTCTTTTCCGATCTGTATCCCTTTGACCTCCTTTTGTTGTCTGATTGCTCCGGCTAGAATGTCAAGAACTATATTGAATAAGTACGGAGAGAGTGGGCAGCCTTGTCTCATCCCTGATTTTAGTGGGATTGCTTCAAGTTTCTCTCCATTTAGTTTAATGTTAGCCACTGGTTTGCTGTATATGGCTTTTACTATGTTTAGGTATGGGCCTTGAATTCCTATTCTTTCCAGGACTTTTATCATGAAGGGGTGTTGAATTTTGTCAAATGTTTTCTCAGCATCTATGAAATGATCATGTGGTTTTGTTCTTTCAGTTTGTTTATATAATGGATCACGTTGATGGTTTTCCGTATATTAAACCATCCCTGCATGCCTAGGATGAAGACTACTTGATCATGTTCGATGATTGTTTTGATGTTTCTTGGACTCAGTTTGCCAGAATTTTATTGAGTATTTTTTTGTCGATATTCATAAGGGAAATTGGTCTGAAGTTCTCTTTCTTTGTTGGGTCTTTGTGTGGTTTAGGTATAAGAGTAATTGTGGCTTCATAGAAGGAATTAGGTATTGCTCCATCTGTTTCAATTTTTTGGAATAGTTTGGATAATATTGGTATGAGGTCTTCTATAAAGGTGTGATAGAATTCTGCACTAAACCCGTCTGGACCTGGGCTCTTTTTGGTTGGCAGACCTTTAATGACTGCTTCTATTTCCTTAGGAGTTATGGGGTTGTTTAACTGGTTTATCTGTTCCTGATTTAATGTCACTACCTGGTATCTGTCCAGGAAATTGTCCATTTCCTGCAGATTTTCAAGTTTTGTTGAATATAGGCTTTTATAGTAAGATCTGATGATTTTTTGAATTTCTTCTGTATCTGTAGTTATGTCTCCCTTTTCATTTCTCATTTTGTTAATTTGGACACACTCTCTGTGTCCTCTCGATAGTCTGGCTAAGGGTATATAGATCTTGTTGATTTTCTCAAAGAAACAGCTTTTAATTCCGTTGATTCTTTGTATATTCCTTTTTGTTCCTACTTTGGTAAACTGTGATTATTTCCTGCCTTCTACTCCTCCTGGGTGTATTTGCTTCTTTTTGTTCTAGAGCTCTTAGGTGTGCTGTCAAGCTGCTCTTTCCTGTTTCTTTCTGCAGGCACTCAGCGCTATGAGTTTTCCTCTTAGCCCAGCTTTCATTGTGTCCCATAAGTTTGGGTATGTGGTACCTTCATTTTCATTAAATTCTAAAAAGTCTTTAATTTCTTTCTTTATTTCTTCCTTGACCAGGTTATCATTGAGTAGAGCATTGTTCAATTTCCACGTCTATGTGGGCATTCTTCCCTTATTGTTATTGAAGACCAGTTTTAGGCCATGGTGGCACGATAGCATGCATGGGATTATTTCTCTCTTTCTGTACCTGTTGAGGCCCGTTTTTTGACCAATTATATGGTCAATTTTGGAGAAAGTACCATGAGGAGCTGAGAAGAAGGTATATCCTTTTGCTTTAGGATAGAATGTTCTATAAATACCTGTTAACTCCATTTGGCTCATGACTTCTCTTAGTCTGTCTATGTCTTTGTTTAATTTCTGTTTCCATGATCTGTCCATTGATGAGAGTGGGGTGTTGAAAACTCCTACAATTATTGTGTGAAGCGTAATGTGTGTTTTGAGCTTTAGTAGTGTTTCTTTTACGTATGTAGGTGCCCTTGTATTTGGGGCATAGATATTTAGGATTGAGAGTTCATCTTGGTGGATTTTTCCTTTGATGAATATGAAGTGTCCTTCCTTATCTTTTTTGATGACTTTTAGTTGAAAATTGATTTTATTTGATATTAGAATGGCTACTCCAGCTTGCTTCTTCAGACCATTTGCTTGGAAAGTTGTTTTCCAGCCTTTCACTCTGAGGTAGTGTCTGTCTTTGTCTCTGAGGTGTGTTTCCTGTAGGCAGCAGAATGTACAGTCCTCGTTGTGAATCCAGTGTGTTAATCTATGCCTTTTTATTGGGGAGTTGAGGGCATTGATGTTGAGAGATATTAAGGAATAGTGATTATTGCTTCCTGTTATATTCATATTTGGATATGAGGTTATGTTTGTGTGCTTTCATTCTCTTTGTTTTGTTGCCAAGATGATTAGTTTCTTGCTTCTTCTAGGGTATAGCTCGCCTCCTTATGTTGGGCTTTACCATTTATTATCCTTTGTGGTGCTGGATTTGTAGAAAGATATTGTGTAAATTTGGTTTTGTCATGGAATATCTTGGTTTCTCCATCTATGTTAATTGAGAGTTTTGCAGGATACAGCAACCTGGGCTGGCATTTGTGTTCTCTTAGGGTCTGTATGACATCTCTCCAGTATCTTCTGGCTTTCATAGTTTCTGGCGAAAATCTGATGTGATTCTGATAGGTCTGCCTTTATATGTTACTTAACATTTTTCCCTTACTGCTTTTAATATTCTTTCTTTATTTTGTGCGTTGGGTGTTTTGAGTATTATGTGACGTGAGTTGTTTCTTTTTTGGTCCAATATATTTGGAGTTCTGTAGGCTTCTTGTATGCCTATGGGTATCTCTTTTTTTAGGTAAGGGTAGTTTTCTTCTATGATTTTGTTGACGATATTTACTGGTCCTTTGAGCTGGGAGTCTTCACTCTCTTCTATACCTATTATCCTTAGGTTTGATCTTCTCATTGAGTCCTGGATTTCCTGTATGTTTTGGACCAGTAGCTTTTTCAGTTTTTCATTATCTTTGCCAGTTGTGTAGATGATTTCTATGGAATCTTCTGCTCCTGAGATTCTCTCTTCCATCTCTTGTATTCTGTTGGTGAAGCTCATATCTACAGCTCCTTGTCTCTTCTTCTGGTTTTCTATATCCAGGGTTGTTTCCATGTGTTCTTTCTTGATTGCTTCTATTTCCATTTTTAATTCCTTCAACTGTTTGATTGTGTTTTCCTGGAACTCTTTCAGGAATTTTTGTGACTCCTCTCTATGGACTTCTACTTGTTTATTTATGTTTTCCTGGAACTCTTTCAGGGATTTTTGTGACTCCTCTCTATGGGCTTCTACTTGTTTATTTATGTTTTCCTGGAATTCTTTCAGGGATTTTTGCGATTCCTCTCTGTAGGCTTCTACTTGTTCTCTAAGGGAGTTCTTCATGTCTTTCTTGAAGTTCTCCAGCATCATGATCAAATATAATTTTGAAACTAGATCTTGCTTTTCTGGTGTGTTTGGATATTCCGTGTTTGCTTTGGTGGGAGAATTGGGATCCAATGATGCCATGTCGTCTTGGTTTCTGTTGCTTGGGTTCCTGCGCTTGGCTCTCACCATCAGATTATCTCTAGTGTTACTTTGTTCTGCTATTTCTGACAGTGGCTAGACTGTCCTATAAGCCTGAGTGTCAGGAGTGCTGTAGACCTGATTTCCTGTTTTCTTTCAGCCAGTTTTTGGGACAGAGTGTTCTGCTTTCGGGCATGTATTTTTCCTATCTACAGGTCTTCAGCTGTTCCTATGGGCCTGTGTCTTGAGTTTACCAGGCAGGTCACTTGCAGCAGAAAAGTTGGTCTTTCCTGTGGTTCCAAGGTTCAAGTTTGCTCATGGGGTGCTGCCTATGAGCTCCCCGTGGCGGCAGCAACCAGGAAGATTTGTGCCACCCTTTCTGGGAGCTTCCGGGCACCAGGATTCCAGATGGCGTTTGGTGTTTTCCTCTGGCGTCAGAGATGTGTGCAGAGTGCAGTCTCTTCTGGTTTCCCAGGTGTGTCTGCCTCTCTGAAGGTTTAGCTCTCCCTCCTACGTGATTTGGGTGCAGAGAACTGTTTTTCAGGTCGGTCCCTTCCGGTTCTGGCGGTGTCTCAGACACAGTGGGTCTGCTGCTCCTGGGCCCTCCTCTACGGGAACCCAGAGGCCATATACAGTTTCCCTTTGGGCCAGGGATGTGAGCAGGGGTGGGCAGTGTTGGTGGTCTCTTCCGCTCTGCAGCCTCATGAGTGCCCACCTGACCAGGCGGTGAGGTCTCTCTCCCAAGGGGTTTGGGAGCAGAGAGCTGCTGTGGGCCGGGATCTGCGAGAAACCAATCACATTTAATTAAGGAATTTTGTTGGAACCAGACGTCTGAACTAAGCAAAGCTAGAGCCCTGCCTGAGCAGATTCCTGAGAAGGGCTTGACCTTTTCCAAGAACTTGTCCCCGGAAGAATATTGCCTCAGTGTCTAAGGAGAATAATCTTGCAGATTAATGATTTACCTTATGTCCTTGGGCACTTCCCAGTACTCCCCCGCCCTAAGCTTCAGTTCCCACTTCAATTCCTGCTGCAGAGCTTTAAATGCTGTGCATTCCTCTCAATAAATGAGACCTTGACAACAGAACCTTGCTTGGTCTCCTTCTTTTCTCCCCCGCCTTGACCCTCAGGTAGCGCTTCTTCGGAACCCTGAATAGCTGGACCTGGTGGACGGGTCAGAATTTTAACCTGTCCCTTCTTGATCAACAACTGAAAAGACTGAACATATAAAGCTAGAGGAATGACACAATGAGTAAGAGCTGACAGCTCTTACACAGGACCTGAGTTTGGTTTCTAGAACCCATATTAGGTATCTCAACATGCTTAATGATCTCCAACTCCAGGAGAATCAACAACTTCTTTTGGGCTCTGCAGATACCTATATACATGAATGCACAAGTAGAAATTAAAAAGTAACTCTTACCAAAAGCAAATTGAGGTAAAATATAGTGAGCATATTTGTTTAATGCTCACATCATTTCAGAGCAGTTTTATTTTCTTTAGCACAAATTCTAAAAATGTATTTTTTTTTCCAGAACAGGACTATATTATACAAAGAAAATTCTGTGTTTGGAGTGCATGTCAGAATAAATGAGTACAGCTAATATACTTAAAATGTCAGAAAATGGAATGTCTAGAAATTCTGAGCTTATTTTTATTGGTTTTAAAATGAATCCTACAAGAGAGGGAGATTCAGATTATTTTACTTTTATAACTCCAAATCTTCATGCATATGAGTCAAAATACTTGGAATACACAGGAAGAATGCACATTACCTAGTGTGTGATAGATATATCTTCCACATCTTTGCTTATATCTGTATATCCCCATCACATCCACATATGACAAAGTCAGAAGACAATTGTGAGCTCTTTGAAGGATTGGGACTTTTAGTTAAGGCCACGATACTGTGACGCCCACACAAAATCACAACACCAGGATGGATTGAGGGTAGGACTCAGAGAAGAGGTAGAAGAATGAAATAACTATGTTCTGCTCCCCAATAACTTATCTACAAGATGCTTAGGCCTAACTCAGGTTGAGTTTAATTCACTTATTCACAATCAGCAGGAGCTTAGGGTTTTCTCTTTTGGTTTGATGGTTTGAGTTCTTTTCTTTACTTTTACTTTTACTTTTGCTTTTATGGATACAGAGAGGAAACAAGTTTACTAAAAGCCTACTGGTTCCTTTCCTATCCCTATTACAAAATATCCTGATAATAGAATCTTAAGAAAATAAATCTTCATTTGCATGACAATTCAATGTTGCAGTCCATCAGTGTGAAGAAGCCAAGGAGACAAGAACTTGAAAGAGTTGACTGTGTCATATCCAAAATCAGGAGCAAAGAACAAGAATTTCTGCATGCTTGTGCTCTGCTTCTTTTTGAAACTCTTTCACAATTCAGGAATCCTTTCCTAGGAAATGGGGACACCCACTATGGGTGGAATTTCCCTCCTAAATTAACATAAACATTATAATTCCCCACCGACAGACAGGCCTTCAGGCTAACAAGAGAATATCTCCTTAGGACTCGCTTACAGGTGATTCAGGAAAAGGTGAGTCACTTTCCTGGCACATGGACTCATTTTGGTGGCACCTTGTTCAACTTGCTACCTCCCCACAAGATACTGTTCTACATTGGCTTAAGTCATTAAAAATAGAAATGAATTCATGATTTTTACAATTTCACTTCTTGAATTTGGAGTTTTATTGCAATTTTGGTTGTTTGTATAATTTCTAACTGCGGTAATACTACAAACCAAATACATAGAGCTATTGTCTACTGCCAATGAAATCTAATGCTAAAAATGTGAAAGCTAGAAGTTTTCTCAGAGTTTAATATGATTTAGATATTCATTTCTCAGAGTTTATATGCAAAAAATGTGGTATGTATTTACTGTGGCAAAAGATATTACACAACAAATGTCTATGTGTACTTGATAAATGGTATCACAGAAGCATTCCCTTCTTCATGATGTGAGTTTGCCTGGCTCCATAAGACTGTCAAATTCTATTACAATCTGCACAGCTTTAGGACTGTTCTGACTAGGGTAAAAGAGAATGAAGAATAGATACACAGACAGAAAAGCTGCAATCAGGCAAGCCAGGATTATAATTAACATACCAGCAGCTCCCTGGAAGTTCAGTGTGTTTTAAATATATACCCCAAAAAGGAGATGGGTTATCAATTCCAGGTAGAGGTTTTCTGCTAGTGAGAAGTCTCAAGATATCTAGGAGGAGGAAACTGCAGGCAATATTTTCTACAAGGTCAATATTCATACTTCACCAAGGTGGAAGTCCTTGCCATTCTCATGGTTTGACTCAGGGAATCTTCTATTTCCATGGGTCTGAGACATTGGGGTCTTTAATGTGAATGACAATGCTCATCAAAGGACACATTCAGTCAAGTATCCATCTACTCCCCTCAAAGCACTTTGAAAGTGATGCAAAATTTATTAACCATATTCAGAGTGAGCTAGTAAACAGAAGAGAACCATGATTCACCTACCAGTTTTACTTCATTTAGATATAATTTTGGATACTGTATATTCCATTCTTTATTGTGTAAGAGCTTCAACAGATAGAAAGAGATATTTTGTTAAAATGATTTTAAATACTGGAAGTAAAATTTCAAATGTTCAATTAATTATTGATTCAACACTTAAAAATAAGTAGAACCGACAAGAATGAAATAATTTAATTGATGTTCAACACATAGAGGAAGGGTAAATATCCAATAAACATTAACTATTATTTTCATTAGTAAGATCATTATATTTATTATTTATAGTTATATGTTATTTAACTTTATAGAAAGGGAACCATTAACTTAAATCCAAACATTATCATATTATATTTTTCTTTCAATTAAGATATATATATATATATATATATATATATATATATTCAATGGGAACATCATTTAGCACAGTGATTCTCAATATATTATATCCAGTAGGAAGCAGTGGAATGAAAAGAGAAAAAGACACAGTTTAAGGTGAAGACAATGGAACATGTGACAAAAAGTAAGAGACCAATATGGGATGGTCAGCTTTTGGCTTCTAATGTTGGTGGCATTTCAGGGATTTTGATAGATCATAGAGAAGGATGTGATTGTGTCCAAGAGAAAAAATATGCAAAAGACAATAGGAAAGCCACTTATAATTTTAGACACATTAGCCTTGTTCATATTTGAATTAATATGTATAGAATTTGGGCTGTTGGTTCATGTTTTCTGTTCTCCAAATCTCTCATTCTCATTCACCCTTGCATTTTTACCTTGCCTGCATTTTAAACAAAGATTCCAGTCATAAGACTTTCCCTTATAATTATTTTGCATTTAAATCCCAGCCCAGAAATACCTAGATTCTTGAGAGAACCCAGATCATAGTCTTTTAAGAAATGAGGAAATGAAACTTAGTATGGTAAGAATTTTTTTAAGGCATTCACAAAACTTAGTTTTCATTGTCAGCCTGACAATCAAGAACCAATTAGCAAGAGAATGTCAAAGAGATATTGTGTAGATCTGTTTGGTCAGTGGTCATATCTGCAGGGGATTTTCTTGACTATCTAAATTGACCTAAGATGATATAACCCACTGTAAGTGGCACCATTCCCTGGGGTTGGGTTCTGGACTTAAGAAGAGTATAGAATGTGATCTGGGTAATATGCATGCATGCACTTATTTTTCTCTGCTCTTCACTAGAATGGACCAACAGTTTTAAGTACCTGCTATTCTTGATATCCCTATGATGAGCTATAACCTGGGATATGTGCTAAAGTCTTTTCTTCAGTTGTGTTTCATAGCAAAAAAAGTGAAACCAGAAGTCTAGTACCAACAATATCTAATGACACAATAGCTCTATTTTATACTGTGTATTCTCAGATTGAACCATTTCCATAATAAATAAATTGGTATACCAGGAATGAAATAACATATCAATATAGAAAGGAGATTTTCGTTTGTACTCGTGCACGCGCCCGTGTGTGTGTGTGTGTGTGTGTGTGTGTGTGTGTGTATCTGTGTCTGTTTGTTATTTTGTTTTTAAGAAAAGATATTTCTTACAGCCCAGACTATACTGGAACTGGCTGAAAGCCAGTCACCAGGAGCACAGATCCACCTGACAGCAGAGGTAAGACCAACTCTTCTGCTCTGAACAACCAACTTGGAGCCCTCAGGACACACAAACCCAAAAGCAGTCTGGGACAGGAACCTTTTGGTTCTTGTCTGGGCCTGGAGCTGACCTGATACCACAGCTCTCTATGCACATTCAACTGAAGGAATACAGGTATAGAGGAGTGCTGAAACACATGATTAGAGGAGGGTCAAGACACTTTCAGAGACAGTAAGACAAGCTAACACCAAAGACAATCTGATGGTGAGAGGAAAGGACAGGAACCTAAGCAACAGAAAACAAGTATGGTATGATCAGAACAAAGTTCTTCCAGCAAAGCAAATACTGGATATTCAACCTACCAGAAAAGCAAGATTTGGATTTAAAATCACATCTCATGATGATGATAGAGGACTTTAAGAAGGACATAAGTGAATCCCTTAAAGAAATATAGGACAACACAGGTAAACTAGTAGAAGACCTAAAAGAGGAAACATACACACACACACACACACACACACACACACACACACACACATACACACACACACACACACACACACACAATTCCTTACAGAATTACAGGAAAACAAAACCAAACAGGTAAAGGAATTGAACAAAGTCACTTGGGATTTAAAAATGGTAATATAAACTATAAAGAAATCACAAAGGGAGACAACCTTGGACATAGAAAACCTAGGAAAGAGATCAGAAGTCATAGAAGTAAGAATCACCAATAGAATACAAGAGATAGAAGAGAGAATCTCAGGGGCAGAAGATACCATAAAAAACATTTACACAAACTTCAAAGAAAATGTAAAACTCAAAAAGGTCCTAAGGCAAAACATCCAGGAAATCTGAGAAACAATGAGAAGATCAAACCTAAGGATAATAGGTATAGAAGAGTGAGAAGATTCCCAACTTAAAGGGACTGGAAATAACTTCAACAACATTATAGAAGAAAACTTCTGTAAACTAAAGAGGAATGCCCATAAACATACAAGAAGCCTACAGACCTCCAAATAGATTGAACCAGAAAAGAAATTCCTCCTCTCACATAATAGTCAAAACACCAAATGCACAAAACAAAGAAAGAACATTAAAAGCAGTAAGGGAGAAAGGTCAAGTAACATATAAAGGCAAATCTATCAAAAGTGCACCAGACTTCTCACCAGAGACTATGAAAGTCTGAGGATCATGTGCAGATGTCATACAGATGCTAAGAGAACAGAAATGCCAGCCCAGGCTACTGTATCAATTAACATAGATGGAGAAAACAAGATGTTCCATGACAAAGCGAAATTTAGACAATATCTCTCTACAAATCCAGCCCTCCAAAGGATAATAGATGGAAAACTCCAACATAAGGGAAAAAAACTAAACCCTAGATAAAGCAAGAAAGTAATTTCCTTGCAACAAATGCAAAAGGAGAGGGCCACACAAACATAATTCCACCTCTAACAACAAAATTAACAGAAAACAACAATCGCTCTTCCTTAATATCTCTTAAAATCAAAGTACTCAATTACACAATAAAAAGATATAGACTAACAGACTAAATACATAAAGAGGACCCAGCATACTACTACATACAGGAAACACACCTAAGTGAAAATACAGACACTACATGAGGGTAAATGGCTGAAAAACAATTTTCTAAGCAAAGGATACCAGGAAACACGCTGGAGTAGCCATTCTAATATTGACTAAAATTGACTTTCCCCCAAAAGTTATCAAAAAAGATAAGGAAGGACGCTTCATATTCATCAAAGAAAAATCCGCAAAGATGAACTCTCAGTCCTAAATAACTATTCTCCAAATGTAAGGGTACCTACATTCATAAAAGAAACCTTACTAAAGCTCAAAGCACACATTGCACTTCACACAATAATGGTTGGAGATTTCAACACCCCACTCTCATCAATGGACAGATCATGAAAACAGAAACTAAACAAATACATAGAGAAAATATGAGAAGTTACAGACCAAATGGTTTTAACAGATAGATATTTATAGAATATTTCATCCTAAAACAAAAGAATATACATTCTTCTCAGCACCTCATAGTACCTTCTCCAAAATTGACGATATAATCAGTCACAATACAAGCCTCAACAGATAGAACAAGATTGAAATAATGTCATGCATCCTATCAGATCACCACATACTAAGGCTGGTCTTCTATAACTACAAAACTGACAGAAAGCCCACATACAAGTGGAAGTTGAACAACATGCTCTACTCAGTGATAACTTTGTCAAGGAAGAAATGAAGAAAGAAATTAAAGTCATTTTAGAATTTAATGAAAATGAAGGTACAACATACCCAAACATATAGAACCCAAATGAAAGCAGTGCTAGGAGGAAAACTCACAGTTCTGAGTACCTCCAAAAAGGAATTGGAGAGAGCATACATTTGCAGCTTGACAGCACACCTAAAAGCTCTAGATCAAAAAGAAACAAATACATATAAGAGGAAATAATTAAACTCAGAGCTGAAGTCAACCAAGTAGAAACCAAAAGAACAATACAAAGAATCAATAAAACCAGGAGCTAGTTCTTTGAGAAAATCAACAAGATTAATAAACCCTTAGCCAAGAAAGCCAGAGGGCACAGATACAGAATCCAAATTAACAAAATCAGAAACTTAAAGGGAGATATAACAACAGAATCTGAGGAAATTCAAAAAATCATCAGATCCTACTACAAATGCCTAGATTCAAGAAAACTGGAAAAATCTGAAGGAAATGGACAATTTTCAAGACTAATACAAGTACCAAAGTTAAATCAGGATCAGGTAAACCATCTACATAGTCCCATAACTCCTAAAGAAATAGAAGTCTCCCACCAAAAAAAGCTCAGGATCAGATGTGTTTACAGAAGAATTCCAACACACCTTCACAGAAGACTTCATACCAATACTGTCCAAACTATTCACCAAAAAGAGAAACAGAAAGAACACTACCTGAATCCTTCTATAAAGCCACAATTAAGCTTATACCTAAACCCCACAAACAACTTGGATACAAGGAACAAGGACACTGGGGAAAGTTTCCTGAACAAAACACCAATGGCTTATGCTCTAAGCTCATGAATCAACAAATAGGACCTCATAAAACTGAAAAGCTTCTGTAAGGCAAAGGACACTGTCATTAGGACAAAATAGCAGCCAACAGATTAGGAAAAGATCTTTACCAATCCTACTTCTGATAGAGGGCTAATATCCAAAACATACAAAGGACTCAAGAAGTTAGACTCCAGAAAGCCAAATAACCCTATTTAGGGTACAGACCTAAACAAAGAATTCTCAGATGGGGAATATCGAATGGCTGAGAAGTATCTAAAGAAATGTTCAACATCCTTAGTCATAGGGAAATGCATATCAAAACAACCCTGAGATCCTATCTCACACCAGTCAGAAAGATTAATATCAAAAACTCAGGGGACAAAAGATGCTGGCAAGGATGTGGAGAAAGAAGAAAAGTACTGCATTGTTGGTGGGATTGCAAGCTTGTACAACCACTCTGGAAATCAGTTTGGACTTTCCTCAGAAAATTGGATATTGTACTCCCTGAGCACCCAGCTATACCACTCCTGGGCCTATAGTTATTTTAAGGTGCCATATTTTCTATCTTCTGCTGGTTTTGACTTTACAGACATATGCTTTTTGTCTTAAGTATTGCCTATTTAAACTGAAATTGTGTCCTTAAACATTTACTTTACATTACACAAATTACAGTTGACTCTGAAACCATGCATACAAGTAATATGAACAGTTTATGTTTAAGAATATAGATATAATAACAACTAATGAAAAAAGAAACCATGAATTTGAAAATGAGGGGCATGTGGAGGGTTTGAAGTGAGAAAAGGAAAGGGACAATGTAATTGTATGATCACTTCAAAAAATTTAAACTTCTGAATAAGTTAAAAAAATTACTTGTAACACCTTGAATTTTCTCTGGTATAGTATGTATAAATTAATTTTTCTTATATCAGTGCTAATGTGCCCCAAAAGAAAAATGAAAATCATTTGAGTAAATGGTTGAGTAAATTCTATATCATTGTTATTATATAAATCTTTAATGTTTCAAGTTCTGTTTCTATGCAGCAGAATAGGATTTGAAGACAACTGCTTTTTCACTGTTTTAAAACACAATAATAAATTCATCGATGCATCTTGGTCTGGATGCCTGTCTAAGTTTTTGTTCCAATACAAGGGTTATATACAGAACTTTGGTTTTAAAAGGTAAACACTCTACTATTACTGGGTATCTTTAGAAATTTATTTTTAGTACACTTAGAAATATTAACTCTTTAACTTTCTAACAATGAAATACAATTCTTTCGTTAAGAATTCTAATGTATTGATTATTTTCCACGTTAAAACATTGTATGTATATGAAAAAGCAAGGCAAGCAGTTGTTCAAGAGCAGGAAGCAGGTCCACTTGATTCTTTAATAACAGAAGTATCAGCATCTTTAATCAAAGCATGTTAATTTAAATTGTGTAAAGAGTTCTGTTTTGTTTTGTTTTTTTTCAAAATAATTAAAGAATTTTTTCTATAGCTCTCACAGGAAGAGAGCTTCATAAATTTCTAAAAGCACTAGAAAAATGAAAGCTTAAACTAGAAAAAAGATGAACTTAGAAAATCAAATAGGGGGCTGGAGAGATGGCTCAGTGGTTAAGAGCACCCGACTGCTCTTCCAGAGGTCATGAGTTCAATTCCCAGCAACCACATGGTGGCTCACAAACATCTGTAAGGAGATCCGATGCCCTCTTCTGGTGTATCTGAAGACAGCTACAGTGTACTTATATATATAATAAATAAAATAAATCTTTAAAAAAAAAGAAAATCAAATAGGATTAAATTTTTGTTACATTCAAAATTTTACATGATAAAGAGCCACTAAATAAATTTTTGTTACTGCGCATATATATATATATATATATATATTAAGATTAATATTATTAATATAATTTTGACATATAATATAATGAATAGATAAAGATTAACATATCCCTAAAATACACACTTTATAAAAAGCATTTCAGAAAACTAGATGGTCATAAGTTTGATATCTTGAAGGAATATATAATATGAGTTAACGAGTATGAAATCATTAATAGGATAGGGAAATAGAGACATCTTAGTGGATACAATGTGCTAAATAATTTTAAATAAAGCTCAGAGAATTAATTACCTCTTTTAATCACCAGTTATAAGCCATACTCATGAAAGACAAATATTTCATTTCTCTCATATTCAGAGCCTAGATTTGTGTGTGTGTGTGTGTGTGTGTGTGTGTGTGTGTGTGTGTATGAGTGTGTGTGCACATATGTGCCTAGGTCTATATACATATGTATATGTGCAGTGGTTTGAATAATAATGGTCCCCATAAACTCATATATTTGAATGTGTTATTCACAATTGAAGGAGCAGTTTAAAAATGGTTAAGACATGCAGCCTTGTTGGAGGACATGAGTTACTGGAGATAGTTTAAGAGATATCAAAACCCCCAACCATTCTCAGGTAGCTCTCTCAAATTTTGGCTTGTGGACAAAGACATAAGCTCTCAGCTGCTGCCCTAACCCACATGCCTACCTGACTGCTGCCATAGTCTTAGCAATGATCCTGGGTTCTAACCCTTTGGAATATTGAGATTCAACTTAAATATTTTCTTTGTAAGTTGTTTTCATTTGGTGCTCTGTCACAGCAATTAAAAGTAACTGATTATATAATATATATATATATATATATATATATATATACATATATATATATGCATGTGTGTATATATATGTGTATGTATCTGCGTGAATGTATGTATGTGAGAAGTATCTATGTGTATGCATGTGTTTCTATATAGATCCTGAAGCTATAAGGAGAGTGAGAATGGAAAAATAAGTGACAATTAAATAGAAGATGATGCGAGCTATGTGATATGAAAGCCAGAAAATGAGCTATTTCATGGAAAGCAGAAGAGACAAACCAGAAGAAACAAGAAAATGGGGAAGTAGGAAAGAACCAAAAATATTATATAAATGTGTAAAAATACTACCACAAAACTCAGTACACAGAATGTTAACTTAAAAATATACTAGTTTAAAATAATAAAAATCTACAAATACACAAAATTATATTTATGCCATGGGACAACATCTAACAAAAACAAATGTTGGCAAAACTTGAAACAACATCGTAGGTGCTTGTAGCTGAGCTTATTTATTTTAATTGCTAGTATTTAACAAAGTATAATGTCTTAGATGCATTTATAAAACATTTACCTGTGATGAACATATACCTTATTTGCTACTCTCAAATGCTTTCTTTGTGAAAAGTATTCCACAGGGTCATTTTTAGTGTGACCTCTCTCCATCCTGTAGCCATAGGTTGGATTTCTGTTTGATTTACAGAGACTCCCTAAAGCCATTCATTCGTGGACAACAGGAATTGAGTTAATGAGAGGAAGACAGGTTCTCCAGTCTTAAAAATTTAAGGATTGTTTTAAAGTCATCATGATACAGTGAACAGCACAGGTCTATTGCTATCTAACTAAGCCCATGACTAAATGTAAATACAATGCTAATTATTTTTACTAATTAGAAATGCTTTAAAACATTGATATATCTCTTCTTCTGGTGGAAAAATCTTTCTTGGAAATCATTTTCTTAATTTTTGTTAATGTAGGATACACCAAGTAGGCCAGAGTATCCAACACATGTTGACTTCCATAATTTTCAATCTCAGGATCCTTTCTTAGTGATACATACTATATCTCACTACTTAAGATTTCTAAAAGAAAGGTGGGCACTCCTGAGGCTGCAGAGCGGAAGAGACCACCAACACTGCTCACCCCTGCCCACATCCCTGGCCCAAGAGGAAACTGTATAAGGCCTCTGGGCTCCC
The DNA here is from genome assembly GCF_021556685.1 of Rattus norvegicus. Classification (NCBI taxonomy): domain Eukaryota; kingdom Metazoa; phylum Chordata; class Mammalia; order Rodentia; family Muridae; genus Rattus; species Rattus norvegicus. The sequence continues at coordinate 16,956,942 of NC_141538.1, forward strand.
GTGGGGGAGGGCCCAGGAGCGGCAGGACCCCTGCCGGAGACACCGCCGGACCCTGAAGGAAACAGACCGGATAAACAGTTCTCTGCACCCAAATCCCGTGGGAGGGAGAGCTAAACCTTCAGAGAGGCAGACAGGCCTGGGAAACCAGAAGAGACTGCTCCCTGCACACACATCTCGGACGCCAGAGGAAAAAGCCAAAGACCATCTGGAACCCTGGTGCACTGAAGCTCCCGGAAGGGGCGGCACAGGTCTTCCTGGTTGCTGCCGCTGCAGAGAGCCCCTGGGCAGCACCCCACGAGCGAACTTGAGCCTCGGGACCACAGGTAAGACCAAATTTTCTGCTGCAAGAAAGCTGCCTGGTGAGCTTGGGACACACGGAAGCAGAATTTCTCTAGAACCGGGCACGTTCTGTGTTTACCGGAAGTCCCACACCCGCGGATCCCGGCCCGCAGCAGCTCTCTGCTCCCAGACCCGGTGAGAGAGAGACTCAACCGCCTGGTCAGGTGGGCACTCCTGAGGCTGCAGAGCGGAAGAGACCACCAACACTGCTCACCCCTGCCCACATCCCTGGCCCAAGAGGAAACTGTATAAGGCCTCTGGGCTCCCGTGGGGGAGGGCCCAGGAGCGGCAGGACCCCTGCCGGAGACACCGCCGGACCCTGAAGGAAACAGACCGGATAAACAGTTCTCTGCACCCAAATCCCGTGGGAGGGAGAGCTAAACCTTCAGAGAGGCAGACAGGCCTGGGAAACCAGAAGAGACTGCTCCCTGCACACACATCTCGGACGCCAGAGGAAAAAGCCAAAGACCATCTGGAACCCTGGTGCACTGAAGCTCCCGGAAGGGGCGGCACAGGTCTTCCTGGTTGCTGCCGCTGCAGAGAGCCCCTGGACAGCACCCCACGAGCAAACCTGAGCCTCGGGACCACAGGTAAGACCAAATTTTCTGCTGCAAGAAAGCTGCCTGGTGAACTCAAGACACAGGCCCACAGGAACAGCTGAAGACCTGTAGAGAGGAAAAACTACACGCCCGAAAGCAGAACACTCTGTCCCCATAACTGACTGAAAGAGAGGAAAACAGGTATACAGCACTCCTGACACACAGGCTTATAGGACAGTCTAGCCACTGTCAGAAATAGCAGAACAAAGTAACACTAGAGATAATCTGATGGCGAGAGGCAAGCGCAGGAACCCAAGCAACAGAAACCAAGACTACATGCCATCATCGGAGCCCAATTCTCCCACCAAAACAAACATGGAATATCCAAACACACCAGAAAAGCAAGATCTAGTTTCAAAATCATATTTGATCATGATGCTGGAGGACTTCAAGAAAGACCTGAACACACTTAGGGAAGCACAGGAAAACATTAATAAACAAGTAAAAGCCTACAGAGAGGAATCGCAAAAATCCCTGAAAGAATTCCAGGAAAACACAATCAAACAGTTGAAGGAATTAAAAATGGAAATAGAAGCAATCAAGAAAGAACACATGGAAACAACCCTGGATATAGAAAACCAAAAGAAGAGACAAGGAGCTGTAGATACAAGCTTCACCAACAGAATACAAGAGATGGAAGAGAGAATCTCAGGAGCAGAAGATTCCATAGAAATCATTGACACAACTGTCAAAGATAATGTAAAGCGGAAAAAGCTACTGGTCCAAAACATACAGGAAATCCAGGACTCAATGAGAAGATCAAACCTAAGGATAATAGGTATAGAAGAGAGTGAAGACTCCCAGCTCAAAGGACCAGTAAATATCTTCAACAAAATCATAGAAGAAAACTTCCCTAACCTAAAAAAAGAGATACCCATAGACATACAGGAAGCCTACAGAACTCCAAATAGATTGGACCAGAAAAGAAACACCTCCAGTCACATAATTGTCAAAACACCAAACGCACAAAATAAAGAAAGAATATTAAAAGCAGTAAGGGAAAAAGGTCAAGTAACATATAAAGGCAGACCTATCAGAATCACACCAGACTTCTCGCCAGAAACTATGAAGGCCAGAAGATCCTGGACTGATGTTATACAGACCCTAAGAGAACACAAATGCCAGCCCAGATTACTGTATCCTGCAAAACTCTCAATTAACATTGATGGAGAAACCAAGATATTCCATGACAAAACCAAATTTACACAATATCTTTCTACAAATCCAGCACTACAAAGGATAATAAATGGTAAAGCCCAACATAAGGAGGCAAGCTATACCCTAGAAGAAGCAAGAAACTAATCGTCTTGGCAACAAAACAAAGAGAATGAAAGCACACAAACATAACCTCACATCAAATATGAATATAACGGGAAGCAATAATCACTATTCCTTAATATCTCTCAATATCAATGGCCTCAACTCCCCAATAAAAAGACATAGATTAACAAACTGGATACGCAACGAGGACCCTGCATTCTGCTGCCTACAGGAAACACACCTCAGAGACAAAGACAGACACTACCTCAGAGTGAAAGGCTGGAAAACAACTTTCCAAGCAAATGGTCAGAAGAAGCAAGCTGGAGTAGCCATTCTAATATCAAATAAAATCAATTTACAACTAAAAGTCATCAAAAAAGATAAGGAAGGACACTTCATATTCATCAAAGGAAAAATCAACCAAGATGAACTCTCAATCCTAAATATCTATGCCCCAAATACAAGGGCACCTACATATGTAAAAGAAACCTTACTAAAGCTCAAAACACACATTGCACCTCACACAATAATAGTGGGAGATTTCAACACCCCACTCTCATCAATGGACAGATCATGGAAACAGAAATTAAACAGTGATGTAGACAGACTAAGAGAAGTCATGAGCCAAATGGACTTAACGGATATTTATAGAACATTCTATCCTAAAGCAAAAGGATATACCTTCTTCTCAGCTCCTCATGGTACTTTCTCCAAAATTGACCATATAATTGGTCAAAAAACGGGCCTCAACAGGTACAAAAAGATAGAAATAATCCCATGCGTGCTATCGGACCACCACGGCCTAAAACTGGTCTTCAATAACAATAAGGGAAGAATGCCCACATATACGTGGAAATTGAACAATGCTCTACTCAATGATAACCTGGTCAAGGAAGAAATAAAGAAAGAAATTAAAAACTTTTTAGAATTTAATGAAAATGAAGATACAACATACTCAAACTTATGGGACACAATGAAAGCTGTGCTAAGAGGAAAACTCATAGCGCTGAGTGCCTGCAGAAAGAAACAGGAAAGAGCATATGTCAGCAGCTTGACAGCACACCTAAAAGCTCTAGAACAAAAAGAAGCAAATACACCCAGGAGGAGTAGAAGGCAGGAAATAATCAAACTCAGAGCTGAAATCAACCAAGTAGAAACAAAAAGGACCATAGAAAGAATCAACAGAACCAAAAGTTGGTTCTTTGAGAAAATCAACAAGATAGATAAACCCTTAGCCAGACTAACGAGAGGACACAGAGAGTGTGTCCAAATTAACAAAATCAGAAATGAAAAGGGAGACATAACTACAGATTCGGAGGAAATTCAAAAAATCATCAGATCTTACTATAAAAACCTATATTCAACAAAATTTGAAAATCTTCCGGAAATGGACAATTTCCTAGACAGATACCAGGTATCGAAGTTAAATCAGGAACAGATAAACCAGTTAAACAACCCCATAACTCCTAAGGAAATAGAAGCAGTCATTAAAGTTCTCCCAACCAAAAAGAGCCCAGGTCCAGACGGGTTTAGTGCAGAATTCTATCAAACATTCATAGAAGACCTCATACCAATATTACGAAACTATTCCACAAAATTGAAACAGATGGAGCCCTACCGAATTCCTTCTACGAAGCCACAATTACTCTTATACCTAAACCACACAAAGACACAACAAAGAAAGAGAACTTCAGACCAATTTCCCTTATGAATATCGACGCAAAAATACTCAATAAAATTCTGGCAAACCGAATTCAAGAGCACATCAAAACAATCATCCACCATGATCAAGTAGGCTTCATCCCAGGCATGCAGGGATGGTTTAATATACGGAAAACCATCAACGTGATCCATTATATAAACAAACTGAAAGAACAGAACCACATGATCATTTCATTAGATGCTGAGAAAGCATTTGACAAAATTCAACACCCCTTCATGATAAAAGTCCTGGAAAGAATAGGAATTCAAGGCCCATACCTAAACATAGTAAAAGCCATATACAGCAAACCAGTTGCTAACATTAAACTAAATGGAGAGAAACTTGAAGCAATCCCACTAAAATCAGGGACTAGGCAAGGCTGCCCACTCTCTCCCTACTTATTCAATATAGTTCTTGAAGTTCTAGCCAGAGCAATCAGACAACAAAAGGAGATCAAAGGGATACAGATCGGAAAAGAAGAGGTCAAAATATCACTATTTGCAGATGACATGATAGTATATTTAAGTGATCCCAAAAGTTCCACCAGAGAACTACTAAAGCTGATAAACAACTTCAGCAAAGTGGCTGGGTATAAAATTAACTCAAATAAATCAGTTGCCTTCCTCTATACAAAAGAGAAACAAGCCGAGAAAGAAATTAGGGAAACGACACCCTTCATAATAGACCCAAATAATATAAAGTACCTCGGTGTGACTTTAACCAAGCAAGTAAAAGATCTGTACAATAAGAACTTCTAGACACTGAGGAAAGAAATTGAAGAAGACCTCAGAAGATGGAAAGATCTCCCATGCTCATGGATTGGCAGGATTAATATGGTAAAAATGGCCATTTTACCAAAAGCAATCTACAGATTCAATGCAATCCCCATCAAAATACCAATCCAATTCTTCAAAGAGTTAGACAGAACAATTTGCAAATTCATCTGGAATAACAAAAAACCCAGGATAGCTAAAGCTATCCTCAACAATAAAAGGACTTCAGGGGGAATCACTATCCCTGAACTCAAGCAGTATTACAGAGCAATAGTGATAAAACTGCATGGTATTGGTACAGAGACAGACAGATAGACCAATGGAATAGAATTGAAGACCCAGAAATGAACCCACACACCTATGGTCACTTGATTTTTGACAAAGGAGCCAAAACCATCCAATGGAAAAAAGATAGTATTTTCAGCAAATGGTGCTGGTTCAACTGGAGGGCAACATGTAGAAGAATGCAGATCGATCCATCCTTATCACCCTGTACAAAGCTTAAGTCCAAGTGGATCAAGGACCTCCACATCAAAGCAGACACACTCAAACTAATAGAAGAAAAACTAGGGAAGCATCTGGAACACATGGGCACTGGAAAAAATTTCCTGAACAAAACACCAATGGCTTATGCTCTAAGATCAAGAATCGACAAATGGGATCTCATAAAACTGCAAAGCTTCTGTAAGGCAAAGGACACTGTGGTTAGGACAAAACGGCAACCAACAGATTGGGAAAAGATCTTTACCAATCCTCCAACAGATAGAGGCCTTATTTCCAAAATATACAAAGAACTCAAGAAGTTAGACCGCAGGGAAACAAATAACCCTATTAAAAAATGGGGTTCAGAGCTAAACAAAGAATTCACAGCTGAGGAATGCCGAATGGCTGAGAAACACCTAAAGAAATGTTCAACATCTTTAGTCATAAGGGAAATGCAAATCAAAACAACCCTGAGATTTCACCTCACACCAGTGCGATTGGCTAAGATCAAAAACTCAGGTGACAGCAGATGCTGGCGAGGATGTGGAGAAAGAGGAACACTCCTCCATTGTTGGTGGGATTGCAGACTGGTAAAACCATTCTGGAAATCAGTCTGGAGGTTCCTCAGAAAATTGGACATTGAACTGCCTGATGATCCAGCTATACCTCTCTTGGGCATATACCCAAAAGATGCCTCAACATATAAAAGAGACACGTGCTCCACTATGTTCATCGCAGCCTTATTTATAATAGCCAGAAGCTGGAAAGAACCCAGATGCCCTTCAACAGAGGAATGGATACAGAAAATGTGGTACATCTACACAATGGAATATTACTCAGCTATCAAAAACAACGAGTTTATGAAATTCGTAGGCAAATGGTTGGAACTGGAAAATATCATCCTGAGTGAGCTAACCCAATCACAGAAAGACATACATGGTATGCACTCAAATATAAGTGGCTATTAGCCCAAATGCTTGAATTACCCTAGATCCCTAGAACAAACGAAACTCAAGACGGATGATCAAAATGTGAATGCTTCACTCCTTCTTTAAATGAGGAAAAAGAATACCCTTGGCAGGGAAGGGAGAGGCAAAGATTAAAACAGAGACTGAAGGAACACCCATTCAGAGCCTGCCCCACATGTGGCCCATACATATACAGCCACCCAATTAGACAAGATGGATGAAGCAAAGAAGTGCAGACCGACAGGAGCCGGATGTAGATCGCTCCTGAGAGACACAGCCAGAATACAGCAAATATAGAGGCGAATGCCAGCAGCAAACCACTGAACTGAGAATAGGTCCCCTATTGAAGGAATCAGAGAAAGAACTGGAAGAGCTTGAAGGGGCTCGAGACCCCAAAAGTACAACAATGCCAAGCAACCAGAGCTTCCAGGGACTAAGCCACTACCTAAAGACTATACATGGACTGACCCTGGACTCTGACCCCATAGGTAGCAATGAATATCCTAGTAAGAGCACCAGTGGAAGGGGAAGCCCTGGGTCCTGCTAAGACTGAACCCCCAGTGAACTAGTCTATGGGGGGAGGGCGGCAATGGGGGGAGGGTTGGGAGGGGAACACCCATAAGGAAGGGGAGGGGGGAGGGGGATGTTTGCCCGGAAACCGGGAAAGGGAATAACACTCGAAATGTATATAAGAAATACTCAAGTTAATAAAAAAAATGTATTAAAATAAAAAAATATTTCTAAAAGAAGATGATGAAGAAGATGGGGGAACTGAGGAGGAGGGGGAGGAGAGGAAGTTGGAGAAGAGAAGAGGAGCGGGAGAAGAGGAGAGAAATCTCAGTTTTGAATTATTGTTGTTATGCTCTTTGGGGGCATTGATTTTGCTTCATGTTCTTTAATTTATAGTTAAGGTTATAGATTTCAAAATTAACAAAAGCAGTTTTGATCTACTATTGACATGAGTTATATGGCTAGGAAGATAAATCAGATAGAATTAGAATATCTCAAATTTCCAATTTGAATGTAGTAAAGGACTTTTAAATACCTACCAATGACTCAAAGAAACAAGACAATGTGAACAAATGTATTTTAAACCATATATTCATACCTTCCTTGATAAGTATGGTAATTATCATAATCAGACCTCTCCCACTATCAAATTGGAGTTTTCCATTCTCGCTCATTAGTACACTGGAGTAAAAGAAGAAAATGTGGTTTTAAAATAATGTGTTTACTTCATTTAATATGGTTTTGCTATTTTAACAAATAATAAAATAATTTGTGTCAAGCGTGAGAGTAAGTTTCAAGTGAGTAATTGAGACTTTTTATACTAAAAAACCTATTATATCATCTTTCTTTTTTTAATCACATATTTATTTATTCTTTTATTTTTTCCCTCCATCTTTATTAAATTGGGTATTTCTTATTTACATTTCAATTGTTATTCCCTTTCCATGTTTCCAGGCTAACATCGTCCTAGCCCCTCCCCCTCCCCTTCTTTACGGGTGTTCCCATCCCCATCCTCCCCGATTATAGTACTCCCCCCAACAGTCCCGTTCACTTGGGGTTCAGTCTTGGCAGGACCAAGGATTTCTCCTTCCACTGGTGCTCTTACTAGGCTGTTCATTGCTACCTATGCGGGTGGAGCCCAGGGTCAGTCCATGTATAGTCTTTGGGTAGTGGCTTAATCCCTGGAAGCTCTGGTTGGTTGGCATTGCTGTTCATATGGGGACTCGAGCCCCTTCAAGCTCTTTCAGTCCTTTCTAAGATTCCTTCAACGGGGGTCCCGTTCTGAGTTCAGTAGTTTAATAATGACATTCGCCTATGTATTTGCTGTATTCTGGCTGTGTCTTTCAGGAGAGATTTACATCCAGTTTCTGTCAGCCTGCACTTCTTGGCTTCATCCGTCTTATATAGTTTGGTGGCTGTAAGTATATGGGTCACATGTGGGGCAGGCTCTGAATGGGTGTTCCTTCTGCCTCTGTTCTAAACGTTGCCTCCCTATTCCCTCCCTATTCCTGTTTCCTTTTTAAAGAAGGAATGAAGAATTCACATTTTGGTCATCCTTCTTGAGTTTGATGTGTTCTGGGCATCTAGGGTAATTCGAGCATTTGGGCTAATAGCCACTTATCAATAAGTCCATACCATGTATGTTTTTCTGTGATTGGGTTACCTCACTCAGGATGATATTTTCCAATTGCATCCATTTGCCTATAAATTTCATGAAGTCATTGTTTTTGATAGCTGAGTAATATTCCACTATGTAAATGTACCACATTTTCTGTATCCATTCCTCTCTTGAAGGGCATCTGGGTTCTTTCCAGGCTCTAGCTATTATAAATAAGGCTGCTATGAACATAGTGGAGCATGTGTCTTTGTTATATGTTGGGGCATCTTTTTGATATATGCCCAAGAGAGGTATGGCTGGGTCCTCAGGTAGTGCAATGTCCAAGTTTCTGGGGAACTACCAGATTGATTTCAAGAATGTTTGTACCAGTCTGCAATCCCACCTACAATGGAGGAGTGTTCTTCTTTCTCCACATCTTCGCCAGCATTTGCCTTCACCTGAGTTTTTGATCTTAGACATTCTTACTGGTGTGAGGTGAAATCTCAGGGTTGTTTTGATTTGCATTTCCCTTATGACTACAGATGTTGAACATTTCTTTAGGTGTTTCTCAGCCACTCAGAATTCCTCAGCTGTGAATTCTTTGTTTAGCTCTGAACCCCATTTTAATAGGGTTATTTGTCTCCCTGCGGTCTAACTTCTTGAGTTCTTTGTATATTTTGGATATAAGCCCTCTATCAGTTGTAGGATTGGTAAAGATCTTTTCCGAATCTGTTGGTTGCTGTTTTGTCCTAACAACAGTGTCCTATGCCTTACAGAAGCTTTGCAGTTTTATGAGATCCCATTTGTCAATTCTTGATCTTAGAGCATAAGCCATTGGTGCTTTGTTCAGGAAATTTTCTCCAGTGCCCATGTGTTCAAGATGCTTCCCCACTTTTTCTTCTATTAGTTTGAGAGTATCTGATTTGATGTGAAGGTCCTTGATCCACTTGGACTTAGTTTTGTACAGGGTGGTAAGCATGGATCCATCTGCATTCTTCTACATGTTGACCTCTAGATGAACCTGCTGAAAATGCTATCTTTTGTTCATTGGATGGTTTAAGCTCCTTTGTCAAAAATCAAGTGACCATAGGTGTGTGGGTTCATTTCTGGGTCTTCAATTTAATTCCACTAGTCTGTCTGTCTCTGTACCAATACCATGCAGTTTTCATCACTATTGCTTTGTAAAACTGCTTGAGTTCAGGAACAGTAATTCCCTGGAAGTGCTTTTATTGTTGAGGATATTTTTAGTTATCCTGGGTTTTTTGATATTCCAGATAAATTTGAAAATTGTTCTATCTTAACTCTCTGAAGAATTGGATTGGTATTTTGATGGGGATTGCATTGAATCTGTAGATTGCATTTGGTAAAATGTCCATTTTTACTATATTAATCCTGACAATCCATGAGCATGTGAGATCTTTCCATCTTCTGAGATCTTCTTCAATTTCTTTCTACAGAGGCTTGAAGTTCTTATCAGATCTTTCATTTGCTTGGTTAAAGTCACACTGAGGTATTTTATATTATTTGGGACTATTATGTAGGGTGTCTTTTCCCTAATTTCTTTCTCGGCTTGTTTCTCTTTTGTGTAGAGGAAGGATACTGATTTATTTGAGTTCATTTTATACCCAGCCACTTTGCTGAAGTTGTTTATCAGCTTTAGTAGTTCTCTGGTGGAACTTTTGGGATCACTTAAATATACTATCATATCATCTGCAAATAGTGATACTTTGACTTCTTCTTTTCCAATCTGTATCTCTTTGATCTCCTTTTGTTGTCTGATTGCTCTGGCTAGAACTTCAAGAACTATATTGAATAAGTAGGGAGTGGGCAGCCTTGTCTAGTCCCTTATTTTAGAGGGATTGATTCAAGTTTCTCTCCATTTAGTATAGTGTTAGTGACTGGTTTGCTGTATATGGGTTTTAATATGTTTAGTTATGGGCCTTGAATTCCTATTCTTTCCAGGACTTTTATCATGAAGGGGTGTTGAATTTTATCACATGCTTTCTCAGCATCTTATAAAATTATCATGTGGTTTTTATCTTTATCTGAGATTTTTTGGGTGGGAGACTTTTGCTGTCTGCTTCTATTTCTTTAGGAGTTTTGGGGTTGTTTAAATGGTTTGTCTGTTCCTGATTTAACTTCAGTATCTGGTATCTGTATAGAAAATTGTCCATTTCCTGCAGATTTTCAAGTTTTGTTGAATATAGGCTTTTGTAGTAGGATCTGATGATTTTTTTGAACTTCCTCTGATTCTCCATTCTTTCTCCCTTTTCATTTCTGATTTTGTTAATTTGGACCCACTCTCAGTGTCCTCTGTTTAGTCTGGCTAAGGGGTTTATCTGTCTTCTTGATTTTCTCAAAGAACCAGCTCTGGTTCTGTTGATTCTTTGTATAGTCCTTTTTGTTTCTTCAAGATTGATTTCAGTTCTGAGTTTGAATACTTCCTGCCTTCTATTTTGACTGGGTGTGTTTGATTCTTTTTGTTCTAGAACATTTAGGTATGCTGTCAAGCTGCTGATATATGCTTTCTCCTCTTTCTTTCTGCAGGCACTCAAAGCTATGAGTTTTCCTCTTAGCACAGCTTTCATTGTGTCCCATAAGTTTAGGAATGTTGTACCTTCGTTTTCATTACATTCTAAGAAGTCTTTAACTTCTTTCTTTATTTCTTCCTTGACCAGATTATCATAGAGTAGAGCATTGTTCAACTTCCATGTATATGTGGGCATTCTTTCCTTAGTGTTATTGAAGACCAGCTTTAGCCCATAATGGTCTGATAGGATGAATAGGATTATGTCTATCTTTTTGTATCTGTCGAGGCCTGTTTTATGACTGATTATATGGTCAATGTTGGAGAAAGTAACATGAGGTGGCGAGAAGAAGGTATATCCTTTTGTTTTATGATAGAGTGTTCTATAAATATCTGTTAAATCCATTCGGTTCATGACTTCTCTTAGTCTGTCTATGTCTCTGTTTAATTTCTGTTTCCATGATATGTCCATTGATAAGATTGGGGTGTTGAAATCTCCTCCTATTTTTGTGTGAGGTGTAGTGTGTCCTTTGAGCTTTAGTTAGGTTTCTTTTATGTATGTAGGTACGCTTGTATTTGGAGCATAGATATTTAGGATTGAGAGTTCATCTTGGTGGATTTTTTTCCTTTGATGTAAATGAAGTGTCCTTCCTTGTCTTTTTTGATGACTTTTGGTTGAAAATCTCTTTTATTCGCTATTAGAATGGCTACTCCTGCTTGCTTCTGCAGACCATTTGCTTGGAAAGTTGTTTTCCAGCCTTTTACTCTGAGGTAGTGTCTGTCTTTGTCTTTGAGGTGTGTTTCCAGTAGGCAGCAAAATGCTGGATCCTCATTGCATACCCAGTTGGTTAATCTATGTCTTTTTATTGGGGAATGGTGTCCATTGATATTGAGAGATATTAAGGAATAGTGATTGTTGCTTTCTGTTACATTCATGTTTTGATGTGAGTTTATGTTTGTCTGCTTGTCTTCTCTTTGTTTTGTTGCAAAACGATTAATTTCTTGCTTTTTCTAGGGTGTAGCTTCCCTCCTTATGTTGGGCTTTACCATTTATTATCCTTTGTAGTGCTGGATTTGTAGAAAGATATTGTGTAAATTTGGTTTTTTCACGGAATATCTTGGTTTCTCCATCTATGTTAATTGAGAGTTTTTCCTGATACAGTATCCTGGGCTGACATTTGTGTTCTCTTAGGGTCTGTATGACATCTGTCCTGACTTTTCATAGTCTCTGATGAGAAGTCTGGTGTGATTCTGATAGGTCTGCCTTTATCTGTTACTTGACTTTTTCCCATACTGCTTTCAATATTCTTTTTTTTTTTCGTGCATTTGGTGTTTTGACTGTTATGTGACGGGAGGAGTTTCTTTTCTGGTCGAATCTATTTAGAGTACTGTAGGCTTCTTGTATGTGTATAGGCATCTTTTTCTTTAGGTTAGGGAAGTTTTCTATGATTTTTTTGAAGATATTTACTGGTCCTTTGAGGTGAGAGTCTACCTATTATCCTTAGGTTTGATCTTCTCATTTTGTCCTGGATTTCTTGTATGTTTTGGAACAGTAGCTTTTTCCATTTTCCATTACCTTTGATAGTTGTGTCAATGATTTCTATGGAATCTTCTGCTCCTGAGATTCTCTCTTCTATCTCTTGCATTCTGTTGGTGATGCTTGTATCTACAGCTCCTTGTCTCTTCCTTTGGTTTTCTATATCCAGGGTTGTCTCCCTTTGTGCTTTCTTTATTGCTTATTTCCATTTTCAATTCTTTCACCTGTTTGATTGTGTTTTCCTGGAATTCTTTCAGGCATTTTTGTGATTCCTCTCTATAGGCTTCTACTTGTTTATTTATGTTTTCCTGTGTTTCTCTAAGAGAGTTCTTCATGTCTTTCTTGTAGTCCTCCATCATCATGATCAAATGTAATTCTAAATTTAGATCTTGCTTTTCTCGTGTGTTTGGATATTCATTGTTTGCTTTGGTGGGAGAATTGGGCTCTGATGATGCCATGTAGTCTTGCTTTCTGTTGCTTGGTTTCCTGCCCTTGCCTCTTGCCATCACGTTGTCTGTGGTGTTACCTTGTTCTACTATTTCTGTCAGTGGTTAGACCATCCTATAAGCCTGTGTGTCAGGAGTGCTGTAGACCTGTTTTCCTGTTTTCTTTCAGCCAGTTATGGGAACTGAATTTTCTGCTTTTAGGTGTGTAGTTGTTCCTGTCTCCTGGTCTTCAGGTCTTCCTGTGAGTGTGTGTCCTGAGTTCACCAGGCAGGTCACTTGGAGGAAAAAAGTTGTTCTTACCTCTGGTCTCAAGCCTGGAGTTGCTTCTAAGAGCTGGGTTTCAGCTCTCTATGAGGGCAGCAATCAGAAGGGCCTCCCCCTGTGCACAGGGGTCCCAGATGGCACTAGGCGTTTTTCTCTAGAGTCAGAAATGTGGGCAGAGAGTAGTCTCCTCTGGCTTCCTGGGCATGTCTGCCCCTCTGAAGTTCTAGCTCTCCCTCCTATGATATTTGGGTGCAGGGAGCTGTTTGACTGTCTCCGTTCAGATCCGGGCAGTGTTTGGACTGCCGCATTGAGTGCCCCTATCTTCCTCTTCCCAGAATCCCCATACAATTTCCTCTTGGCCCAGGGATGTGGGCAAGGGTGGGCAGTATTGGCAGTCTCTCCTGTCCTGTAGTCTCAGGAGTGCCCACCTATCAGGGAAATGAGCTCTCTTTTCCACAGGGTTTGGGAGATAGGAGCTGTTGGCTGTGATCCCTATATCATCTTTCAATATAATTATTTTAAAATAATTGTTCCGACATATGGATCTATGTACATTGTGCATACCCTGCCTATGTTTAAAACAAATCTTATAACAAAAAAGAGAAAAAACATTTAAAGTTTTTAGTTAAAATATCCAAAGAGAAAATGCTCATAAATCCACCAAAACATCATAGTTCTGACTTAGGTTCTTTCTTCTTAATGTGAACTCATATTTCTGCATAGCTACACAGATACAAAGAAGCCATGCCTTCTAACTTAAAGTGCACTTTAGGAGATAAAAATTAAATGTAGTATATATGAACTACTGTCCAAATGAATTCTCTTTAATTAGAATGATGGAGTGTATAGTATTATTATTATGTGTATGTATTAAAAAGAAGAAAAAAGATTGGGTCACAGAGGTAGCCACTGTTATGGAAATGTATTTGCATTTCTCCTGCCCTTCCAACCAAGGTTCAGAGACAATATGGATGGCAGATGTTTCATAGGAGCACGCAGGAATAGCCAGTAGACCAATAAGTCAATAGGCCAAGGCGTTGGCATAAAGAGGAAGAATGTTTCGCCTATGGTCACATTCTTCCATTTGCTAGAAGACAGTTCCAAACTGGTGCATAGCAGGGAGCTGAGGGCAGGAGTGGCATGAGATGGAATGGTGTCTGAAAGAATCCAGGTAGAGAAGGAGCAGCAAGAACACAGGCATGCCACCCAGGTGTATTCTTCCCCTACACCTATTCTCTCTCTGGTGTTTTATGTCTTTTCATAGCCCTTCAGAGGCTTATCTCATCTGTGCAGACTTTTTGGTCCCTTCTTCTAATAGGTGTGAGCTTCTGGTTCCTAGGGCTTTGCCCATTACACCCAGATGCTCATTTCTAATGCGAGCCTACTTTGTTGTCAGGACTCTGTGCCTCCATGTTTGTTTTCTTTATTTTGTGTTCTAAGGGTACTACAGTGTAGAGGCTACTGTTTTCTTGGAGTCATTCACTATCTCTGATTCTTAAATCTTTTCTATCCCTTCTTTTTCATCAAACATTGAGCCTTGAGATGAGGGATTTGATGAAGATATACCATTTAAGACAGCGTGTTCCAAAATCTTTAACTCTCTGCACATTCTCCAATTGTGGATTTCTGGGTTAGTTTTTATATACTGCAAAAATAAGTTTCTCTGATGAGGGTTTAGCAGTCCTCTGTTTTACAGAGCATTAGTGTTTATAATGTAGGGAAGCTTACTGATGTCTTTCAAAGTCATTTTACTATACTACTTCAGTGGAATAATAGAAGCATTTACTATAGGCCAATGACCAATCAATCTAGCCTCAGGTTTCTGGCCAACTTAACAGGCTTAACAGCATTGTGTATGCATGGAATGTGTCTTAAATACAATTAAATAGTGGTTGTCAGAGGCTATTTGTCTTAGTCTTTCTTCCAAAAGGACTTCATCCTTTACAAAAAGTTGGCCTGTCTCTTTGTTTCACAGTTTCTGTGACTAGAAGCCCTGTCCATGTTGTGTAGAGTTTGTACAATCAGATACCTTTCTAATCAATCTTTTATCTGACTGTAGTAGTGAGCTACTATGCATGTAGCAGAATTCTAACAAATACTGTTTCTATACATGTAAGATGAACAGTATTCTTGGGAAGCCTAAATGGATACTATATATAAAATGTCTGTCAGGTAGTCATCTCTCAGTCAATTGTGGTTACAACCTACCTTCTGTGATATGCTGATGTGATTAAATGATGAAATATTTACTAAAGTATCAAATAAGAATTTGAACACAATCATTTAAATAAGTATAAATACATAGAAAGTCTCTAAAAATTCAGAACATATGAGAAAGTTCATGAGACAAAGTCTCAAGCTGTACATTGTGAAATATTACCTCGATAGAAAAATGCTAACTGGTACTGCAAACATATAGTTTTGAAAAGAACTTTATAACCTTTCAGATTTTAAATTGTGTAACAATTTTTACATAAAAGTTGCCTTTCTATCTCCTTCCTTGGAGGTCTCACTGTTTAAACATAACAGATTTGATAGCTTGTTGGTAAGGTGAGGTCCAGCTTGTCTCCACTAGGTCATCTTCATGTGAATCCGGTGGTTATACGGTTTTGTTCTAGGGATATTTCATTTTTTTAATAACGGTTTTAGCTGACATTCATGGAGAGAATGAATCCTTAGAACTGTGCCACTAGTGAAAGGAAATCCTGTCTAGAGTATGTTTCTTTACAAAGCTGTGTCACACCATCCTTTGGGCCCTCTGCTGGAAAAGTAGAATCAAGTCTCAAATAATGCCTTTTAAATTGTATCCTCTAGTATTATAGATGTAGGACAGTACTGTATCATACCTCTGTGGATGTAAAATAGCTTGTACCTGCTTTATGATACGTAGTAGTGACCGTGCTTTATCAGAGCTGTTTTTAATGATGTTGCTCAGAATGTTTTCTTTCCAGATGATGATTGAGAAGCTAATTTAAAAAAAAAATGGTGCCAGGTACCACAAGAGTAACAGAACTGTGCTGTTTTCTCAGGTTTTGTTTTTTTACTTTTTTTTTTAATGGAGTGTGCTGGATGTCTCTACAGTTTTGTTCAGATGACTGCAGAACCTGGAAAAGCTGTTGCTGCTGTTGATGCATAACACACTGCTATTATTGGTCTTTTTATATAAATATAAATATATATATACAGATATATAATTTGAATTTTTTGAAACTTTACCTGTGCTGTCAACTTTCGAAAAAAGTATCCCCGTTTACTGTGTTGAGTTGGCACTGTACAGAAATTAACAGCCATATTGGTCTAGAAATGTTGAACTTAAGTTTTTTCCATTTGTACAGGGGTAACACACTGTATTAAATATGTAAGGTCTTATATACGTGGGTTTGATTAAAAAAACTAATAAAGTATTCTCTAAATTAAAAAAAAAGTTGCCTTTCTGCTGCTGTGCAATTTGTTGCTTTTTTAAGAACTCTAGAATTCAAGATGAATAATTTCATTTGATCTAAAATTTAAAATGGAAGATGCAGTGGTATTGGAAGAACATAGTTAAGGGAACCAAAGGAAATATAATGCACTCAAAAAACTATTGTTCTTTAAAGCAAATCTGGTTACAAATTTAGGAGTCCTTTTCTTCATGTCCTTTTCATCTGTTTCTCGTCCCAGCTAATGACCTATTTTCAAGTAATTTTTGAGTTATTAATTTATACTATTTTTGCTCAACACTGCAGCTATTAATTTGTATATGGGAAAAGCATTTTCCCGGGAGGAATTTAGACAGGCTTATAAAGTTTTTATTACTAAGCAAATGAGAAAGGGTAAACTCTATCCAAGCCCTAAAACAAAATCTGATATGGTCAATTTTAAAATGAAGAAAGAAGATATAAACATGCTGACATGTAAAATCATTACGTACTGACAAAGTTCACTGTAACCATAAATGGACAGGAGAAGAGTTATTGCATATCAGGGATTGACATACTCGCTCATGTCCTAGAATTGCTTTGATTTTTAGTTGAAATGTTACCTTATTCCAAGTATCTATGGCTGCATACTCTTCAAGCATAACGTGAAATATTTATATGCTTTCCAACATCTGCACTTGTATCCTGAGGAGACTGAATGAATGCTGGGGTTGCTGTGGAAGGGAACCATTCTAACACCTTGCCAGTATCATTTTGTAAATATGTGCAGACTCATCAAGCACTGTAAATCTGACCACTATGTCAGCTAGTCACTTCAGTTTTAGAAACCAATTATTCAGACATCTGGAAAAATAATAAACCTCAAATGCAGAGAGATGGTAATTAGGACCAGAGGTGTATCAGGAATAAAGTGAGAACAACACACACAAACATTGTCCATCTCTTTCACAAGCAGAGCTATATGGCTTTCATTCCTTATGCTATCTCAAAATCTATCAACTGTGATAAAATAAAGCTACATGATAACATTAAAATTTATTTCTACTCAAATAAAAAATAAATCGACACCAATTTGATGCAATCCTTTCCAAATACCAGGAAAAAAACTTCATGTTTCATGAAATCTGCTTAACAACAATACCAGATGATGATATTGCAAAAAGAGAAAAAGAAAAAAAGTCATTCATTCATTAATAATTTAAAAGTAATATGAAATTCATCATGTTCTGATGAATCTTATTCCCAGGATGAAAATTTGGTTCAGCTCTTGAAATTTCACTTAACTGCTAAAGGAGAAATACTCACAAGATAATATCAATAAATATATAAAATATGGCTGACTATATTCAATACTCATTAATTGTTTTAAAAATCATTTGGGAAGGTTGAAATAGAGAATGATCTAGAGCTTGAGAAAGGACATAGGAAAGTTTACACTTTTTCTTAGGAAGGAGATGAAATATGAGTATCTTCACTATCTAAGTGCAAAAAAGTCAGCCATCCAGCTGGAAATGAAGAAATATAACTGTCCCTGTTTGAAGATGTCATTGACACTACAAAACATTCCCAATAATCTTAAAATATTCAGTTAGCTCAGCAAAATTGTAGATTTATGACAAAAGTAAAATAAACAATCTTATTTGTATTTTCAACCATTAAATGTAGATTAAAAAAACAAACTCCATTCATAATTGCTGAAAACATATAGTACATATATATAAACTTGACAAGACAGTCACAGCATCTGTTTCCTGAGAAATTATATAACAAGTAAATAAACATGTTCAAAATTCAAGGAATCCAAACAGGACACGAATAAGCAACAGAGTGAAATGTTGTTAAAGAATAAAATGGAATTCAAGAACAACTAAAGTTATAAAAACTGCACTCAACAAAAAGATAGAAAAACTGAAGAATATCCAAACTGACAGGAAAGTAAAAGAAAAACTCACCAAGTCTAATTTAACAAAAAACAAAAGCCCTCAGTGGACAACCTCAACAAAACAGATTATGTAAAAGTCAGAATATGAGAACTTGAAAACAAGGTGGAGGAATTACATCATTCAATGATAAAACTTTCAAAGCTCATGAACAGAATATGCAAGTTTTTGACACTATTTTAAATGCAAATCTATGAACTAAAGGAATGAAAGAAAGATTTCCAGGTCAAAAATATGCAATATACATCCAATAAAATTAATAAAAGAAAACTACCCAAGCATAGAGAGAGATGTGTCCATTAAAGTACAGAAGGCACACAGACCACCAAATAATGACAAAAATAAATAACAAACTCCTAATGCAATAATAAAATTAAAAACACTCAATAACACAGTAATGAAAGAATTTTAACAGTAACAAAAGAGGAATTAAAAGACATACATAAACCAGGCCCATCAGGAATAATAGCTGATTTCTGAATTTAAAATTTAAGAGCCAGAAGAGCTTGGAACAAGGTGACAAGCCTTGAAATAGTACAGATGCCAACACAGACTACCTTACTAGCAAACAATTTGATTATAATTCAAGGAGAAAGAAAAGCTTTTCAACAGAATAAATAAATTTTAAAAAAGAAGCTAAAATATTTTTTGTTTGGTTGGTTTTTGTTGTCGTTTTGTGTTTTGTTGTTTGTTTTTGTTTGTGTGTGTGTTTTATGGTGTATTGATACTTTTTGTACAAGTGTAGGTACTTGCTGTATATAAATCTCTATAAGCTCATATGCATCTTGCTGTATTAATTCAGAGGACATGTTAGCCTAGTGTCCTCCATGCCTTCTGGATTTTACAAACTTTCTATATCCACTTCCAAGTGATTCTCTAAGCTCAGAGGTGAGGATTTAATGAACACCTCCCACTTAGACTCTCTCTGCATGTAATGTTTAGCTGTGGTTCTCTATATATGTTCCTGTCTGCTGCAGAAGGAAGCTTCTCTGACGAGTATATCAGAATGTGATTAGAGATAGTTTATTAAAAATTTTAGAAGAGTAATGTTTGGTTTTACACTAGTTATCTAGGTTATCAAGTCTCTGGCTTCTGGTCACCTGAGCAGTGTTGGGTATGAGCTCCATCTCATGGAGTGGGCCTTATGTCATATGGTTGGCTACTTTCACAAGTTCTGGGCACACCATTGCCCAGCATCTGCTGTGTTGGGATATAGGCAGGGCATTACATAGGTCAAAGTTTTGTGGCTGGTTTGGCGTTTGTATTTTTCCTTTGGTAACCTAGAGGGTAAGTTACTGTGCCAAAGATACTAGAATGTAGGAGTGAAGGCTTTATATAGGCGATACCTCAACCTCTCATGTTCAATGAGTTATACGGATGTTGTCCTTGGCAGTGGGGTCCCACTGTCAGTTTGTGGAAAGCAACCCATTGTTTTAATTGCCTGGTTGTTTGGAGACATCCAGTTGGACCATTACCATTATCTGAATATGTTGGCTTTTTCCAAGTATGCATTTCCAGCTTCTTCTTTGCAATATTAGGTATCTTATAGGTATATAGATTTATGTTTTGGTTTTCACCTCAGTTTCAATGATCAACATGTCTGTTTCTATGCCGATATTATGTGAATTTCATTAAGATCAGATAGATGATAGGTAGATAGATGGGTAGATAGAAAGATAGGTAGAAAGATAGATAGACAGGTGATAGAGCTAAAAGAAAGGTAGCTATCACACAAAAACAAATTTAAGGCTGTAGATCTTGAGTCTTGATTTTCATCCTTGTAAGAACAGGAATAAGGAAATTGGGGGAGGGAGCATGGCAGAGACCATGAAGATTCCCTGGATTTGGACTCTGGAGACCAGCATTGGAATGCAGATTTAACTTTATTGTTTAGTTCAATAAAATTACAGTTTTTCAACTAATAACATGCAGTAACATAATCAAGTGCCAAACAGCTTTATATCTACTGTCTTGGCAAATCTAATTCACTTGCCCTCGACTCTGCAGAGGAGGAGGTTGATCAACAGTGAGCAGTTTTCCTAAAGACAGGGGAAGGAAGGAGCCATCATAGATCCTGTACTGTGTGTGGAAGATCAAAGACTTCTTGAGGAGTTGCAGGAGACTGTGGTACTTCCCTCTCCACCCCATTTTTCTCTATCAGGTTCACTCCCACATCCCCCACAGTTCCTCCCCCACTCCTTTCTTTATTTCAAGGCTGAGTACTTCTAATAAAAAGGATTTGGTGTGGAGTTGCTGAGCCATTATATGTCTAATGGCCCAGGTTATGAAAAACATAATTCTGCCTCAAACAAGAATTATAGCATAAATGAAAAGGTTTGCAGGGGAAGCAAACCAGAGTATCTTTGACCCTACATCCTTAAGGAATGAAGCCAGTTGGTCCAAGTAATAACATCTACATGAGTAAGATCAATGGGAAGAATATTTTGATGAAGCTGATGAAAGAAAGAAATGAAGAATTCCATGTATCAATTCTATAACTGTAAACTTAATGCTGCCCTACTATTAAGATGTGTTTGATATTCTATTAAGCAGATATTGGGATAATGTGGACCACAATTATCTTGAGCATGATCCCATAGATGATTAATATCATCCTGTAAAAGTACCACTTGATTGTTTAAGTTTAATACACCCAGCTGCAAGAGCTGGTTTACCTGCAACTGTTTATCTAAAGCAGAGGCTGTTGGAGGAAAGATATTGTTAAGAACAGCAGCTGTCTGCACAGAACTTTGTTAAGTTTACAACCAGTGTGGCTGTGGCTACAGCAGCTGAGAGCCCCATCATTATGACAGCAATAATGGCAGATATCTCAAAATTCCTTCTGTAGCAATGTAGGAATGAGGTATAATCAGAAGTCAACAGTGGCATTTATAGGAACCCATATTAGTGGTGGTTCCTGGAGGAGCATGATAGTGTCTCAATTCATGGGACTCCAACAGAGGGAAAGAGTGCAGTCTATCTCTGAACAATTTAACTTAGTACTGGAAGTGTTGCTTTGGATCTAGGTCAGAAAGAAAAAAGGTTTCACACAGGGATGCCCAGTGCAGTTCAAATTGGTGGCTTGTTCCCCATGAGAGGTTCAGTTGGTAGTCCATTGACTCTCTGAAAAAGGTATGGTACGATTTCTTTCAAAGAGGAAGTCATAAAAAGTGCCACCTTAAATAGGGATGAATGCTATATAATCCAAACAGCACCAGGAGCCCCACAGGTACAAAGGGCCTGAAAGTGATAAGAAAGGCCAATAATACTCAATTGTGGGTCTTGTTGGAAAAGGTAAGGCAGAGATTGGTCAGCTGCATTGTGAAAATCTTGGCCCCAGAATGCCACTCAGAAGGCTAGTGGGACTTGAAATTCAGTTGAGAGACATACGATATAAGTAGGTTTCCAGTCTGAACCAAGGCATCATCCCCATGAGAAATACCATGAGTCACGTAGTGAGAAGACCTCCGGGTGAGCAAAAGATATAGAGTTGGCTAAAAGGGAGGAGGAGTTCCTTGAGAATAACAGAAAAGTTCTAATGCCTGCCATTTATAAAAGTGTTCTGGAAAAAAATAATGTGGGACCATAATCTATAAAGGGGACGTAATTGAGAACAGGCCAACATCCCTGGGGCTCACATTGCCAATTAATCCAATTAGAGAAATTACCTATTACTATTTTGGCTTTGAAGTCCAGTGGACAAAGAGTTTCATTTAGGCTAAAACCTACCAGACTCTCTGTAAGAGAGTATGAACCATTAAAGGCTACTTTTAGGGTAGAATTAATTGGGAAAGGTTCTTTCCCATCAGTCACTATTGCTGTACATTACAGGGACTCTTGGATGCCAACTAACAGTGAATATTACCAGTAGATTTCTTACTGCTGTCCATACTGTCCATAAAAGGGAACAGCTTGTGTTTGTGAGTTGGATATTATAATGGTACAAATAAGAAAAAATAGGGTACAGACAGACCAAGGAAGTGATGCAAGAACTTGGCAGAATAAAGACATGTATTATCTGTCCATCATAGTTTTGTCTGTATCATACTTACTCAATAACCCTTCATTTTAAGATTTATTAATCTAAGGTATTGGTATTTGTGTTTTAGTTGAAAACTTATCCAAAAATAACTTAAAATACTCTGCAAACTGGCTTTTTGAACATCCTCTGAGACAGAATTTGACTTGCTTGAGGTGTCTCCAGGTTCTTCATCTTTTCATAATTGTGTTTCCAAGTCTCCCCTGTTATCTGATGCTGACTGCATGTTTTCCTAAGATTATCTACCTAAGTCCTATAATATAAGTAATGATGTATCTAAAATAATGAGGAAACCATTAACTATAAAATTCACAGGTGAAAGCAGCTAACATGAAGTAAGTGTCCATATCCAGGCATGATAAGGAGATCAATACTCCTGAGCTTCTCACATAAGCAAGGCTACTTTCTTTGAACTTTGTGTCCACTTGCCCTCTGTTCTTGTCTACATGTGTGTTGCCTATTTTGATTTATCACAGTATAATAAATTGCACAAAACATACAGAGAACATAAGAAAAATTGTAATTTTTTTACAAAGGATTAAATGAAAGAGAAGTATTATCTATTGCACAGGTTTGCTACCAATTAAGTAGAGAGTAAAATAAGAATCAAATAATGTCAAAATGCATATGTATTTTGGATCCAATCTAGTCTCTGAATGGATTTAGAAGTCAGAATTTCTACCCAGTGAATCATGGACCAGCTTTCTTCCAGATGTCAAGCTTGTTCTGCAATGACCTTAGTTCCCTGTGTGCCTGGCTTCTCTGAGTGGGAAGTGACCCTACCTGCAATGCCCTGTACCACATACATCCACATAATCAGTACAGCAACTCTCCTCTGAGAACATCACTGATAATCACATCCAAATTTCACTGAACATTTGATTTCACACAATTTCTGTCTATACCAAAAAGGATGTTTAGATTTTATTGAGAACCAGTTAAAAAGAAGTAACCATAAAACCCATTTAAAATGCTGAACATTTAAATAATATTGTTTTTAAAATCAGGACACAGGATCTCAGTGAAGACAGTTTCAGAAAGGCCACCCATCTAAACTCTGAAAATTAAATGTGGAAAATGTTATGTGATTGTTTCTTGTCACTAGGCTTTCTTTCTTGTAAGATTTTTTTATTATCTCTTATAATAAACTGACACAATTATCACTGTCTCCTTTCCTCTCCACAATCACTTGTCAGTTGGCAATATTGGTTTTTATGCAAACACTTTCTCAGGGCAGGGGCAAACAGCTTCACAAAAGAATTGTCTGGTAGTTCCTTGGAACACTGCTTGACTCTTCAGGATTATGTTGAATTGTGGTGGAGCTAAAAAAAATAAAAGTAAAAGGGATCATCAAAACTGAGGAGTATTTTTAACGTTATATGCTGAGGACAAAAACATTCTCTTTTCTAACGTACTGTTTCTAAATATCCATCTCTAGGGCTACTAAAACTGTGGAAGCCTGTGTCTTCTTCCAATTCTGAAAAAAACTAAAACTTGAACTTAAGCATACCCTGTCTACAAGACAGAAAAGTGAGAGCCAGCAAAAGGAATCATTTCTAAATCTAGATGTGATCTTATTGTAATTGATTCTTCACTTTTGCTGCTTGCTAGCTGTCATAAATATATTTAAAACTACAACTTGTACTCAAATCATGTATGAAATAATTTTCACACACAAAATAAAATTTGAAATAAATATTTGCATTCATATTAAAAAGAAAAACACACTCCTTAGTACTCAAAGGTCTTGAAACACATAAACATCACTGTTGAAAAAGTCACAGGCAAGTAAAACTTAGCAGTGTAGGAATGAATAGTTAATGGCTGCTTATTCGACTCCTGTGGTGGGATTCTATTCAGAAAATGTTGATGAATATCAATGGGACCTTTAAAGAAAACATCAGTGATCCCGAATTACCCATATGAGCGAAGAGCTTCAAAAGATATTTGAGATGATTGGCAGATCACATCTCAGAGTATCCAGAATTTGCACAGTTCCTATGATCCCTCTCCCACTCACCATTTGCTAACATCATAAATATGATACAGAAAATGCTATTTGGTAAACTGTGTTTGTTGAAAGCTTAATACTCTGGGCAGACAATAAAAATTTTAAAGCTCATCAATAATATATAAGCTGCTAAACTTAATAGCCACTGTATGTGATTAATGGCCATCACACGGATTCATGAAAAGCTTTGGGAGTTCCCACAAACTATCTGCAGTAGATTTCTAGAAAAGTCTAGCTCAAAAATGACCCATGGACCAGCAGGCTTAAACTTCACTTTCAACAGATCAATAAATTCCATGGGGATGTAGAAATAAAATTTTCTTACTTAGAAACAATAAGTGGTAGGGACAGAATGGGAATCCCTACCAACCTGATGTTCACTCCTGTATTAGGAAGGCCAACATGTTTTTTATATAGAAATAGGAGTTCCTAATGTGTTTAGGAGCTACCAATAAAAGTAGATGCCAGGAAAGACAAGAAACCTAGCTCATTTTGCTCAAAATTCTTATTTCACATTTTAATAATTAATAGTCACAGCCACTCTTTTATTTCTTTATATTATATGAGTTAGTGGTTTAGTCATCTTGTTTATCTTCATAAAGAACAAGTTTTTAGATTAGTTGCTCCTTTGTATTGTTTTCTTTCTTTCTATTTCATTAATTTCTACTTTTACTTTTATCTTATTATTTCTTGTCTTTTGGTCTATTTGAGTGTAGTTTTTTCTTGTTTTTCTAAATTCTTACATTGCTCCATTTAGTCATTTATATGTGTTGTTTTTCTTTTATTCAATGCAGGTACTTAAAAGAATACACTTCCCTCTTGGGGTTACTATTAATGTATTCCTGGTTTTTATTGGGTTGTACCTTCATTATCATTTAATTCCAGGTTTTTAAATTTTTACTTTCTTGTTTTTTTTTTTTTACTGATTCAATATTAAGTAATGTGTCTTTTTTTTTTTTTTTTTTTTTTTTGGTTCTTTTTTTCGGAGCTGGGGACCGAACCAAGGGCCTTGCGCTTCCTAGGCAAGCGCTCTACCACTGAGCTAAATCCCCAGCCCCGTAATGTGTCTTTAAATCTCCATAAATCTATGCAATTTCCAAAGATTGTTTATATTCATTTTAAGATTCACAGCATTGTGCTGACATACAACAGACACTTATTTCACTTTTTTCTGAATTTGGCAATATTTGTTTAGTATCTTAGTATGCGTTTTATTTTAGAGAAGCATCTATGGGCTGATGGGTAAAGTGTATATTTCCTAGGTTTGGGTGAAATATTTTGTAGATATTTGTTTGGTCCATTTTATATGCAAAGTAATTTAACTCTGAAGCTTCTCTGTTTATTTTTTTCCAAATAACATATTTATTGGAAAGAGTGGTCATTGATATCACCTACTATTTTTGGTTTTATGTTAGTCTGTGTCTTTAAGTACAACATGCTTTTTGAAACTGAGTGCAACAGAATTTGATACACAAATTTTATACTTGTGTTGTCTTCTTGGTTAATTTCCATTCTTTTTTGTCTTCTGACTAGTTTTACTTTGCAGTTTGGTTTTTGGTAAATATTAAGATACCAATATTTGTTTGCTTCCTGGTCCCATTTGCCTAGAATACTTTTTCCTCACCATTTTACTAAAATGATGATTTATTTAAAGCTAAGTTTAATCTCCTATAGAAAAACAGAAAGATGGATTTAGTTTTTTCTTGATTATAGATTCTTCTTTTATACACACATCCTAACTTCAAGTTCCCTTTCATTCACTCTTGCTAGCTACTTCCTCACCTCTCCTTTTCCCAGTATCCACTCCCCCTCTGCTTTCTCTTCAGAAAACAGCAAGCTCCCAAGAGCTAACAGCCAAACAGGACAAAATAAGATACAATAAGGCAA
Organism: Rattus norvegicus; assembly: GCF_021556685.1. Taxonomy (NCBI): domain Eukaryota; kingdom Metazoa; phylum Chordata; class Mammalia; order Rodentia; family Muridae; genus Rattus; species Rattus norvegicus. Next base: position 16,983,243 of record NC_141538.1, read on the forward strand.
GACAAAAGCCCTCATATCAAGGCTAGATAAGGCAAGTCAATAGGAGAAAAAGAATCTCAGGAGCAAGCAGAATAAGTCAGACTGACTTCCACTGTTAGAAGAAAAATACCAAACTAAGCAAATTAACAGCCATAGCATATCACAGAGAACGTGCTCCACACCCATGTAGGCCTTGAGTTTGCCATTTTAGTCTCTGTGAGCCCAAGTAAACTCTGATTAGGAGATACAATGGGCTACGTTCTCCTGGTGCCCTCCATTTGTGTGACTCCTACAACACTCCATAACCTTACCTGGGTTCCCTGAGCTACAAGAGGAACCATCCAATGTAGACATATAAATTAGACTTTCCCTCCCTCCCTCTCTCTTTCTCCTCTCTCTCTCTCTCTCTCTCTCTCTCTCTCTCTCTCTCTCCCTCCCTCCCTCCCTCCCTCCCTCCCTCCCTCTCTCTGCATAAGATATAGCTGTGGGTTTCTGCTTCTGCTGTTGGGGGAGAAAGCCTCTTAACTGACTATTGGATAAGACATTCATTTATGAGTATAGCGGAAGGAATATCATTAGCAATGATTTCATTGTTTAGTCTTTGTTTGGTTTTGGTTGTTTGTTTGTTTGTTTGTTTGTTTTTTAATATAGTGAATGGTTCTATGCTAGGTTCCCTGGGATATTCTATCTCTACTTCCACTGCCCAAGCACATGTTGTAGTCCACGTTGACTTTGTTTCTTAGTCCACTCAGCTAACAAATGTTGTCTTGACTTGAGAATTCAGGTCAGTGATATTTGACATTGACGAAGAACCAGTTGCAGGCCTGCAAGATCCAAGAACACACAGACTCGGTTCACTCATGTCTCAAGAAAATGAATGCCAAAGATTTTCCTGAGTACACAGAATATATACCCCAACCAACCATTGAGTGAAAGCACAATGGAGCAACAGAAACTGAAACTAAAGCTGAGACCAAAAGATCTAGTGTTCAGGTGTTAGCTACCCCCTCTGGTGGACAGGAAGGCGAGGGTGTTCATTCAAGAGAACAAAGGCTTTCACATGCATCAGTGATGCTCAGCAGGGGTCAAACACTGACAGACTCAAGGAGGGTCCAACAAGTCCCCCTGTTTTATTTTTATTAAGCAGCACCTGTCTTAGGATACTTTGGGGTTCCAACCTCTTGCCCATCTCTGAGAAACTCTGCCAGTCTCAGAGCCCTCTGTCTTAGGTGAGAATTAGTCCCAAAGAGTTGCCTGTCTTTGGCTGTTTCTTGCAAAGGCTGTGCCAGATTTGGGCAGTGGGATTGTCTCCTGCCAAGGACAACAACACCTGCTTAGTCACTGCCCAAGACTGGGAGTGCTGTTTGCACATGTGAAAAGAAGCACAAGGCCAACTACTGTGGTACCCAAGGGCCATAACACAAAGGGCCGTAATCTGTTCATGTAAAAGCACTGACTGCTGAATTAAATTTAGAATTTCCAATTGTCAGCAACTTCTCTTGAAAGTTTTTCCACTGTGCTTGCTTTAACATCAGATTGAAAGAAGGCAATCCCACACAATGCAGCCACAGTGGGTGTAGCAGCAAAGATGTCAAAGTCTCTTGACAGTTAAGGATCAGCCGACCATCTCCTGAAGGACCAGCAGGCAATGGAACTATGTCTGATACCATACAACCATGGCAGAGATCCCTGGTCCCCAGCAGCTTCATGTAAATGGCATTCCTGCAAAGAATAGTCAACACTATCTACACCATTAGCACCATTTGGGTGACACAAAGATCATCAGTACATTGTTCCAAACGTATAAATCCTCTTGAATACTCAAAACATTAACATTTTTGCTAAAGGCTTAACAAAAGTCAAAGCAATAGTGTTGTAAGTTAAATACCTATATCACTATAATCAAACCCACTGTCTTATAGTTTCTATTTAAAACTTGACTCACTTCTTCCAATATTTATAAGCCTTTTACAGAATATCAAGGTCCTCTAATACTCACAAGCAATAAAACAAAGGCTTGTATATACAGTAACAAAATTAGAAAGTGTACAATCAATATAACTTACATTAAATATTTTACTAACATTTGTTCAAAATCTAGATCCTGTATCAGTTTTCCCACTGTGAATGTAACAAGAGAGTTGTGAACTTTTAAATGTCTCTGAAAATGTCCAGAACCAATCTTCCAAATGAAAACTGTTATTTCCAATATTGGATTGACAGGTTGATGATTGAGTCAGAATAACTTGTCACATTAAAGGAAAGAGAAGAGTCATAACATCTCTTTGATTTTCTGAAGGCATTTTCTATTGTCTCCATGTTCTCTGTCCCACAAGGTCTGAAAGCTTGAAGTAGGGCAGCTTGTCTGGAATATAGGCAAGTAAAGATGTGTCAGGAACATGTATCCAAAACAGCTTCTCAGTCACTATTGTTAAGGCACTCAAAAAGCTCACAGGTCAACATCATTCTTTGTCCTAGCATCAGCATGTCTCACCAGCCACTCTGGCAGCTAGTACACTCCTGCAGCGTCCTGTAGGAAAAACACAAACATGCCCTCTTCCTCATACAAAATACCTGAACAGGATCATGCCATATGCCAATATGTGAATCCTTTCATTTCACCTAGGTATAAGTATGCCTAGTTGTAGGGTTCCGTAAACACTCAGAGTTCCTTTGCATCCAAATTTTAAAATTTAAAATAAGAGCATTATTTAAATAATTGTATGGCATTCAGGGATATAATGCCCCATTTTTTTATTTTTAAGATAATGTTTTAAAATTTTATATTATCTTGTCCCTGAGAACTATAAGGAATCTCAATAATATGGGTAACATCTATTTGTCAAATATTTTAGACTGTAACCCTCTTGGGTTAACTCTCAAATTAGGAAAGGAAATAAATGGGGCACACTGTGGACATTGACTATTTGGGCTGCTTATTCTTTAGTTACTCTATTGTGAAACCTTAAAGAATTAGCATTAAGATGAAATTTTCTATGCATCTGTAAAGCTTATCATAGGCAGTATTACTCATCAACAAATAATAACACGGAGACTGAGTATAAGAATCAGCCAACTCATTGCCTTGTGCTAAGGGGCCAAGTAACATGGAATGCCCTCTTATATGGCCCACAAAAATAGATTTCTGACACTGTCATAGCACAGCCTATACTTGTAATAAACAGGTACAAGTGAACAGAACAGGAGCAACAAAGGCATGGTCTCAAGGGATGAAATAATCTGAGACACATGCACACTATCAGTGTATATGTTATAATATTTTTTGTGAAACATAACCAAAGCTAGTTGTAAAGTTTTAAATTCTGCTAGCTGTGCAAAATAATTAGGAATTTTTATAGTCTCTACCTTCCCTTCAGACACTACCGTAGCACTTCAATTGGAGGGAACATCAGTAAATACTAAATGAGCCTTTTATAAAGGGGAATTAATAATAATTTGTGGAAAAATTACTGGATGCATTTTAAAAAACTGACAAAACATACTATCAGGATAATGATTATCAAACTGGCTAGCAACAGTGCACATTAAAATAGCCCAATCTGTAAATCCCTGGGCCAAACCTTGTAGCTGTTCTTTGGTATAATGAGTGATAATCAGATCTGGTTCCTTACCAAAATTCTGTAAGCTAATTTTTTGAGCTTTGAGCAGTAATTGGGCAATGGCCTGAGGATGATTCTCCACTATTTTGCAGGTGAAGCTTGTCCATCTTGACAAAATAGCCCAGTTGGGGAATGAGCAGATAATGAACAATATGAATTTGTGGATACTTCTGCCTCAAAGGCTTTAGGCCAGAGGCTACATACTCCTGACACATTGTAGGACTATTGGCCATTCCCAGCAGTAACATAACTCAATGATAGTGATGAGAAGGCTTCTGAAAATTTTTGGAAGGAATGCTAAAAGCAAATCTCTCACAATCTTTAGGATCTAGTGGAATGGTAAAGAAACGATCCTTTAAATCAATAACTATCATATGTCAATTTTTTGGTATAGGAGAAGGGAGACCAGGCTGAGTAGGTCCCATAGGTATCATTGTTTTATTAATTTCCCTTAAATCTTGTAATAATATCCATTTTCCAAACTTTTTCTTAATCACAAAATGGGTGTATTCTAAGAGGAAGTAAGTAGAAAGAACAATATGAGCAGCTTGTAACTGTTCCTGTGCTAATCGATGTACTGCCTCAAATTTTTCCTTGGACAGGGGCCACTGTAGAATTCATACCTGATCATTTAATTTTTAGGTGATGGGCAAAGTTTTAACGCAAGGAAGCTTATTGTCAGTGACCCTTAGGATAAATTTTCCAAGCCTGTTTTATTATGAGAATGTTTAATTATTTTTAGATCTTTACTTCCATTATGAGGTTTGACTTGTAAATTTTTGTCCAATCTTCTCCCTGGGACGAAGCCTTGTTTTCTCATCCTGTTTTATACAGGCTGAGTTGTCCGTACAGTCCTCATATCATTGAGTTATAACTCATCCTCACAAGTTGTATTTATTTTAAAACAAAAGGCTAAAACCATCCCTTATGTCCTTCCTCATTTCTCCATATAAAAACCTTGTTGCTTTTTTGAGGAGCTATAGCTGTCCCCACTTCTTGTAAAGTATGCAATAAATGATTAATTACACTTTTAGTTGTTTCTCTTGTTAAACCAGTTGTAACCAGAAGGTCTGAAAAAGTGTCAATAGTCACAAATAAATCTAGAAATATCATATTATTGTTTCTAGCTATTACTATTTTGATGCTATAAAGAATGAGATTGTCTAATTGTCCCTATGTGAGGTCCAAAATCTGCCTGGTATATAATTCTATTGTGTCACTGCTGAGGCAATCCAGTCTGAGTTCTTAAATGGCCTATAAAGGAACAGTACATTCTCTTAAATCAGTTGTATTAACATAAATAATTGGAAAATCCGAAGGTTAGCAGTATCTAAAAAAGGAAAAATTTTAATTAATTGCAAACCATAAGCAACATATTGGCTATCAGTATACAAATTGAAAGCTTGATTTTTCAACATCTTAAGAACAGCAGCTACAGCATGTAATTCAATAATCTGTGTTGAACCAGGGGGAAACTCAAGAGAATAAACGTGATCCAATTACATGTATTGCCTTCTCATTACATAACCAATTTAATTGCTGTTTGGAATAAGGTATGTTTCATCAGGTTCTTTTTCAAAATACTTCCATGACTCAATCTTACAATTTTGTACATCTAGCTTCTGTAAAGTCATTCAGTCCCTCCTCAGTTAATTGTCTGGGGGAAGAGAATTTGCATCTCCCTTGGGGGATTTCAAACAAAGACTTAAGTCCTCCTGTGGTGATCTTAAGGTGAGGTCTTAGCCAATTAACATATCTTAGAAGCTTTTAAAAGTAATTTAAAGTAAACTATCTTTTCTTACTTGAATTTTCTGTGTCACAATTTATTTAGGATATAACTGATGTCTCAAATATTATAAAGTATATTGCCTTTGAATCTTTTCTGGAGCAATATCTACTCCCCAAATTTTAAAAGATTGTTGTATGAGAGCAAAGGCTTGTAGTAAAATGCCTTTGGAGGAATCAGTTAATAAAATATCTCTATGAAGAAACAACATAAAAACAATCTTTTAAATCTATAATAATTCTATATATATTTCTTGAAATAGCATTTGGAGTAAGTAAACAGGCTGTAATGCTCTTATACATTGCACAGCCTCATCAACCCAACCCTTAGTAACTCTTGTAACAATCTCCACCTATTGGACTTTTTTTTAAATTACAAATAAGTGTGAGTTAGAAATCTTTAAGTTTTCCTTATAACACCAGAGCACAACCACAACTTTGGAAAGCAAACCTCAACCTCCAAAAATCTATTCTCCAAAATCCAGTCTCTTCAAAACACCAAGTCCATTCCTCATGCTGTAAAGTTTGTCTTCCAATTCTTGCATATGAATGCACGATGGAGCAGGCTCTAATACCTCAACAAAGAGATATTGCCCTAAATTCTTTTATAAGTCTGGTTTACATAAAAATATTATCCCAATTTATGCCTGTTTCCCTGGGTTGGCTCATGCCACGTGTTGTCTAGAATAACTCCAGTTTTAAACTAACTTTCTGTTACCAGTATTACAAATTTTTGACCATAACCAATAACTTAAAAGCCAGTAATCTATAACCAGGACATCTAGAGCATATTATACATTTAAAGCCAATCAGAAACAAAAAATGAAGTGGCTACACATATCTTTAATGTTTAAACAAAACATCATTTTTACATTTTCTAGCTGTAATTTTAAGAGAAGCACCTTGTCACCTGTTGAATCCAATAATCACAGTCAGAGATTCTTCTAAGAGAAACAGCTATCAGCTGCATTACCATAGAAGCTGTGAAGCTGCTGGAGCCTTTAAGATCTGCTTCTGCAAACATTCAGCCCCCTGTGGGGGGCAGGGGCTTCTCCAGCTGACCTAGGCTCCTAGCTACAGATGTAGGGCAAAGGCCAATTGAAACTCCTTTTTATTTGTTTGTTCCTTTCTTGAAAGGAGTTAAAACTAAATAAAGGGGTGAACCAACCAGCATTTAAAGTTTTAACCATTTTTTCTTTTAAACATGAAACAAAAAACATTCAAGCCATGAGAAGCAAAAACCACAGACATGGACTGACAGACATGGACTGACAGACATGGACAGCTTGGTGCACCAAGGACAGACAATAGACATAGAGGGAAAGAGCTAGATGGTGTCGTACACATAAGGGATGCAGATTTCCTTCCTAAAGGACCCAGAACCAGAAATAAGCACCTCTCCAATAGGAGCCAGCAAGGAGGCTCCCACCTTCCTTCTGTCCCTAGGAGAGCGCCAAAAAAGCTTAAGCTCATTTTCCTTCTCTTTCTCCAGTGCATCCATGGAGAGTCCGGGAGGACTGTTTTTCTCAAACCCATTCTCTCTCATGTCTAGGGTGTAAACTGTCTCTACTCAGGCGGTTGATGGTTCTGAGACAACAGTACCAGTCAGTTAAGACAACTGGTGAGACCAAATACGAGACTTGATATCGAAATTCTAAGATTAGAATTACTTAGTAGAAGAAGAGGGGAATGAAAAGAAAAATTATATAGACTTAAGGTTTAAAAATAAAAAATTAAAAGAATAAGTTTTAAAATCCAGACAGGGCGGGGCTCGCCCTACAGCCAGGACTGACAGGCCATAAAGATGCAGAAGGGCACCTCCCCCAGCTTACTCAGAGTCACACCTTAACCAGATGTCCTTCAAACCCTGATACGCCCCAGTCAGCACATACTCTTCTGCTGTGTTGTCTGTTTGAATGAGCCAATCACTTATAGCCGCGCCAAAAATTAGCCAATTGTGTATAACTGCGCCAAACCCCCTAGCCTTCCCTATATAAACCCCTGACTTTTGAGTTTCGGGGTCAACACCTCTGTCTCCTGCGTGGGGTATGTGTCGGCCCGGAGATCCCCATAATAGATCTCCATAATAAACCTCGCCTTTGCTTATTACATCCAAAATGGTCTCTCTGTGTCTGGGGTCCTCGATTTCCCAAGACTTGAATAAGGGACTCTCTCTGCATGGGATCTTTCAACACATATACAAAAACACTTAACCATTATTACCTTGTCCCTTTTTACAAGGTTTACTCACCACTGGCCCAAATCTTTATTTTTCTTTGCATGTGCTTTCAATTCCCGCAGTCTCCTTCTGTATCCTGCTAACTGAGGCCTTTCTTGGCTCATTTTTCCCCAATATGTCCCTCCTTCTTTGCTGGCTGGCTTCCTGGGATGATCTTGTCAAGTACTCTCTACCTGACCTCAGTGGGACCTCTGTTTGATGATACCTCTATCATCAGGACACTGAGAAGCAGGTGCAGGCCTGCAAGATTTAAGAAGAAACACACAGACTCAGATCACTCACGTTTCAAGTAAATGAATGCCAAAGCTTTTACTGGGTACACAGAATATATACCCCAACCACTGAATGGAAGCATAGTGGAGAAACAGAAACTGAAATGAAAGCTGTGACCAAAAGATATAGCATTCAGGGGTTAGCTACCTTCTATGGTGGACAGGAAGGCCAGGATGTTCCTTCAAGAGAACAAAAGTTATCACATGCATCAGTGAGGCTCAGCAAGGGGCAAATACTGACAGAGTATAGGAGGGTCCAACATGACATTATTACTGAAACGTGAGTGCAGAAATTATTTCATTTGGGTTTTTGATTGATTGATTGATTGATCAGTTCCATTTCATGTTTCAGCAAATATAGCTTTATTTATTTCTGTACCCTTTTTGCTGCAGTTATTCCTTTCTCTGACCCAACATACTGTATTCTGTATTCTTTCTGGAATAACTTGCTGGTCATGTATTCTTTTATATTCATACACACACATATATGTATATGTATAACTATATATATATGTGCACATATATGTATGTATAACACATTTTTTCTTTTCCTTCAACGGTAGCAGATGTTTCTGCTGGGTACAGTAGACAAAGTTGATACCTATTGGTCATTTAGAACATAAAGAACATTGTACCAGGATCTTCTGGCTTTTAAATATTTCATTGAGAAACCCAGGTGCTCTTTTGGTGGGTTTTCCTTTTTATGTAACCTGTGGTTTTTCTATTGTAGTTTTTGATACACTTGATTTTTTTTTGTTGTTGTTGTTTTACATTGAGTTTTTTTCATATTTTGATAAAGTTTATTTTTGAGCCTAGAAAGAGGCAAATTTCTAAAGTAAGAGCAATACAGAATGTTTTAAAATATTTTAGTAGTTTTTGCTTTTTTACTTAAAACCACCTTGTGTTTTGATGTCTGTGAGTAAAATGGACCTAAATAACAATTCTCTGAACTTAGGGTTCAAAGCCTGAATATTTTCAATACTTATTTTGAGCATATAGTAAAACAAAGGCAATTAATTTTTTTGGACACTCCTTTTCTGCTCAGAGATTAGCAATCATAAATGTCACACTATTCTGACACAAATAATAATCAAATGGCCCACATAAGCAGCTAGAAATCAGAAACCATCATAAGGCAAGCCAGTAGAATTCATCATTAATATAAAACAATACCTATGTTAATACATGTGTGCATTAGGCTCCCATAGAAATGTGTTAATATTTTTACTCAAGAAAGTCTTACTACAAAGAATTCATGTGATTAACTTAAGAAAACTGTAGGGGGAAAGAAATGGCCTGACATGGTACCAAGCAAAGGAGCCCATCATCACATGATGACATCAAACAAACAGAAGCGAGTTTTCTACCACCATCTAACACTCCTCAAATGCTGATCTCAGGTTGTCTGGAGTTCTTCTGCTCAACCCCTTGCTTAAGAAAGTTACATTTATGCAACAGCAGGGTATGGTAATCATATTTACTCTGACTGAAAAACACTGGAAAAACATATGTACAGCCACAGTGACTTTAAGCAAACTCAATACCCCTAAAAAATGGGAGTCACAATGAGTCAGTAAGGAATAGTATTCAAAACATTACATGGTATAGTATGATTTCTGAAGGAGGAAAACTCCACTAATCTTCAATGGAAAAGACTATTAGGAACATTGGGATGCTGGTTATCAAAGTGGTTCCCCAAGATATTAACTGTAATAAATTCAAAGTCCACACTAGCTTGTATCACCTCAGTTTAATAATCCAATAAATGACAAAAAAGAAAACAATGAAAACAGTGTCACATAGCATAACAATTTTATTTGGCTCCCTCTGGACAAAATCTTCAGTCTTCCCATGGTTTTACCTACAAATCCAGTTGTAGAATCAAATTGTGAATCCATTTCAGCTAATAGTTTGTTCTGAATTTTGATTTCATGGCCTATCTCAAAGGAAAGAGATTTTATAGCTGTTACTTTGCTTCACAGACTTTCAGTAAGTCTGTCATTCTCTTCTTCATAAGCATTATATCCAGTATTGGCATAGCCATAGTTCCCATAGCTGCCAGGAGGTGCTCCATCATCACCCAGACCTGCATGTCTCATACTGCCAGGAAAGGGAGAGGCAGGCAAGGAGGAGTGGGTAAAAAAGTGCCAGGGTCACTGGATCTTGGCTTCAGTCCCAGAGCTCCTCATAGAACGAACATTTTGCCTCAGAGCACCACGACATCAGTAAAGTCTAAACCTATATTGAGTGTTTTAACTTTAATAATTTTCAGGGCTTTTTTTCTGGCCATATTTGTTGTTCTGTATGCTTCCTGTAACAATGTGGACATGTTTTACCTTCATAAAGAGAACTTCTATGATCTCCTTGAAGACCTGTTTTATACCATTGACCAGGGATTCTTACCCTTCACCTTACTTATGATTAAAAGATTCAGATATTTCTGAATATTTTCTTATAATTTTACTGGTGAAGTCTGATTAATTTACATTATATTTAAGTCCTAAACTACTGATTACTACTGGATACACTTCGCTTGTAAATCTGTGTCCTGAATTTTCTACTTGAGATGTTGAGAATTTCAGTGTCATCTTCATTTCAACCTGTGTTCTTTATACTCTTCCGCTTTATTAAGTTTATTTTGCAAATCCTTGATTTCTTAGGCATCACCCAGGTAGTTCTTTTTTATCCCCTGAGGTTCATCAAACAACTTATACAAATTGTCCTTAAAGTCCTTTAATTGTTTAGTGACACTTAAAATTGTTATTTTAGATTTGGTGTTCTTGGACTCATAAAAGTAATTCTCATTGGAGAATTTGTATAGGATTAATGTGTTTATTGAGGGGAGTCATATGCTCTTGACATTTTTCATGTTGTTCATGTTTTTTGTGATGAGACCTGAGCATTAGAAGCAGTAAAAGTGAAAGATGCATAAAATAAATGGAATAAACAACATGAACAGACTTAAAAACAATAATTAAATAATCACTTCAACAGGTGCATAAAAAGCTTGATAAAATCCTTCCTGTTTTCAGGATAAAAGCCCTAAAGTGGACAGGACTAGTTAGAATATAATAAAATCTACATATGAAAAAAATCAAGGTTAAACAACTTGAAGCAATCCTCGAGAAATCCGGACTGAGACAGGGCTATCCACTCCTCCCTCCCCTTGATATTATGCTCAAAGCAATAGAAGGAGCAATAAGGTAATAGAAAGAAAATAAAGGGATACAAATAGAAAAAGAAGTTAAAATATCCTTAAGTATGATTTGAATTTATGTTTGAACTTTTAGTCAACTTTTATAAAAAGAAAATTCCTTGGAAAAACCATGTGATCTCCTCCCCTAGAAAAGGTACCAAAAGGGGTGAGGGAGGTAGGAATGATTAAGTAACATGGCATTTTATTACAGAAGAAAAGAGCAAAATTAGGAGTAGAAAGAGCAAAAAAGAGTAACTTAGGAATTAAAAGAGCACAAAGTCTGATAGATATTTCCTTTATTCTATTTATTTATTTATTTATTTATTTATTTATTTATTTATTTATATTTCAATTAGAAGCCTTTTCTAAAGTGTCTCTTTCTTTTCTTTTCCTGCAAGTGACTTTCTGTAACTGAAAACTAGGTAATAACCTTCAGCCTTAAGGCCTGAAACAGAAAGGACCCACAGGGAAAAAACAAAAAACAAAAAAAAAAAAAAACAAAAGAAAAAATAAACAAAAGGGCCTCTTTACATAATCCCCTGCTGTTAAGGGACAGGTCTTAATTCTATAGCTCCTGGCTTCAGAGTAAATTCAAGACAATATAGGTAAACCTTATTATTATTCAAAACAATAGAGGGAACAATAAGGTAATAGAAAGAAAGTAAAGGGATACAAATAGAAAAAGAAGTTAAAATATCTTTACATATGATTTGAATTTATGTTTGAACTTTTAGTCAACTTTTGGTTAGGGTTAGGGTTAGCAACCCTAATTTCTACCTAGACCAAGTCTTGCTCCCACTCAAGCTCTTTCCCCTTGGCTACCTTGAAGAGGTACTCCTCAATCCTGAAACAGTGGCCAGAAATTTTCCACTGACCTCAGTTTTGTCAGATATTGGAACACAGAGAAGACAAAATAACAGAGACATACAGGCTTATAATTAGAGGACACAACACAGTCTAGGCAACTACAGTATAGCACAGAAATTATAACAGTTGAGTAAAATTACCATGGAGAAGTCTGCTTGCAGGAGGCAAGTGGCAGTATCAGGACAGCTCTACAGAATGGGCTAGGAAGAAAGCTCAGTGGTACAGTGAGTGCTTGCCCTACAAGTACAGGCCTGTGTTCAATTTGGAGAACATGATTTTTTAAAATGCTAAGTATGCTAGTTTGTGTTATCAATCTCAGCAACATAGGGAGAGACAGCTGGGTCCCTAGGGCTTACTAAATAGCCAATCACCTTACTTGCTGAGCTCTGGGCCAGTGAGCGACCATCTGAAAAAACAACAACAATAACAACAACAGCAGCAACAACAACAACAACAACAACAACAACAACAACAACAACAACAAACAAGCTGCACTTGCATTTATGCACATCTTCACACGTGGTAGACCCACACATGCATGAATGCACGTGTACGCTTGAATGCACACACACACAAACACACACACACACACACACACACACACACACTAAATACTAATTGAAATAAAGAATGATTGTAAAAATCGGCTTCTGGAAATGAAAACATAAAGGAAGTAGAAATTTAACTGTAATCTGACAAAGCAAACGCTTGGAGGCTTGAGGAAGAAAGGCATAGAGGACACCTTTGAGATTTCTTGATAACTTTAGAAATGTCATTAGGGATAGCAAAGACTGGATAACAAGGGTTTGTGCCCACATATTATCCTCAAAAATGTAAAGAATACATGTGAAAAGAAATATAAACAATAAAGAAATTAACAAAAATCAATGAAATGAATAATAATTATCAAAGCTGAATGTTTAAAAATTCTTTTAAAAGTAAGGACAATTCAAATGGAGATGGAAAGGAAAAAATATAACCAGGAAAGAGAGAGGACAGGTGAGCATGAGAAGCATCATATGCAAGACATTAAAAAATAAGAAAAAGGGAAAGAACTTCAGCAGACTTGAATATACCTCTGAGTTGGAGTAATCTGCAGTCACTTGCGTGGGGAAGCTATCGAGAAAATCCTGGATTCATCAAGTAAAGGATATGAGAGATAGAAGGGTTTTTTGTTTGTTTGTTTGTTTGTTTGTTTGTTTTTATTAACTTGAGTATTTCTTATATACATTTCGAGTGTTGTTCCTTTTCCCGGTTTCCAGGCAAACATCTCCCTCCCCATCGGTGTTCCCCTCCCCATCCTCCCCACATTGGCGCCTTCCACCCAACAATCTAGTTCACTGGGGGTTCAGTCTTAGCAGGACCCAGGGCTTCCCCTTCCACAGGTGATCTTACTAGGATATTCATTGCTACCTATGAGGTCAGAGTCCAGGGTCAGTCCATGTATAGTCTTTAGGTAGTGGCTTAGTCCCTGGAAGCTCTGGTTGCTTGGCATTGTTGTTCATAAGGCGTCTCGAGCCCCTTCAAGCTCTTCGAGTTCTTTTCTGTTTCCTTCAACGGGGGTCCTATTCTCAGTTCAGTGGTTTCCTGTTGGCATTCGCCTCTGTATTTGCTGTATCCTGGCTGTGTATCTCAGGAGCGATCTACATCCGGCTCCTGTTGGCCTGCACTTCTTTGCTTCATCCATTTTGTCTAATTGGATGGCTGTATATGTATGGGCCACATGTGGAGTAGGCTCTGAATGGGTGTTCCTTCTGTGTCTGTTTTAATCTTTGCCTCTCTCTTCCCTGCCAAGGGTATTCTTGTTCCCATTTTAAAGAAGGAGTGAAGCATTCACATTTTGATCATCCGTCTTGACTTTCATTTCTTCTAGGCATCTAGGGTAATACAAGCATTTGAGCTAATAGCCACTTATCAATGAGTGCATACCATGTGTGTTTCTCTGTGATTGGGTTACCTCACTCAGGAGGATATTTTCCAGTTCAAAACATTTGCCTACTAATTTCATAAAGTCATTGTTTTTGATAGCTGAGTAATATTCCATTGTGTAGATGTACCACATTTTCTGTATCCATTCCTCTGTTGAAGGGCATCTGGGTTCTTTAGAGCTTCTGGCTATTATAAATAAGGCTGCGATGAACATAATGGAGCACGTGTCTTTTTTATATGTTGGGGCATCTTTTCGGTATATACCCAAGAGAGGTGTAGCTGGATCCTCAGGCAACTCAATGTCCAATTTTCTGAAGAACCTCCAGACTGATTTCCAGAATGGTTGTATCAGTCTGCAATCCCACCAACAATGGAGAAGTGTTCCTCTTTCTCCACATCCTCGCCAGCATCTGCTGTCACCTGAGTTTTTGATCTTAGCCATTCTCACTGGTGTGAGGTGAAATCTCAGGGTTGTTTTGATTTGCATTTCGCTTATGACTAAAGATGTTGAACATTTCTTTAGGTGTTTCTCAGCCATTCAGCATTCCTCAGCTGTGAATTCTTTATTTAGCTCTGAACCCCATTTTTTAATAGGGTTATTTGACTCCCTGTGGTCTAACTTCTTGAGTTCTTTGTATATTTTGTATGTAAGGCCTCTATCTGTTGTAGGATTGGTATAGATCTTTTCCCAATCTGTTGGTTGCTGTTTTGTCCTAACCACAGTGTCCTTTGCCTTACAGAAGCTTGGCAGTTTTATGAGATCCCACTTGTCCATTCTTGATCTTAGAGCATAAGCCATTGGTGTTTTGTTCAGGAAAATTTTCCCAGTGCCCATGTGTTCCCGATGCTGCCCTAGTTTTTCTTCTATTAGTTTGAGTGTATCTGATTTGCTATGGAGGTCCTTGATCCACTTGGACTTAAGCTTTGTACAGGGTGATAAGCATGGATCGATCTGCACTCTTCTACATGTTGACCTCCAGTTGAACCAGCACCATTTGCTGAAAAGGCTATCTTTTTTCCATTGGATGGTTTTGGCTCCTTTGTCAAAAATCAAGTGCCCATAGGTGTGTGGGTTCATTTCTGGGTCTTCAATTCTGTTCCACTGGTCTATCTGTCTGTCTCTGTACCAATACCATGCAGTTTTTTATCACTATTGCTCTGTAATACTGCTTGAGTTCAGGGATAGTGATTCCCCCTGAAGTCCTTTTATTGTTGAGGATAGTTTTAGCTATCCTGGATTTTTGTTATTCCAGATGAATTTGCAAATTGTTCTGTCTAACTCTTTGAAGAAGTGGATTGGTATTTTGATGGGGATTGCATTGAATCTGTAGATCGCTTTTGGTAAAATGGCCATTTTTACTATATTAATCCTGCCAATCCATGAGCATGGGAGATCTTTCCATCTTTTGAGGTCTTCTTCAATTTCTTTCTTCAGAGTCTTGAAGTTCTTATTGTACAGATCTTTTACTTGCTTGATTAAAGTCACAATGAGGTACTTTATATTATTTGGGTCTATTATGAAGGGTGTTGTTTCCCTAATTTCTTTCTTGGCTTGTTTCTCTTTTGTGTAGAGGAAGTCTACTGATTTATTTGAGTTAATTTTATTCTCAGCCACTTTGCTGAAGTTGTTTATCAGCTTTAGTAGTTCTCTGGTGGAATTTTTGAGAACACTTAAATATACTATCATATCACCTGTAAATAGTTATATTTTGACTTCTTCTTTTCTGATCTGTATCCCCTTGACCTCCTTCTGTTGTCTGATTGCTCTGGCTAGAACTTCAAGAACTATATTGAATAAGTAGGGAGAGAGTGGGCAGCCTTGTCTAGTCCCTGATTTTAGTGGGATTGCTTCAAGTTTCTCTCCATTTAGTTTAATGTTAGCAACTGCTTTGCTGTATATGGCTTTTACTATGTTTAGGTATGGGCCTTGAATTCCTATTTTTTCCAGGACTTTTATCATGAAGGGGTGTTGAATTTTGTCAAATGCTTTCTCAGCATCTAATGAAATGGTCATGTGGTTTTGTTCTTTCAGTTTGTTTATATATTGGATCACGTTGATGGTTTTCCGTATATTAAACCATCCCTGCATGCCTGGGATGAAGCCTACTTGATCGTGGTGGATGATTGTTTTGATGTGCTCTTGGATTCGGTTTGCCAGAAATTTATTGAGTATTTTTGCATCGATATTCATAAGGGAAATTGGTCTGAGGTTCTCTTTCTTTGTTGTGTCTTTGTGTGGCTTAGGTATAAGAGTAATTGTGGCTTCATAGAAGGAATTCGGTAGTGCTCCATCTGTTTCAATTTTGTGGAATTATTTGGATAATATTGGTATGAGGTCTTCTATGAAGGTCTGATAGAATTCTGCACTAAACCCGTCTGGACCTGGGCTCTTTTTATTTGGGAGGCCTTTAATGACTGCTTCTATTTCCTTAGGAGTTATGGGGTTGTTTAACTGGTTTATCTGTTCCTGATTTAACTTTGGTACCTGGTATCTGTCTAGGAAATTGTCCGTTTCCTGCAGATTTTCAAGTTTTTTTGAATATAGGCTTTTATAGTAAGATCTGAAGATTTTTTTAATTTCCTCTGAATCTGTAGTTATGTTTCCCTTTTCATTTCTGATTTTGTTAAGAATTTAATGAAAATGAAGGTACAACATACCCAAACTTATGGGACACAATGAAAGCTGTGCTAAGAGGAAAACTCATAGCGCTGAGTGCCTGCAGAAAGAAACAGGAAAGAGCATATGTCAGCAGCTTGACAGCACACCTAAAAGCTCTAGAACAAAAAGAAGCAAATACACCCAGGAGGAGTAGAAGGCAGGAAATAATCAAACTCAGAGCTTTAATCAACCAAGTAGAAACAAAAAAGACCATAGAAAGAATCAACAGAACCAAAATTTGGTTCTTTGAGAAAATCAACAAGATAGATAAACCCTTAGCCAGACTAAAGAGAGGACCCAGAGAGTGTTTCCAAATTAACAAAATGAGAGATAGAGTTTTAAATTAGCCCAAAACTCAGCAACAGGACCTGACTCAGGAAGACAGATTGTTAAGAATACAAGAGAATTACTTTGCTTATCTCTATGTGTGAGTAACTGTTCTTTGTTCTGCCCTTGTGATGTTTATTTAAGCCCCTACTGTGCCTTCCAGAGAGCATTCCAGGAAACTGGTCAGCCCAAGCCTAACACATCCTTCAGAGAGCATTCCAGGAAACTGGTCAGCCCAAGCCTAACCAGATGTGTTACAAATGCAGATGCTTCATCAACTCTGACAAACTTTTACCCTGACAGGAGGAGATATAAAAATAATGAGGACCTAAGGAACCGACACTTCTCTTGATTTAGTAGCTCTGTTCCAGAAACCAGGGGGACATAAAAACTTTTGAGGTCCCCTTATCTCCTGGAGCCATAAAACAATCCTGTAACTTGTGGTGCATTCCCCTTTGACATCCCCTGGGGCTCACAGCCTCTTGCTTTAAATACTCTTTCTCCCAGCCTCTCCTGGTCGAACTCCACTGCCCCTGCGTGAGATATGAGTCTCAATCCTAGTGCACTGGTTCCTATCGATAAACCTCATGTGATTACAGCAGGGGTGGTCTTGTGTGAGTTCTTGGGGGGGGGGGTCGCATCATCCTGAGACTTGAGTGAGGATCTCCCCGCTCTGGGGATCTTTCAGTTAATAGGCATTAGGAAAGGACTATTCCCTGTTCATCTAGTCTCCTTTGAAATGCCTTCCACAGACTCATATAGCTTATCATTTGCCTTGCCCACCAGTACCACACCCCTCACTGTAAGCTCAGGCCTTCTCCAGAATTGTCTTCTCATCTTTCCTGCTTTCTTTCTTTCTTTCTTTTTTTTTATTAACTTGAGTATTTCTTATATACATTTCGAGTGTTATTCCCTTTCCCGGTATCTGGACAAACATCCCCCTCCCCCTTCCCCTTCCTTATGGGTGTTCCCCTCCCAACCCTCCCCCCATTGCCAACCTCCCCCCACCAGTCTAGTTCACTGGAGGTTCAGTCTTACCAGGACCCAGGGCTTCCCCTTCCACTGGTGATCTTACTAGGATTTTCATTGCTACCTATGAGGTCAGAGTCCAGGGTCAATCAATGTATAGTCTTTAGGTAGTGGCTTAGTCCCTGGAAGCTCTGGTTGCTTGGCATTGTTGTACATATGGGGTCTCGAGCCCCTTCAAGCTCTTCCAGTTCTTTCTCTGATTCCTTCAACGGGGGTTCTATTCTCAGTTCAGTGGTTTGCTGCTGGCATTCGCCTCTGTATTTGCTGTATTCTGGCTGTGTCTCTCAGGAGCGATCTACATCCGGCTCCTGTCGGTCTGCACTTCTTTGGTTCATCCATCTTGTCTAATTGGGTGGCTGTATATGTATGGGCCACATGTGGGGCAGACTCTGAATGGGTGTTCGTTCAGTCTCTGTTTTAATCTTTGCCTCTCTCTTCCCTGCCAAGGGTATTCTTGTTCCCCTTTTAAAGAAGGAGTGAAGCATTCACATTTTGATCATCTGTCTTGAGTTTCATTTGTTCTAGGCATCTAGGGTAATTCAAGCATTTGGGCTAATAGCCACTTGTCAATGAGTGCATACCATGTATGTCTTTCTGTGATTGGGTTAGCTCACTCAGGATGATGTTTTCCAGTTCCAACCATTTGCCTACGAATTTCATAAACTCGTTGTTTTTGATAGCTGAGTAATATTCCATTGTGTAGATGTACCACATTTTCTGTATCCATTCTTCTGTTGAAGAACATCTGGGTTCTTTCCAGCTTCTGGCTATTATAAATAAGGCTGCAATGAACATAGTGGAGCACCTGTCTTTTTTATATGTTGGGGCATCTGTTGGGTATATGCCCAAGAGAGGTATAGCAGGATCCTCAGGCAGTTCAATGTCCAATTTTCTGAGGATCCTCCAGACTGATTTCCAGAATGGTTGTACCAGTTTGCAATCCCACCAACAATGGAGGAGTGTTCCTCTTCCTCCACATCCTCGACAGCATCTGTTGTCCCCTGAGTTTTTGATCTTAGCCATTCTCACTGGTGTGAGGTGAAATATCAGGGTTGTTTTGGTTTGCATTTCCCTTATGACTAAAGATGTTGAACATTTCTTTAGGTGTTTCTCAGCCATTCGCATTCCTCAGCTGTGAATTCTTTGTTTAGCTCTGAACCCCATTTTTAATAGGGTTATTTGTTTCCCTGCGGTCTAACTTCTTGAGTTCTTTGTATATTTTGTATATAAGGCCTCTATCTGTTGTAGGATTGGTAAAGCTCTTTTCCCAATCTGTTGGTTGCCATTTTGTCCTAACCACAGTGTCCTTTGCCTTACAGAAGCTTTGCAGTTTTATGAGATCCCATTTGTCGATTCTTGATCTTAGAGCGTAAGCCATTGGTGTTTTGTTTAGGAAAATTTTTCCAGTGCCCTTGTGTTCCAGATGCTTCCCTAGTTCTTCTTCTATTAGTTTCAGTGTGTCTGGTTTGATGTGGAGGTCCTTAATCCAGTTGGACTTAAGCTTTGTACAGGGTGATAAGCATGGATCGATCTGCATTCTTCTACATGTTGACCTCCAGTTGAACCAGCACCATTTGCTGAAAATGCTATCTTTTTTCCATTGGATGGTTTTGGCTCCTTTGTCAAAAATCAAGTGACCATAGGTGTGTGGGTTCATTTCTGGGTCTTCAATTCTATTCCATTGGTCTATCTGTCTGTCTCTGTACCAATACCATGCAGTTTTTATCACTATTGCTCTGTAATACTGCTTGAGTTCAGGGATAGTGATTCCCCCTGAAGTCCTTTTATTGTTGAGAATAGCTTTATCTATCCTGGGTTTTTTATTAGTCCAGATGAATTTGCAAATTATTCTGTCTAACTCTTTGAAGAAGTGGATTGGTATTTTGATGGGGATTGCATTGAATCTGTAGATTGCTTTTGGTAAAATGGGCATTTTTACTATATTAATCCTGCCAATCCATGAGCATGGGAGATATTTCCATCTTCTGAGGTCTTCTTCAATTTCCTTCTTCAGTGTCACGAAGTTCTTATTGTACAGATCTTTTACTTGCTTTGTTAAAGTCACACCGAGGTACTTTATATTATTTGGGTCTATTATGAAGTGTGTCGTTTCCCTAATTTCTTTCTCGGCTTGTTTCTCTTTTGTATAGAGGAAGGCAACTGATTTATTTGAGTTAATTTTATACCCAGCCACTTTGCTGAAGTTATTTATCAGCTTTAGTAGTTCTCTGGTGGAAATTTTGGGATCACTTAAATATACAAATATATCATCTGCAAATAGCGATATTTGACTTCTTCTTTTCTGATCTGTATCCCCTTGACCTCCTTTTGTTGTCTGATTGCTCTGGCTAGAACTTCAAGAACTATATTGAATAAGTAGGGAAGAGAGTGGTCAGCCTTGTCTAGTCCCTGATTTTAGTGGGATTGCTTCAAGTTTCTCTCCATTTAGTTTAATGTTAGCAACTGGTTTGCTGTATATGGCTTTTACTATGTTCACGTATGGGCCTTGAATTCCTATTCTTTCCAGGACTTTTATCATGAAGGGGTATTGAATTTTGTCAAATGCTTTCTCAGCGTCTAATGAAATGATCATGTGGTTTTGTCCTTTCAGTTTGTTTATATAATGGATCAGGTTGATGTTTTTCCGTATATTAAACCATCCCTGCATGCCTGGGATGAAGCCTACTTGGTCATGGTGGATGATTGTTTTGATGTGCTCTTGGATTCGGTTTGCCAGAATTTTGTTGAGTATTTTTGCGTCGATATTCATAAGGGAAATTGGACTGAAGTTCTCTTTCTTTGTTGTGTCTTTGTGTGGTTTAGGTATAAGAGTAATTGTGGCTTCGTAGAAGGTATCCATCTGTTTCAATTTTGTGGAATAGTTTGGATAATATTGGTATGAGGTCTTCTATGAAGGATTGATAGAATTATGCACTAAACCTGTCTGGACCTGAGCTCTTTTTGGTTGGGAGACCTTTAATGACTGTTTCTATTTCCTTAGGAGTTATGGGGTTGTTTAACTGGTTTATCTGTTCCTGATTTAACTTCGGTTCCTGGTATCTGTCTAGGAAATTGTACATTTCCTGAAGATTTTCAAGTTTTGTTGAATATAGGTTTTTATAGTAAGATCTGATGATTTTTTGAATTTTTCTGAATCTGTTGTTATGTCTCCCTTTTCATTTCTGATTTTGTTAATTTGGACGCACTCTCTGTGTCCTCTCGTTAGTCTGGCTAAGGGTTTATCTATCTTGTTGATTTTCTCAAAGAACCAACTTTTGGTTCTGTTGATTCTTTCTATGGTCCTTTTTGTTTCTACTTGGTTGATTTCAGCTCTGAGTTTGATTATTTCCTGCCTTCTACTCCTCCTGGGTGTATTTGCTTCTTTTTGTTCTAGAGCTTTTAGGTGTGCTGTCAAGCTGCTGACATATGCTCTTTCCTGTTTCTTTCTGCAGGCACTCAGCGCTATGAGTTTTCCTCTTAGCACAGCTTTCATTGTGTCCCATAAGTTTGGGTATGTTGTACCTTCATTTTCATTAAATTCTAAATAGTTTTTAATTTCTTTCTTTATTTCTTCCTTGACCAGGTTATCATTGAGTAGAGCATTGTTCAGTTTCCAAGTATATGTGGGCATTCTTCCTTGATTGTTATTGAAGACCAGTTTTAGGCCGTGGTGGTCCGATAGCAAGCATGGGATTATTTCTATCATTCTGTACCTGTTGAGGCCCGTTTTTTGACCAATTATATGGTCTATTTTGGAGAAAGTACCATGAGGAGCTGAGAAGAAGGTATATCCTTTTGCTTTAGGATAGAATGTTCTATAAATATCCGTTAAGTCCATTTGGCTCATGATTTCTCTTAGTCTGTCTACATCTCTGTTTACTTTCTGTTTCCATGATCTGTCCATTGATGAGAGTGGGGTGTTGAAATCTCCCACTATCATTGTGTGAGGTGCAATGTGTGTTTTGAGCTTTAGTAAGGTTTCTTTTACATATGTAGGTGCCCTTGTATTTGGGGCATAGATATTTGGGATTGAGAGTTCATCTTGGTGGATTTTTCCTTTGATGAATATGAAGTGTCCTTCCTTATCTTTTTTGATGACTTTTAATTGAAAATTTATTTTATTTGATATTAAAATGGCTACTCCAGCTTGGTTCTTCTGACCATTTGCTTGGAAAATTGTTTTCCAGCCTTTCACTCTGAGGTAATGTCTGTCTTTGTCTCTGAGGTGTGTTTCCTGTAGGCAGCAGAATGCAGGGTCCTCGTTGCGTATCCAGTTTGTTAATCTATGTCTTTTTATTGGGGAGTTGAGGCCATTGATGTTGAGAGATATTAAGGAATAGTGATTATTGCTTCCTGTTATATTCATATTTGGATGTGAGGTTATGTTTGTGTGGTTTCATTCTCTTTGTTTTGTTGCCAAGACGATTAGTTTCTTGCTTCTTCTAGGGTATAGCTTGCCTCCTTATGTTGGGCTTTACCATTTATTATCCTTTGTAGTGCTGGATTTGTAGAAAGATATTGTGTAAATTTGTTTTTGTCATGGAATATCTTGGTTTCTCCATTTTTGTTAATTGAGAGTTTTGCAGGATACAGTAACCTGGGCTGGCATTTGTGTTCTCTTAGGGTCTGTATGACATCAGTCCAGGATCTTCTGGCCTTCATAGTTTCTGGCGAGAAGTCTGGTGTGATTCTGATAGGTCTGCCTTTATATGTTACTTGACCTTTTTCCCTTACTGCTTTTAATATTCTTTCTTTATTTTGTGTGTTTGGTGTTTTGACTATTATGTGACGGGAGGTGTTTCTTTCAATCTATTTGGAGTTCTGCAGGCTTCTTGTATGCCTATGGGTATCTCTTTTTTTAGGTTAGGGAAGTTTTCTTCTATGATTTTGTTGAAGATATTTACTGGTCCTTTGAGCTGGGAGTCTTCACTCTCTTCTATACCTATTATCCTTAGGTTTGATCTTCTCATTGAGTCCTGGATTTCCTGTATGTTTTGGACCAGTAACTTTTTCCGCTTTACATTATCTTTGCCAGTTGAGTCAATGATTTCTATGGAATCTTCTGCTCCTGAGATTCTCTCTTCCATCTCTTGTATTCTGTTGGTGAAGCTTGTATCTACAGCTCCTTGTCTCTTCTTTTGGTTTTCTATATCCAGGGTTGTTTCCATGTGTTCTTTCTTGATTGCTTCTATTTCCATTTTTAATTCCTTCAACTGTTTGATTGTGTTTTCCTGGAATTCTTTCAGGGATTTTTGCGATTCCTCTCTGTAGGCTTCTACTTGTTTATTAATATTTTCCTGTTTCCCTAAGGGAGTTCTTCATGTCTTTCTTGAAGTCCTCCAGCATCATGATCAAATATGATTTTGAAACTAGATCTTGCTTTTCTGGTGTGTTTGGATATTCCATGTTTGTTTTGGTGGGAGAATTGGGCTCCGATGATGCCATGTAGTCTTGGTTTCTGTTGCTTGGATTCCTGCGTTTGCCTCTCGCCATCAGATTATCTCTAGTGTTACTTTGTTCTGCTATTTCTGACAGTGGCTAGACTGTCCTATAAGCCTGTGTGTCAGGAGTGCTGTAGACCTGTTTTCCTCTCTTTCAGTCAGTTATGGGGACAGAGTGTTCTGCTTTCGGGCGTGTAGTTTTTCCTCTCTACAGGTGTTCAGCTGTTCCTGTGGGCCTGTGTCTTGAGTTCACCAGGCAGCTTTCTTGTAGCAGAAAAGTTGGTCTTACCTGTGGTCCTGAGGCTCAAGTTCGCTCGAGGGGTGCTGCCCATGGGCTCTTTGCGGCGGTAGCAACCAGGAAGACCTGTGCCGCCCATTCTGGGAGCTTCAGTGCACCAGGGATCCAGATGGCCTTTGGTGTTTTCCTCTGGCATCCGAGATGTGTGTGCAGAGAGCAGTCTCTTCTGATTTCCCAGGCTTGTCTGCCTCTCTGAAGGTTTAGCTCTCCCTCCCTCGGGATTTGGGTGCAGAGAACTGTTTATCCGGTCTGTTTCTTTCAGGTTCCGTCGGTGTCTCAGGCAGGGGTCCTGCCGCTCCTGGGCCCTCCCCCACGGGAGCCCAGAGGCCTTATATAGTTTCCTCTTGGGCCAGGGATGTGGGCAGGGGTGGGCAGTGTTGGTGGTCTCTTCCACTCTGCAGCCTCAGGAGTGCCCACCTGACCAGGCGGTGAGGTCTCTTTCCCACGGGGTCCGGGAGCAGAGAGCTGCTGCGGACCGGGATCGGCGGGTGTGGGACTTCCGGTAAACACAGGACGTGCCCGGTCCTAGAGGAGTTCTGCCTCTGTGTGTCCCGATTTCACCAGGCAGCTTTCTTGCAGCAGATAGGTTGGTCTTACCTGTGGTCCCGAGGTTCAAGTTTGCTCGCGGGGTGCTGCCCACGGGCTCTCTGCAGTGGCAGCAACCAGGAAGACCTGTGCCACCCCTTCCAGGAGCTTCAGTGCACCAGGGTTCCAGATGGCCTTTGGTGTTTTCCTCTGGCGTCCTTTATGTATGTACAGAGAGCAGTCTCTTCTGTTTTCCCAGGCTTGTCTGCCTCTCTGAAGGTTTAGCTCTCCCTCCCACGGGATTTGGGTGCAGAGAACTGTTTATCCGGTCTGTTTCCTTCAGGTTCCGGCGGTGTCTCAGACAGGGGTCCTGCCACTCCTGGGCCCTCCCCCACGGGAACCCAGAGGCATTATACAGTTTCCTCTTGGGCCAGGGATGTGGGCATGGGTGGGCAGTGTTGGTGGTCTCTTCCGCTCTGCAGCCTCAGGAGTGCCTACCTGACCAGGCGGTGAGGTCTCTTTCCCATGGGGTCTGGGAGCAGAGAGCTGCTGCGGGCAGGGCCTTTCTTGCTTTCTTATAAGGCAGTAAGTATCCAGCCACACTTGTCCGGCTTCCTCCTTTTTTCTAATTTCCTCCCAGATGCTGCTACTTCAGGGAACCTTTCTCAAGTGAAGTCAGCAGTCTGCATCTCTTCCAAGGACACCACTCTCCTTCTGAGTTTTCTCCATACTAATTTTCGGTTTGGTACTTTTTCCTCCATGGATGTGACAGAATTGATTGCCACACTTTCAGTGTTCTGCAGGATATTTGTTTAGTTTTGCCACTGTAGAAATATTAAATTCAATAGACTTAAAAGTAACCATATTTATTCATTTAAAAGTTAATAATTTCTAAAAGTAATTATATCATGATTATTTTCTGCCATGTGACTCCCCTGTGCTGTTCTCAGAGTATCTAGTTCTGCTCTGTATTATGTCCCATGCATAGACTGCCCAACTGTATGCTAATGTGTGGCTCTTCCACTTCCATGGTCTGTATTGTCAAATTCGTAACTAGATACTGCCCATGGGATGATTATTTATGCTAAAGAAAACCAAATATCCCTGAACACTACCTGAAATGTCTTCTAGCATAGAAATATCTCTTATGCTTCTTTCCACTCTCTTGAAATATCGAAGTTAACATGTTGTTCAGTCCTGGCTACACTCTCAGTTCAAAAAGGATATCTTTCCATCATCTCATAGTAATAACAAGAAAAGTTATTATGTATCTATTTCACATTAGCTACACAATATATGAAAGCCAAAGTGATATGTGATCCCAGTGTGGTCCAGTTGGCTTTCAGTAAGTATTTGGAATGAACTATAAGCAGAAGACTGATGAATTTCTAAACAGGATTCTATCTGTGTCTGAGTGTTGTGGGCTAACTTGGCCTCAGGTGGATTGAAAATGGAGTAGGTAATGGGGAAAAAATGGAAAATTCTTGAAATCCTATCTGTGGTATATTAAGAAAGAAAAGAAGGCATGAAATTAAAAGCCTCTGCGGCTTGGAGAATAACATAGCGGTGGACTGCTAGAGTAGTTGTCTATTATACACAAGACTGTGGCTTTGACCCACAACATCATTATGTTTGTTTGTTTTAATAAACTTGAACAAGACAAATAGTGAAAAAACACAGTTAATGTCCATCAGTTCCCTTTGAAGTATTGCATACTTTAAAGAAACGATTGAAAGTTACTTTCTAGTGTAAAAAATACACATGATGATGCACTCATAATGGGCTCAGTCATAAAAGAAATTTACCAGCAGACTGGAGTCTCTGAGCACAGAGTACTCCACCTCAGCTTCCATGGTGTAACTGCTGTCATATACCCAACCTGGTTGGACTCTGTGGTATTTCAGATCACAACAAATCCTTCTCCAATCATGTAAAGTCATCACGTGTCATCCACAAAGTGCATAAATGATATAGTGTTTACTATTTAATCCTAATTGCACTGAAACAATAAGATTGAGAATGTAGGACTTTGTAAACTTTTTAAAGTATTCTTATTTATATTCACTTTTACTGTTTGAGTAATTACATTTATTTTACTTTAAATTTAATTCTTCCCACTCAAATTTTGAGAATATACTTTCAACTAAAAATAGAAGAAGTGTTTAGAGCTACAAGTTTCTGGGAATCCTGAATTTAAACACTGGCACAATTTCTCTTACACAAAGCTACTCTAGCACACACTAAATCATATTTATTATATGCAACTCATTCAATATTCCTCTATATTTCATTAAGTATATAAGAAGTATTCATATCCAGACAAACACAGCTCAATGCTAACTTTATGTGACAGTATTAACAAGCACATCCCCTCTTACCAAGTTACGGAATATCATCCCATATTAAATGACCTCAATCACTTTTCTGTACACTAGGAAAATGTTACTTGTCAATCAAATAAATAATTGTCCTGATTCTAGTAGTTTCAGAAAGGTAACATGAAGTTACATCAATATTCACAATAAACAGGGTGAGTTGGTGGGTTATTTTTTAGCTCTGTATTTAATGTTGTATACCCAAAAACATTTGTCAGAATTTATCTGAATATTCTTTCTAAGATTTTTACTTTTACCTTTCATATATGTAAAGATTATATATGAGGAGGTAATGGTGCTTGATGATGAATGTTTAGTACCAATGAACATGTTAACTATAGATAAAACAACTTTATGTCCATTATTCACCACTCAATAACACCTGTGGTTTTTCACAAACAACAGAGAACATTCATTTAGAAAAAAATCCCCTCTGGGAGACTCTCAATCTCCTGTTGGTCAGCTTTAGAAAGTCAGTAGGTTCCAGTTAAACATTTTCCCACTGATTTTGAAATGGGTCAACAGGGAACAATACCAGTTTAGCCATTTCTTTTATATGAAAAAATGTTGAAGCATGTGAAAGACAAAGAAATCTTTACTACTATTCAGCAATAGTTTTTCTATCAGAAAAAAGAAGTTGGTGAAGCCATTTTCCACTTATTTTTCAGAGTAAAATAAGGACCTGGGTAAACCTCTTCAATAGCAAGGAGCCAAATCCTCATGAATAGAAAAGAACCCTTGAGAAAAATAAAAACTAAGAAGGTACCATGTAGGACAGTATCATTGTTGCAGCATGGCTATCCATGCAAGTTGCCTGAAAAGAAAATAGATGCAGTGAATTACTGCCAGTATGGTATTCCATGACAGCTCAGTACTACTCTCAAAATGGAAGAAAACTCTGCCAGAAGGCTTTGTTTTCTGATGCCCAAACATAAAAGGATCCAGCATAGACACCTTAATTTAAACACATTCTATTTCACATTTAGTTTTTTAAACAACATTTTAATAATTTTTTGAAAATTTCATATAATGTATTTTGAACATTTTCACCCCTTCCTACAATTCCTGCAATATCTACAATGTCCTCTCTCTCTCTCATCACTTAACACCCATCTTTGAGTTTTTGCTGCTTCTTCTTCTTCTTCTTCTTCTGCTTCTTCTTCTTCTTCTTCTTCTTCTTCTTCTTCTTCTTCTTCTTCTTCTTCTTCTTCTTCTTCTTCTTCTTCTTCTTCTCCTTCTCCTTTTCCTTCTTTTCCATGCAGTTTGGGTTATTAGCCTGAAGAGTGGAGTCATCCTGGAAGTGTGGTTGAACAGGGTCATATTAAATATAACTGACTTTCTCTCAGCAACTAACAAATATTCAGTTAGTGTTCCATTTCATGTTCACCTCCTCTCTTTGCTGGAATTTTGACTGGTTTAAACCTACAAAAGTCTTGTGCATGCTGTCAAAATTGCTATGAGTTCATATATGCCTCGTTGTACCTGGTAAACACTGCTTCTTGGATGTTATCATTCTTTTTGCCTCCTCTTATGTGAATATCCCTGAACTTGGAGATTAGGGATATTCTTGTGATAAATGAAAACTGTCCATGTTAACTATCATCTATTCTAATGGAAAGCTTCTCTGATATGGGTTGAAAGATGGGGTGATCTATGGGTATAGCAATGTCATTAGGAATCATTTTAACTCTATATGCTTTCAACAGAACAATATTATTGGGTCATCTCCTAGGGTTATTGACACATCAAGTTACAGATTCTTGAATCTTTTCATAGTGAATATAGGTCTTATCTCATAGATTAGGCAATAGATTCAATCAGAACATGGATGATTAACCACTTAACATCATACCACTATTGTAACACAGGGCATATCTTGTTTGGCTAGTTGTTGTAGCTTACTGTTTGAACTTTGATGAAACTGGTGCTTATTTTTTTTTCTCTAATTAATGGGAATATCACTTTCTAGTAATATGAGCACTAGGCAGTAAAAGTAAAGTTTCCAAGTGAGTACCAGCTTAATTTCTTCAAGTTCTCTAACTATACAATGTGGTAGCTTCAGTAATATGGTCATGTCTTGAGGATATTCAATAGTAGTGGCAGTGTTCTAATCTTTGGAGGTTGCAGTGGTTTGAATGAGATTGGCTCTCATAGATTAATAGATTTGAATACTTGGTCACCAGAGAGGGGTGGTTTTTAAAAGATTAGGCCTTCTTAGATGTGTATGCCACTGAGGACAGGGGGCTTTGAGGTTTCATAAAGTCCAGAGCAAGCACAGAATCTCTTCCTGCTGCCTGTAGACCCAGCTGTAGTTACTTGTTCAACACCATGTCTGCCTGTGTACCACCATTCTCCCCTACCATGATAATAATGGACGAAACCATCTGACATTGTAAGTAAGCCCCAATTAATTATTTTTATTTCCTAAGAGTTGCCATGGTCATGGTGTTTCTTCACAGCAATCAAACACTGATTAAAGCAGAGATTTATAGGACTCAATTTCTGAAAAATTCATAAAGTAACCCCTTGTTGGAACTGTAGTTTTTAAAAGTTATTCCTCCATATATGCCTCTGCTAATCTGATCAGATATCTGCTCCCTACATCTGGTCCACTGATAATTTTCCACAATTCTTTTTTAACCCTCATATCACTGCTTTCTCTCCCTCTCCTTGAAATGTCCCACTTACCTGTGGTTCCTTCCTGAATTTCTGACTTCTATGGTATTAAAAATGAAAAACATACATCTGAAGATTGAAAGGCAATATCCACAAACAATAGAAAACATATGGTGTTTGTCTTTCTAGTACTCTGTTACAATGACTGTTTACTGCTCCATCTATTTGCTTGTGAATTTGATCATTTCATTTTTAACAACTGGAATTGTGTAAATGTAGCATGTTTTTGTCTTCCATCCAACAGATGATGGACATTTAGGCTGTTTCTGTTTCCTGCATTTTATGACAATGTAGTAGTGAACATGAATAAGACTCTTTATAGTAAGATAATGACCTTTGTGTATATTCCCAATTGTGCAATAGCAGAATCATGTAGTAGTTCTATTTCAAGCTTCTCTGAGAAAACTCCACACTTAAGTCTTTAGTGGTTGTATTAGTTTATACTCCCACCAACAGTGAGTAAGTGTTCCGCTTTCTCCACTCCATTTCAATATCTTAAGTCATTTTAATCTTTGCCATTCAGACTGGGATAACATGGACTCTAAAAGCAGTTTTAATTTATATTATTCTGATATATAAAGCTGTTGAATATGTTTTAAAATGTTTCTTAGCATCTTCTGAAAACTCTTCAGTTACTCATCCCATTTTTTTTTTTGATTTGGTTATTTTCCAAAGGTTTGGTGTTCTGAGTTTTTCGTATGTCCTAGTCTATTTTATAGTTGATGAAGAAATTGTTCTCAAGAAGTGTGGACAATCCTGAGAACTCAGAGGAGACAACTAATTTCTGCCCACATTCCTGATCCAAGAGGAAATTACCTAGTGCCATCTGTAACCTATGGGCACAGGGACCTAGGAGCAGTCAGGGGCAGGACCCTTCGGCTTTCTGCCTGCACCAAAAGCTGAAAGCCAGTCACCAGGAGTGCCTACACACCTGAGAGCAGAGGTAAGACCAACTGTTTTGCTTCAAGAGACCTGTCTGGCGGCTTCAGGACACACAAAGGCAGAAGTCCTCTGGAACAGGACATTTCCAAGTACGGCCTGTGCCTGGAACTGAATTGAACCAATCCCACAGCTCTCTGCTTCCAAATCTTGTAAGATTGTCCACCCAGAAGTATGGACAATCCTGAGACCCGAAGAGAGACCAACACTTCTGCATACTTCTGCTCACATTCCTGGCCCAAGAGGAAGCTGCATAGTGCCTCTGGATACAGGAATATAGGAGCAGTCAGCGGCAGGAACCTGTAGGTTTCTGCCTGCGCCCAGCACTGAATTGTACCAGTGCCAAAGCTCCCAACACCCAAATCTGGTGGGGGACAGAGCTGGACCCACAGAAGTTTGGATAATCCTGAGAACTCAGAAGAGATAATTACTTCCTGCCCAAATTCCTGACCGAAGAGGAAATGGCCTAAGGCCATCTGGGCCCACTGGGCAAAGGAAACTATGAGTAGTACAGAACAGGACCCTTTGGGTTTCTGACTGCACTGAGAGTTTAAAGCCAGTCTCCAGGAGTGACCTCAAACCTGAAAGCACAGGAAATGCCATCTCTTCTCTTCCAGGCAACCCGCCTGGAGAATTTAGGCCACATAAACCCAGGAGCAGCTCTTTGTTCCCAGATTAGGCTGAAAGAAAAGAGGTCTACAGGAATGCTGACACACAGGCATACAGGAGGGTCAAGCCACTGTCAGAGGCATCAAGACAAACTAACACCAGAGAAAACCTGATGGTGAGAGGCAAACACAGTAACCTAAGCAACAAAAACCAAGGCTACTTGACATCATCAGAGCCCAGTCCTCCCACCAAAGCAAATACTGGCTAACCAAACACACCAGAAAAGCAAGATTTGGATTTAAAATCACATCTCATGGCGATGATGGGGGACTTTAAAAAGAACGAACATACATACATACATACATACTCCCTTATAGAAATACAGGATAGCACAAATAAACAAACAGAAGCCCATAAAGAGGAAACACAAATCCCCTAAAAATTTACAGGAAAACATACGCAAACAGGTGAAGGAATTGAACAAAATCATCCAGGATTTAAAAAAGTGGAAATAGAAACAATAAAGAAAGCACAAAGGGAGACAACCCTGGAGATCAAAAACGTAAGGAAGAGATCAGTAGTCATAGATGCAAGCATCACCAACAGAGTACAGGAGATAGAAGAGAGAATCTCAGGGGCAGAAGATGCCAAAGGAACAGTGATGCAACCATCAAAGATAATAGAAACCTCAAAAATATCCTAGCCCAAAACATTCAGGAAATCCAGGGCACAATGGAAAGATCAAAACTAGGGATAATAGGTATAGAAGACAGTAAATACTCCCAACTTAAAGGGCCAGGAAATATCTTCAACAAAATTATAAAAGAAAACTTCCTTAACCTAAAGAAGGAGATGCCTATAAACATATAAGAAGCCTATAGAACTCCAAATAGATTGAACCAGAAAAGAAACTCCTCCTATCATATAATAATCAAAACACCAAATGCACGAAACAAAAAAAGAATATTAAAAGCAGTAAGGGAATAAGGGAAAAAGGTCAAGTAACATATAAAGGCAGACCCATAAGAATTACACTAGACTTCTCACCAGATACTATGAAAGCCAGAAGATCCTGGACAGATGTCATACAGACCCTAAAAGAACACAAATGCCAGCATAGGCTATGATATCCAGCAAAACTCTCAATTAACATAGATGGAAAAACCAAGATATTCCATGACAAAACCAAATTTACACAATATCTTTCTACAAATCCAGTCCTACAAAAGATAATAGACAGAAAACTCCAACACAAGGTGGGAAATTTCACCCTAGAAAAAGCAAGACAGTAATCTCCTTGTAAGAAAAACAAAAGAAGAGAGACACATAAACATATTTCTACTTCAAACAGCAAAAATAATGGGTATCAACAATTACTATTCCTTAACATCTCTTAACATCAATGGACTCAGTTCCCCAATAAAAAGACATACACTAACGGACATAAAGAGGACCCAGCATTTTGCTGTATAAAGGAAACACACTACAGAGACAAAGAAAGACACTACCTCAGAGTAAAAGACTAGAAAACAACTTTCCAAACAAATAATCCAAAAACCAGATGTAGCCATTGTTATATCGAATAAAATCGACTTTCAACCCAAAGTCAGCAAAAGAGGTAAGGAATGATACCACATATTTATCAAAGGAAAAAATTCACCAAGATGAACTCTCAATCCTAAATATCTACGCTCCAAATGCAAGGGTACCTACACTCATAAAAGAAACCTCATTAAAGCTCAAAACACACATTGCATCTCACACAATAATAATAAAAGATTTAACCAACACACTTTCATCAATGGACAAATCATGGAAACAGAAATTGAAGAGAGACATAGAAAAACTAACAGAAGTTATGAACCAAATGGGCTTAACAGATATTTGTAGAACATTCCATCCTAAAACAAAAGAATGTACTTTCTTCCCAGCACCTCATGATACTTTCTTTAAAAATGACCATATAATTAGTCACAAAACAGGCCTCAAGAGATACAAGAAGATAGAAATAATCCCATGAATCCTACCAGTTCACCACAGACTAACTAAGGCTGCTTTTCAATAACGAAAAAAAAAAAAAAACCAAAACAACCTATAGAAAGTCTACATATGCACAGAAGTTGAACAATGCACTACTCAATGATAACTTGATCAAGGAAGGAAGGAAGGAAGAAAGGAAGGAAGGAAGGAGGAAAAAGAAAGAAATTAAAGACTTTTTAGAATTTAATGAAAATGAAGGCAGAATATAAACAAATTTATGGGACATGATGAAAGCAGTGCTAAGAGGAAAACTGATAGCTCTGAGTGCCTCCAAAAGAAACAGGAGAGAACATACATTAGCAGCTTGACAGCACACCTAAAAGCTCTAGAAAAAAAGAAGTAAATGCATCCAAGAGGAGTACAAGTCAGGCAATAATCAAACTCAGGGCTGAAATGAACCAAGTAGAAACAAAAAGGACTATAGAAAGAATCAACAAAACCAGGAACTAGTTTGAGAAAATCAACAAGATAGGTAAACCATTAGCCAGACTAACCAAAGGGCACAGGTACAGAATCCAAATTAATAATTTCATCAGAAATTAAAAGGGAGACATAACAACAAATTCTGAGGACATTCAAAAAATCATCAGATCCTATTACAAAAGCCTACAAAACTGAAAAATCTGGAAGAAATGCACAATTATCTTGACAGATACCAGGTACCAAAGTTAAATAAGGATAAAATAATCATCTAAACAAACCAATAAATCCTAACGAAATAGAAGCAGTTACTAAAATCTCCAAACCATAAAGAGCCCAGAATCAGATGGGTTTAGTGCAGAATTCTATCGACCTTCATAAAAGACCTCATACCAATACTGTCCAAACTATTGCACAAAATAGAAACAATTCCTTCTATGTAGCCACAATTATGCTTATACCAAAACCAGACAAGGACCCAACCATAAAGAGAACTTCAAAACAATTTTCCTTATCAATACCAACACAAAAATAATCAATAAAATTCTCGTGAACCAAATTCAAGAACAAATCAAAATGATCATCCATCATGATCAAGTAGGCTTCATCCCAGGAAGCAGGGAAGTTTCAATATACAGAAATCCATCAACATAATCCACCGCACAAAAAAACTCATAGAAAAAGCCTCATGAAAAAGAAAGCATTTGACAAAATATAACACCCCTTCATGATAAAAGTCCTGAAAAGATCGGGAATTAAAGGCCCATACCTAAACATAGTAAAATCAATATACAGCAAACAAGTAGCTGACATTAAACTAAATGGAGAGGAACTTGAAGCAGTCCCACTAAAATCAGGACTAGACAAGGCTGCATACTCTCTCCCTACTTATTCAATATAGTGATCTAAGGCCTACCCAGAGTGATCAGACAATGAAAGGAGTTCAAAGGAATACAAATCAGATAAGGAAGAAGTCAAAATATCACTATTGGCAGATGATATGTTACTATAGTTAAGTGACCTCAAAAGTTCCATCAGATAATTAGTAAGCCTGATAGACAACTTCAGCAAAGTGGCTGGGTATAAAATTAACTCAAACAAATCATTAGCCTTCCTTTTCTCAAAGGATAAACAGGCTCAGAAAGAAAATAGGGAAATGATACCCTTCACAATGGTACCAAATAACACAAAATTCTTCATTGCGACTCTAACTAAGCAAGTGAAAGATCTGCATGACAAGAACTACAAGTCTCTGAAGAAAGAAATTGCAGAAGATCTCAGAAGATCCCATGCTCATGGATTGGCAGGACTAAAATAATAAAAATGGCCATTTTCCCAAAATCAATCTATAGATTCAATGCAATCCCCATCAAAATTCCAACTTGAGTCTTCATAGTGTTAAAAATAGCAATTTGCAAAATTATTTGAAATAACAAAAATCCCAGGATAGCAAAAACTATCCTCAACAATAAAAGAACTTCTGGGGGAATCATCATCCCTGACCTTAAGCATTATTACAGAGAAATAGTGATAAAAGCTATATGGTATTAAGCTGTATGGTATTGGTACAGAGACCAGCAGGTATATCAACGGAATAGAATTGAAGACCTAGGAATGAACACACACACATCTCTGGTAACTTGATCTTTGACAAAGGAGCCAAAACCATCCAATGGAAAAAAGATAGCATTTTCACCAAATGATTCTGGTTCAACTGGAGGTCAGCATATAGAATAATGCAAATCATTCCATTCATATCACCCTGTACAAAGATTAATCCATGTGGATCAAAGATCTCCACATCAAACGAGATACACTAAAACTAATAGAAGAAAAAGTGAGAAGAGTCTCGATCACATGGGCACTGGAGAAAATTTCCTGAACAAAGCACCAATGGCTTATGCTCTAAGATCACCTATCCACAAATGGGACTTCATAAAATTGTAAAGATTCTGTAAGGAAGAGGACACTGTCATTAGGACAAAACAGATTCAGAAAAGATCTTTACCAATCCTACATCTGATAGAGGGCTAATATCCAAAATATACAAAGAACTCAAGAAGTTAGACTCCAGAAAGCCAAATAACCCTATTAAAAAATTGGTACAGAGCTAAGCAAAGAATTCTCAGCTGAGATATATCGAATGGCTGAGAAGTATCTGAAGAAATGCTCAACATTGTTAGTCATCAGGGAAATGCAAATCAAACAACCCTGAGATTCCACCTCACACCAATCAGAATAGCTAAGAACAAAAATTCAGGTGACAACAGATGCTAGCAAAGATGGGGAGAAAGAACACTCCTCCATTGTTGGTGGGATTGCAAACTGATACAATTACTTTGGATATCAGTCTGTAGGTTCCTCAGAAAATTGGACATTGAACTACCTGAGGACCCAGCTGTACCTACCACGGCATATATGCAAAAGATGCCCCTTCATATAACAAAGACTCATGCTCCACTATGTACATAGCAGCCTTATTTATAGTATCCAGAAGCTGGAAATAACCCAGATGTCCTTTAATAGAGGAATGGATATAGAAAAAGTGGTACATCTACACAATGGAGTACTATTCAGCAATCAAAAACAATGACTTCATGATATTCATAGGAAAATGGATTGAA
The DNA here is from genome assembly GCF_021556685.1 of Rattus norvegicus. Lineage (NCBI taxonomy): Eukaryota > Metazoa > Chordata > Mammalia > Rodentia > Muridae > Rattus > Rattus norvegicus. The sequence continues at coordinate 17,019,092 of NC_141538.1, forward strand.
GTAGAAAATGTCATCCTGAGTGACATAACCCAATTACAGAAAAACACATGGTATGCACACCGATAAGTGGATATTAGCCCAAAAGCTCGAATTACCCAAAATACAATCCACAGACCACATGAAGCTCAAGAAGGATAACCAAAGTGCAGATGTTTCACTCCTCCTTAAAAGGGGAACAAAAATATTCATAGGCAGGGATATGAAGGCAAAGTTTGGAACAGAGATTGAAGGAACTGCCATTCAGAGCCTGCTTCACACATGGCCCATATATATACAGCCACCAAAACTAGATAAGATTGATGAAGCTAAGAAGTGCATGCTGACCGGAGCCAGATTTAGATATCTCCTGAGAGACTCAACCAAAGCATGTCAAGTACAGAGCCTAATGCTAGCAGCAAACCATTGAACTTTGAATGGAATCCCTATTAGAGGAATTAGTGAAAGATTGAAAGAGCTGAAGGAGCTTGCAATCCCATAAGAACAACAATGCCAACTAACCAGAGCTCCCAGGGACTAAACCACAACCCAAAAAGTACACACGGCTCCATGGCTCCAGCTGCATATGTAGCAGAGAATGGCCTTGCTGGGCACCAATGGAAGGAGAAGCGCTTGATTCTGCCAACGTTGGACCCCTCAATACAGGGTAATGTCGGGGGGGGTTGGGTGGTTGGGGAGGGGAACACCCTTATAGAAGAAGGGGAGGGGATGTGATAGGGGGCTTATGTCCAGGAAACCTGGAATAGGAATAACATTTGAAATGTAAATAAAACATATTCAATAAAGAACATATATATATATATATATATATAATTGTTCTCATGCTGTAGGCTGCTTCTTTACTCAAATGTTGAAATACTTTGCTGTTCACTATCTTTTTGGCTTTTTTGTGTTCCTATTTGTCAATTGTTGGTCTATTTTACTAAGGTAAAATTTAGAAAGTCCTTTCTAGTATTGATAAGTCCAGGGTATTCCCAATTTTCTCTCCTATGAGATTCAGGACACTAAGTCTTATGAGGAATGTAATCAACTTCAAGTATTTTATAAGATGGAAGAAAGAGTCAAGGATATGTTTGATAGAAGTGCAAACAAGATTAAAGAAATGGATACTTTGCACAAAGAAAATGTTAAATCTAAAAAAAAAAAAAATCCAGGTGTGAAACATCTAGGAAATCTGGGACATGAATGAAAAGTTAAAATCTACAAAAAATAAAAAAAGAATGAGAAACCCAGGTCAAAAGCACAGAAAATATTCTCAGCAAAATGATAGAAAACTTTCTTAACATAGAGGACATATAATAGAAAAGACTGAATTCAGTCACTCACAAACACTACCACCAATGACAAACTCTCTTCTTCCTAGGGACAGCTGATTTCATGTACTCTCGAATCCCCTCTTTTCCTCTTCTCACCCACCCCTGACATTACTTGGCCCTTTGTTGTTTACAGGAGCCCCTTTCTGAGCCTACTGCCAAGCCCTTTTGTAAGCTTCAGCAAGCCATTTTGTAGGCCCCAGCCTTAAACTTTGGAACTGTCATTTACCCTTTCTCACTCAATGTCATGAATATGGAGGAATACGTCCACAGAGTCCTGGGTCATCCACTGGTATATTCCTTTGCTCCTGTCACATACTTATCAAGACATAAAAAATAGACTACACTATTCCAAGGATGGGCACCTTGCTTGTGTTCCTTGGCTGCAGCTGAACTTATTATGTGAGAATTAAAAAGGCTAACCTTTGGGTCACAATTACTGCATTCTCTTTTCATCACTTATCCCATCTAACTTACAAGAGTCCCAAACACTAGTTCCCCCCTGTGTTCTCTCTTTTGGTAGTATTTGTAGAGGATGCCACACTTACCTTTCAGACATGTCCATATCTCAACATTTTAAACTGATTCAAGTGCTGGTCTGACTCTCTTAAGGTATGTAGAGATCATTTTTTCCTGCTGGCTTCTATCTATCATGTCTGGATCCAAATTCTAGATTACACATCTTCAGACACTTGGTTCACGTTCTCTAACCCTCCATCTCTCCTCATTTACTCAGTAAGTGTCCCCTCCCTGACTGAGAGTTCTACATCTTCATCTGAAGGCTGATAGTAGAATACTGGCTTCTAGACAGCTAGGATGAGGGTCTTAAGCCCACACCCACAGTGACACATCTACTCCAACAAAGGCACACCTCCTAAATAGTGCCACTCCACAGGCCAAGCATATATAAATCATCACATTCCACTCCCTGGACCCCACCAGCTTGTTCAAACATATGAGTTTAATGGGGCCATTCATAAACATAGCACAAGGAAAAATACATTTAGCCCAATTTGCAAACTCCCCATTGTCTACAGCAGTAGCAACAATGTTAAACGTACAAGTTGAAAGTCTCTTCTGAGATTCATCCAATCACTTAGCTGTAATCTCTAAAGAAACACATGAAACTAGCTGGGCAAACTCCAAACTCTGCAGCTCAATGTCAATGTTCTTCAGATTTCCAACTCCTTTTCATCTTTGTTGACTGCAACAAACTTCTGTTTCCTGGGCTGGTTCCATTTCCTATTAGCAGCTTTCCTCAGCAGACAGACCAGCACTCTGGCATTTCAAACATCTTGGGGTCTCCAAGGCAACTTCAATGTTATAGCTTCTTGTTTCAATGTCTGGAATCCACATATACTCTTCTGGACTCCTAAAAAGGGCTGGTGTCACTTCTTAAGCTCTGACCTCTGTAGCACTCTTAGCTCAGGTTTATCTACTCCACTGCCACTGCTGTTCTTGGTGATCATCCCATGGTACCGGCATCTCCAATACACTAGCGTCTTCCATTGCACATAGGCTTCACCAATAGCTTTTCATAGGCTCTCTTTGTCGTGCCAACTCCTTTGCATGACTCATTCCTAGGCTATCAACTGCAACTAAGGATTGACCTTCCCCAATGACCTTCCATGACCTCTTATAGTACCAAGCATCAGCTGCTTTTTGTGACCTTTTCATGCCTTCAAAATAAGTACCACCTGGGTGACTCTTACACATTACCAACTACATATCCAGCAGGAGAGACAACTTTGGCTGTCTGGAACACAGTTTCTTTGTGCCCTCAGAAAACACTGTCCAAAAGATTTCACCTCAGTGATGTTGGTTTCTTCTTAATCACCACTCATTTCTTAGATCCAGCTAACCAGAATCAATTGTACCAGTAGTCTGTTTTATTCTGGACTCTAAAGCCAGAGCCACATGGCCAAATCTACCAAGTTCCACTGCTTGCTGTGGCTGGAACATGGCCCCCTTGTTCTATTACATTATCACCATCTTTCTATTTTTCAACTCCTTCACTGACTAAGCTTGTCTGTCCTGGAACTTGCACTGTAGACAGACTGAACTCAGAGATATGCATGCCTGTCTACTAAGCACTGGGATTAACAGTTTGTTTCAGCAAGCTTGGATTTAATCTTTTCTTCACCTAGAACCTGCTCTGTTCTAGGTTTGCCTTGAAGGAAGAAATCTGCTTATATTTGCCTCCTGGCATTAAAAACATGTACTATCATGCCTGGACCTAAACTTATCTGGAGGGATCTTGCCCCCAGGTCACTACTCCCCTAATTCAATTTAATATCTTTGACTACCAGATTCCACTCCACTTTACTTTTTGGTGCACCCTTAATACTCAAAATATGTATATTTATACTTTTCCTTTCTCTGCTTGGTACACTTGTTTAAAATGTTCTTCATGAGACTTAAATCTCTGCTTGTCTTTTTTGAGACTGCCTCTGTCAATGCAATTAGTATAAATCTCTTTCCCTTAACCGCAGATAGACTCTTCAGACAAGCCCAAAAGGCAGTCACATCCTTTACCAAATACTACAAAAGGTCCGTATGACACATACCGAAATTCTTCTCTTTTGAAGCCAGGTCTACACAGTTCAAATTACTCTCAGTAACATTTTCCATATTCCTTCTAGGATAGCACATTAAGTCCCAATTCAAAGCATTCCACATCTCTTCAAATTCAAGTCCCAAAATACATAGTCTCCCAAACCAAAGCATGGTCAGGATTTTATTGTTGTGAATAGACACCAAGACCAAGGCAACTCATATAAGGACAACATTTAATTGGGGCTGGCTTGTAGGTTCAGAGATTCATTCCGTTGTTACCGAGACAGGAACAAGTCCACTTCCAGGCAGGCATAGTGAAGGAGTAGCTGAGAGTTCAACATCTTCATCTGAAGGCTGCTAATAGAATATTGTCTTTCAGGCAGCTAGGAAGAGGGTTTTAAACCTACACTCACAATGACATACCTACTTCAAAAAAGCCACACATTTTAATAATGCCACACACTGGGCCAAACATACACAAACGATCACAATGACCTTTCCACTTTTCCTCCATGGACTCAAATTTTATTAAAGCCTCAACTCTTAATAAAAACAGTTTGACCTCAGTACAATACAATGGCCAAGATTGGCATGTTCAATTTCCAATGGTGGCAACTTCTGTCACTGAACAAACAAGTGATCTAAAACCATTTACATCTACATTTGCTCTCCTGTCACTTTGCAACTCATTAACTGCCCTGACTTAAATAGCTCTGCTACTCCTTATTTATTCCATATCTCTTTTCAATGTTGAAAACTCATTTACTGTTTCCTATACACTGGTCATCTGAAACTTGTACCATGGTGTTTCATTTTCCAAAATTAGGCATGGTGCCTGGTAAAGATCCCTTGCTTGTTTTCATCACAGAGTTTATAGCAGCATAGCATGGAAAATCAATAGTTCAAGTCCTACTCTTTCTTTCAGTCCTGAGCATAACCCCTCTCATCACCACTTGAGCAGTGGGGCCGACTACTTCCCTAGCTATTAACCATCAGTTTTCTTCTCAGCTAATCCAGGATCTTCAAGAGTTGTTCAGACTATCCTCACTGCCCAGAGTAAAATAGACCCACTGACCACCATAGTATTACAAAGTCATCAAGGATTAGATCTACCAGTAGCAAGAGAACTGGTATTTGTCTCTTATTGTGAGAGATATGTTGCTTTTATGTCAACCAGTCAAGTGGAGTAACATAATACCCACTGCAGATGAATCTCCAAAAACATGAAACTGTTCAGTGCCTTTGGCCAGTTGATCATTGACAGCTCAATATGGAAATGGAACTTTTAAACCCTCTTTCTCCTTATTTTCCTAATTCTACTAATTATGCCCGGCTTTATAAATGTCTTGTATAGATTTCTTTAACAGCAGATGGAAAAGATTTCTAACCAGACTTTTAATCAGTTGCTATTACAGAATTATAGGCCCCCAGCTATGGAGCCAGAGACCTGTACCCAATTAATTATACCCTGATGGTGAAGGTCAAGGTTGCCTCAAGGATATCATAAAAATATCAATTTCCTTTCCCAATCCCTGGTTGTTTATTAATAGTAAACAAAGTAGGGTGGAATGTAGGGTAAAGCCCAGAGCCAATATCCAGATGTAAAAACCTTGCCAAAACCCATCAATCCCTGGGCTTTCCACACGATCAAGCTACATAATCCATCCAATCTAGGTCACACTGGAAAGATCAACTCCCATCACAAGAAGTCCTGCATTTTGTTCAATTTGATGCTGCTTCTTACCTGAGCAGAGACAGCTACCCTCTTGTATCTTTGCCAATAAATCTCTTGTATAAAGTTTGTTGAGATTGTGGTATTCTTTGACTCTCTGTGGCTAGAATACATTTTCCTCAGATTTACAATGCTTGTCTTCAGAAAATGTTTCCCCTCAGAGAGGTAGACCATACAGGTAGAGGTTATCTACCTAAAAAAAAAATCTAACTAAAATATCTAACCTGCAGGAAGTTAAGACAATTGATAATGTCTTCCTTATCAATAAATACAATGCTTGGACAGAAAATCATTCCTGGGGAAGCATGAACAGACTTTACTTGACTCTTAGTTTGTCGTAAAATATGTTCAATTCAAATAGTATGAGAATATGATGCATAGTCATGGAACATACACAGAGAAAAAGAGGAAGTGAAGTTGTCTCTGCAAATCAGAGGAAACATAAATGCCTTCTCAGCAAGATCACATGTGTTCAGCTGTAATTCTATTTACATAGTATTTGTCAATTTGATACAAACATAGACATACCTGAAAATAAGAAATTTTATTTGAGTATTGTTTCTGTTTGACTACCTAATGAACATTCCTGTGTTGCACTTTCTTGATTGCTAGTTAATCTAGAAGTACTCTGTCTACTATGCAGATGGGTTTTTGGTATATATGAAAAGTATCATAGAAGGAGGCTCAGAATAAAACAGGAAATATCACTCCACAATGTCCTGTGCTTTAGTTTTTGTTTCTAGGTTTCTCCCTTAAGTTCCTGTTCTGACTTCTCTGGGTGGTTGACTATCACCTGGAAGGTGAAATATGCTGGTATATATAGAGAGAGGAACTGGGGGGAGTAGAGGTACAGAAAACTGTAATCAGGACAAATTATGTTAAGAAGAATCTATTTTCAATAAAGGGGGGAGAGAAGGCTATTGGCAACCATGCTGATTCAGTCAATTAAAAATTTGGAGTTCTTAATAGTGGGATTGATTCTCTCACATAGGATGGGTCTCAAGTAGGGGCAGTCATTGGTTGGCTGGTCCTTCAGTCTCTGATTCATATTTATCACTGCACATCTTGTAGGCAAGACAAATTCTGTGTTGAAGGCTTTGTGGATGAATTGATGCCTCTTTCTCTCCATTGGAAGTCTCCATAGGAGGCAGCCACTTCAGTCTCTATATTCCATGCTGGTCAGAATCTCAGCTAGGGCCTCCCCCATATCCTTGTATTCGCCACAATTCCAGGCCTCCAACTAGCCCAAGATTTGTCCCCACCAATTTCCCTTCTCACGTTCAATCCTTTCACATATCCCCTCCCCATATCTGATTGCAATCCTGTTCCCCTCCCCACCCCTTCTTCTATACAGTTGCCTCTGTCCATCTACCTCTGATTACAATTCTATTTCCCCCTTTGAGTGAAATTTATGGATCCTACCTTGGGACCTCTTTATTATACAGTTTCTTTGGGTCTGAGATTTGAAGCATGGTAAACCTGCATGTCATGGCTAATGTCCACTTATAAGAGAATGCATACCATACTTGTTCTTTTTTGTTTAGGTTACCTCATTCCAGATGATGCTGTCAAGTTCCATTCATTTCCTTCATAATTCATGATGTCTTTGTTTTTGATAGTTGAATAGCATTTTATTGTGTAGATGTACCACATTTTCTTTATCTATTCTTCAGTTGAGGGACATCTAGGTTGTTTCCAGTTCCTGGATATTACAAATAAAGCTGCTATGGGTCAAACAAGTGTCCCCGTGGTATAATGAGGCATCTTTTGGGTATATTCCCAGGAGTGGTATAGCTGGGAATCAAGGTAAAGCCATTCCCAGGTTTCTGAGAAACCACTGAATTGTTTTTAAAAGTGGTTGTACAAGTATGCACTCCCACCAACAATGGAGAAATGTCCCGCTTCCTTCACATCCTTAAGAGCGTGTACTGTCACATGCTTCGTGATGCACATGCTTGCCATTTGACTTTTTGATCTTTACCATGCTGATTGGCATGGAATCTCAGGTGAATTTTGATTTGTATATCCCTGATGACTAAGGACATTGAACATTTCTTTAAACACTTCTGAGCCATTCAAGATTCATCTATTGAAAATTATGTTTAGCGCTGTACCTCATCTATAGTTGGGTTATTTGGTTTGTTATCATCCAACTTCTTAAGGTCTTTATTTATTTTGGATATTAACACTCTATCAGATCTATGGTTGGTGAAGATCTTTTCCTAATCTGTATGCTGCCATTTTGTCCTATTGATGGTGTCCTTTGCCTTATAAAAAGTTTTCAGTTTCATGTGGATACTATTTTTTTTATTTTTTATTTTTTTTATTAACTTGAGGGTTTCTTATTTAAATTTCGAATGTTATTCCCTTTCCCTGTTTCCGGGCCAACATCCCCCTAACCTCTCCCACTCCCCTACTTTATGGGTGTTCCCCTGCCCATCCTCACCCCATTACAGCCCTTCATTCAACAATCACGTTCACTGGGGGTTCAGTCTTGGCAGTACCAAGGGCTTCCCCTTCCACTGGTGATCTTACTAGGCTATTTATTGCTACCTATGAGGTTAGAGCCCAGGGTGAGTCCATGTATAGTCTTTAGGTACTGGCTTAGTCCCTGGATGATCTGGTTGGTTGGCATTGTTGTTCATATGGGGTATAGAGCCCCTTCAACCTCTTCCAGTCCTTTCTCTGATTCCTTCAATGGGGGTACTGTTCTCAGTTCAGTGGTTTGCTGCTGGCATTCGCCTCTGTATTTGCTGTATTCTTGCTGTGTCTCTCAGGAGAGATCTACATCCGGTTCCTATCGGCCCGCACTCCTTTGCTTCGTCCATCTTGTCTAATTGGGTGGCTTTATATGTATGGGCCACATGTGGGGCAGGCTCTGAATGGGTGTTCCTTCTGCCTCTGTTTTAAACATTGTCTCCCTATCCCCTCCTAAGGGTACTCTTGTCCCCCTTTTAAAGAAAGAGTAAAGCATCCACATTGTGGTCATTCTTCTTCTGTTTAATGTGATTTGTGCATCTAGGGTAATTCAAGCATTTGGGCTAATAGCCACTTATCAATGAGTGCATACCATGTGTGTTTCTCTGTGATTGGGTTACCTCACTCAGGATGATATTTTCCAGTTCCAACCATTTGCCTATGAATTTCATAAAGTCATTGTTTTTGATAGCTGAGTAATATTCCATTGTGTAGATGTACCACGTTTTCTGTATCCATTACTCTGTTGAAGGGCATTTGGGTGTTTTACAGCTTCTGGCTATTATAAATAAGGCTGCGATGAACATAGTGGAGCACAAGTCTTTTTTATATGTTGGGGCATCTTTTGGCTATATGCCTAAGAGAGGTATAGCTGGGTCCTCAGGTAGTTCAATGTCCAATTTTCTGAGGAAACTTCAGATTGATTTCCAGAATGGTTGTACCAGTCTGCAATCCCACCAACAATGGAGGAGTCTTCTTCCTTCTCAACATGCTCTCCAGCATTTGCTATCACCTGAGTTTTATATCTTGGCCATTCTCACTGGTGTGAGGTGAAATCTCAGGGATGTTTTGATTTGCATTTCCCTTATGACTAAAGATGTTGGACATTTCTTTAGGTGTTTCTCAGCCATTCGGCATTCCTCAGCTGTGAATTCTTTGTTTAGCTCTGAACCCCATTTTTAATAGGGTTATTTGTCTTCCTGTGGTCTAACTTCTTGAGTTCTTTGTATATTTTGGATATAAGGCCTCTATCTGTTATAGGATTGGTAAAGATCTTTTCCCAATCTGTTAGTTGTTGTTTTGTCCTAACCACAGTGTCCTTTGCCTTACAGAAGCTTTCCAGTTCTTTGAGATCCCACTTGTCCATTCTTGATCTTAGAGCGTAAGCCACTGGTGTTTTGCTCAGGAAATTTTTTCCAGTGCCAATGTGTTCCAGATGCTGCTCTAGTTTTTCTTCTATAAGTTTGAGTGTATCTGGTTTGATGTGAAGGTCCTTGATCCACTTGGACTTAAGCTTTGTACAGGGTGATAAGCATGGATCGATCTGTATTCTTCTACATGTTGACCTCCAGTTGAACCAGCACCATTTGCTGAAAATGCTATCTTTTTTCCATTGGATGGTTTTGGCTCCTTTGTCAAAAATCAAGTGCCCATAGGTGTGTGCGTTCATTTCTGGGTCTTCACTTCTATTCCATTGGTCTATCTGTCTGTCCCTGTACCAATACCATGCATTTTTTATCACTATTGCTCTGTAATACTGCTTGAGTTCAGGGATAGTGATTCCCCCTGAAGTCCTTTTACTGTTGAGGATAGTTGAGCTATCCTGGGTTTTTTGTTATTCCAGATGAATTTGCAAATTGTTCTGTCTAACACTTTGAAGAATTGGATTGGTATTTTGATGGGGATTGCATTGAATCTGTAGATCGCTTTTGGTAAAATGGACATTTTTACTATATTAATCCTGCCAATCCATGAGCATGGGAGATCTTTTCATCTTCTGAGGTCTTCTTTAATTTCTTTCTTCAAAGTCTTGAAGTTCTTATTGTACAGATCTTTTATTTGCTTGGTTAAAGTCACACTGAGGTACTTTATATTATTTTCGTCTATTATGAAGGGTGTTGTTTCCCTAATTGCTTTCTCGGCTTGTTTCTCTTTTGTGTAAAGGAAGGCTACTGATTTATTTGAGTTAAATTTATACCCAGCCAGTTTGCTGAAGTTGTCTATTAGCTTTAGTAGTTCTCTGGTGGAACTTTTGGGATCACTTAAATATACTATCATATCATCTGCAAAAAGTGATATTTTGACTTCTTCTTTTCCGATCTGTGTCGACTTGACCTCTTTTTGTTGTCTGATTGCTCTGGCTAGAACTTCAAGAACTATATTGAATAAGTAGGGAGAGAGTGGGCAACCTTGTCTAGTCCCTGATTTTAGTGGGATTGCTTCAAGTTTCTCTCCATTTAGTTTAATGTTAGCAACTGTTTTGCTGTATATGGCTTTTACTATGTTTAGGTATGGGCCTTGAATTCCTATTCTTTCCAGGGCTTTTGTCATGAAGGGGTGTTGAATTTTGTCAAATGCTTTCTCAGCATCTAATGAAATGATCATGTGGTTTTGTCCTTTCAGTTGGTTTATATAATGGATCACGTTGATGGTTTTCCGTATATTAAACCATCCCTGCATGCCTGGGATGAAGCCTACTTGATCGTGGTGGATGATTGTTTTGATGTGCTCTTGGATTCAGTTTGCCAGAATTTTTTTTTATTAACTTGAGTATTTCTTATATACATTTCAAGTGTTATTCCCTTTCCCGGTTTCCGGGCAAACCTCCCCCTCCACCCTCCCTTCCTTATGGGTGTTCCCCTCCCAACCCTCCCCCCATTGCCGCCCTCCCCCCATAGTCTAGTTCACTGGGGGTTAAGTCTTAGCAGGACCCAGGGCTTCCCCTTCCACTGGTGCTCTTACTAGGATATTCATTGCTACCTATGGGGTCAGAGTCCAGGGTCAGTCCATGTATAGTCTTTAGGTAGTGGCTTAGTCCCTGGAAGCTCTGGTTGCTTGACATTGTTGTACTTTTGGGGTCTCGAGCCCCTTCAAGCTCTTCCAGTTCTTTCTCTGATTCCTTCAACGGGGGACCTATTCTCAGTTCAGTAGTTTGCTGCTGGCATTCGCCTCTGTATTTGCTGTATTCTGGCTGTGTCTCTCAGGAGCAATCTACATCCGGCTCCTGTCGGTCTGCACTTCTTTGCTTCATCCATCTTGTCTAATTGGGTGGCTGTATATGTATGGGCCACATGTGGGGCAGGCTCTGAATGGGTGTTCCTTCAGTCTCTGTTTTAATCTTTGCCTCTCCCTTCCCTGCCAAGGGTATTCTTTTTCCTCATTTAAAGAAGGAGTGAAGCATTCACATTTTGATCATCCGTCTTGAGTTTTGTTTGTTCTAGGGATCTAGGGTAATTCAAGCATTTGGGCTAATAGCCACTTATCAATGAGTGCATACCATGTATGTCTTTCTGTGATTGGGTTAGCTCACTCAGGATGATATTTTCCAGTTCCAACCATTTGCCTACGAATTTCATAAACTCGTTGTTTTTGACAGCTGAGTAATATTCCATTGTGTAGATGTCCCACATTTTCTGTATCCATTCCTCTGTTGAAGGGCATCTGGGTTCTTTCCAGTTTCTGGCTATTATAAATAAGGCTGCGATGAACATAGTGGAACACATGTCTCTTTTATATGTTGAGGCATCTTTTGGGTATATGCCCAAGAGAGGTATAGCTGGATCCTCAGGCAGTTTAATCCAATTTTCTGAGGAACCTCCAGACTGTTTTCCAGAATGGTTTTACCAGTCTGCAATCCCACCAACAATGGAGGAGTGTTCCTCTTTCTCCACATCCTCGCCAGCATCTGCTGTCACCTGAGTTTTTGATCTTAGCTATTCTCACTGGTGTGAGGTGAAATCTCAGGGTTGTTTTGATTTGCATTTCCCTTATGAGTAAAGATGTTGAACATTTCTTTAGGTGTTTCTCAGCTATTCGGCATTCCTCAGCTGTGAATTCTTTGTTTAGCTCTGAACCCCATTTTTTAATAGGGTTACTTGTTTCCCTGTGGTCTAACTTCTTGAGTTCTTTGTATATTTTGGATATAAGGCCTCTATCTGTTGTAGGATTGGTGAAGATCTTTTCCCAATCTGTTGGTTGCCGTTTTGTCCTAACCACAGTGTCCTTTGCCTTACAGAAGCTTTGCAGTTTTATGAGGTCCCACTTGTCGATTCTTGATCTTAGAGCGTAAGCCACTGGTGTTTTTCTCAGGAAATTTTTTCCAGTGCCAATGTGTTCCAGATGCTGCTCTAGTTTTTCTTCTATTAGTTTGAGTGTATCTGGTTTGATGTGAAGGTCCTTGATCCACTTGGACTTAAGCTTTGTACAGGGTGATAAGCATGGATCGATCTGTATTCTTCTACATGTTGACCTCCAGTTGAACCAGCACCATTTGCTGAAAATGCTATCTTTTTTCCATTGGATGGTTTTGGCTCCTTTGTCAAAAATCAAGTGCCCATAGGTGTGTGCGTTCATTTCTGGGTCTTCAATTCTATTCCATTGGTCTATCTGTCTGTCCCTGTACCAATACCATGCATTTTTTATCACTATTGCTCTGTAATACTGCTTGAGTTCAGGGATAGTGATTCACCCTGAAGTCCTTTTACTGTTGAGGATAGCTTTAGCTATCCTGGGTTTTTTGTTATTCCAGATGAATCTGCAAATTGTTCTGTCTAACTCTTTGAAGAATTGGATTGGTATTTTGATGGGGATTGCATTGAATCTGTAGATTGCTTTTGGTAAAATTGCCATTTTTACTATATTAATCCTGCCAATCCATGAGCATGGGAGATATTTCCATCTTCTGAGGTCTTCTTCAATTTCTTTCCTCAGTGTCTTGAAGTTCTTATTGTACAGAACTTTTACTTGCTTGGTTAAAGTCATACCGAGGTACTTTATATTATTTGGGTCTATTATGAAGGGTGTCGTTTCCCTAATTTCTTTCTCGGCTTGTTTCTCTTTTGTATAGAGGAAAGTTTGCCAGAATTTTATTGAGCATTTATTCGTCGATATTCCTAAGGGAAATCGGTCTGAGGTTCTCTTTCCTTGTTGGGTCTTTGTGTGGTTTAGGTATAAGAGTAATTGTGGCTTCATAGAAGGAATTCGGTAGTGCTCCATCTGTTTCAATTTTGTGGAATAGTTTGGCTAATATTGGTATGAGGTCTTCTATGAAGGTCTGATAGAATTCAGCACTAAACCCATCTGGACCTGGGCTCTTTTTGGTTGGGAGACCTTTAATGACTGCTTCTATTTCATTAGGAGTTATGGGGTTGTTTAACTGGTTTATCTGTTCCTAATTTAACTTTGGTACCTGGTATCTGTCAAGGAAATTGTCCATTTCATGCAAATTTTCAAGTTTTGTTGAATATAGGCTTTTGTAGTAAGATCTGATAATTTTTTTGAATTTCCTCTGATTCTGTAGTTATGTCTCCCTTTCATTTCTGATTTTGTTAATTTGGACACACTATCTCTGTCCTCTCATTAGTCTGGCTAAGGGTTTATATATCTTGTTGATTTTCTCAAGGAACCAACTTTTGGTTATGTTGATTCTTCCTATGGTCCTTTTTGTTTCTACTTCGTTGATTTCAGCTCGGAGTTTGATTATTTCCTGACTTCTACTCCTCCTGGGTGTATTTGCTTCTTTTTGTTCTAGAGCTTTTAGGTGTGCTGTCAAACTGCTGACATATGCTCTCTACTGTTTCTTTCTGCAGGCACTCAGAGCTATGAGTCTTCCTCTTAGCATAGCTTTCATTGTTTCCCATAAGTTTTGGTATGTTGTACCTTCATTTTCATTAATTTCTAAAAAGTTTTTAATTTCTTTCTTTATTTCTTCCTTGACCAGGTTATTGTTGAGTAGAGCATTGTTCAACTTCCATATATATGTGGCCATTCTTCCCTTATTGTTATAGAAGACCAGCTTTAGGCCATGGTGGTATGATATGACGCATGGGATTATTTCTATCTTTCTGTATCTGCTGAGGCCCGTTTTTTGACCAATTATATGGTCAATTTTGGAGAAAGTACCATGAGGAGCTGAGAAGAATGTATATCCTTTTGCTTTAGGATAGAATGTTCTATAAATATCTGTTAAGTCCATTTGGTTCATGACTTCTCTTAATCTGTCTACGTCTCTGTTTAGTTTTTGTTTCCATGACCTGTCCATTGATGAGAGTGGGGTGTTGAAATCTCCTACTATTATTGTATGAGGTGCAATGTGTTTTTGAGATTTAATAAGGTTTCTTTTATGTATGTAGGTGCCCTTGTGTTTGGAGCATAGTTATTTAGGATAGAGAGTTCATCTTGGTAGATTTTTCCTTTCATGAATATGAAGTGTCCTTCCTTATCTTTTTTGACGACTTTTAGTTGAAAATTGATTTTATTTGATATTAGAATGGCTACTCCAGCTTGCTTTTTCCAATCATTTGCTTGGAAAATTGTTTTCCAGCCTTTCACTCTGAGGTAGTGTCTGTCTTTGTCTCTGAGGTGTGTTTCCTGTAGGCAGCAGAATGCAGGGTCCTCGTTGCGTATCCAGTTTGTTAATCTATGTCTTTTTATTGGGGATTTCAGACCATTGATGTTGAGAGATATTAAGGAATAATGATTATTGCTTCCTGTTATATTCATATTTGGATGTGAGTTTATGTTTGTGTGCTTTTCTTCTTTTGTTTTGTTGCCAAGGCGATTAGTTTCTTGCTTTTTATAGGGTGTAGCTTGCCTCCTTATGTTGGGCTTTACCATTTATTATCCTTTTTAGCGCTGGATTTGTAGATAGATATTGTGTAAATTTGGTTTTGTCATGGAATATCTTGGTTTCTCCATCTATGTTAATTGAGAATTTTACAGGATACAGTAACCTGGGCTGGCAGTTGTGTTCTCTTAGGATCTGTATGACATCTGTCCAGGATCTTCTGGCTTTCATAGTCTTTGGCGAGAAGTCTGGTGTGATTCTGATAGGTCTGCCTTTATATGTTACTTGATCTTTTTCCCTTACTGCTTTTAAAATTCTTTCTTTCTTTTGTGCATTTGGTGTTTTGACTATTATGTGATGGGAGGAGCTTATTTTCTGGTCCAATCTATTTGGAGTTCTGTACGCTTCTTGTGTGCTTATGGGCATCTCTTTCTTTAGGTTAGGGAAGTTTTCTTCTATGATTTTATTGAAGACATTTACTGGTCCTTTGAGCTGGGAGTTGTCACTCTCTTCTCTACCTACTATCCTTAGGTTTGATCTTCTCACTGTGTCCTGGATTTCCTGTATGTTTTGGACCAGTAGCTTTTTCCACTTTACATTATCTTTGACAGTTGTGTTGATGATTTCTATGGAATCTTCTGCTCCTGAGTTTCTCTCTTCTATTTCTCGTATTCTGTTAGTGATGCTTGTATCTACGGCTCCTTGTCTCTTCCTTTGGTTTTCTATATCCAGGGTTGTTTCCATGTGCTCTTTCTTGATTGCTTCTATTTCCATTTTTCATTCCTTCAACCGTTTTTTTGTGTTTTCCTGTAATTCTTTCAGGGATTTTTGTGATTCCTGTCTGTAGGCTTCTACTTGTTTATTTATGTTTTCCTGAATTTCTTTAAGGGAATTCTTCATGTCTTTCTTGAAGTCCTCCAGTATCATGATAAAATATGATTTTAAATCTAGGTCTTGCTTTTCTGGTGTGTTTGGATATTCCGTGTTTGCTTTGGTGGGATAATTGTGCTCTGATGATGCCATGTAGTCTTGGTTTCTGTTCCATGGGTTCCTGTGCTTGCCTCTCATCATCAGATTATCTCTGTTGTTACTTTCTTCTGCTATTTCTGACAGTGTCTAGACTGCCTATAAGCCTGTGTGTCAGGAGTGCTGTATACCTGTTTTCCTGTTTTCTTTCAGCCAGTTATGGAACAGAGTGTCTTGCTTTAGGGCGTGTAGTTTTTCCTATCTACAGGTCTTCAGCTGTTCTTGTGGGCCTGTGTCCTGAGTTCAACAGGCAAGTCATTTGGAGCATAAAAGTTGGTCTTATCTGTGGTCCCGCGGCTCCAGTTTTCGCATGGGGTGTTGCTTATGAGCTCTCTGCAAGGGCAGCAACCGGGAGGACCTGAGCCGCCCTTTTCAGGAGCCCTCATGCACCAGCGTCCCAGATGGCGTTTGGTGTTTTCTTCTGGAGTCAGAAATGTGGTCAGAGTGTAGTCTCTTCTGGCTTCCCAGGCGTGTCTGCCTCTCTGAGGGTTTAGGTCTCCCTCCCATGGGATTTGGGTGCAAAGAACTGTTGATCTGGCTGGTCCCTTCAGGATCTGGCGGTGTCTCGGGTGCAGGGGACCTGCAGCTCCAGTGCCCTTACCTACAGGATCCCAGAGGCCATATACAGTTTCCTCTTGGGCCAGGGATGTGGGCAAGGGTGGGCAGTGTTGGTGGTCTCTTCCACTCTGCAGTCTCAGGAGTGCCCACCTGTCCGGGCGGTGACCTCTCTCTCCCTCAGGGTTTGGGAGCAGTGAGCTGTGGGCAGGGATCAGCGAGGTTGTGAATGTCCTAGAGGAATTTTGCCTCTGTGTGTCCTGAGGCCACCAGTCAGGTCGCTTGGAGCAGAAATGTTGGTCTTACCTGTGGTCCCAAGGCTCAAGTATGCTTGTGGGGGTGTTGCTTATGAGCTCTCTGTGAGGACAGCAACCAGCAGGACCTGTGTCGCCCTTTCCAGGAGCCCATGTGCACCAGGGTCCCAAATGGTGTTTGGTGTTTTCCTCTGGAGTCAGAAATGTGGTCAGAGTGTAGTCTCTTCTGGCTTCCCAGGCGTGTCTGCCTCTCTTAAGGTTTAGCTCTCTCCCCATAGCTGTTTCTGATCTGATATTAATTAAGATTCGAAATTATTAGGCTATTCTGCTATTGCCTGTCTAATCATTAATCTTTCCAAGCTGAAGAGGTAGCTCAGAAGTCCTCATGTGGATACTATTAATGATACTCTGCTACGCTTATTTTTAAACAAATCCAGCAGTCTTGTTTCAGCTCAAGCTAGTTTAGGAGGTGGTGCATTCCCTGAAGTATATAATAGTATGTGTTTTTTTTTTAAATCAAGAAGGGCAACAATCATCACATTTGTATACTCCCAGGGGTTGGTAAATATGGGTCAACAGCCCTTGAACTTTTGATTTAACTGGAGGAAAAGGAGGCAGAGATGAGGGAAATCAACCAGAATCCAACAGGGCTATTGGGCCAATAGGGTAGAGGGGCCTCTGATACAGTCTTATTTTAATAGTAAGTAGAGTCAGGAAGGGCCTTGAACCCATAGGCACAGGGGAAAATTTCCTGAACAAAACACCAATGGTTTATGCTCTAAGATCAAGAATCAATAAATGGGACCTCATACAATTTCAAGATTCTGTAAGGCAAAGATACTGTCAATAGGAAAAAAAAACAATAACCAGCAGATTGGAAAAAGATATTTACTAATCCTACATTCAATAGAGGGCTAATATCTAATATACACAAAGAACTCAAGAAGTTAGACTCCAGAGAATCAAATAATTTTATCAAAACTGTGGTATAGAGCTAAACAAATAATCCTCAACTGAGGAATACTGAATGTCAATGAAGCACCAAATGTTCAACAGTTTTCCCTCCAGAAACCCGCTATCTCCCCCTGCTTCTATGAGGGTGATCCCACAACCGTTCATCAACTCCCTTCCACATTCACACCCTCACATCTCCCCTACACTGGGGCATCAAGACTTGTCAAGACCAAGGGCCAATCCTCCTACTGATGCCCAACAAAGACATCCTGTGCTACATATGTGGTTGGAGCCATAGGTCCATTGCTATGTACTCTTAGAATGGTGGTTTAGTCCTGGGGAGCTCTCCAGGCTCTGGTTCGTTGGTATTGTTGTACTTATGGGGTTGAAAAAGACTTCAGCTCCTTCAGTCCTTTCTGTAAATCCTCCACTGAGGACACTGTTATCAGTTTAAGGGTTGGCTGCAAGAACCTGTACTTTTCAGGCTATAGCAGAGTCTCTTAGGAGACAGCTATGTAAGGGTCCTATCAGCATGCACTTCTTGGCATCTACAATATTGTCTGGGTTTGGTGACTGTATATTAGACAGATCCCCAGGTAGGGCAGTCTTTGGATGGCCTTTCCTTCAATCTTTGCTCACACTTGGTTTCCATCATTCCACCTGTATTTTTGTTCTGCATTCTAAGAAGGTCTGAAGAACCCATACTTCAATATTTCTTATTTTTGAGTTTCATATTGTCTGCGAATTGTATATTGGGTATCCTTGGGTTTTGGCCTAATATTCACTTATCAGTGAGTGCATACCATGTGTGTTCTTTTGTGATTGGATTATCTCACTCAAAATGAAATTTTCTAGTTTAATCGATTGGCCTAAGAACTTCATGAAGTCATTGTTTTTAATAGCTGAGTAGTACTCCATTGTGTACCACATTTTCTCTATCTATTCCTATGTTGAAGGATATATGGGATATTTCTAGCTTCTGGCTAATATAAAAAATGGCTACTATGACCATAGGAGAGCATGTGGTCTTGTTATAGCTTGCAGCATCATTTGGGTATATATATATCCAGCAGTAGTGTACCTGGGTCTTGAGTTAGTATTACGTTCAATTTTCTGAGGTACATCAGATTGAATTCCAGAGTGGTTGGACCAGCTTCCAATCTTCCTCAACATCTTCCCCAGAATCAGTTGTCCCCTGAGTTTTTATTCTTAACCATTCTTACTGGTATAAGATGGAATCTCATGATTGTTTTGATTTGCATTTTCCTGTTGACTAAGGCTGTTAAACATTTCTTTAGGTACTTCTAGGCCATTTGATATTCCACAGTTGAGAATTTTTTCTTTTGCTCTGTACCTGATTTTTAATAGGTTAATTTAATTCACTGCAGTCTAACTTCTTGTGTTTTTTAATATATATTAGATATTAGTTCTATAACAGATATAGTATTGGTAAAGATCTTCTCCCAACTTTTCTTTGCTGTTTTAACCTAATAACAGTGTCCTTTGCCTTACAGAACCTTTGCAATTTTGTGAGGTCCCATTTGTTGATTCTTGATGTTAGAGCATATACCATGGGTGTTCTGTTAAGGAAATTTTCCCCTCTGCCAATATGTAGAAGGCTCTTATTCACTTTCTTTTCTGTTAATTTCAGTGTATTTGGTTACATGTGGAGTTCTTATTTTTTTTTCTTTTTGACAATGAAGAGGGAAGGTTTATTCAGCTTCGTGAAACTCAGCAAGGCCTGATGATGGTGGGCAAGGTTGCGAAATCTAGCCAGAGACCGACACCTGGACCAACGTGCCTGCATGCTTTTGTGTTTGCATTCACAGTTTGGTGAGAAAAGACAGGTAGTATTTGAAAATATGCTATTTCATTACCTAAGAAAAAAATTCAATTCTATTTATGTCAATTATTCAGCCTCTCTTTATACATCTCTTTTACACCTCATGTGCACATAGACTGTAGAAGATGAGGCAGGAATCACTGATTCCAGATGATTCTGAGACTTCCAGACTTCTGTTGAGAAAACTCCCAGAAGGTACTTCTGTATCTCTAGGATGTTCACTGAGTAGACTTTGGTTGACTGACCCATCAATGATTCAGAAGCAGTCGGTCATCAAAAGATGCCGACACTCTCAGCTCAGTGAAGCACACTTGCTTGGCATGTACCAAAACTTAGAAACTTTCTAGAGCTGACTCCTTACTTAGGATGTGTCTGACTTTCTCTCCTCTTCAACGAAAGGACCAGGGATCATGGCACCTGCTTCCAAGGGTGAGGATTGGTTGGGTACTGAGTGAGAGGCAAGAAGCACAGTGCCAGGCTCTAGATGCCTTGGCCTTGACACATTTCAAAGGCAACATACCAGTGTCCAGGTCAACAGACGATGTTTAGAAATGGATGGACAAAACTGGATTTTCCCTCCTGACTATGCTTCTTTGAACAACAACAATATTAACATGAACACATGCAGTGCCTTCTTCGAGTTCATCACTGAATTAAGCCACTTGGAAAATAAAATCAGGAGTTGCTGTAAAACAAGGCACAGAAAACTATGAATGCCAAGCCTGGCATTTTACACATCATTCCATTTCCTAAACATTGGGAAAACCCCACTAAGGCTACATAGATTTAAAAGGAGAAGAAACAAAGGTGGTCTGCTTCTGACTGTTTACAATGTTACCTACAATACTGATGTGTTGCTGTAAATATTAAAAATGCCTGAACCTTTTATCCCACGCTAGCGAGGGCACCCATAAGCCCTCATGGGACTTCAGGACACTTTTATCTCAGCAGTTCCACGCTGCCCCCAAGTACTCTCAGACCCCAGGGGGGCGGTCCATGAGCCATTCCAGTCTCCCAGTGTTCCAGGTAACCCATAAAATCAAGACTCAACAAACTCCAACCCAACAATCAGATATATATGTTAAATTCTCAATCCACAATATATCTACACAATAAACACACAACCAATTGATAAAGATATAACCACCCACCTAGATAAGATGACTTGATCTATAGAAATCCATCCCTTAAGAGATATTCATTACAGTCTGTATCTATGTAGAGATACATGGTGATGGATTGTTTATGTCTGCCTCCATGTTGCTTCTCCCTCCTTTCTGCCACTCGGTTTCCTACTCCCCCCCCCCCATGGTATTTTTTTTAATTTAATTTTATTTTTTTAACTTGACTATTTCTTATTTACATTTCAAGTGTTATTCCCTTTCCCGGTTTATGGGCCAACATCCCCCTAATCCCTCCCCCTCCCCTTCTTTATTGGTGTTCCCCTCCCCATCCTCCCCCCATTGCCGCCCTCCCCCCAACAATCACATTCACTCTTAGCAGGACCCAGGGCATCCCCTTACACTGATGATCTTACTAGGATATTCAATGCTACCTATGAGGTCAGAGTCCAGGGTCAGTCCATGTATAGTCTTTCGGTAGTGGCTTAGTCCCTGGAAGCTCTGGTTGCTTGGCATTGTTGTTCATATTGGGTCTTGAGCCCCTTCAAACTCTTCCAGTTCTTTCTCTGATTCCTTCAACAGGGGTCCTGTTCTCAGATTAGTGGTTTGCTGCTGGCATTTGCCTATGAACTTGCTGTATTCTGAGTGTGTCTCTCAGGACAGATCTACATCTGGTTACTGTCTGCCTGCACTTCTTTGCTTCATCCATCTAGTCGAATTAGGTGGCTGTATATGTATGGGCCACATGTGGGGCAGGCTCTGAATGGGTGTTCCTTCAGTCTCTGTTCTAAACATTGTCTCCCTATCCCCTCCTAAGGGTATTCTTGTTCCCCTTTTAAAGAAGGAGTGAAGCATTCACATTGTGGTCATTCTTCTTCTGTTTCATGTGATTTGTTCATCTAAGGTAATTCAAGCTTTTGGGCTACTATCAACTTATCAGTGAGTGCATACCATGTGTGTTTCTCTGTGACTGGGTTACCTCACTCAGGATGATATTTTCCAGTTCCAACCATTTGCCTACGAATTTCATAAAGTCATTGTTTTTGATAGCTGAATAATATTCCATTGTGTAGATGTACCACATTTTCTGTATCCATTACTCTGTTGAAGGGCGTCTGGGTCCTTTCCAGTTTCTGACTATTATAAGAAAGGCTGCTATGAACATAGTGGAGCACAAGTCTTTTTTATATGTTGGGGCATCTTGTGGGTATATGCCCAAGAGAGGTATAGATGGATCCTGAGGCAATTCAATGTCCAATTTTCTGAGGAACCTCCAGATTGATTTCCAGAATGGTTGTACCAGTCTGCAATCCCACCAACAATGGAGGAGTGTTACTCTTTCTCCACATCCTCGCCAGCATTTGCTGTCACCTGAGTTTTTGATCTTAGCCATTCTGACTGGTTTGAGGTGAAAACTCAGGGTTGTTTTGATTTGCATTTCCCTTATGACTAAAGATGTTGAACATTTATTTAGATGTTTCTCAGCCATTCGGCATTCTTCAGCTGTGAATTCTTTGTTTAGCTCTGAACCCCATTTTTAATAGGGTTATTTATCTCCCTGTGGTCTAACTTCTTGAGTTCTTTGTATATTTTGGATATAAGGCCTCTATCTGTTATAGGATTGGTAAAGATCTTTTCACAATCTGTTGGTTGCCGTTTTGTCCTAACCACAGTGTCTTTTGCCTTAGAGAAGCTTTGCAGTTTTATGAGATCCCATTTGTCGATTCTTGATCTTAGAGCATAAGCCACTGGTGTTTTGCTCAGGAAATTTTTTCCAGTGCCCATGTGTTACAGATGCTGCCCTAGTTTTTCTTCTATTAGTTTGAGTGTATCTGGTTTGATGTGGAGGTACTTGATCCACTTGGACTTAAGCTTTGTACAGGGTGATAAGCATGGATCGATCTGCATTCTTCTACATGTTGACCTCCAGTTGAACCAGCACCACTTGCTGAAAATGCTATCTTTTTTCCATTGGATGGTTTTGGCGCCTTTGTCAAAAATCAAGTGACCATAGGTGTGTGGGTTCATTTCTGGGTCTTCAATTCTGTTCCATTGGTCTATCTGTCTGTCTCTGTACCAATACCATGCATTTTTTATCACTATTGCTCTGTAATACTGCTTGAGCTCAGGGATAGTGATTCCCACTGAAGTCCTTTTATTGTTGAGGATAGTTTTAGCTATTCTGGGTTTTTTGTTATTTCAGATGAATTTGCAAATTGTTCTGTGTAGCTGTTTGAAGAAGTGGATTGGTATTTTGATGGGGATTGCATTGAATCTGTAGATTGCTTTTGGTAAGATGGCCATTTTTACTATATTAATCCTGCCAATTCATGAGCATGGGAGATCTTTCCATCTTCTGAGGTCGTCTTCAATTTCTTTCTTCAGAGTCTTGAAGTTCTTATTGTACAGATCTTTTACTTGCTTGGTTAAAGTCACACTGAGGTACTTTATATTATTTGGGTCTATTATGAAGGGTGTCATTTGCCTAATTTCTTTCTCGGCTTGATTCTCTTTTGTGTAGAGGAAGGCTACTGATTTATTTGAGTTCATTTTATACCCAGCCGGTTTGCTGAAGTTGTCTATCAGCTTTAGTAGTTCTCGGGTGGAACTTTTGGGATCACTTAAATATATTATCATATCATCTGCAAAAAGTGATATTTTGTCTTCTTCTTTTCCGATCTGTATCCACTTGACGTCCTTTTGTTGTCTGATTGCTCTGGCTAGAACTTCAAGAACTATATTGAATAAGTAGGGAGAGAGTGGGCAACCTTGTCTAGTCCCTGATTTTAGTGGGATTGCTTCAAGTTTCTCTCCATTTAGTTTAATGTTAGCAACTGTTTTGCTGTATATGGCTTTTACTATGTTTAGGTATGGGCCTTGAATTCCTATTCTTTCCAGGACTTTTATCATGAAGGGGTGTTGAATTTTGTCAAATGCTTTCTCAGCATCTAATGAAATAATCATATGGTTTTGTTCTTTCACTTTGTTTATATAATGGATCACGTTGATGGTTTCCCATATATTAAACCATCCCTGCATGCCTGGGATGAAGCCAACTTGATCATGGTGGATGATTGTTTTGATGTGCTCTTGGATTCGGTTTGCCAGAATTTTATTGAGTATTTTTGTGTCGATATTCATAAGGGAAATCGGTCTGAGTTTCTCTTTCCTTGTTGGGTCTTTGTGATTTAGGTATAAGAGTAATTGTGGCTTCATAGAAGGAATTCGGTAGTGCTCCATCTGTTTCAATTTTGTGGAATAGTTTGGCTAATATTGGTATGAGGTCTTCTATGAAGGTCTGATAGAATTCAGCACTAAATCCGTCTGGACCTGGGCTCTTTTTGATTGGGAGACCTTTAATGACTGCTTCTATTTCATTAGGATTTATGGGGTTGTTTAACTGGTTTATCTGTTCCTGATTTAACTTTGGTACCTGGTATCTGTCAAGGAAATTGTCCATTTCCTCCAGATATTCAAGTTTTACTGAATATAGGCTTTTATAATAAGATCTGAAGATTTTTTTAATTTCCACTGAATCTGTAGTTATGTCTCCCTTTTCATTTCTGATTTTGTTAATTTGGACATACTCTCTGTGTCCTCTCATTAGTCTGGCTAAGGGTTTATCTATCTTGTTGATTTTCTCAAGGAACCTACTTTTGGTTCTGTTGATTCTTTCTATGGTCCTTTTTGTTTCTACTTGGTTGATTTCAGCTCTGAGTTTGATTAATTCATGCCTTCTACTCCTCCTGGGTGTATTTACTTCTTTTTATTCTAGAGCTTTTACATGCGCTGTCAAGCTGGTGACATATGCTCTTTCCTGTTTCTTTCTGCAGGCAGTCAGAGCTATGAGTTTTCCTCTTAGCACAGCTTTCATCGTGTCCCATAAGTTTAGGTATGTTGTACCTTCATTTTCATTAAATTCTAAAAAGTCTTTAATTTCTTTCTTTTTTCTTCCTTGACCACGTTATCGTTGAGTAAAGCATTGTTTAACTTCCATGTATATGTGGGCGTTCTTCCCTTATTGTTATTAAATACCAGCTTTAGGCCATGGTGCTCTGATAGCATGCATGGGATTATTTTTATCTTTCTGTACCTGTTGAGGCCCGTTTTTTGACCAACTATATGGTCAATTTTGGAGAAAGTACTATAAAGAGCTGAGAAGAATGTATATCCTTTTGCTTTAGGATAGAATGTTGTATAAATATCTGTTAAGTCCATTTGGCTCATGACTTCTCTTAGTCTGTCTACGTCTCTGTTTAATTTCTGTTTCCATGATCTGTCCATTGATGAGAGTGGGGTGTTGAAATCTCCTACTATTATTGTGTGAGGTGCAATGTGTGTTTTGAGCTTAGTAAGGTTTCTTTTACGTATGTAGGTCCTTTTGTATTTGGGGCATAGATATTTGGGATTGAGAGTTCATCTTGGTAGATTTTTTCCTTTGATGAATATGAAGTGTCCTTCCTTATCTTTTTTGATGAATTTTAGTTGAAAATTGATTTTATTTGATATTAGAATGGCTACTCCAGCTTGCTTTTTCCGATCATTTGCTTGGAAAATTGTTTTCCAGCCTTTCACTCTGAGGTAGTGTCTGACTTTGTCTCTGAGGTGTGTTTCCTGTAGGCAGCAGAATGCAGGGTCCTCGTTGTGTATCCAGTGTATTAATCTATGTCTTTTTATTGGGGAGTTGAGTCCATTGATGTTTAGAGATATTAAGGATAGTGCTTATTGCTTCCTGTTATATTCATATTTGGATATGAGGTTATGTTTGTGTGCTTTTCTTCTCTTTGTTTTGTTGCCAAGACGATTAGTTTCTTGCTTCTTCTAGGGTGTAGCTTGCCTCCTTATGTTGGGCTTTACCATTTATTATCCTTTGTAGTGCTGGATTTGTAGAAAGATATTGTGTAAATTTGGTTTTGTCATGGAATATCTTGGGTTTCTCCTTCTATGTTAGTTGAGAGTTTTGCAGGATACAGTAACCTGGGCTGGCAGTTGTGTTCTCTTAGGGTCTGTATGACATCTGTCCAGGATTTTCTGGCTTTCATAGTCTCTGGCGAAAAGTGTGGTGTGATTCTGATAGGTCTGCCTTTATATGTTACTTGACCTTTTTCCCTTACTGCTTTTAATATTCTTTCTTTATTTTATACATTTGGTGTTTTGACTATTATGTGACAGGAGGAGTTTCTTTTCTGGTCCAATCTATTTGGAGTTCTGTAGGCTTCTTGTATGCTTATTGGTATCTCTTTCTTTAGGTAAGGGAAGTTTTCTTCTATGATTTTGTAGAAGATATTTACTGGTCCTTTGAGCTGGGAGTCTTCACTCTCTTCTATACCTACTATCCTTAGGTTTGATCTCCACATTGAGTCCTGGATTTCCTGTATGTTTTGGACCAGTAGCTTTTTCCACTTTTTATTATCTTTGATAGATCAGTCGATGATTTCTATGGAATCTTCTGCTTGAGATTCTCTCTTCTATCTCTTGTATTCTGTTGGTGAAGCTTGTATCTACGGCTCCTTGTCTCTTCTTTTGGTTTTCTATATCCAGGGTTGTTTCCATGTGTTCTTTCTTGATTGCTTCTATTTCCATTTTTAATTCCTCAAGTGTTTGATTGTGTTTTCCTGGAATTCTTTCAGGGATTTTTGTGATTCCTCTCTGTAGGCTTCTACTTGTTTATTTATGTTTTCCTGTGTTTCTCTAAGGGAGTTCTTCACGTCTTTCTTGAAGTCCTCCAGAATCATGATCAAATATGATTTTGAAACTAGATCTTTCTTTCTTGTATGTTTGGATATTCAGTGTTTGCTTTGGTGGGAGAATTGGGCCCCGATGATGCCATGTAGTCTTGGTATCTGTTGCTTGGATTCCTGCGTTTGCCTCTCACCATCAGATTATCTCTAGTGTTACTTTGTTCTTCTATTTCTGACAGTGGCTTGACTGTCCTATAAGCCTGTGTGTCAGGAGTGCTGTATACCTGTTTTCCTGTTTTCTTTCAGCCAGTTATGGGAACAGAGTGTCTTGCTTTAGGGCATGTAGTTTTTCCTATCTACAGGTCTTCAGCTGTTCCTGTGGGCCTGTGTACTGAGTTCACCAGCAGGTAGCTTGGAGTAGGAAAGTTTGTCTTGCCTGTGGTCCCGAGGCTCAAGTTTCTCCTGGGGTGCTGCTTATGAGCTCTCAGAGGCGGCATCCACCAGGAAGATCTGTGCCGCCCTTTCTGGGAGCACCAGGGTTCCAGATGGCGTTTGGTGTTTTCCTCTGGCGTCAGAGATGTGGGCAGAGTGCAGTCTCTTCTGGTTTCCCAGACGTGTCTGCCTCTCTGAAGGTTTAGCTCTCCCTCCCACGGAATTTGGGTGCAGAGAACTGTTAATCCGGTTGGTCCCTTCAGGTTCCAGCGGTGTCTCAGAAGCAGCGGACCTGCTGCTCCTGGGCCCTCCTCTACGGGAACCCAGAGGCCTTATACAGTTTGCTCTTGGGCCAGGGATGTGGGGAGGAGTGGGCAGTGTTGGTGGTCTCTACCGCTCTGCAGTCTCAGGAGTGGCCACCTGTCCAGGCGGTGAGGACTCTCTCCCACGGGGTTTGGGAGCAGCGAGCTGCTGCGGGCAGGGATCCGAGGGTTTGGGACTCCTGCTAAACACTGGAAGTGTCTCGGTTTCCTTCTAAAACTTTTTCCCACCTCCATTCTTTCTCGTCTATTGACAGACCTCATTTTATCTTGTGTCTATATGTGGTATTCTTTAATCTACTTGGACTTGAGCTTTGTACAAAGAAATATGACGGGATCAATTTCCATTCTCTACATGCTGACAACCACCATTTGTTGAATATGCATGCTATCTTTATCCATTTAAGGTTTTAGCTCCTTTGTCAAATATCAAGTGACTATAGGTGTGTGGGTTCATTTCTGGGTCTTCAATTCTATTCCATTGATCTACCTGCCTGTCTCTGCACCAATACCATGAAGTTTTTTTACCACCATTTCTCTGTAATACTGCTTGAGGTCAGGGATCATGATTTCCCCCAGAAGTTCATTTATTGTTGAGAATAGTTTTTCCTTTCCTGTGATTTTTGTTATTCCAAATGAATTTGCATAATGCTCTTTCTAACTCTGTGAAGAATTGAGTTGAAATTTTAATGGGGATTCCATTGAATTTGTAGATTGCTTTCAACAAGATGGCCATTTTTAGTAATTAACCCTGCCAGTCCATGATCATAAGAGATATTTCCTTTTTCTGAGATCTTCTTTGTTTACTTTCTTCAGAGACCTGAAGTTCTTGATATTTAGATCTTTCATTTGCTTGATTAGAGTCAAACTGAAGTATTTTATGTTATTTGTGACTGTTATGAAGGGTTTCATTTCTCTAATTTCATTCCCGGCCTGTTTTTCTTTGGAGTAGAAGAAGGTTACTGATTTGTTTGGGTTAACTTTAAATCCAGCCACTCTGCTGACATTGTTTATCAGGCTTATTAGTTCTCTAGTGGAACTTTTGTGGTCACTTAAGTATACTATCCTATCATCTGCATATAGTGATATTTTGACTTCTTCTTTCCCAATTTTTATCCCTTTGGCCTCAATTTCTTGTCTGATTGCTCTGGCTAGGACTTGGAGTACTATATTGAATAACTAGGGAGAGAGTTGGCAGCCTTGTCTAGTCCCTAATTTTAGTGGGATTGTTTCAAGTTTCTCTTCATTTAGTTTGATGTTGGCTACTGGTTTGTCATATATTGATTTTACTATGTTTAGGTATGATCCTGGAATTCCTGATCTTTCTTAGACTTTTATTCTGGAGGGGTGTTGAATTTTGTCAAATGCTCTCCCAGAATCTAATGAGAAGGTTGTATGCTTCTTTTATTTGATTTTGTTTTATATAGTGGATTACACAGATGGATTTCTGTATATTGAATGACCCCTGTATCACTGGAATGAAGCCTACTTGATCATGGTGAATGATTATTTTGATGTGTTCTTATATTTGGTTTCTGAGAATATTATTGAATATTTTGTACCTATATTCATGAGGAAAATTTTTCTGAAGTTCTCTTTCTTTGTAGGGTCTTTGTATGACTTAGGTATAAATGTAATTGTGGCTTCAAAAAGCAAATTTGGTAGTGTCCTTTCTGCTTCAATTTTGTGAAATAGTTTGAAATGCATTTTTATTAAGTCTTTTTTGAAGGTCTGATATAATTCTGCACTAAACCTATCTGGTCCTGGGATTTTTCAGTTGGGAGACTTTTAATGACTGCTTCTATTTCTTTACAGCTTCTAGGATTCTTTATATGGTTTATTGACCTTGATTTAACTTCGGCACCTGATATCTGGTAGAAAATTTTCCATTTTATACAGATTTTCCAGTTTAGTTGAATATAGGCTTTTTATAGGATCTGCTAATTTTTTTAATTTCCTCAGTTTCTGTTGTTATGTCTCCCTTTTCATTTTCTGATTTTGTTAATTTGGATACTGTCTCTGTGCTCTCTGGTTAGTCTGGTTAAGGATTGATTTATCTTGTTGATTTTTTCAAAGAACCAGCTGCTGATTCAGTTGATTCTTTGTATAGTTCACTTTGTTTCTACTTGGTTAATTTCAGCTTGATTTTGATTATTTGCCACATTCTACTCCTCTTGGGTATATTTACTTCTTTTTCTTCTAGACCTTTCAAGTGCACTGTCAAGTTCTTAGTATATGCTTTCTCCAGTTTCTTTTGGAGGCACTCAAATCTATGCATTTTCTTCTTGGCATTGCTTTCATTATATCCCTAAAGTTGGCATATGTTGTGCTATCATTTTCATTAAATTCTAAAAGGTCTTTAATTTCTTTATTTCTTCCTTTACCAAGTTGTCATTGAGTAGAGCATTGTTCAGGTTCCATGTTTATGTGGGCTGTCTTCTGTTTCTATTGTTATTGGAGACCAGATATAGCCCATAGAGACCTGATAGGATGCATGGGATCTCTATCTTCTTGTATCTCTTGAGGTCTCTTTTGTGACAAATTATATGGTCAGCTTTGGAGGAGATACCATGAGGTGCTGAGAAAAAGGTAAATTCTTTTGTTTTAAGATGAAATCTTCTATAGATTTCTGTGAAACCCATTTGGTTCATAACTTCTGTCAGGTTCACTGTGTCTCTGTTTAATTTTTGTTTCTATGATCTTTCCATTGATGATGAGTGTGTTGAAGTCTCCTACTATTATTGTGTGCAATATGTTCTTTGAGATTTAGTAAAGTTTTTTTTTAAGATTGCAGGTAACCCTGTGTTTGGAGCACAGATGTTCAGAATTGAGACTTCATCCTTGGAAGATTTTTTTTTATAACTTTTGGTTGAAAGTCAGTTTTATTTGCTATTAGAATTGCTAGTCTAGCATGTTTCTTGGGACCATTTGCTTGTTATTTTTTTCCAGCCTTTGACCCTGAAGTAGTGTCTGTCTTTGTCATTGATATGTGTTCCCTGCATGCAGCAAAATGCCCTGTCCTCTTTATGTATCCAACTTGATAGTCTACATCTTTTTATTGAGTATGAATCCTTTGATGTTAAGAGATATTAAGGAATAGTGATTTTTGTTCCCTGTTATTTTTGCTGTTAGATGTAAATTATGTTTGTGTGGCTATCATCTTTTGGTCTTCTTGAAAGTTTTTTCTCTTGCTTTTTCTAGGGTGTAGTTTCCTTTCTTGTGTTGGAGTTGTCCATCTATTTTCCTTTGTAGGGCTGGATTTCTGGAAAGATATGTGATTTTGTTGTGGAACATCTTGGTTTCTCCATTTATGTTAAAGAGAATTTTGCTCAATGTAATAGCCTGGGCTGGCATTTGTGTTCTCAGAGGGTCTTATGACATCTTCCCAGGATCTTCTATCTTTCATAGTCTCTGTTGAGAAGTCTGGAGCAATTCTGATAGGTCTGCCTTTATATGTTACTTGAAATTTTTCCTTCCTCTCTTTAATATTCTTTCCTTGTTTGTGCATTTGGTGTATTGACAATTACATGCCAGGAGGAATTTATTTTCTGGTCCAATCTATTTGGAGTTTTGTAGGCTTCTTGTATGTGAATGGACATTTCTTTCTTTAGGTTAGGGAAATTTTCTTCTACAAATTTGTTGAATATATTTACTGACCCTTTAAGTTAGGAACCTTCGATCTCTTCTATACGTAGTACCCTTAGGTTTGGTCTTCTCATTGAGTACTGGATTTACTGAATGTTTTGGGTTAGAATTTTTTGCATTTCATAATTGAATTTTCTTTGACTTTGTTTCCATGTTTGCTATGGTATCTTCTATCTCTAAGATTCTCTCTTCAATCTCTTGTATTCTGCTGGTGAGGC